>NW_024044830.1:1200000-1800000 GCF_015852505.1 Tachyglossus aculeatus | reverse complement strand
AATAACAGATGAGTGTTGGTCCAGGTACTAAGATCATGCGACTAAGAAGCTGAGGAGAGGAAGTTATTCCAGTACTAGTGGCTTGTGCTGTGGTACCTGCCACTGTCTTATCCCTGATGAAATCTGGTTTCTGCTCCTGCAAACCCACCTGCAATGCAGCGCTGTTCTGAACTTCAGCCTGGGGACCGAGTGTGAGATTCTCAACAGACTCAGTACGGGCTGCTGGCCTCTACCCTTCCCTCCATCCCCACCCCAGGGCACACTCACCAGGGCAACGTGGGGCTGGGGTTCGCCGACCTCTGCCAGCCTGGGCTAGTCCCCTGCCTCACCTCGGACTGCTATGTTTGGTCAGCCAAGGAGGGACATCGAGGAGCCCTCAGCCCCTCTCTGGTCTCCCACGGACACTGAGATGCTTCTCCAGCTGGACCCCGTCCCCAAGAATAAAGCACCCGCCGCTCTGAGGGGCATCCCTGGAGGCCCGGATCGGGGCCCCACCAAGGTAACTCGGGGCCCAAGCGACATGAGAACCCTCTGGCCACGTGGATCCTGCTCCTTGAAATTGGTCTACAGGATGAAATATCGTCTCAGACGTTGTCCTGCCGTCAGCCTCCTTGTTTTCAGTTTCTCAGTTTCTGCTTTCCATCTTCTAGACTGTGAGCCTGTTGCTGGGGAGGGAACATCTGTATATGTTGCAGACTTGTACTTTCCAAGCGCTTAGTACAGTGCTCTGCACACATTAAGGGCTCAATAAATCCCAGCGCTGAGAACAGTGCTTTGCACATAATAAGAGCTTAATAAATTCCATTATTATTATTAAATACGATTGAATGAATGAATGAATGAATGAATGAATGAATTCAGTAGCTGTTTGGGTAATCTGCTGTTGGTCATTATCCTTTCATCAAGCACTTAATCATTCGATAGTATTATTGAATGTTTGCTGTGTGGGGAACTCTGTACACGACCCCACACAGTACTGTTCAAGTGAGTATAACTTCGATGCTGGGCGACTGACTACCATCCAGAACTTCATTTTTCATGGAATTCGTTAAGCACTTACTATGTGTCAAGCACTGTTCTAAGCACAGGGGTAGGTACAAAACAATTAGGTACCACACGAGGCTCACATTCTAAATCGGGGAAGGGACAGGTATTGAATTCCCATTTTACAGATGAGGAAACTGAGGGATGGAGAAATGAAGTACTTGCCCAAGGTCACAAAGCACGGAATTGGCAGAGCTAGGATTACAACCCAGGTCCTCTGACGTCTGGGCCCGTGCTCCTTCCACTAGGCCATGCTGCTTCGCTGATCTTTTCTTGTAGTTTCAGAATTAGTCCTGAGCAATTACAGATGCTGGTGGAACTCTGCTTCAGAAGGTGTGGTGCCTGGCCTGCTTAGTGGATAGAACATAGGCCCAGAAGTCAGAGGACCTAGGTTGTAATCCTAACTCTGACAATTCCCGGCTATATGAACTTGGGCAAGTCACTTCATTCCTCCATCCATCACTTTCCTCATCTGCATAATGGGGACTAAACCACGAAACCCAGGAGGTAAAGGGACTGTGTCCAAACATATTAACTTCTATATACCCAAGTGCTTAGTGCAGTGCCTGTCACATAATAAGTGCTTAACAAATACCAGTTTGAAAAAAACAACACAAAAAAGCACTGATTTATCACTCTGAGCACCAGTGGGGAAAATAAAATTAATCACTCTGGGGAAAATTACTTCTGTTTGAGCCATCCTGTGCACAGACAGACAGACAGACAGACAGACAGACAGACAGACACACACACACACACACACACACACACACACACACTTAAACATGAAACACTGTAAAGAAATGTAAAAATAGGAGGACGGTACATTCTGCTACGTGGTGATTGAGTACTGTAAAATTTAGAAGTTTCAGGTCGGGTTCCAAGAAAGGGAGATGTGTCAATTCAGGAGCTAATCCCCTACCGATGACACTATTTCTCGGGGAAAATCAGTTCCGACTGACAATGGTACAACTTTGAGTGTCACCTTCCATTATGAATGAACTCCTTATTTTCCCTCCTAAACCCTGCCCTCTCCCTGACTTTCCCATCACTGTTGATGGTATTACCATCCTTCCCGTCTCACAAGCCCGCAACCTTGGTGTCATCCTCGACTCTCGTTGCTCCCCGGGGTTTCGGGGGCAACTCTCGGGTTCTTACCCTCTCCGGGTCTTAGGACGTCTCCGGACGCGGGCCGCGCGTTCACACCAGGAAGAGTCAGCCAGAGGTCCAAAGCTTGGTTGCCGTTTATTTGCTATCAGCGATTACATAGTTAATAAAGAGAGAGAGAACGAGAGAGAGAGAGAAAGGGAGGGAGAGAGGGCACCTGTGTGTGTACCCCCCTTTGTCTTGTTCGTCTCTTATACCCCCCGTTGCCCGGGGGCAGGGTTTTCTCAGGCCATGTAACACACTCACTCGCCACCCTCCAGCCACTAGCCTAGCAACAGCTCTGTCCATCACGAAGCGTTTGCTCTTGCTGGCCCCCAGCCACCCGTTGCCAACCATCGCTGGCTGCGGATATGGCCTTGAGGTTGCCTCCGAGCTTTGCAGGTGCAAGCTTGTTTTTCTTGCCCTGGTCCCTTTATCTCCTGTTGTTGAGTCTGTTTGGCCTTGAGCCGTTGGGTACGGTTTGTGTGCACATACTCCCTGTCTCGGCACCTTCCCACGCTCCCCACGGACTCTGCTCTCTCGTTCAGCCCTCACATCCAATTCGTCACCAAAATCTGCCGGTCTCATCTCCGCAACATCGCCAAGATCCGCCCTTTCCTCTCCATCCAAACCGCTACCCTGCTGGTTCAATCTCTCATCCTATATTCCGACTGGATTATTGAATCAGCCTCCTCTCTGATCTCCCATCCTCCAGTCTCTACCCACTTCACTCTATACTTCACGGTGCTGCCCGGATCATCTTTGTGCAGAAACGCTGTGGCCATGTTACTCCCCTCCTCAAAAATCTCCAGTGGCTACCAATCAACCTACGCATCAGGCAAAAACTCCTCACTCTCGGCTTCAAGGCTCTCCATCACGTCGCCCCTTCCTACCTCACCTCCCTTCTCTCCTTCTACAGCCCAGCCCGCACCCTCCGCTCCTCTGCCGCTACCCTCCTCATTGTGCCTCGTTCTCTCCTGTCCCGCCGTCGACCCCTGGCCCACGTCCTCCCTCTGGCCTGGAATGCCCTCCCTCCACACATCCGCTAAGCTAGCTCTCTTCCTTCCTTCAAAGCCCTATTAAGAGGTCACCTCCTCCAAGAGGCCTTCCCAGACTGAGCCTCCTCCTTCCTCTCCTCCTCCTCCTCCTCCTCCTCCCCCTCCCCATCCCCCCCGTCCTACCTCCTTCCCCTCCCCACAGCACTTGTATATATGGTTGTACAGATTTATTACTCTATTTTACTTGTACATATTCAATATTCTATTTATTTTATTTTGTTCTTATGTGTTGTTTTGTTGTCTGTCTCCCCCTTCTAGACTGTGAGCCCGCTGTTGGGTAGGGACTGTCTCTGTATTTTACCAACTTATACCTCCCAAGCTCTTAGTACAGTGCTCTGCACACAGTAAGCGCTCAATAAATACGATTGAATGAATGAATGAATGAATGGATGACTTGTGCCCTCCTCAAAGGGTGGCCTTCAGCTCGAGGCAGAAGACGAAACTAGCAGTCTGTCTGTGGAAACGAGGAGCTTGTTCTAAGTAAGTGTTATACATGGTTTTCCATTCTTCTAGGGTGAACAGTTAGTGAAACACTCAAAGACCTGCTCTCTGAAAGATGCTGGTGTGGCCATGTAAACTCCAGCAGGCAAAAATGGTGACTTCATATCCCCAAGATGGAAGCCATTCCCTGCCTAGCCCTCTCACCAGGGTTGCCTTCATGTTCCGGTTCCTCAGGCTGTAGGTGAGGCGGCTCAGTGCAGGGGGCATCATAGTGTAGAACACGGACATAAGCAGGCCCAGGACTGAAGGGGAATGTGAGGATGGCTTCAAGAAAGCTCCGAAACAAATGATGATAAAGAGAGTGTCGATGGCGTCCGTCATCCTCAGCACGGCCTGGAAGATGTGAGTGTATGAGACGATGATGAGAATGAAGCAGACGACACCTAACACTAACGTGGCGGTAATGCTCACGTCAACGGCGACGTGGTCCTCAGATCAGGTATCTTCACCGGGGAGGTGACGTCGTAGAAAAACTGCTGGACGACGTTGGACCCACAGAAAGACAGGGAGAAGGTCAAAACTGAAACGAAGACTCCAAGCAGGCTCCCACTAAGGCACAAGGCGGCCGCCATCTTCTCACAGGCCACTGTGTTCATGAAGACCTCGTAACTCAGGCGAGGCAGATGGAGGCATAGCTGTCATAGCACATCACCATGAGGAGAAATTATTCTACACCTACAAAAAGAAAATCACCAGACAGACCTGTGTTGCACAGCGTAGGAAGGAGATTTCTCTACGGTTGTTCAGGGAGATGTGGATGGATTTGGGGACTGTGATGGAGATGTGGCAGGGGTCGAGGACAGACAGGTTCCTGAGAAAGAAGTACATGCGGGTGTGGAGGCGCTGGTCGAGGGCGGTGATGGCGACGATGAGGAGGTTCCCCGACAGGACCACCAAATAGACCAGGAGGGACAGCGCGGCGTGGACCAGCTGCAGTTCCTGGACCTCCGAGAATCCCAGCAGGAGGAATCCTCTCACTGCCATGCGGTTGAACATTTCCCAAGGTTTGCTGAGACCACCTACAAAAGCAATGAGGAGGAAGATATTTCAGAGTCTCAAGAGAAAATGCCAGTCAAATCAACCCATCAATGGTATTTATTGAGCACTAACTTTGTTCAGAGCACTATACTAAACTATTGGGAGAGTGTAATATAACAGAATTGGCAGACATATTTGCTATCGACGAAGGGTTTACAGGATAGAGGGGGAGAAATACAGTGAAATACATTTCAAATATGTACATAAATCCTGTGGGGATATGAGTGGCGAGAATAAAGCGTGTAAATTTAAGTGCAAGGGCGAGGCAGAAGGGAGAGGAAGTAGCGGAAATGAGAGCTCAGTTGGGGAGAGCCTCCTGGAGGAAATGTGATTTTATTAAGTCTCTGAAAATGGGGAGGGCGATAGTCTGTCAGAGTAGATAGCGAGGCCTAGTTGAAAATCAAGGGCTTGAGAATCAGAAGGACCTGGGTTCCAGTCCTGGCTCTGCCACATGCCTGCTGCGTGACCTTGTGCAATTAACTTGATATCTCTGGGCCTCAGGTCCCTCATCTGTAAATTGGGGTTTAAGTCCATTAGCCCCATGTGCAGCAGGGACTGTGTCCAACCTGATAACTTTGGATCTTCCCCAGGGCTTATAACAGTGCTATCAAATACAAGTATTATTATTAATATTATTATTATATGAAGAGGGAGGGAGTTCCAAGCCAGTAGAAGGGCATGGGCTAGGGGTTAGTAGCGGGATATATGAGACCAAAATACAATGAGTAGGTTGCTTTTAGATGAGCCAAATGTGTGGACATGACAAGCCATCCCTCTTAATCTTCAACCTTTTGTCAGAAGGAAACCAAAATCAATCGATCAAATATCTTGACCACTTACTATGTTGTTGAGTGTAACCAAATAAATTAACTCTCACCAGATGTAGCCTCCTGTTTCATGGCTAATCTGGTGTAGGAGAGCCTTTAATCTCCCATGTGAGCTTAACCCTCATTTAGCTGTCAGTGACAGCCCTCTCAAAGGACCGTGTCTAATGTAGCCACCATTGTTCTGTTCCACAGAACTGAGCATGGTGCTCTTCCGATAGTAGGTGCTTAGTAAAAACCACTGAATGGCAGACATTTCCAGCTCTGACCATGTTTCTCCACTCCTCAAGAACCTCCAGGGGTTGTCTGTCCACCTCTGCCTCAAACAGAAACTCCTCACCATCATCTTTAGAGCTCTCAATCACCTCGACCCCTCCTATCCCACCTCACTATTCTCCTAGTACAAGCCAGCCCACATACTTCCCTCCTTTAATGCCAACCTTTCCCCCCTACCTCCATCTCGTCTCTTTCACCAACGACTTCTTTTCCACATCCTGTCTCTTGCCTGGAATACCCTCCCTTTTCATAGACGACAGACATTCACTCTCCCCACTTTCAAAGACTTATTAAAATCACATCTCCAAGAGGCCTTCCTACATTAAGTCCCGATTTCCTCCACTCCCACTCCCTTCCGCATCGCCCTTCACTTGATTTGCCCCCCTTTAATTATCGCTCTCTCGATCCCACAGCACTTATGTATAGACCCATAATCTATGTATTTCTATTAATGTTTGTCTTCCGTTCTAGATTGTAAGCTCCTTACCAGCAGGGAATATGTCGGCCAATCCTATATTTTACTTTCCCAAGCACTTAGTACGGTGCTCTCCACACAGTAAGTGCTCAATGAGTATGATCGATTGGCCACCTAGAACGTTTGTCACCGATCAATCCCCGTCCACCCCCACCAACCACCCAGTAGATCCATCGGATGCTGAGCCATGGAGATGCCGGGGGTAGAGATCTGTTTTACGAATGGAGATGTGAGGAGATTCTAGTTCTCTGTAACCGCTGGCTTCCCTGTCAGACCCACAACCCATCCGTGTTCTCCTCTGCCTAGACTCACTGGTCAGACTGGAACAAGCGGGCTCCAGTCTCTGTTGTCCTTCAACCGTCCCCCGTCCCCTCAGCTCCCGGATGTCGGGCACAGGGGGATCTCCGGGAGGTGTGCGGGGTCCTGGCTCTTCTTGTTTCGTGCTTGGAAGTGTCAGCTCTCTGTGAAGCCGGGCCTTTCCAGAAAATCACCCTGCCGCTCCTGCGGGACTCCCCCCGGGGGACGGGTCACACCTTGGGCTGAGGGGCTTCATTATGTCCTGTTCAGGCCTGGCTCCCCGGGGGTCCAGCACTGCTGGGGGCCTTGGGGACCTTGGGTGTGTTATTGGGGTACTGGCCCTGCCCCACATGACTACTCCAGTGCGACCATGTGACCCCTCACACTGGCGTGCGTTGCCAGGGAGAACCTCCCGGGTAACTGTGTAGATGACAATGAGTTGTCCAACTTGGTTACTTGCTATTTGTTAGTGACCCACCGGCTTGGTTTGGTTATACCTCCCTCCTCCAGACCTCACTTTAACCCTCCGACACCTGATCCCTCTCATTATGCTCCCTGCATTCTCTAAAACTATGCTCTTTCTTTCAACTGCCACCCCCTCACTTCTCCCCAACTTTCTACCCACAGCTCCATTCGCTGTCCAGCAGCAGCCTCTTTGCCCCTCCTGCATCCAATTATTATTTTCATTATTATTATTGTTCCTGTTCTTGATAATCCCTTACTATATGCCAAGCACTCTTCTAAGCGCTGGGATAGATACAAGTGATATATAGATACAAGTTGTCCCAGGTTCCTGAGCAGGCAGCTTGCTGAGTTCATATTAGAACACAGGTCCACTGACTCCCCGCTCCATGTTCTCTCCTCCAGGTCACACTCGTTCTCCACACACTGGCTGGGTTCCTACAGAGCAAGTCCTGAGAGGAACTCTGAGCGGATCTTCACAGGGGGATCCCTCCCTTCTCTCCACAGATCCAGGCTCGATGGCAGAACATTTCAGTCTCTGTGAGGGAGGGAAGATGGAACGGAAATATTTGGTACCTTCACCAGAGCATTCTGGGATCAGACAGGAACACCCTGGAGAGAGATGGGAGGTGTGTCAGGCCCAGGGCAGCCGAGACCAGCCGAGACCATCCGAGGCCAACAGAGAGAGAGGCCGCTCTTATCCTCCCGGCCTGCCCCAGTGAGTCTGAGGAACAGAGAAGGGCAGCCTTTAGAAGCAATATGGAAGGTTTTTGTTTTGCCTCACAGATGCAATCGATGCTGACTGACTATGTAAGGTCATAGGTCACAACCAGGGCTGGCATCTTTCCTCGAATGGTAGCCGTTGAGTGCGTGAATACATCCCAGGCCTGGGAATCAGAGGATCTAGATCCTAATCCCGGCTCTGCCACTTGTCTGCTGTGTTATCTTGGGCCAGATACCTCATTTCTCTGTGTCTCAGTTACCTCACCTGTAAAATAGGGATTAAGACTGTGAGCCCCAAGTGGGACAGAGACTGTGTTCAACCTGCTTTGCTTGAATCTACCCAATTGCTTAGAACAGTGCTTGACATATAGTAAGGGCTTAACGAATACCATTTAAAAAAAAGAGAAGTTAAGTGGCTTCTCTTCTGAGAGTGGTGGTCTGACAGACATGAAGGGAGAGGGCGTTCCAGGGCAGATAGGCTAGTGTGAATAGATAAATAAGAGGAGTTGCAGTTTCTCAATCCTCACAAATATTTAAGAACAGGAAACGTTCCCGGAAGAATAAATAGGTTTGAGTGCTTGTCTTCAATCCAGGCCAGAGGCAGAAGAAAGAGGAATCTGAGAGGTCCGATGCAACCTAACAATTTCACTTGTCTTATATTTTTCTGGGAGTGATACTTAATTGTTTTCTTGCTACCCTCAGGCAGTCCTCAGACTACGTGGCCTATCAAACGGCAGTGAGGGAATTTCTCCTGCAGGGATTCTCCGAGGTCTGGAAGCTGCAGCTGGTCCAGGCCGCGTTGTTCCTCCTGGTCTACTTGGAAGACCTGAAGGGGAATCTCCTCATTGTCGCCGTCACTGCCCTCGAATAGTGCCTCCACATCCCCATGTACTTCTTCCTCAGGGACCTGTCCATCTTCGACTCTGCTATATCTCCGTCACTGTCCCCAAATCCATCCACAACTGCCTGATCAACAACAGATCCATCTATTTCAAAAGCTGTGTGGCCCAGGTCTTTTTGATTTATCGGTCTGGTTGTCCAGAGCTGTCCCTCCTCAGGGAGGTATCCTACAACCACTACGTCACCATCTGCCGCCCCCTACACTGCGAGTTCATCATGGACTGAGGGGCTTGTGGAAAGATGGCTGCCATCTTCTGGCTCAACGGAGGGCTTTTTGGGGCGATGTACTCAGCCGGGTCGTTCACATTAAGCCTCTATGAGTCCAACAGGATCCAGCAGTTCTCTGCGACGTCCTCTCCTTACTGAAGATCTCCTGTTCATAAACGCACGTTGTCGTTGACGTCAGCGTTGCTATAGGTATCGGATTTAGTTTCGTCGTCTTCATCTCCATCTTCATCTCCTACGTCCACATCATCTCGGCCGTGCTAAGGTTCCCATTCACGGAGAGTCGGACCTGCCTACCTCAACCCGCCGTTGTCACCTTTTTTCTCGTGACCGTAGTCTTTGCTTATTTCAAGCCCGTGTCAGACTCCCCCTCGACCCTGGGCCTGCTGATGTCCGTGTTCTCCTCTGTGGTGCCTTCCGCCCTGAAACTCCTCATCAACGGTCTAAGGAACAGGGAAATGCAGGCTACCCAGGCTGCTGGGTGTGAAAGGATGGTCCTGAGAAACAGGTTGCTCTGAGGAAAGTTTGGATCTAAGACGCATTTCTAAATAGTCAAATAATCCTTTCAAATCACCTTGCCCTTGTTTTCCTACTAAAACACAGCCCAAACACTCTGCTCCTCCAATGCCGGACTACTCACTGTATCTCGATATCATCCATCTCCCTGTCGACCCCTCGCCTATGTCCTGCCTCTGGCCTGAAGCACCCACCCTCTTCGTGTCCAACTGACAATTACTCTCCCCACTTTCAAAGCCATATTGAAGGCGCATTTCCTCCAAGAGGACTTGCCTGATTTAGCCCTCGTCTCCCACTCCCTTCTGCGTCATACGTACAGTTGGATTTGCACCCTTTATTCATTCCACCCTCTGCCCCACACCACTTATATCCATATCTGTCATTTATTTATCGATATTAATGTCTGTCTCCCTCTCTAGACTGAAAGCTCGCTGTGGACAGGGAACATGTCTACCAACTCTGCTATATTGTAGTCTGCCAAATGCTTAGTACGTTACCTTGCACATATTAAGCTCTTAATAAATATGATTAATTGATTGATTGATTTCTACTACTCCCAAAATTACCACCCTGTGTTGCATCCTAAAATGCGTCCTGTACTAGATCTTTCTAAAATGGCTTCTGGCCCTGCTTGCCACTAGAGTCTGCAATAAAGTTCTGGGAGGTCATACAGTGCTCGTCACCTGCCCTACTGCTGTTCCATAGAACAAGGCCCATGAGCAGTGCGGTCCACTTAGATTTCATTCCTTCAACAATTCTCTGCTTCCCTCCCCTCCCCTCCCTCCATTTTTTAAAAATGATATTTGTTTAGTTCTTACTATGTGCCAAGCTCTATATTAAGCACTGGGGTAAATACAAAATAATCAGATCCCACATGAGGCTCACAGTAAAAGGGAAAACATGTATTGAATTCCCATTTTTCAGAGGAGGTAATTGAGGAACAGGGAAGTGAAGTGACTTGCCCAAGGTCACACAGCAGACCAGCCGTGAACTGGAATTACAACCCACGTCCTCTGACCCACAGGCCCGGACTTTTCCCATTAGGCCAGGCTGCTTCAGCTGAGATATTCGGATGGTCCTAATTCCTGGCTTGAAATGAGGTTCAAATCTCCAGGGTTTTATCAATTCTGGAAAGGGAAGGATGATTCATCCGTTGACTAGGAAGAATTCCCAGAGTGGGAACCACGTCGGACTGGACGGTTATTTAGATTTTGACGGCCAGGACAACAGGGAGCTGACGATCCCGACCTTCCGAGATTCCCGGATGGTCAGCTGTCCCAGGGGATCCTGGGCCCGTCGTCCCAAGGGGAATTCTCCAGGAAATAACTGGGCCGTCGTCTGATGTGATGGCGCAGCCATCCAGAGAGCCGGAAGGAGGAGGGAGGATCTTGACAGACCCATCACCTCTTCCAGACCTTTCTATCACCTCCACTAGCGTCCATTACCGACGAGATGGAGTGAGCCTCTCTCTCAGCAGAGGTCGTTGCTCCTCAGCCCAGGCCAGGCCAGGTGACTCTGGAGAAGAGCAGGGTAAAGGTGAGGGGCAGGGAAGGGAAATTTCAATATAAACCCAAGATATAACAGGAATATTCCGGTTCTTCCTTAATAATAATAATTGTGGTATTTATTAAGTGCTTACCATGTGCCAAGTACCATACTCAGTGTTGGGATAGATATGATATAATCAGACTGGACACTGTCCTTGTCCCACATGGCGATAGTCATTTTAAACCCCATTTTACAGATGAGGAAACCTAGGAACAGAAAACTTAACTGAGTTGCCCGAGGTCGCCCAGCAGGTAAGTGGCAGAGCTGGGATTAAGACCACGGTCCCCCAGACTTCCAGGACCATCCTCAGTCCACTAGGCGATGCTGCTTCTACAATTATGTAGAATCATGTGACCACAATCCTTGCAGATGATTGCAAATGGAATAGACTTCTAGGAGCCAGGAATGGTTTCAGTGCTGTCCTAAACCAAGGCAGGTTGATTGGAGGAGATGTACAACCTGGTAAGTTTCAATCGTATTTATTGAACCCTTACTGTGTGCAGAGCACTGCACTAAGCTCTTGGGAAGTACATGTTGGCAACATAAGGAGACGGTCCCTACCCAACAGCGGGCTTACAGTCTAGAAGGGGGAGACAGACAACAAAACATATTAACAAAATAAAATAAATAGAATAAGTATGCACAAGTAAAATAGAGTAATAAATACGTACAAACATATATACAGGTGCTGTGGGGAGGGGAAGGAGGTAAGGTGGGGGGACGGGGAGGGGGAGGAGGGGAAGAGGAAGGAGGGGGCTCAGTCTGGGAAGGCCTCCTGGAGGACGTGATCTCTCAGTAGAACTTTGAAGGGAGGAAGAGAGCTAGCTTGGCGGATGTGCGGAGGGAGGGCATTTCAGGCCAGGGGGATAACGTGGGCCAGGAGTCGACGGCGGGACAGGCGAGAACGAGGCACAGTGAGGAGATTAGCGGCAGAGGAGCGGAGGGTGTAGGCTGGGCTGTAGAAGGAGAGAAGGGAGGTGAGGTAGGAGGGGGCGAGGTGATGGAGAGCCTTGAAGCCGAGGGTGAGGAGTTTTTGCCTGATGTGTAGGTTGATTGGTAGCCACTGAAGATTTCTGATGAGGGGAGTAACATGCCCAGAGCGATCCGGGCAGCGGCATGAAGTATGGATTGAAGTGGGGAGAGACAGGAGGATGGGAGATCAGAGAGGAGACTGATGCAGTAATCCAGTCGGGATCGGATGAACGATTGAACCAGCAGGGTAGCGGTTTGAATGGAGAGGAAAGGGCGGATCTTGAAGATGTTGCGGAGGTGAGACCGGCAAGTTTTGGTGACTGATTGGATGTGAGGGGTGAACGAGAGAGCAGAGTCGAGGATGACACCAAGGTTGCGGGCTTGTGAGACGGAAAGGATGGAAGTGCCGTCAACAGTGATGGGAAAGTCAGGGAGAGTTGCAGGGTTTGGGAGGGAAGATAAGAATTTTCAGTCTTGGACATGTTGAGTTTTAGATGGCGGGCAGACATCCAGATGGAGTTGTCCTGAAGGCAGAAGGAGATGCGAGCCTGGAGGGAGGGAGAGAGGGCAGGGGCAGAGATGTAGATTTGGGTGTCATCGGCGTAGAGATGGTAGTTGAAGCCGTGAGAGCGAATGAGTTCACCAAGGGAGTGAGTGTAGATGGAGAACAGAAGGGGTCCAAGAACTGGCCCTTGAGGAGCTCCTATAGTAAGGGGATGGGAGGTGGAGGAGGAGCCCGCAAAAGAGACTGAGAATGAACGGCTGGAGAGATAAGAGGAGATCCAGGAGAGCTACAGAGTCTGTGAAGCCAAGGCTGGATAGCGTGTTGAGAAGAAGGGGGTGGTCCACAATGTCGAAGGCATCTGAGAGTTCGAGGAAGATTAGTATAGACTATGGGCCGTTGGATTTCGTAAGCAGGAGGTCATTGGTGACCTTTGAGAGGGCAGTGTCCGTGGAATGTAAGGGACAGAAGCCAGATTGGAAGGGGTCGAGGAGAGAGCTGGCGTTGAGGAATTCGAGGCAGCGCATGTAGACGACGCGATCAAGCTTCTATCTACTCCAGTGCTCAGTACAGTGTCTGGCACATAGTGAGCTTGAAAAATTACCATAAAATACCCGAGATTCCCTCCAACCCAAAGATCTTCTTCTCTCCTTTGCACTTTTCTCTCAATATCATTCTCATCCCTATCTTTTCTAAATGTCCTTAGGCAGCCAACCTCAATTCCTGGAAAGTGACGGATGTCACCGTGAAGATAGAATTCCTCTTCTTGGGATTCTCGGAGGTCCGGGAGCTGCAGCTGGTCCAGGCTGCACTGTTCCTTCTGCTCTACATGGTGGCCCTGATGGGGAATCTCCTCTTCGTCTCCATTACCTCCCTAGACTGGCGCCCCCACACCCCCATGCACTTCTTCCTCAGGCTTCTTTCTGTCATCGACCTCTGCCTCATTTCTGTCACCGTCCCCCAATCTATCCAAAACTCCCTGACGGACCGTAGATCCATTTCCTTCCTGGGCTGTGCCACTCATGTCTTATCGGTGGTTCTGTTTGGCGGTTCAGAGATGGTCATCCTCTCGGAGATGTCCTACGACCGCTACGTCGCAATCTGCCAACCCTTCGCTATGCGGTCGTCATGAACCGAGGGGACTGTGGGAAGATGGCGGCCGCTTCCTGGCTCACTGGGAGTCTGTTTGGAGTCTGCAAGAAAGTTCTGGGAGGCTTACTGACTGCAGCTACACTCCGGCTCACACTCCTTAGTCCCTTGTAATGATAGCAATAATTGTAGCACTTCTTAGGCACTTATTATGTACGAGGCACTGTATTAAATGCTGGGGTGGATACAAGCAAATTGGGTTATACACAATCCCTGTCCCACGTGTGGCTCATAGTCTTAATCACCATTTTACAGATGAGGTAACTGTAGCACAGACAAGTGAAGTGACTTGCCCAAGGTCTCACTGAAGACAAGTAACAGAGCAGGATTAGAACTCATGTCCTTGTGACTCCCATGCTCATGCTGTAACCATGAGGCAGTGCTGTTCTTCAAGCCAACCTACTTACCCTCCTTTGTCTTCCTATTTTCCACTGCTGGTATCTCGCTCACAGTTTCTAATCCCGGATCTACCGTATGCCTCCTGTGTGACCTTGGACAAGTTACTTAACGTCTGTTTTCACCAGTTCCCTCTGCAAAAATGGGGATTCTTGTTCTTGCTCCTACTGTGAGCCCAATGTAAGATCTGATTATCTTGTATCCATCCCAGTGTTTATTGCAGTGCTTAGCACATAGTAAGCACTTAACAAGTACCACAATTATTATTACAAGCCTCCATTTTCCTCCCAGACTAAGCCCCCCTTTTCCTCAGCTCCCCCTCCTCTCTGCATCATCCCATCTCTCGCCCTTTGCTCTTCCCCCCCCCGCCCACAACACTTATGTATATCATCATCATCATCATCAATCGTATTTATTGAGCGCTTACTATGTGCAGAGCACTGTACTAAGCGCTTGGAAAGTACAAATTGGCAACATATAGAGACAGTCCCTACCCAACAGTGGGCTCACAGTCTCAAAGGGGGAGACAGAGAACAAACATACTAACAAAATAAAATAAATAGAATAGATATGTACAAATAAATTAAATAAATAAATAAATAGAGTAAAAAAAATATGTACAAACATATATACATATATACAGGTGCTGTGGGGAAGGGAGGGAGGTAAGATGGGGGAATGGAGAGGGGGACGAGGGGGAGAGGAAGGAAGGGGCTCAGTCTGGGAAGGCCTCCTGGAGGAGGTGAGCTCTCAGCAGGGCCTTGAAGGGAGGAAGAGAGCTAGATTGGCGGATGGGCAGAGGGAGGGCATTCCAGGCCCGGGGGATGACGTGGGCCGGGGGTCGATGGCGGGACAGGCGAGAGCGAGGTACGGTGAGGAGATCAGCGGTGGAGGAGCGGAGGGTGCGGACTGGGCTGTAGAAAGAGAGAAGGGAGGTGAGGTAGGAGGGGGCGAGGTGATGGAGAGCCTTGAAGCCCAGGGTGAGGAGTTTCTGCCTGATGCGCAGATTGATTGGTAGCCACTGGAGATTTTTGAGGAGGGGAGTGATATGCCCAGAGCGTTTCTGGACAAAGATAATCCGGGCAGCAGCATGAAGTATGGATTGAAGTGGAGAGAGACACGAGGATGGGAGATCAGAGAGAAGGCTGATGCAGTAGTCCAGACGGGATAAGATGAGAGCTTGAATGAGCAGGGTAGCGGTTGGGATGGAGAGGAAAGGGCGGATCTTGGCAATGTTGTGGAGCTGAGACCTGCAGGTTTTGGTGACGGCATGGATGTGAGGGGTTAATGAGAGAGCGGAGTCGAGGATGACACCAAGGTTGCGGGCTTGGGAGACGGGAAGGATGGTAGTGCCGTCAACAGAGATGGGAAAGTCAGGGAGAGGGCAATGTTTGGGAAGGAAGACAAGGAGTTCAGTCTTCGACATGTTGAGCTTTAGGTGGCGGGCAGACATCCAAATGGAGATGTCCTGAAGGCAGGAGGAGATGCGAGCCTGGAGAGAGGGGGAGAGAGCAGGGGCAGAGGTGTAGATCTGGGTGTCATCAGCGTAGAAATGATAGTTGAAGCCGTGGAAACGAATGAGGTCACCAAGAGAGTGCGTGTAGATCGAGAACAGAAGGGGACCAAGCACTGAACCTTGGGAAACCCCCACAGTGAGAGAATGGGAGGGGGAGGAGGAGCCTGCAAAAGAGACTATGTACATATGTATATATGCACATACCTATAATTCTATTTATTTATGTTGATTCCTGTTTACTTGTTTTGTTCTGTATATATCTGTAATTCTATTTATTTCTATTGATGCCTGTTTACTTGGTTTGTGGTCTGTCTCTGCTCTTCTAGACTGTGAGCCCATTGTGGAAAGGAATTATCTCTCTTCATTGCTGAATTGTACTTTCCAAGCACTTATTACAGTTCTCTGCACACAGTAAGCGCTCAATAAATATGACTGAATGAATGAATGAATTGCCTGTTCAGAATCTTGTACCACCTATGAACCTGAGTACTCACAAACCCCTAAGCATTTGTGCAAATACCGTATATATCTTATACTTTACCCAGTAAAATATCCCCTTTTCTTTCTTCCTCTTGTCTGTAGTTTATTTTGGTGGCTTTTTCCCCTGTTAGACTGTAAGTTTGTTGAAGGCAGGGATTGTTTCTTCTGTGTTCTCTGAAGTGCTTAGAAATGTGCTCTGCACATAGTCAGAATCTACTAAATACCATTGATTGACTGATTGATCATGCCTACGACTTCCACTAATCTATTCAAACACCTACTACACTGCTTAGGCTCAGTTGTTTCACAATAAGAGCTCCTGAGTGGTAGACAGTGAACGTGTCTATCAACTCTGTTATACTGTCCTTTCCCAAGAGCTTAATACAGTGTCCTGCACATAGTAAGCACTCAATGAATATAATTAATTGACGGATTAATTGATTCCTTTGGGAAAATTTGGATAACTCACGCTTGGGTACAAAGATCGGGTCCCTGACAAATACTGGGATCATTCAAGTCAGACGATTTTCTCCCCAATGTGGAAGCCATTCCCTCCAAGGATCCTCCCCAGGGCGGTCATCATGTCCCGCAAGTTGTAGATAAGAGTGCTGAGGGCGGGGGGCACCACGGTGTAGAATACGGACACCAGCAGGTCCAGGGTCGGGGAGGTGTCTGATGTTGGCTTAAGGTGATTGAAGGAGAACATCGTGAGAAACAAGAACAAGGCCCATGAGCAGTGCGGCCCACTTAGATTTCATTCCTCCAACAATGCTTCTCTCCTCTACCCTTCTCCCATTTTGTTTTAAATGATATTTGTTAAGTGCTTACTATGTGCCAAATGCAAAATAATCAGCTCCCACATGGGGCTCACAGCAAAAGGGAAAACAGGTATTGAATCCCCATTTTTTTTCAGAGAAGGGAACTGAGGCACAGGGAAGTGAAGTGACTTGCGGTGGAGCTGGAATTGGAATCCAGGTCCTATGACTCCCAGACCCGAGCTCTTTCCATTAGGCTACGTTACTTCTGCTGAGAATATTCAGATGGTCCTAATTCCTGGCATGAAATGAGGTTCGAATCTTCAGGGTTTTTATTACTTCTGGAAAGGGAATGATGATTAGTCTGTAAACGTTGTTTTAGGAAGGAGTCCCAGAGTGGGAACCACCTGTAACTGGGCACTTATTTAGATTGTGAGGTCCGGGACCACAGGGAGCCCATGAACCCGGCCTTCCGAGATTCCCGGATGGTCAGCTGTCCCAGGGGAGCCCCGGGCCCATCCTCCCATGGTGAATCCCCCAGGAAATGACTCCGCCATCGTCTGAGGGGTCCGCACATCCATTCAGAGCGCCGAGAGGAGGAGGGAGGATCCTGACAGCCCCTACCGTTCGCCCAGACCTTTCTGTTACCCCCTCCTTTGTCCAGAACCGACGAGATGGAGTGAGCCTCTCTCTCAGCAGAGGTCGATGCTGCCCAGGCCAGGACAGGCCCGGTGACTCCGGAAAGGGGCAGGGGAAAGGTGAGGGGCAGAGAAGGGAAATTTCAATATAAGCCCAGGATATAGCAGGAATTTTCCTGTTCGTTCTTAATAATAAAAACTATGGTATTTGTTAAGTGCTTACCATGTGCTGAACACCATACTCAGTGCTGGAGTATATATAATATAATCAGATTGGACACTGTCCCTGTCCCACATAGGGCTCATCGCCTCAAACCCCAAACCTCACTTTATAGATGAGGAAACCGAGGAATAGAAAAGTTACGTGACTTGCCCGAGGTCGCCCAGCAGGTAAGTGACGGAGCCGGGATTAAGACCAAGGTTTCTTAAATCCCAGGACCATCCTCTTTCCAGTAGGCTGCGCTGCTTCTCCAATCATGTAGAATTATGTGACCACAATTCTTGCAGATGTTTGCAAATGAAATAGACTTCCAGAAGTCAGTAATGCTTTCAGTGCTGTCCTGAACCAAGGCAGGTTGATTGGAGGAGATGAACAACCTGTTTAGCTTCTATCTACTTCAGTGCTCAGGACAGTGTCAGGTACATAGTTAACGTGAAAAATTACCACAAAAAACCCTAGATTCCCTCCAACCCAAAGATTTTCTCCTCTCCTGTGCACTTTCCTCTGGAATATTATTCTCATCCCTATCTTTTCTAAATGTACTTAGGCAGTCAACATCAATTCCCAGAAAATGTCCAGTGTCACCGTGAAGGCAGAATTCCTCCTCCTGGGATTCTCGGTGGTCTAGGAGCTGCATCTGGTCCAGGCTGCGCTGTTCCTCCTGGTCTACCTGGCGGCCCTGATGGGGAATCTCCTCATCGTCACCATCACCGCCCTCGACCGGCGCCTCCACACCCCTATCAATCAATCAATCAATCAATCAATCAATCGTATTTATTGAGCGCTTACTTTGTGCCGAGCACTGTACTAAACGCTTGGGAAGTACAAGTTGGCAACTTATAAAGACAGTCTCTACCCAATAGTGGGCTCACAGTCTAAAAGAGAAAGAGCACAGTCTAAAAGTCTTTGTACTTCTTCCACATGCATCTGTCCGTCCTAGACCTCTGCCTCATCTCTGTCACTGCCCCCCAATCCAACGACAACTCCCTGACCGACCGTAGATCCTTTTCCTTCCTGGTCTGTGCCACCCAGGTCTTCTTGGTGATTCTACATGACGCTTCAGAGGTGCTCCTCCTCCTCCGTTTGCGCTTCAGAGGTGCTTCTCCTCCTCCTTTGTCCGACGACCGTTACGTCTCATTCTGCCGTCCCCTTCGCTATGAGGTCATCATAAACCGAGAGGCCTGTGGGATGATGGCGGCCACTTCCTGGCTTACCGGGAGTCTGTTTGGTGTCTTGTTTTCGGCTTCGACGTTCTTCCTGTTCTACTGCGGGTCTCACTTCGTCCCCCAGTTCTTCTCTGACGTCTCCTCCCTGCTGAAGATCACCTGATCCGAGAACCACGTCGCTATTGATGTGAGTGTTGCTATTGGTTCCTGTTTGGGTTTTGTGTGCTTGGTCTCCATCATGGCATCGTAAGCCTCCATCTTCTCTACTGTGCTGAGGATCTCATCGGCCGATAGTAGGTCGAACGCTTTCTCTACCTGCCTGTCTCATGTTCTGGTGATCACCGTGTTTCTCACGATGTCCATCTTCAGTCACCTCAAGCTGCCATCAGGCACCTCTGATCACAGAGACTGTAAATCACAGAGACTGTAACAACCATCCAGACCCTAGCTCTTGCCATTCCGCCTGACAGGGACTTCCTCTTCGTTCAATCCACTCCGCCCTGTGTTACTTTTGCGCTTGGATTTGCTGCTTTTATTCACCCCTCTATCAGGCCCACAGCACCTACGTCCGTATCCGTTATTTATTTATTTATATTTACGTCTGTCTCCCCTTATAGACTGTAAACTAATAATGGGCAGGAACCAGGCCTACCAACTCTGCTATATTTAATCTCGCAAGTGTGTAGTTCAGCCTCTTCTCTCCCCATCTTCAAAATCCATTGGAAATCTCATCCCATCCCTCGCTGAGAAGCAGCATGGTTTGGGAGAAAGAGCACGGGCCTGGGAGTAAAAAGGCATGGGTTATAATCCCAGCTGTGCCACTTGTCTGCTGTGTGACTTTGGGCAAGCCACTTTACTTCTCAGTGCCTCAGTTACCTCATCTGTAAAATGGGGATTAAGACTGTGAGTCCCACGTGGGACAATCTGATGACCTTGTATTTGCCATAGCACTTAGAATAGTGCTTCACATATAGTAAGTGCTTAACAAAAACCATCATCATCACCCAGAACGTTTTCCCATTCATTTCTCTTCTCTCCAGATCACACCCACTAACACCCTTTGTTTCTCTAAAGATTTTCTAAACTCCTTATCAGGGAACATGTCTGCTAATTCTGTCCTATTGTAATCTCTACCCAAGCCCTTAGTACACTGCTCTGCACGTACTAAGCACTCAATAAATACCACTGTTTTTTTATATACCCTATTACTTAAGCACTTACTTTTCCTTCTTCGTTCTGTCTATAACTTTAGTGTCTGTTTTCCCCCTCTGGATTGAGGAGAGGATTTATGTTTTGATACTTTATCATAGTCTCTTAATGATCTTAGCATAGGACTCTGCACACTTTAGGAGCTCAATAAATACTACAGATTGAATGATTGATTAAATTACCTCTTCAGCACTTTTTCACCACCTCTACGGTTATGCATGTTTTTGTAGACCCAGCTAGGAGGAAGTTAAATCCTTCCAGAGGCCAGTGAGGACTTTTTTAAGGTATTGGTTAGGCGCTTACTTTGTGCCAGCCACTGAAATATGTGCTGGGGTGGATACAAGCTAATCCCAGACTAAGCCCCTTTTTTCCTCTGCTCCCTCTCCCCTCCCCATCGCTCCGACTAGCTCCCTTTCCTCTACCCCTCCTCCTCTGCTACAACACTTGTGTATATTTGTACATATTTATAATTCTGTTCATTTATATTAATGATGTGTACATATATCTATAATTTGATCTATTTTTATTGATGCTACTGATGCCTGTCTACCTGTTTTGATGCCCACCACCCCGCTTTTAGACTGAACCCGTTGTGGGCAGGGATTGTTTCTGTTTGTTGATGAATTGTACTATCAAAGTGCTTAGAACAGTGCTCTGCACATAGTAAGAGCTCAATAAATGCGATTGAATACATTTATGAAGGAATGATCAGGTTGGGTATAGCCCTTGTCCACATGTAGCTCACAGTCTAAGTAAGGAGGGCATAGGATTTAATCCCCATTTTCCAGATGCATAGGAGAAGTAAAGTAAATCGTCCAAGGTCACCTAACTAACACGTGGCTAAATGCTGGGGAAGTTACAAGATAATCACTTTGAATAATCAGTCCTTCAGAGGGGGTAACTGAGACCCTGGGAAATGAAGTGACTTGCCCACGGTCACACAGCAGATGAGCGGTGAAGTCAATATTGGAACCTAGGTTCTCTGAATCCCAGGTCAGTGCTCTTTCCACTAAGGAAAGCTGCTTTGTACAGATTTATTGCTCTATTTATTTTACTTGTACATATTTAGTATTCTATTAATTTTATTTGGTTAATATGTTTTGTTTCATTGTCTGTTCCCCCCTTCTAGACGGTGATCCCGCTGTTCGGTAGGGACCGTCCCTATATGTTGCCAACTAGTGCTTGCCAAGCGCTTAGTACAGTGCTCTGCGCACAGTAAGCGCTCAATAAATACGATTGAATGAATGAATGCTTCTTGTCTCCAGACACTACCTGAGCTTGCCAATCTGTCACTTCCTACCTCTGTGTTGAGGGCTCTGATTCTCCATTGGTTACTCTGAGTAACCACTCATACTCTCCCAGTGAGTCTATGAGGATATATTCTATTTCTGATATGGTATTTGTTAAGCACTTACTTCGTTTCAAACACAGTTCTAAGTGCTGAGGTAGATACAAGTCAAACAGATGGGCACAATCCCTGTCCCATATGAGGTTCACAGTCTACGTAGGGGGGTGAACAAGTATTGCATCTTTATTTTACAGCTGAGGAAACTGAGCCCCAGAGAAGTGAAGTGAGTTGCCCAAAGTCCCCAGGCAAGCATTCGGGAGAGCTGGGACTCTCATGTCCAGGTTCTTTCCACTACATTATGCTGCTTCTCCTTTTCAGAAGCATATCACTCTCTCCATGTCACTCTCTCTCTTTCTCTCTGGATATGTCTATATTTATGTAGAAGAAGATGCTGTTGTTGCCATGGGAACATCACGTGCCAGGACCGTTGCTGCTGTTGGGAGTGCCAGGTCCTTACCTCTGCGGGACCTCAGGAACCATGTGACCAGAGGGTTCTCGTGTCGCCTGGACCACGAAGTCCCTCCACAGGGGCCCAAGCCTGTTTTCCAGGGATTCCCCTCATAGCAGCAACTGCTTTATCTACGAAGACGGAGTCCGTCTGGAGAGCTGGTCAGCATCCATGAGAGAGAGGAGAGTGACTGAGGGTCCCTGGCCGCCCCTTTGTGGCTGACAGAACCCAGGAATCCGAGGAGAAAGAGGAGACCAGCCCAGTCCATTCATTCTTTCAATCGTATTTATTGAGCGCTTACTGTGTGCAGAGCACTGGACTAAGCGCTTAAAAAACTTCTATTCATCCATCCATCCAACCAACCATCCATCTATTCATTCATCCATCGATCTATCCATCCATCCACCCACCCATCCATCCATCTATAATAATAATAATAGGGGTATTTGTTAAGCGTTTGCTATGTGCAAGGCACTGTACTAATGGCCCAGGCGAATAGAAGCTAATCAGGTTTTACACAGTCCCTATCCCACCTGGTGCTCACAATCTCAGTCGCCATTTTACAGATGAGATAACTGAGACACAGAGAAGTGAAGTGCCTTGACTACAGTCACACAGCAGACATTCCACCCAACCATCCATCCATTCATCCATCTATTCATGCATAGATGCATCTAGTGGGGGATGAATGGATGGATGGACGGATGGATGGATGGTTGGATGGATAGATGGATGGATGAATGGATGGAAGGATGTATGGAAAGAAGGATGGACGGAGGGATGGATAGACAGAAAGAAAGACGGATAGATGGACAGATGAATGGTCGGACAGATGGATAGATGGATGAACGAATAGATTCGAGGCAAGGATTTTCTCAGTAAAATTCATTCATTCATTCAATCCCATTTTTTGAGCGCTGTACTAAGCGCTTGGAAAGTATAATTTAGCAATAAATAGAGATAACCCCTTCTCGCAACGGGCTAACACACTAGAAGGGGGAGACAGGCATCAAAAGAAGTAAACAGGCAGTTAAATGTGGAGGACACTTTCAATGATTGCGTCCCTTCTCCCTTGTCATCCTCCGATTTTCTGATTTTCATAACTACCAAAAGTGATCTTAAAATTCATAGAATTACTGTTATTATAAGTAGCAGTATCAACATTATCAGTATTGAATTTATCAAGAATTTACTTGTAAAAGACTGCCAAGTGCTGGAGTAGAAGGAAACTCATCAAACAGGACACGTTTCCTGACCCACCGGGGCGCAGATTGTAAGAGAAAGAGAGGGCACATATTGAAACCCAATTTTCCAGAGAGACCCAAAGAGGTTATGTGGCTGGACCAAGGTCATACAGCAGGCCGGTGGCAGAACCGTGCAGACGATTTAAATCTCATGACTCCCAGTCACATGCTCATTCCACTAAGCCATGGTGCCGCCCAAACAATCACTTGTCATTCATTCATTCATGCATTCAATCATACTTATTGAGTGCTTACTGTGTGCAGAGCACTATACTAAATTCTTGGAAAGCATTATTCAGAATAAAGAGAGACAATCTCTGCCAAAACTGGGCTTACAGTTACGTATGTCTTATCAGCCTCTGTCCCAGACAGTAACAAATCCTCAGACTCTGTACTATCTCTTTGGACAACTCTTTACAAGGATACCCCCACAGTCAGAACCCTGATGAGGAATAGGCTAATCAGCAAAGGGAAACAGAAATTTTGTCCCTTAGAGGAGGGAAGAGGAATCTTCCCTTTAGGACTCTCCGCCGGGCGGCCTTGATGTCACGGTTTCTTAGGCTGTAGATAAGGGGGTTCAGGGCGGGGGGCACCACAGTGTAGGATACAGACACCAGCAGGTCCAGGGTCGAATGGGAGTCTGACACGGGCTTGATATACGCAAAGGTTCCGGTCGAGAGGAAGAAGCTGGCGACAGCAAGGTGAGGCAGGCAGGTGGAGATGGCTTTGGTCTGGCTCTCGGCAGCCGGCATCCTCTGCACAGCCTGGAAGATGCTTACGTAGGAGATGATGTTGAAGACGAAGCAGACGACACCTAAAGCTATTCCACTGGTGATGATCACATCGATGGCGAGGTGGTCCTCGGAGCAGGAGATCTTCAGCAGGGAAGGGACATCACTGCTGGACGATGTTGGACCCACAGAAACTCAGGGAGAAAGTCGAAGCTGAATACAAGACCCCAAACAGCATCCCGCTGAGCCAGGAGGCGGCCGCCATCTTTACACAGGCCATGTTGTTCATGATGAGCTCATAGCGCAGGGGGTGGCAGATGGCAGCGTAGCGGTCATAGGACATCGCCGTGAGGATGACCAGCTCTGAAGTGGCCAGAACGACCACCAGGAAGACCTGGGCGAAACAGTCCAGGGAGGAGATGGATCTACGATCGGTCAGTGAGATGACGATAGAGTTGGGGACGGTGAAAGAGATGTAGAACAGATCGATGACGGACAGATTACTGAGGAAGAAGTACATCGGGGTGTGGAGGCGCCCATCGAGGGCGGTGACAGCGATGATGAGGAGATTCCCCAAGAAGGTCACCAAGTAGACCAAGAGGAACAGCGTGGCGTACACCAGCTGCAGCTCCCAGTTCTCCAAGAAACACAGCAGGATGAATTCCCTCACCGTGGAGACGTTGGGCATTTTTGGAGGCAGCATTGACTTTCTGCAGTGGATAAGGGAAGAGCCAAAGTTAGAGTCCATTGATGGGATGAGTGAAGGAATTGACAGGACACTTGCTGGTGATTCTCTATTGAAGGGAGACAGATATTGAATTCAAAATCATCTCTTTGTTCACCGTGGAGGCGTTGAACATTTCTGGAGAATAATGTCGACTCCCTGCAGAGGAAGACGGAGGGAAGACTTCAATTTAGAGACACTGATGTTGCGGGTGAAGGAATAGGACTAAGTCAATCAATTCTACTTATTGAGCAAACGGTTTTAACACAAATGATCACTGCCCCCAAGGAGCTTCCATTCTATTGGAAGCACCAAGCTTCGAATTGTGTAGACAGAGAAGAACACAGGCCTGGGAGTCAGAGGACCTGGGTTCTAATCCCCACTATACCAGTTCTGTGCTGCATAGTCATAGGAAAGTGACAATTTCTCTATGCCTCAGTTTTCTCAGTAGTAAAATGAGGATTTGATACCTGTTTTCCCTCCTTCTTAGTCTGTTATTACCTTCTGGGACACGGACTGTGTTCTCCCAGATTGTCCTGAATCTCCCCAAGCACTTACTACTTTACTTGGAACACAGTACGCACTTAAGAAATATCAGGAGTATTATTTTTAGTTGAGGAGACTGAAACTAAAATGAATAGCGGATAGGAGAGGTCATAGAACATAAAGATATGAACATGACTTGTGAAATTTTTTTGGTTGTTTTATAGTCAAACAAGAAGTGCCTTTATAAAGAAATTCATCCATTTAGTGGAGAAAGAATGAGTCTGGTAGATGAAGGAACTGGATTCTAATCCTGTCTCTGCCCATTGTACGCTGTGTGACTTGGGCGAGTCACTTACCTTCTCTCTGCCTCAGCTATCTCATCTGTAAATTGGGGGCTATGACTGAAAGCACCGGGTGGGTCATGGACTGTCTCCGACTTGATTAGTTTGTATCCACCCCAGTGCTTAGTACAGTACCTGGCATATAAAAAGCCCTTAACAATATCATAAAGCAAACAACAACAAAAAACCCACATACACATCAAAATGATTCTATTTGCTCACATATCTGCATTCACAATTGTACACACACCGGCACAAGAATACCTCATCATTCATCTAGTTCTTTACTAAAGCATCCCTCAGCCTACATCTCTCGTCTCCTCAACCTCCTCTCATGACAAGTTGTGTTTTTTCACAAGCAACAAACACTCACAATTTGATTGAAGTCTCTCTGCCCTATGACTGCACTTCAGCCCCTTTCCATCGTTCAACATGTCTTAGCTCTCAAAGCAACTTTCTAGTTGTTACTCACGATCGACTCTCCCGTTTCCATCCTAGCCTGGAATTCCCTCACTTATCGACTCAAAAACAGAGAGAGCACAGGTATTCCCGAATTCTGAGCACTGCTAAAATCCCTCCCCCAATTCAACCAGCTACTCCGACTCATTTCCCAGCCCTCAAAGCCTACTACATCTAACTCAAGCGCGAATCAACTCATGTTCATCCTCATTTAGTGGAACAAGCATGAGCCCAGTAGTTCTCTTCTTGACTGTGAAATCCCTGAGGGCAGTATACACATCTACCAGCTCAGTTCTATTGTGCTCTCTCAAATATAGCTTAGTGGGAATCACATGACTTGGGTTCTAATCTTGCCTCTGTCTCTTTGCTGCTGTGCGACTTTGGGCAAGTCGTTTCACTTCTCTGGGCCGCTGTTTCCTCATTTGTAAAATGGCATGCAATTATTGCATATTCATCTTTACATTTTTTTCCTTCTAGAAGGGACAGGGAATGTGGCTCTTATGGTGTTATAAAGTGGATAGAACACAGGCCTGGGTGTCAGAAGGAGTCAGAAGGACCTGGGTTCTAATTCCAGCTCCACCTCGTGTCTGCTGTGTGACCATGGGCAAGTCATTTAACTTCTCTGAGCCTCAGTTACTTCATCTGTAAAATAGCATTAAGACTGTGAGCCCCATGTGGAATACAGACTGTATCCAACCTACTTAACTTGTATCTACCCCAAGGCTTCAGACAGTGCTTGGGACATAGTAAGAGCTTAATAAGTACTACTCTCATTATTATTACTCTCCAAGTGCTTAGTGCACACAATAAGTGCTCAATAAATATGATTCAAGATTAATTGATTAATAGTAAATTAGACCGTTTTAACGTAGCCCAGTAGGCTGGAAAGCAGGAATTACCACCGTTCCCACTATTTCTCTTCTCCCAATACTTGGGAAGAACTCTTACTGGGAGGAATTGCTGATAGTGCCAGTGGCTGTCCAAAGCTGGTCACGATCTCTCAGCCTTGCCTGTCATTTACCGTCCACAAGGGATTCTGAGACCTACTGAAGGCCAAAGTGACTGTCCACAGTGCTGACATTTTGCTGGAGCACTGTAGCCCGGCGGGTGGTTGGCATGGTAGAGAGGGTTGAGGAGGAAGGAGAGGTGTATGATGGTTGGGGGTTACTGAACTGGAAAACACCTCTCCTCCTGCTAGCATCCCTACCCCACTGGAGGCCGCGACCCTGGTCTGAACCCCAACGTAGGCCCCAGAATGGCTCCATCTCGTCCATCCTCATCCTCGTCCACCCCCACCCCTTCATCCCACTCATCCCTGATCACTCTCACCTGGGCAACGTGGGGCTGGTGGTCGCTGACCTCTGCAAAGCTGGGCTTGTCCCCTCTTTCCCCTCAGACCCCTGGGTTCAGTCAGCCAGAAAGGAACAGAGTTGAGACCTCGATCACTGTCCACTATCCCTCAGACCCTGAGAAGCTCTCCAGACCAGCCCCGGTCCCTGTAGATAAAGCAGAAGCTGCTCCGAGGGAGATCCCTGGAGGATGGCTTGGAGCACTGCGAGGGACCTCGCGGCCTGAACAAGGCACGTAGCCCCTTGTCACGTGGTTCCTGAGGCTCCTGAGAGACAAGGGTCCGCTCCCTGAAGCATCTGCGATGCTTCCGGTCCTCAGAGTTCCCGTGGAAACACCCTCATCTGCATCCTAGCATCCTACCAGTTCATGTTTTCAACGGTAGTCTTTAGCCACTGTGAATGGTTTCATCTTTTTCTAATTCATAACCTGAGGCACTCGATCTGTCAGTCAATCAGTCAATTGCAACTTTTCCTTATGGTCTTGGTGAAGCGCCTACTATATATCAGGCACTATACTAAGTGCTGGAGTAGATACAAATCTAATCGGATTAAGGAGAGTCCATGTCTCCCGTGGGGCTCAGATCTCAATCCCCATTTCACAGATGAGGGAACTGTCATCTGTCAGAGTGAAGCGACGCTTCCCAAGGTCAGACATGTGGTGGAACCAGGATCAGAACCCATGTCCGTTTGAATCCCAGGCCAGTGCTCTACCCACTAGACAACGCTACTTCTTCTGATTTGCCCTGATTGCAAATCCCCTGAAGCGCTGTTCATACCTACTGTTTGAATCAAGTATACTTGAATCAAGCGTTCATCCACTTTCTCATCTTTCCCTTCTCTCCTTCCTTCTCTACGCAATTTACTCTGTGTCTATCTCCCCCATTAGATCATAATCTCCTAAGAGCAGGAACAATGCAACTTTATCTCTTCTCAACTCTCCTGAGAGCTTACTACAGTGCTTTGCACCTAGGTTGTGTTCAATAAATACTATTGATAATAATGATAGTAACAATTATGGTCTTTGTTAAGCGCTCACTATGTGCTAATCACTGTTATAAGTGCTGGAATAGGTACACGGTAATCATGTTGAACACAGTTCCTGTCGCACATGGAGCTAAAGTCTCAATCCCTATTTTACAAATGAGGTACCTTTGGCACAGAAGTGAACTGACTTGCTCCAGGTAACAAGGCAGACAAGTAGTAGAACTGGGATTAGAACCTGTGCCCTTTAAATCCCAAGCCTGTGCTCTGGATGGATAGAAGAATGGAAAGATAGATGAATGGTTGGAAGGATGGATGGAAGGAAGGAAAGATGGATTGATGAGAGAGGATGGAGTTGACAAGACAGATGGACCTGAAGTCATCCTTTCTTCCCTTCTTTAATACCACTTCCCATTTTACAACTTTCATTCCCACCCCCAGAGTCTTGCTAAAGAGCATATCATTACATTTTCATAATCATTACTAATAATGATATCATTACTGTTAAGTCACTGTCCCTAGGTCACACAGTGGGCCAGTAGCAGAGCTGGAATCAGAACTCAAGTCTCAATCAATCAATCAATCATGTTTATTGAGCATTTATTCTGGGCCCAGCATTTGGAAATATTCGCTATAACAGAGTTGGTAGACACGTTCCCTGCTCACAGTGATCTTACAGTCTAGAGCGATTCCATTCCTTTAGACCATGATAAAATTTAAAAAAAATATGGCATTTGTTAAGCACTTGCTACGTGTCAAATACTGTTCTAAGCACTGGGGTAGATACAAGGTAATCGCGTTGTTCCATGTGGGGTTCACAGTCTTAATCCCCATTTTACAGATGAGGTAACAGAGGCACGGAGTAGTTTAGTGGTTTGCCCAAGGTCACACAGAAGACAAGTGGCAGAGCAGTGATTAGAGCCACCCCAAACTGGATTTACTGTACTAAGCACATGGGAGAGTTCAGGTTACCAGAGTTGCTAAACACATTCCCTGCACCCATTGAGCTTACAGTCTACAGGAACTCCCCTTCTTTTAGGCCATGATGCCTCCCCAAAACTGGATTGTCAGTCATACTTCAATTTTAGCCACCTCCCTCTCAGACTTTGACAATTCATCAACGTCCAGCATCTTCTATGAACCCAGTAGGACAGCTAGGTTTCTGGCTATGTCCAAGGACAATCCCTTTGTTAAGTGGTGGTGTGATATTATTTGCACAAAGAAGGAGACATTTTGTCCCAGAGCAGAGACCGGGTGATTGACCCTTTTAGGATACTGCCCATGGCGTCCTTCATGTTCCGGTTCCTTAGGCAGTAGATAAGGGGGTTCACAACAGGAGGGATCACTTCATAGAACCCGGACACCAGCAGGTCTACGATCGAGGAAGAGTCTTAGGGCGGCTTGACGTAGAGAAATACACCCGCAGAGAGGAAAAGAGTGACGACGACGAGGTGGGGCAGGCAGATGGAGAAGGCTTTGGCCCGGCACTCGGTGGCCGGCATCCTCAGAATGGCCTGGAAGATGCGAACATAAGGGGTGATGATGAGAATGAAGCAGTCGATGCCTAACGCTACCCCGGAGGCGACGTTCATGTCAACGGTGACGCGGTCCTCGAAATAGGTGATCTTCAGCGGGGAGGGGACGTCACACGAAAACTGCTGGACCATTTTGGACCAACAGAACGACAGGGAGAAAGTCGGAGCTGAAAACAGGTTCCAAACAGGCCCCCACTGAGCCACAAGGCGGCGGACATATTCCCACAGGCCACTTTGTTCATGACGACGTCGTAGCTTAGGGGGAGGCAGATGGTGGCGTAGCGGTCGTAGAACATGGCCATAAGGACCAGCAGCTCTAAGCAGGCAAACTAGACCACCGAGAAGACTTGACTTGGGCGGCCCAGCCCAGGGGGGAGATGGATGTACGGTCGGTAAGTGAGTTGCGGATGGTTTTGGGGACAGGGACAGAGATATAGAAGAGGTCGAGGACGGACAGGTTCCTGAGGAAGAAGTACCAAGTGCAGCACTCTCTATCGCTGACTTCCTCCACCGCCACAGAGATCATGAACCAGGCGAAGGCCTAGGGAACCATCCACGCCCACAGCGTGTCTGTAATATGCTGGGTTTGAGGTCTAGAGCTATCCGCAGGGCCAGACCATAGGCACCGATCCCTAATAGTAATATTTATCATTATTATGGTACTTGTTAAGCACTTACTATATACCAAGCACTGTTCTAAATATTGGGGTAGAAACAAGTTAATCAGGTTGGACACAGTCCCTGTTGCACGTGGAGCTCACACTCAGTCCCCTTTTGCAGATGAGGTAAATGAGGCCCAGAGAAGTTGTGTGACTTGTTCAGGTCACACAGCAGACAAGTGGCAGAGCCAGGATTAGAACCCAGGTCCTTCTGACTCCCAAGCCCCGGCTCTGTTCACTAAGCCATGCTGTTTCTCTGGTATGATCCATCACACCAGTCATAAATCTCCAGAGAAACAGCCACAGCAACGGTGCCCTGACACGTTGTGCATTTCTCATTTTCCCAGGGCAAGCACTTCAGCAATAAAATAAAAAGACTTTCCACAGTTGAGCACAGGGGGGACCCGAGAATTAGGGTCTTGATCAGAAGGTCTCCAACCTATAATCCAGATTTAGAGAAGGAGCGTGGCTCAGTGGAAAGAGCCAGGGCTTGGGAGTCAGAGGTCATGGGTTTGAATCCCAACTCCGTCACATGTCTGCTGTGTGACCTTGGGCAAGTCACTTGACTTTTCTGAGCTTCGGTTACCTCATCTGTAAAATGGGGATTAACACTGTGAGCCCCACGTGGGACAACCTGATTACCTTGTATCCCCCCAGCGTTTAGAACAGTGCTTTGCACATAGTAAGTGCTTAACAAATGTCATCATTATTATTATTTAGGGAATTCTGAAGAATTTCCACATGTCAGGTTGTTTCCAGTTGTGAAAAAAGTTTCTTTGCCTTCTCCTCATTATCCTCAGCCCCAACCACCATTCCCTAAAAAACCCCTCTTTCCCATCATGAGAAGCAGCATAGCTTAGTGGAAAGAGCCTGGGCTTCGGAGCCAGAGGTCGTGGTTTCTAATCCCGGCTCCACCACTTGTCAGCTGTGTGACTTTGGGCAAGTCACTTCACTTCTCTGTGCCTCAGTTACCTCATCTAGAAAATGGAGTGTAAGACTGTAAGCCCCACATGGGAAAACCTGATTACCTTGTATCCCTCCCAGCGCTTAGAACAGTGCTTCGCACATAGTAAGCACTTAACAAATACCATCATTATTATTATTATCACATGGGGGTGTGGAGGCGCCGGTTGAGGGCGGTGACGGCGACGATGAGGAGATTCCCCGTCAGGGCCGCCAGGTAGATCAGGAGGAACAGCGCGACATGGACCAGCTGCAGCTCCTGGACCTCCGAGATTCCCAGGAAGCGGAATTCCCTCACCGTAGAGATGTTTTTTATTAGTAAGTAATGATGACACCCGGCACAGGACAATGATCTTCACGAGGTGAAGAAATTAACAGGAGTTTTGCCAGTGAGTCTATGGGAGCCGCAACATATGGTATATTGAAAGACAGTTGTCAATTAGGAGCGAATTCCCAAGGAGGATTGACACCATAATTCTCTAAGTGCAAACAACAAGATGACAAAGACATAAGAGGGGAAAGCAATCACAGTAATAGTAGCAGTAATAGCAGCAAACGTCCTAGTAGAAGTTGTAGGCTCAATCAATCAAGCAATTAAGAAATCGTATTTTGTGAGCATTTATTTTGTGCTGAGCACTGTAGTAAAAAACCCCTACAATGTAACAGAGTTGGTAGACATGTCCCCGGCCCACAACAACCTTACAGTCTAAAGGGGAATAAAGATGTTAATATAAAATAAATTACGGGTATGTACAGAGACTATAAACTCGTTTTGGGTAGGGAGTATACCTGTCGTATTGTTATAATAAAAATGATGATGGCATTTATTAAGCGCTTACTATGTGCAAAGCACTGTTCTAAGCGCTGGGGAGGTTACAAGGTGATCAGGTTGTCCCACGGGGGGCTCACAGTCTAATCTCAATTTTACAGATGAGGTAACCGAGGCACGGAGAAGTGAAGTGACTTGCTGAAAGTCACATAGCTGACAATTGGCAGAGCTTGGATTTGAACCCATGACGTCTGACTCCAAAGCCCGTGCTGTTTTCACTGAGCCACGCTGTTTCTCTTCTTATATTGTACTTTCCCAAGCATTATTACAGTGCTCTACACTGAGCTCTGCTTTGAGCTCAATAAATATTCATTCATTCAATCGTGTTTATTGAGCCCTTACTATGTGCAGAGCACTGTACTAAGCTGATTGACTGACTGGTAATAGTAATAACGGTGTTTTATCGAGACCCGGGCGGACACAAAAGGCAAGGATATACCAAATCTACAAGGCAACCTGAAGGACACAAATTCATTCTCACACACAAAATTACAGGTAAGCATACAGGTAAGCATATCCAAACACATAATGCCCTCACATGTATTCCCGCTCACTCACAGACCGGGGTTCTCCCACAAACGGACAGTCGCACAGAGTCAATCGTATTTATCGAGTGCTTACTGTGTACAGAGCACTGTGCTTATCACTTGGGAGAGTACAATACAAACACGTAGGTGGACGCATAAACCCATAAACGTATCTAGTCACTCACTCGGCTCTTCCCTGACGCCCAAACCTGTTCCTTATTGAGATATGGAGAACATTACCCACTGTTCCCTACCCAGATGTCCCCCTTCCCTAAAGTCTGGGATTTGCTCCCTGATTCTCGTACCCTGCCCTAAAGCATGCACACATATGCGCGCGCACGCGCACACACACACACACACACACACACACAAACACACACACACACACACACAAAGCTGCGGGTCCAAGGAATACGATTGCAACTGTCTCTATATGAGGAAAATGAACTGCAGAGCGAAGTCTGGCTGAACAGGGAAGGGAGACCCCAGTTACATACGTCACCTCGGGCTTGGCAAAGGGGTGGGAGAAATGATTAATCGATGGTATTTACACAGGGCTTACTGTGTGCAGAGCACTGGACTCAAGAGTTAAGGAGAGGACAATCCAACAGAGTTGGTAGACACGTTCCCTGCGCACAACGAGCTGACAGTCTAGAGGGATGAAAGGATGATGGGGCTTTGATGGGGGACGATGGAGGGAGGATGGAGGAACGATGGAGCGGTAATGGAGGGATAACGGAGGGCCGTCAGAGCGCTGAAGAAGGCATGTCAGCGAGACAATGGAGGGGGTGTCCTAGAGCCAATAGCAGATGAGTGCTGGTCCAGGTACAACGACCATGCGATTGAGACCCTGAGCGGAGGAAGTGATTCCAGTACAAGTAGCTTGTGCTGTGGTACCTGCCACTGTCTCGTCCCTGCTGAAGCCTGGTTTCTGCTCCTACAAACCCGCATATAATGCAGCCCTGGTCCAAACATCAACCTGGGGGCCGAGGATCAGATTCTCCACAGACTCGCTACGGACTGCTGGCCTCTCCCCGCCCCTCCATACTCACCCCAGAGCATATTCACCGGGGTAGCATGGGCCGGCGGTCACCGACCTCTGCCAGGCTGGGCTACTCCCCTGTCTCCCCTCGGACTACTGGGTTTGATCAGCCAAGGTGGTACATCGAGGTGCCCTCAGCCCCTCTCCGCTCTCCCCTGGACACTGAGATGTTTTTCCAGATGGACCCTGTCCCTGAAGGTAAAGCAGCAACTGCTCTGAGTGGAATCTCTGGAGGCCCGAATCGTGGCCCAAAATAAGTGAAGTGACTTGCCCAATGTCACACACCAGATAAGCGGCAGAACTGGGATTAGAACCCAGGTCCTCTTGACTCCCGGGCCCATGCTCTTTCCACTAAGCGACACTGCTTTTGATTTAGAGAAATTTTGACTCTGACCCTGGTCATCCAGTTCCCTATTGAAATTTCCCTCACATTTCCCCTGCTCCTCTCCGGAGTCACCGGGCCTGTTCTGGACTGGGGAGCACCGACCTCTGCTGAGAGGCTTACTCCTTCTCGTCGGTTCTGGACGCTGGTCGTGGTGACAGATAGGACTGGGCGAGGGGTGAGAGCTTTCAGGATCCTTGCTCCCCCTCCTGGCTCTCCGGATGGCTGCGCCGTCCCCTCAAACGATGGCCCGGTTGTTCACTGGGGGATTCCCTGTAGGAGGACGGTCCCTGGGCTCCGCTGAGACAACTAACTGTCTGGGAATCTCGGAAGGCCGGGAACGTGGGCTCTCCGTGGTCCCGGCCCCCACAAACTAAATGACTGTCCAGTACCACGTGGTTTCCAGTCTGGGACTCCGTCCTATGACAACATCAACAGACTAATCACCATTCCCTTTCTGTGATTAATAATAGCAATCGGGTTAAGCTCTGAGGTTTGGCGCTTCATCCCATGCCAGGGTTTGGCACCATCTGAAATCTGCAGCAGTCCACCTTAGACATTGACCTCTAGACTGTGAGCTCACCATTTGCAGGGAATGTGTCTACCAACCCTATGATATTGTTATATTTTACTCTCCCAAGCGCTTAGTACCAAGGTCTGCACCTAGTAAGAGCTCAATAAATATGATTGATTATTCATTTATTCAATCGTATTTATTGAGTGCTTACTGTGTGCAGAGCACTGTACTAAGCGCTTGGGAAGTACCAGTTGGCAATACATAGAGACGATCCCTACCCAACAACGGGCTCACAGTCTAGAAGGGGGGATTGAAGGGCGGGGCCGCGAGGCCTTGCTGCTCCCGGAAGGATCCTCTCCTCAGAGCGCCGCCATAGACTCCCGGGACTCCGTTCCCGAGACGCCCGCCCGCCATCACACCGCGCGGCCTTGCTGCTCTCAGAAGGCTCCTCTCCTCAGAGCGCCACCATAGACGCCCGGGACTCCGTTCCCGAGAGGCCCGCCCGCCATCACACCGCGCGGCCTTGCTGCTCCCGGAAGGCTCCTCTCCTCAGAGCGCCGCCATGGACGCCCGGGACTCCGTTCCCGAGAGGCCCGTCCGCCATCGCACCGCGCGGCCTTGCTGCTCCCGGAAGGATCCTCTCCTCAGAGCGCCGCCATAGACGCCCGGGACTCCTTTCCCGAGAGGCCCGCTCGCCCGTCCGCCATCGCACCGCGCGGCCTTGCTGCTCCCGGAAGGATCCTCCGTTCCCGAGAGGCCCGCCCGCCCGCCCGCCATCACATCGCCCTCACGGACGCCCCCCCCCCCCTGCTTCCACCGCCCCCCGACTTAGGAGGCCTTCCGTAAACTGCCCCCCATCCCCCCCCTTCCCGGTCCGGTCCTGACTGACTCTCCCCCCGCCCCCAGGTAAAAAGCCCTTGTTAGCACCATGTTACATTAACGACAACGTCATTCGCGCCTTCTCAGCCCTCCCATGCTAGTTGACTGTTCGCTCCTCTCCCCAGGTATCTCTGCTCCCTGACCCCCCCTTAACTGGCCCACCCTACTCCAGCACTTAGTAGTTTGTATCTGCTCTCTGTGACATCATTATCTGCCAATTTTATTATTGCCATAGCATATTGATTGTTTAACTACACCCTGTGATGCCATCGCCTACTTTTATCATTGCTACTGTTTTATTGCTTCTGCATCTCAATTGTTAACCTCCCGCTGTACTGTCACTCGCCCTGCTGACCTCACCATGAACTTTCAGTTCCCTTGCTCCCAACTGCCATTCCCATTCCTCACCTTCCCCTTCCCCTCTCCCACCCAGCTTTTTCCCTCCCTCTCCCCCACCAAGACCACTCCCCCTCACCCCCTACCAAGGATTCCTCTGTACCAGCGCAGGTCCTCCGCTCCTCCCTCCCGGCCCCCTCCCTCCCCTCCTCCCCGCCCCCACCACATCCCAGTTCTCCTTTCCCATCGCCGCCCCCCTTCCCACTCTCCCCGCCCAGGCCCCCGCCAACTCATCCCAATCCAAACCCTCCCCACCCCTCGCACCCTTCCCCCTCACTCCCTACCCTCGACAGCTGCTGCCAAGTGTGGCCTCTGGAACCCCCGCTCCGTTTTAAGTAAGATCCCTTTCATCCTGGACCTTTTCCTTTCCAGTTCTCTACTCCTCCTCGCCCTAACTGAAACATGGCTGTCTCCGGACGACACGGTCTCTTCTGCTGCTCTCTGCAGTGCAGGCCTCTTCTTCTCCCACTCCCCCAGACTCACCGGAAAAGGAGGAGGTGTCGGTTTCCTTCTCGCCCCCCAACGTCGCTTTCGCACTATCCCTCCTCCCCCTTCCCTTTCCTTCCCTTCCTTTGAAGCCCACATTATTCGCCTCTACCACCCCCTCCAGATTCTTGTAGCCGTCATCTACCGCCCTCCCGGCCCCACTTCCAACATCTTTAACGACTTTGACCCCTTCCTCACCTTCCTTCTCTCCTTCTCCATGCCCACTCTGATCCTCGGAGACTTCAATATCCACATGGATATCCCTGACGACTCCTCTGCCGCCCGCCTTCTATCTCTCCTTGACGCTGCCAACCTCTTCCTCCACCCCACCTCACCCACTCACCAACTTGGTCATACCCTCGACCTCATCATCTCCTACCGCTGCACTGTGTCCACCCTCACCAACTCTGTAATCCCTCTCTCTGATCATAATCTTCTCACCTGACTCCTCACTCACACTTCTTTCCCCTGTAAATCCGTATTACTCCCTCACAGAGATCTCCGCTCTCTGGACCCCACCCATCTTTCGGAGCGCCTCACACCCCACCTCGCCGCCCTCTCCTCTCTACCCAGTCTTGATGATCAGATTACTGCTCTCAACTCTACCCTTTCTCCTCAGCTAGACTCACTCGCTCCCCTTTCCCTTCGCCGCTCTCGCACCACTAACCCACAGCCCTGGATCACTGCCACTGTCTGCATCCTTCTCTCTCATCCTTCCTTCACCCCCAACGATCTGGCCTCCTACTTCATTAACAAAATTAAATCCATCAGGTACGACCTCCCCAAAGTCTCTTCCTCCCTTTCTCCAACCCCCCGGCTCTCAACACTCTCTGCTACTCTCCTATCCTTCCCAGCGGTATCCTCAGAGGAGCTCTCCTCCCTCCTCTCAAGTTATACGCCGGCCACCTGTGCTTCTGAACCCATTCCCTCTCATCTCATGAAATCTCTCGCTCCATCCCTTTTCCCCCCCTTAACTTCCATCTTCAACCACTCACTCTCCACTGGTTCCTTCCCCTCTGCCTTCAAACATGCCCATGTCTCTCCCATCTTAAAAAAACCCTCTCTTGACCCCACCTCACCTTCTAGTTATCGTCCCATATCCCTCCGACCATTCCTTTCCAAACTCCTTGAACGAGTTGTCTACACGCGCTGCCTAGAATTCCTCAACAACAACTCTCTCCTCGACCCCCTCCAGTCTGGCTTCCGTCCCCTTCATTCCACGGAAACTGCCCTCTCAAAGGTCACCAATGACCTCCTGCTTGCCAAATCCAACGGCTCATACTCTGTCCTAATCCTCCTCGACCTCTCAGCTGCCTTTGACACTGTGGACCATCCCCTTCTCCTCAACACGCTATCTGACCTTGGCTTCACAGACTCCGTCCTCTCCTGGTTCTCCTCTTATCTCTCCGGTCGTTCTTTCTCAGTCTCTTTTGCAGGCTCCTCCTCCCCCTCCCATCCCCTTACTGTGGGGGTTCCCCAAGGTTCAGTGCTTGGTCCCCTTCTGTTCTCGATCTACACGCACTCACTTGGTGACCTCATTCGCTCCCACGGCTTCAACTATCATCTCTACGCTGATGACACCCAGATCTATATCTCTGCCCCGGCTTTCTCCCCCTCTCTCCAGGCTCGCATCTCCTCCTGCCTTCAGGACATCTCCATCTGGATGTCTGCCCGCCACCTAAAGCTCAACATGTCTAAGACTGAACTCCTTGTCTTCCCTCCCAAACCTTGTCCTCTCCCTGACTTTCCCATCTCTGTTGACGGCACTACCATCCTTCCCGTCTCCCAAGCCCGCAACCTTGGTGTCATCCTCGACTCCGCCCTCTCATTCACCCCTCACATCCAACCCGTCACCAAAACCTGCCGATCTCAGCTCCGCAACATTGCGAAGATCCGCCCTTTCCTCTCCATCCCAACCGCTACCCTGCTCATTCAAGCTCTCATCCTATCCCGTCTGGACTACTGCATCAGCCTTCTCTCTGATCTCCCATCCTCGTGTCTCTCTCCACTTCAATCCATACTTCATGCTGCTGCCCGGATTATCTTTGTCCAGAAACGCTCTGGGCATATTACTCCCCTCCTCAAAAACCTCCAGTGGCTACCAATCAATCTGCGCATCAGGCAGAAACTCCTCACCCTGGGCTTCAAGGCTCTCCATCACCTCGCCCTCTCCTACCTCACCTCCCTTCTCTCCTTCTACAGCCCAGCCCGCACCCTCTGCTCCTCCGCCGCTAATCTCCTCACTGTACCTCGTTCTCGCCTGTCCCGCCATCGACCCCCGGCCCACGTCATCCCCCGGGCCTGGAATGCCCTCCCTCTGCCCATCCGCCAAGCTAGATCTCTTCCTCCCTTCAAGGCCCTACTGAGAGCTCACCTCCTCCAGGAGGCCTTCCCAGACTGAGCTCCTTCCTTCCTCTCCCCCTCGTCCCCTCTCCATCCCCCCCATCTTACCTCCTTCCCTTCCCGCAGCACCTGTATATATGTATATATGGTTGTACATATTTATTACTCTATTTATTTATTTATTTATTTTACTTGTACATATCTATCCTATTTATTTTATTTTGTTAGTATGTTTGGTTTTGTTCTCTGTCTCCCCCTTTTAGACTGTGAGCCCACTGTTGGGTAGGGACTGTCTCTATATGTTGCCAATTTGTACTTCCCAAGCGCTTAGTACAGTGCTCTGCACATAGTAAACGCTCAATAAATACGATTGATGATGATGATGATGATATGCATTATTTTTCCCTACTGAAATCCTATCTGCATTCTCCATTCCTCCCAAGCTCACCATCTCACTGTACCTCGTTCCCAAGTACCCCAACTCAGACCCATACCCCACCACCTTTCCCCCTCTTGGAATTCCCTCCCCCTTCATATCTACCCGACCACAGGGCTTCCCATATTGAAAACCTCTTTCTAAAACTCTATTAAATCCATGGAACCGTACCTGATTATTTTTTCATAATGGTACGTGGTAAGTGTTTCCTATTTTCTAGGGACCGTTCTTAGCACTGAAGAACATACAAGCTAATCAGGTTGGACACAGTCCCTGACCCTCATAGGACTTCCAGTCTTAATCCCCATTTTACAGATGAGGTAGTTGAGGCAAGAAGTGAAATGACTTGCCCAAGGTCACATGGCAGACAGGTGGTGGAGGCAGAATTAGAACTCATGCCCTCTGACTCCCAGATCCATGCTCTATCAACTGGGCTATGATGCTTCCCTGTGCTTCCCTGTCTCAGGGTGCTTAATTGTCTCGGCCTGGGCTTATGTAAAAAGCCCCCCTCCTTATCCTTAATAATAATAATAACAATAACAATAATTGTGGTATTTAATAAGCGTTTATTATGTGCCAGGCACTGTAATAAGCACTGGATTGGATACAAGCAAATTAGGTCAGAAAAGTCCCTGTCTCACATAGGCTCAGAGTGTCAACCCCCATTTCACGGATGAGGGAATTGAGGCCCAGAGAAGTGAAGAGACTTACCCAAGGTCAAATAGCAGAGATGTAGCAGAGACGAGATTAGAACCCGGGTCATTCTGTTCAACCCATGCTCTATCGACTAGGTCACACTGCTTCTTTGAGTTACATTTTGTTCATGACCTCAAGCAATCAATCTGTCATTTAATCAGTTGTATTTTCTGACATCTTCTGATTGCAAATCTAGAGAAAATGGGAAAATGATAAATTACTCTAAATCCATCCTAAACTCTCTCCCTGGCTGTCTTGGGGGCTCAACCCAGAGAAGCAGCATAAGAAGCAGCATAGCTTACTAGGAAGAGCATGAAGGAGAGGGACTGTGTCCAATCTGATAAATTTCAATCTACTGCAGTGCTTAGTGCATAGTACTAGTACATGGCAAATAATAAGCTTTTCATAAATCCCTGTCCATTCCTGCCAACCAGGAATGGAGATCTGGAGGATGGAGAGCAATTGAGATGCCGGGGGGAGAGATCTGTTTTATGTGTGGAGACGTTAAGAGATAGGGGAACGTTCTCTCGTTCTCTGTCACCTCCGGCCCCCCGTCCCCTTTCCCATCCGTGTACTCCGCAGCCCAGACTCACCGGTCAGACTGAGGTGAGCAGGTGCAGGTCTCTGCTGTGCTACAACCAACCCCATACCCTCAGCTCCCGGACGTCGGCCACAGTATGGTTCCTCCACGCTGCCTCACTGTGCGCAAGGACAACGCATACAAGTGAATTATCCCAGGGTGGGAAACCACGTGGCGGGGGCCGGCCGCCCGCCCGCCACGTGCGCGGGAAATCAAGTGGACTCCTCCCGTGTAGGGAAGCTCTAATATTACCAATTGATTATATTCCTCCCGAAAGGGAAGTTCCATCCATTGCGCCTAAACAATTACATAAATTCAATTCGCCTCGAGGAATAAATTTTATATAAACTCATGCTTTCCATCCCCGGCCTCTCTCTCTCTCTCGCCTCGCCGACCATTGAACGAACCCGTCCCCGGACGACGGGTGACAAGGATTCCTCCCAGGGGACGGGCCACACATTGGGCTGAGGGGCCTCATTATGTCCTGTTCGGGGCTGGCTTCACGGGGGGCCGGCATCACTCAGGCCCTGGTCCCATAGGCAGGGTTGCGGCCCTGGCCCCACAGGCAGGGTTGCGGCTCTGCCTCAGGTGACAGCCCCATGGGAACCACGTGACCCACTAGCCGGACGTCTCTCACAGGGTGGAGTTCCAGTCAAATTGTGAAGACTGTGAAGCATCCAACGTGACTGCTAAGTGGGAGAGGACGCATCTCACCATTCCCACATTACAGTTGAGATCTCTGAGGCCCGGAAAAGTTAAACAGGCTACTGGCTGAGCCAGAACTAAAATCCAGGTTCTGGATTCCCTACCCGATTAGGTTTTCCCCAGGCTGCCCTGGTGGGTGAAGGCGACCATTTTGGAAGGATAAACTATGTCTCTCCATTCGTGGTCCAATACCTCTAACATTCCCTTTCTAGCTCCACTGACGACACCCTGCTCTTTCCACAACTGTCATAGACAATGATCCCTCTGCCATTTTCTATCCCTATGCCCCTTATAATGATAATGATAATTTTTTGTTAAGTGCTTATTATGTGCCAGGCACACTATACCCTGGGGAGGATACAAGCAAATCAGGTTGGACATAGTCCCTGTCCCACGTGGGGCTCACAGTCTCAATCTCCATTTTACAGATGAGATAACTGAGGCATAGAGATGTTAAGTGACTTGCCCAAGATCACACAGCACAGAAGTGGTTTATCCTCCCTATCATCCTTAGACAGTTCCATTGCTCCATTTCTCCTCCTTCACTAGCCTATCTCCCTCTCCCTCGCCAGCTTCTAAGCCTTCCAAACCAATCGATTGAACTTACAGAAAGCTTACTTCTGTTTTTTTTATGGTATTTGTTAAGCTCCTACTAAGTGCCGGGCACTGAACTTAGCACTGGGGTGGATACAAGATAATCCTTGTTGGACAAAGTTCGTGTCCAACATGGGGCTCACAGTGTTAATCCCCGTTTTACAGATGAGAGAACAGAGGCCCAGAGAAATGAAGTGACTTCCCTCAGGTCACACAGCCAGTAAATGGCAGAACTGGGATTAGAACCCAGATCCTTTCAATTCCTAGACCCAGGCTCTGCCCGTAGACCATGCTGCTTCTGCTTATTGTGTGCAGAGCAATGAACTAAATGCTTGGGAAAGTACAATAGTTGGTAGTTGGTAAATTGGAAAGTCGGTAGATATGTGCCCCACCCACATGGAGTTTACAGTCTTCAAGGGGAGATAGGTATTAATATAGATTAGAGATAGGGGAAATAGTAGAATATTGGGGAAATTGTAAAGTAGTAATTGTGAAATAATAGAGTAACAGGGGAAATATCCTCTCTCATACTCCTATTACAGGTCCAAAAGGCATGAAGCAGTGTGTCCTGATGGGTTAAAGCACTGGCCTCGGGGTCAGAGGACTTGAGTTCTAATTCTGGCTCTGCCACTTATCTGCTGTGTGATCTTGGGCAAGTCATTTCACTTCTCTGTACCTTAGTTCCTTCAACTGCAAAATGGGGATTCGTTCCCTGTTCTTCTGTCTACTTAGACTGTGAGCCCCATGTGGTAACTAATAATCTAGTGCCTTCAGTAATATCCAAGTGCTTAGTACAGTGCTTGGCACACGGTAAGCGCTTAACAAATATTATTATTATTATTATTATTATTATTATTATTATTATTATTTATGGGAACTCGTGGGCAGGGAATGTGTCTGCAAAATTGTTGTTTTGTACTCTCTCAAGAGCTCAGTGCAGTGCTCTGAACACAGTGAGTGACCAATAAATATGATTGATTGAGCGATTGATGGTCTCTCCCCCTTATATCTCCTCCCTCTCCTACTCTGGCAGTCATCCATTCTCCAGCTTCCAGAAGATCTCTCCCACTCCTGCCTCCACACCTCCGGTCTCTCACGGCATCTCTCTAGCTCCGGTCAAGCTTCAACGACCACCCCTCGTTCTGAAGAAAGAGGCCATCTTGTTTTCCACGATTCCAGCCCCTCCTCTGTGAGCCCACACTCTGGGCAGAGTCTGGGCCTGGCTAACAACCGAGAGCATTTCCAGAGAGGTGGACCACTTCCAAATTTTCCCTTCCCCAGTCTTCACTTCCAATCCACGTTAATCAGTCAAACAATCCAGCAATCACTGATATTTAATCAGCATTACTCACCTACTCTCTGTCAGTGAGTCAGTCAATAGTGTTTACTGAGTGTTTACTGTGTGCAGAGCACTGTACGAAGCGATTAGGAGAGTCCAATAAGACAGACAGAGTGGGTAGACACATTCCCTGCTCACAACGAGCTTACAGTCTAAAGGGGGAGACAGAAATAGTAATAATAGTAATAATGGTGATGGTATTTGTTAAGTGCTTACTACGTGCCGAGCACTGTTCTAAGTGCTGGGGTAGTTACAAGCAAATCAGGTTGCTACAAGCGGGGCTCACGGTCTTTATCCTCACTTTACAGATGAAGGAACCGAGGCACAGAGATGTTAAGTGACTTGCCCAAAGTCGCATAGCTGACAAGTGGCAGAAAAAGGATCAGAACCCACGACCTCTGACTCCCAAGCCCGTGCTCTTTCCACTAAACTATGATGCTTCTCTAATATAAGAATTAATATAGATGAGTATAAAGACATTAATGTAAAGTAATTCATTTCATATAATTAATATAAATAAATAATCCACCACCTGTTAGCCCTGAATAATAATAATGGTATTTGTTAAGCGCCATTATGTGTCAAGCACTCTTCTAAGCACTGGGGTAGATACAAGCTCGGCTGATTGGACACAGTCCCTGTCCCCCATGGAGCTCACAGTCTTGACCTCCATTTTACATATGAGGGAACTGAGGCACAGAGAAGTGAAGTGACTTGCCCAAGGTCACACAAGAGATAAATGGAGGAGGGGGATTAAAACCCAGGTCCTTCTGACTCCCAGGCTTGTGCTCCATCCATTAGGCCATATTAGTTCTCCTGTAGACTATAAACTTGTTATAGGCAGGGAATGTGTCTATCAACTCTGTTGTATTGTACTTTCCCAAGTTTCTTAATATAGTGCTCTGCACACAGTAAGCGATTGATAAATACCATTGATGATGGTGATTGTGGGCAGGTGTTACAAGTGAATGGACAGACAATAAGCCTGAAGAAAAGAGAGGCCATGAACCAACCTGCCCCAGGGAATCCCAGGAACAACCAACATTGCACAAGCCACTTAGATGTTAAGGATGCCACTGAATTCCGCTACCTAGGCAGTATGTTGATGAGTGGGGGTGAAAAATGACAGGCAAGGCAGAAGGAGAAACCTTCGACCCTGGGTGAAAGAACTCCAACCTAGGACCCTCCCCACTACTGCCTTCACGTCCCTGTTCCTCAGTCTGAAGATGAGGGGGTTCAGGGCAGGGGGAACCATGACGTAGAACACATACAGTACCATATCCAGAGCAGAGGAGTCTGATTGTGGTTTTAAAGTAGCGATGGCAGCCGTGGTGAAAACGTAGTCATGATAGCGATATGGGGCCGGCAGGTGGAGAAGGCTTTGGCCCGTCCCACCGTGACTGGCATCCTCAGCATGTCCCGGAAGATGCACATGTACGAGACGAGGATGCAAGCCAGGCAGAAGATACCAAAACAGGCGCTGACGGCTCTGGTCACATCGAAGGCTATGTGACATTTAGAGCAGGAGAACTTGATTCTGGAGAAGTCAAAGAAGAATTGGGAGATCTCATCGGAATCACAGGAGGGCATGGAGAAGGTCCCTACATAGGGCATCACTGCTATGAGACCTCTACTGTCACCATCTTCCCACAGGCACCTCGGTTCATGATAGCCAAATAGCGCAGGAGATGGCAGATGGATACGAAGGGGTCGTAGGGCTTCGCCGTGAGAATGAAAACTTCTGATCCGGCAAAGAGGGTCATCGAGAAGACCTGGACGACGCGGCCCAGGAAAGAGATGGATCTACGGGTCATCAGGGAGTTGTGTGTGGATTGGAGGACGGTGACGGTGATGAGGAAGAGGTCGACGAGGGACAGGTTCCTGAGGAAGAAGTACATGGGGGTGTGGAGGCGCCGGTCGTGGGCGGTGACGGCGATGATGAGGAGATTCCCCATCCGGGCCTCCAGGTAGACCAAGAGGAACAGCACAGCGTGGACTAGCTGCAGCTCCAGGACCTCCGAATATCAACGAATCGATCAATCAATCAATCAATCAATCATATTTATTGAGTGCTTACTGTGTGCAGAGCACTGTACTAAGCTCTTGGGAAGTACAACTTGGCAACATATACAGACGGTCCCTACCCAACAGGGAGCTCACAGTCTAAATACAGAGCAATAAATACGTACAAATATATATAAATATATACAGGTGCTCTGGGGAAGGGAAGGAGGTAAGGCGGGGGGAATGGAGAGGGGGAGGAGGGGGAGAGGAAGGAGGGGGCTCAGGTTGGGAAGGCCTCCTGGAGGAGGTGAGCTCTCAGTAGGGCCTTGAATGGAGGAAGACAGCTAGCTTGGTGGATGGGCAGAGGGAGGGCATTCCAGGCCAGGGTGATGACGTGGGCCGGAGGTCGACGACGGGACAGGCGAGAATGAGGCACGGTGAGGAGATTAGCGGCAGAGGAGCAGAGGGTACGGGCTGGGCTGTAGAAGGAGAGAAAGGAGATGAGGTATGAGGGGGCGAGGTGATGGAGAGCCTTGAAGCCGAGGGTGAGGAGTTTGTGCCTGATGCGTAGGTTGATTGGTAGTCACTGGAGATTTTTGAGGAGGGGAGTAACATGCCCAGAGCGTTTCTGGACAAATGCAATCCGGGCAGCGGCGTGAAGTATGGATTGAAGTGGGGAGAGACAAGAGGATGGGAGATCGGAGAGGAGGCTGATACAGTAGTCCAGACGGGATAGGATGAGAGCTTGAACGAGCAGGGTAGCGGTTTGGATGGAGAGGAAAGGGCGGGTCTTGCCAATGTTGCGGAGCTGAGACCGACAAGTTTTAGTGACGGCTTGGATGTGAGGGGTGAACGAGAGAGCGGAGTCGAGGATGACAGCAAGGTTGCGGGCTTGTGAAACGGGAAGGATGGTAGTGCCGTCAACAGTGATGGGAAAGTCAGGGAGAGGGCAGGGTTTGGGAGGGAAGACAAGGAGTTCAGTCTTGGACATGTTGAGTTTTAGGTGGCGGGCGGACATCCAGATGGAGATGTCCTGAAGGTAGGAGGAGATGCGAGCCTGGAGAGAGGGGGAGAGAGCAGGGGCAGAGATGTAGATTTGGGTGTCATCAGCGTAGAGATGATAGTTGAAGCCGTGGGAGCTAATGAGGTCACCAAGGGAATGAGTGTAGATGGAGAACAGAAGAGGACCAAGAACTGACCCTTAAGGAACTCCTACATTAAGGGGATGGGAGGTGGAGGAGGAGCCCACAAAAGAGACTGAGAATTGAACGGCCGGAGAGATAAGAGGAGAACCAGGAGAGGACGGAGTCTGTGAAGCCAAGGGTGGCTAGCATGTTGAGGAGAAGGAGGTGCTCCACGGTGTCGAAGGCAGCTGAGAGGTCGAGGAGGATTAGGATAGAGTATAAGCCGTTGGATTTGGCAAGCAGGAGGCTATTGGTGACCTTTGAGAGGGCAGTTTCCGTGGAATGTAGAGGACGGAAGCCAGACTGGAGGGGGTCGAGGAGAGAGGTGGTGTTGAGGAATTCGAGGCAGCGCGTGTAGACGACTCGTTCAAGGAGTTTGGAAATGAATGGTAGGAGGGAGATGGGGCGATAACTAGAACGTGAGGTGGGGTCAAGAGAGGTTTATTTAAGGATGGGAGAGACATGGGCATGTTTGAAGGCAGAGGGAAAGGAACCAGTGGAGAGTGAGCTGTTGAAGATGGAAGTTAAGGAGGGAGAAGGGACGAGACGAGAATCCCAGGAGCAGGAATTCCATCATCTTGGTAACACTGAACATTTCCTAGAGATTTCCGAGACCATCTACAGGGACAGGAGACTATTTAGAATCTGTCTGGGGTGCCAGGAAATAAAATAATAACTAATACGCAGAAGAAGGTAAAGTGCTTTGCACACAGTAAGTGCTCAATAAGGATGATTGAGTGAAGGAGTGAATTCATACAATCAACGGTATTCATTGAGTGTTTACTATGTGCAGAACATTGTATTAAGCGCTTAGGAGAGTACAAGACAACATTCCCTCCCCACATAGAAAAGCAGAATGGCCTAGTGGAAATATCATGGTCCTGGGAGTCAGAGGACCAGGGCGCTATTCCCGGCTCTACCACTTTTTTGCTGTGTGACCTCAGGCCTCAGTTACTTCATCTGTGAAATAGTGTTTAAGACTGTGAGCCCTCGATGGAAGAGAGACTGTGTCTGACCCGATTATCTTGTATCCATCCCAGCACTTAATACAGTGTCTGGCACATAGTACATGCTTAAGCAAATACCATTACAAAAAAAAGCCTCCCTCCTCACTCACCCAATGAGGTACAGAGCTTTAAGTGCTTTGCACACAGAGCTCAATAAATGCGATCGAATGAATGAAAGAGCCAATGTTCCTCTCTCAGCCTCCTCGGAACCCAGAGTGGCTTCAGAGTCGTGAGAATTGGGGACAGATGCAGAAGTAGAGGAAGGCTGAGATCTGAAAATAAAACTAAACCCTAGACAATGGAATCAGACTAGAAGGGAACAGACCACCTGAAAATGGTGCGGTCCAGGATAGAGAGTCACCTCCAGGTTCCTGTCTTAATTTCCTGTTTAAGAAATAATTTCTGGATTAGAGAAGCAGCGTGGCCTAGTGGATAGAGCACAGACCTGGGAGTTAAAACAACCTGGGTTCTAATCCCAGCTCTGCCACTTGTCCGCTGTGTGATCTTGGGCAAGTCCTTAATTTATTCATTCATTCATTCAGTTGTATTTATTGAGCACTTACTGTGTGCAGAGCACTGGACTAAGTACTTGGAAAGTACAACTCGGCAATAGATAGAGACAAACCCTACCCAACAACGGGCTCACAGTCTAGAAGGGGGGAGACAGACAACAAAACAAAACAAGTAGACAGGCACCAATAGCATTAAAATAAATAAATAAAATTATAGCTATATACACATCATTAATAAAATAAATAGAATAATAAATACATACATATATACACAAGTGCTGTGGGCAACATTGCCAAGATCCGCCCTTTCCTCTCCATCCAAACCGCTACCCTGCTCATTCAAGCTCTCATCCTATCCCGTCTGGACTACTGCACCAGCCTTCTCTCTGATCTCCCATCCTCGTGTCTCTCTCCACTTCAATCCATACTTCATGCTGCTGCCCGGATTATCTTTGTCCAGAAACGCTCTGGGCATATTACTCCCCTCCTCAAAAATCTCCAGTGGCTACCAATCAATCTGCGCATCAGGCAGAAACTCCTCACCCTGGGCTTCAAGGCTCTCCATCACCTCGCCCCCTCCTACCTCACCTCCCTTCTCTCCTTCTACTGCCCAGCCCACACCCTCCGCTCCTCCACCGCTAATCTCCTCACTGTACCTCGTTCTCGCCTGTCCCGCCGTCGACCCCCGGCCCAAGTCATCCCCCGGGCCTGGAATACCCTCCCTCTGCCCCTCCGCCAAGCTAGCTCTCTTCCTCCCTTCAAGGCCCTGCTGAGAGCTCACCTCCTCCAGGAGGCCTTCCCAGACTGAGCCCCTTCCTTCCTCTCCCCCTCGTCCCCCTCTCCATCCCCCCATCTTACCTCCTTCCCTTCCCCACAGCACCTGTATATATGTATATATGGTTGTACATATTTATTACTCTATTTATTTACTTAGTTATTTATTTTACTTGTACATTTCTATCCTATTTATTTTATTTTGTTGGTATGTTTGGTTCTGTTCTCTGTCTCCCCCTTTTAGACTGTGAGCCCACTGTTGGGTAGGGACTGTCTCTATGTGTTGCCAATTTGTACTTCCCAAGCGCTTAGTACAGTGCTCTGCACATAGTAAGCGCTCAATAAATACGATTGATTGATTGATTGTGGGGCAGGGATGGGGGTATAGGAGAGGGAAGGAGTAGGGGCGATGGGGAGGGGAGGAGGAGCAGAGGGAAGGGGGGCTCAGCCTGGGAAGACCGTCTGGAGGAGGTGAGCTCTCAGTAGGGTTTTGAACGGGGGAAGAGAGCTAGTTCGCTGGCTGTGAGGAGGGAGGTTATTCCAGGCCAGAGGTAGGACGTGGGCCGGGGTCGAAGGCAGAACAGGCGAGAACGAGGCACAGTGAGGAGGTTAGCAGCAGACGAGCGGAGTGCGTGGGCTGGGTTGTAATTCATGTTAATACCTGTCTACCCCGCAAGGCCATAAGCATCTTGCGAGCAGATGCAAGAACACGTCTACCAACTAGCATAGTGGATAGTGCACGGGTCTAGGAGTCAGAAGGTTATGAGTTCTAATCCCGGCTCTGCCGTCTGATGCGTGACCTTGGGCAAATCACTTGACTTCTCTGTGCCTCAGTTACCTCATCTTTAAAATGGGGTTTGAGAATGTGAGCCCCAATTGGAGCAGCGACTGTCTCCAACCCGATTTGCTTGTCACCATCCCAGGGCTTAATAATAATAAAAATAATAATAATAATAATAATAATAACAATAATAATAATGGCATTTATTAAGCGCTTACTATATGGAAAGCACTGTTCTAAGCGCTGGAGAGGTTAAAAAGTTACCAGGTTTTCCCACGGGGGATCACAGTTTTTTAGTCCCCATTTTACAGATGAGGTAACTGAGGCCCAGAGAAGTTAAGTGACTTGGCCAAAGTCACACAGCTGACAATTGGTGGAGCCGGAATTTCAACCCATGACCTCTGACTCCAAAGCCCGTACTCTTTCTACTGAGCCACACTGCTTCACTGTAGTACAGTGCCTGGCCCACAGTAAGCACTTAATAAATGTCACAGTTAGTATTATTACTCTCAACGCCTTTGGTATTGTGCTCTACACAGAGTAAGCACTTAATATATACCACCGACTGATAGATTAATTAGGAGACTGAGGTTCTAATTCCAGCCTTTCCACTGAACCAAGACTTGATTTCCCTCTCTGGAAGTCGGGGACAAAACACCTGCTTTTCCTCAATCCTAGCCAGTGAGCCATGTGGATGAGGAAGTGTGTGTGATCTGATTATCCTGGATCTACCCTAGACCGTAACACGGTGAGTATTCTTTGAGTACTTACTGTGTGCAGAGCACTGTAGTAAACGGTTGGGAGAGCATAATACAACAGAATTAGCAGAATTCCCTGTCTACAAGGTGCTGACCGTCTAGAGATAGTGGGTAGATATTGGGATAGATAGATATATTGATATAGAAATAGGTGTAGATAGAAATAGAGATAAATATATATATATATAGATATAGATATATATAGATATTGATATATTGGTGTAGATATGTGTAGATATATATATATATATAGATATATATAGATATATAGAGAGAGAGTTATAGATAGATAGACATAGATACATAGATATAGATGTGGATATTGTGATAGATCTAAATATAGATATAGAGGTAGGTGTAGATAGAGATAGATTTAGAGATAAATTTAGATAGATATAGCTATAGATAGATAGAGATAGATAGAGAGATAGAGATAGAGATATCTATCTATATTATACTGTATGCTATACTAATAGGTAGTGTGGCCTAGTGGCAAAAGGACTTGTGAGTCAGAGAATGTGCGTTCTATTCCCGGCTCTGCCACTTCTCTGCTTTGTGACCTTGGGCAAGTAACTTAACTTCCCCGTGCCTCAGTTACCTCATCTGTGTAATGGGGATTCAGACTGTGAGCCCCATGTGGGACAAGAACTGTGTCCACCCCGATTAGCTTGCATCTATCTCGGCACTTAGAACAGTGCCTGGCACATAGGAAGCATTTAGCGAATACCATAAAAAACGAATACATATAACCCCTGTCTCCAAGGAGCTAATAGTTTACTGGAAGAGAAGTAGTGTGGCCTAGTGGAAAGATTAGAGAATACCATAAAAAAGGGAAGACATAGAACCCCTGTCTCCAAGGAGCTAATAGTTTACTGGAAGAGAAGCAGTGTGGCCTAGTGGAAAGAGCACAGACTTGAGAGTCTAAGGTCCTGGGTTTTAAGCCCAGCTCTGCTCCTTGCCTGTTGTGGTACTTTGGGCAAGTCGTTTCACTTCTCTGTGCCTCATTGTCCTTAACTGCATAATGGGGATTCAATACTTAGACCGGGAGTCCCGTGTGGAACAGATACTGTGTATGACCTGACGAACCTGTATCTACCTCAGTACCTAGAACAGTGCTCGACACATAGTAAATGTTTAACAAATACCATGGAAAAACAGAGGGAGAAGGATAAAGAAGAAGCATATAGCAGGAAGTTGTAAAATGGATCAGGAGGAAATCAATAAATAATTGCAGTGCAAGTAAATATGCAAACAGATATATAGATAGATAGAAAGTAGATCCATATGTGGTCAGCATAGAAATGGAGCACATAATGGGTAACAGAGGTGTTAAATTGACTAGATTGTGGGGTGAGGCGAATTAATCAGGAAAACCTGTCAGAGGAGGTGGGGTTTTAAGGAGGCTTTGAAGGTAAAGGATTTGGAAGGGAGGGAGTTCCGGGTTAGGGAAGCAGTAGAATGATCTGGAGAAGGGTTGAGGTTCAGAGTTGGGAGGCAAGAGCTAGATACAGTTGGAGGGTGATCTTGGGAAGAGGAGTGAAAAGTGTGAGGTGGGAGAACGGGTTGGGAGATAGAGGCAGATGGGGGATGAGATAGGGACAAATCGTGGGTGGGATGGAAAGAGATCGTGGGTGAGATGGGGAAAGCTGGTGAGACGTTTTTAAGCCAATGGTCAAGAGTTGTTGGGGAGGGAGGACTGTATTAAGTGTTTGGGAGAATCCAATACAACAAATTTGGTGGGCACGTTCCCCACCCACAACAAGCCTACCGTCTAGAAGGGGAGACAGGCATTAATACAAATAAATAATTACTAGTCTGTAATTTAAGTATATGTATATAAATGTATATTAAATGTATAAATGTATGTTTATGTATATAAATGTTGGGGGGGGGGGGTTAAGGGTGGGGCAAAGATCAGATGTCCAAAGGTCCCAGATCTAAGTGCAAAGATGATGCAGGAGGGAGAGAAAGCCAGGGAAAAGAGGGTTTATTCGGGAAAGGCCTGTTAGAGATGTGACCTTAGTAAGACTTCAAAGATGTAAAGAGTGGTGTTCTGGTGTACATGGCACCGGAGTTCCAGGCCAGGTCAGGATGTGGGAAACGGTTCGGCAGTGAGTTAGATAAAAACCAGGCAAGGTGAGTAAGCTGGCATTGCAGGAGCGAAGCATGTGGGCTGGGTTGTAGTACAGCAAGACGAACGTGAAAGCTACTGACCCAGGAAATCAAGGGAAACCAGTGCGTTCACAGATTGGTCTGGCTGTTCCAACACTTTCCTGTGAGAGAGAAGCCACCAAGGACCTGAAAGAACCCGGAGAGCCCTTCCTTCCGCGCCTGACCTATTGAGTCTGAGCCGGGATCTCGTTATGGGTAGGGAGTGTGTCTGCTATATCTGTTGTATTCTACTCCCCCAAACGCTTAGTACAGTGCTCTGCACAGCGTAAACCATCAGTAAATAGCATTGACTGAGTGAGTGAGGAGAGGTTGGGGGGAGGATAAGGTGTCCACCGTGGGAAATTCAAGGGGAACAAATGATAATATTAGGAGGGCACTGAAGAGATGAAGAAAGTTGTGATCTTACACAACGGCCCCCGCCCGATCGAAGCCTTGCTGAAGGCCCGTCTCCTCCAAAAGGACTTCCCTGAATAAGCCCTCCTTTCTCCTTCTCCCACTCTCTTCTGCGGCACCCTGATTTGTTCCCTTTATTCAACCCACCCTCAGTCCCACAGCACTTATGCATATACCCCTAATTCATTTATTTATGTCAATGTCTGTCTCCTCCTCTAGACAGTGCGCTCGTTGTGGGAAGGGAATATGTGCATTCTATTGCGACGCTGTACTCTCCCAAGGGCTTAATGCAGTGCTCTGCACATAGTAAGAGCTCAATAAAAATTATTTATTGATTGACTTGATGGATTTGGAATGGGGAGATGGTGAAACGGCGTGAGCTAGGGGTCAAAGAGCAGCATGGCCCGAATCTGGGAGTTAGAAGGACATGGGTATGGCACCAATTTCTGACTGAGTGACCTTGAGGAAGTTGCTTCACTTCTCTGGGCCTCCGTTCTCCTGTTGTACCTCCTACTTAGACTGTGAGCCCCATGAGGGACACCTGTCTGCTGTGTGACATGGGTAAGTCACTTCACTTCGCTGTGCCTCAGTTACCTCATTTGTAAAATGGGGATTAAGACTGTGAGCTCCATGTGGGACAACCTGATTATCTTGTATCTATTCCAGGGCGTAGAACAGTGCTGGGCACATAGTAAGTGCTTAACGAATGCTATTATTATTATTATTATTATTATTATTAGGTAACTGAGGCACACGGAATTGAAGTGACTTGCCCAAGATCACACAGCAGACGAGTGGCAGAGCAAGGAACTAGAGAGCCCTGTTTGGATAGAAAGGGATAGGAGGGTGTGGTGGTGGTGAAGCCAAGCCCTTGTTACGATTCTTACTTCCTGTATTTATTCAGAACTTAAAATGTGCTAAACACTATTCAAAACGCTGAGGTTGATGCGGGAGATTGTAAGCTTGTAGACACCAAACTGTAATCTTGTTTTGGGCAGGGAATGTGTCGATTGTATTGTCAAATTCTTTCCCTATCACGTAGTCCAGTGTTCTGCACACATTAAGCGCTCAATAAATATAATTCATTCATTCATTTAATCGTATTTATTAAGCACTTACTGTGTGAAGAGCACTGTACTAAGCGCCTGGGAAGTACAATTCAGCAACAGAGACAATACCTGCCCACAACGGGCTCATAGTCTAGAAGGGGTGAGACAAACATCAAAACAAGTAAATGGGCATCAATCGCATCATTATAAATGAATAGAAATAGAATTATAGATATATACACATCTTTAATATAAAATAAATAGAATTAGTATAAATACGTGCATATATACACAGGTGCTGTGGGGTGGGGAGGTGGGTAGAGCGAAGGGAGTGCGCCGGGGCGATGGGGAGGGGAGAAGGAGCAGAGGAAAAGCATGACGGTCGGAGAAGACCTCTTGTAGGAGGTGAGCTTTCAGTACGGCTTCGAAGGGGGGAAATGTGCTAGTTCGGAGGATTTGAGGAGGGAGGGAGTTCCAGGCCAGAGGAATTGACTGACTGACTGACTGAGACTAAACGGATAGGACACGGTCCCTGAGCCGCATGGGGCTTCCAGGCCAACACATGGGGAGGGCAGATAAAAACGTCCCCATGTAAAAGATCAGAAAACCTGGGCAACAAGGGAATAGGTGACCTGCCCAAGGTCTCAGGCCACTAGCAGTGCAGAGATCAGAACCCAAATCTATTGACAAACAAGTCCGTGCACTTTTCATTAGGACACCCTTCTGCCTCTTGGACTAGCAATCTACTTCAGCACTTATCACGGTGCCCTGACATAATCAGCAATTAATAAATCCCAAAGTAATTGTTAGGATAGCAATAAAATGAACACCTACCTCCCGGCCCCGTCATTGGGCACCACTGGTCTGAAGCAAATTCCAAGTCTTCTCCAAGAGACTGTCAACTTGACTGGAATGACGGAATTCCTGCTCCTGGGATTCTCGGAGGTCCGAGAGCCGCAGTTGGTTCACACCACGCTGTTCCTCCTGGTCTACCTGGCGGCTCCGACTAGGAATCTCCTCATCATTGTCGTCACCGCCTTCTGCCAGTGCCTCCACACCCCCATGTACTTCTTCCTTAGGAATCTGTCCGTCCTTGAACTCTGCCTAATCACCATCACCGTCCCCAAATCCATTCACAACTCCCTGACGGACCATAGAGAAATCTCCCTCCTGGGCTGTGCCGCACAGGCTTCTCCTTGGTCTGGTTTATCGATTCAGAGCTGTTCATCCTCACGGCCATGTCCTACGACCACTACGCCACCATCTGCCGCACCCTGATCTACGAGGTCGTCATGGCCCCAGGGGCCTGTGGGAAGGTGCCGCCGCCTCCTGGCTCGGGGGGGAGTGTTTGGAGTCTTGTTCTCAGCCGGTACTTTCTCCCTGTCTCTGCAGATCCACCGCACTTCTCCAATTCTTCTGCGTCATCCCCTCCTTAGTAAAGGTCTCTTGCTCTGTCAAATACGCGTCCCTTGACACGATCATGACCACCAGTCTCTCCCTGTGGGCGGGGTGCTTGGCCTCTATCATCGTCTCGTACGCTTGCATCTTCCGGGCCATGCTGAGGATGACGGCCGCCGAGGGCCGGGCCAAAGCCTTCTCCACCTGCCTGCCCCATCTCGCCGTCACCGCTGTTTTCTTAACCACGGCCTCCACTCTGGGGTCAAAATCGTTAAAAAAAATTTGGAGATGGGGCCATGGGGGTGGTAGATGACGGCTGCAAGAATCTGGAGGGGGTGGTAGAGGCGAATAATATGGGCTTCAAAGGAGGGGAAGGAAAGGGAAGGGGGAGGAGGGATAGTGTGAAAGCGACATTGTGGTGCGAGAAGGAAGCCGACACCTCCTCCTTTTCCGGTGAGTCTGGGGGAGTAGGAGAAGAAGAGGCCTCCACTGGGGAGAGCAGCAGAAGAGACCGTGTCATCCGGGGTGGCCCATGTTTCGGTAAGGGCGAGGAGGAGGAGAGATTGGGAAAGGAACAGGCCAAGGATGAAAGGGGGCTTACCTATAATGGAGCGGGGGTTCCATAGGCCACACTTGGCAGCAGCTGTGGAAGTAAGGGAGGGAGCGGGAAGGGTGCGAGGGGTTAGGAGGTTGGCGAGGGCCTGGGCCTGGGCGGGGAGAGGGGAAAAAGGGGTGGCAATGAGAAAGGAGAACTGTGATAGGGCGGGGGGGAGGGGAGGGAGAGGGGCTGGAAGGGAGGGGCTGAGGTTTGGCGCTGGTATAGAGGGATTCTGGGGAGGTGGTGGGGAGAAAGGGTGGGAGCCGGGGAAAGGGAGGGAAAGAGTTGGGTGGGAGAAGGAAGGGGAAGGAGAGGACTGGGAAGGGCATATGGGAGCAGAGAAATTAATAGTTCATGGTGAGGTCAGCACAGCGAGCTGTGCTGCAATTAACTTAACATGCAATAGCAATAATAAAATAAGCAGATGATGACATCATAGCGATCAGTTAACAATTAACATGGAAAAGCAACAATAAAATGGGCAGATGATGCCCACAGCAGAAGGTCATTATCGTCATTGATTTCCTGGCTCCATTTCCCTCTACTACCCACAAGAATACAAATATCTTCCGTCCAATCAGGTCAGGGGCATGAGAGCAAGCTCGTAGAAGGAGAGGAATTAAGAGGAATAACACCTTATCTGACTCTCTCTGACCTCATTATCCCCTTCCTTTCCATATGTCGACCTTGATTCTTTTCATTCTCCTCAGTCTCCTCTAGATCCATCCCCCCAACGAGCAGAAGCAGCATGGCCTAGTGGATAGAGATCGGGCCTGGGAGTTGGAAGGCCCTGGGTTCTAATCACAACCCTGCTACTTCTCTTCTGTGTCACCAGTCACTTAATTTCACTCTTTCTCAGTTTCCTCATCTATAATAATGGGGATTAAGCTCATGAGCCCCATTTGGGACAGGGACTGTGTCCAACCTGATGCAGCTTGTATGTACCCCGGCGCTTAGTACAGTGCCTGGCACAAGTTCAGCACTTAACAAACACCAGAAATATTTTAAAAAGCAGAGGGTGGGAAGAAGGGGTCAAAATCTGCAGTGTTTGGACCTGTGGAATGGAGAAACTGGCCCTCCCAGTGAATGTTGACCAGCGGTCCCTGCCCCTTCTTGGTGTCATTTCTCTGACCCTCTGAACTATTTGTGAAAGATAAAATTATCGAATCTAATGTGTTTTATTACTCATTACACTCATTGCAGCTATTAGACTGACACATGATGCCCAATGGAAGGAGCACGTATCAGAAGGCCTGGGATATGATCCCAGCTCCACCACGTGTCTGTTGAGTTAACTTGGGCAGGTAACTTGACTTCTCTGTGCCTCAGATCCCTCATATATGATATGGGGATTAAATTATCTCTTCTCCCTCAAATTGTGAGCTCTACGTGGTATCTAGTAAGTACTAGAGGAGCAACGTGACTCAGTGGAAAGAGCCCGGGCTTGGGAATCAGAGGGCATGCTTCTCAGTGTGGCCTAGTGGATAATTTCTAAGCATTTGCTGTTTGCAGAGACCTGTACTAAGTGGTTTGGAGAGTAGAATTGATGCGGTAGACACGATTCCTGCCCTTGAGGTGCTTACAATCTTCAGTGAATTGTATGACATGCTTGGAAACTAAAACACAATCTCTGGCCACATTGTACAAAACTGTGGTATTTGTTAGTAGTAATAGTAATAGTAATGGTGGCATTAGTTAAGCGCTATGTGCCAAGCACTGTTCTATGTGCTGGGGTAGATACAAGGTAATCATGTTGTCCCACGTGGGGATCACAGGTTTAATTCCCATTTTACAGGTTAGCTTGATTGAGGCAGTTCCAGGTGAGGGGTAAGATGTGGGAAAGGGTTCGGCGGCAAGATAGATGAGTTCGGGGCACAGTGAGTTGCCTGGCGCCAGAGGAGAAGACTGTGAGGGCTAGGCTGAAGTAGGAGACACATGAGGTGAGGTAGGGTGGGACGAGTTGACTACCTAATGACAATGATAAGGAGTTTCCGTTTGATGCCGAAGTGGATGGGCAACTGTTCTTGAGGAGTGGAGAAACATGGCTTGAACGTTTTTGTAGAAAAATGATCCGGGCAGTAGAGTGGAGTGTGGATTGGAATGGGGAGAGACAGGAGGCAGGGAGGTCAGCGAGAAGGCTGATGTAGTAGTCAAGGCCGGATGAGTAGGAGGGTCCCAGAAGCTGATCTCGCGGGGAGGGGGAATCGGGGGGCTGGGATGGGGAGATAACGTGGGTCCCGGACTCTGGCAGTGTAGGCTGGAAACTAACCATTCAGCTCTTCAAAACAGCCCCGTGAGAGCTATCCGTCCAGCTATCTAACCATCAGTCTATCAATTGTACTTCCTGATGGGTTCTGTAAGCCCGTTGTGGGTAGGGATTGTCTCTATTTGTTGCTGAATTGTACTTTCTAAGCACTCAATTAAATAGAATTGAGTGAAAGAATGCTTGCCGTTATTGTGGAAAGCTTTGGGAATTTCGGTCTGGGTGCTGGTGAGGGACACACACATACACACACACACACTCATACTCCCTTCACACATATATGTTCACACTTGCACACAAGTGGAGGAGGAGGAGGACGAGGAGAAGAAGAAGAAGAAGAAGAAGAAGAAGAAGAAGAAGAAGAAGAAGAAGAAGAAGAAGAAGAAGAAGAAGAAGAAGAAGAAGAAGAAGAAGAAGAAGAAGAAGAAGAAGAAGAAGAAGAAGAAGAAGAAGAAGAAGACAGTGGAAAGAGCCCGGTCTTGGTCATGGGTTCTAATTCTGGATCCGCCACATGTCTGTGTGACCTTGGGCAAGCCACTTCACTTCTCTGTGCCTCAGTTCCCTCATCTGTAAAAAGGGGATTAAGACTGTGAGCCCCACGTGGGGCAACCTGATTTCCTTGTACCTACCCCAGCCCTTAGAACAGTGATTGACACATAGTAAGCGCTTAACAAATACCATTATCACTATTATTAGTAGTGCTAGTAATACTAGTAATAAACTACTTGTATTGTTTCCTCAGCTTCTCTGATTTCCTCACTACTCCCAAGTAAACATTGTCCAGGGGACGTTCCCAGAGCCAGGGTCGACAGAAAAGACTGAAGAAGCAGGCAATAGCTCTTCCTTTGACCTGGACCACCAGCTCTCCTTCACCCCTTCCCCATCAGCTCGGCCTCCTTCCTCCCACCAGCTCTGCCCTTCTCCATCATCTTTCCCTTTCACCTCAGCCACTGACTCTCCCTTTCCCCTTTCCCACGAGCTCTCCCACCTACATCCCCCACCAACATCCCAATTAATTCCACGGCCAGCTTTCCCTCTTCCATTCACCAGCCCCGGCGCTGTCCCACCCCGCCAGGTCCGATGACACCCAGCACCGAGCTCATCATCCTGGGCCTGTCGAACAGCCCCGAGATGCAGCCTGTCCTATTCGCAGTCTTCCTGTGTCCGGGGTCCATCCAGTAGGCAACACTGCTTCCCTGTTTCTCTCACTAATGAGGAGTGAGATTTCTCCTTCACCGCCACCTCGAGTAATAATAATAATGATAATGATAATAATGTTGATGGTAGTTTTTAAGCGCTCAGTATATTCCAGGCACTGTATTAAGCACCAGGGGGGATACAAACAAATCGGTGCTCACAGTCTTAATCTCTACTTTACAGACGAGGTCGCTGAGGTTCAGAGAAGTGAAGCAACCTGTCCAAGGTTGCACACCAGATGAGTGGCGGAGCCGGTATTAGAACCTGGGCCTGTACTCTATCCACTAGGCCACGCTGCTTCATGGAGCAGCACAAAGGACCACTAAATATTTTCACTCCCTAATCCCTTGGAGTCTATAGAAGAGGATGGATATATACACTGGCCATTATAATAATAATAATGATGGTATTTGTTAAGATCTTACTACGTTCCAAGCACTGTTCTAAGCTCTGGGGTAGGTACAAGGACATCAGTTTGTCCCAAGTGGGGCTCAGCTTTCACCCCCATTTTACAGATGAGGGAACTGAGGCACAGAGAAGTGAAGTGACACCAGTCTCAAAGGCAGCCGGCTGATAAGTGGCAGATCCGGGATTAGAACCCCCGACCTCTGACCACCAGGCCTGCGCTCTTTGCACTAAACCATGCTGCTTCTCAATACTTATTGTATCTGTTAAGCGCTTACTTTGTGCCAAGCACTGTTTTAAGAGCTGGGGTAGATACAAGGTAATCAGGTTGTACCACGTGGGGCCCACAGCCTTAATCCCCATTTTACAGGTGAGGTAGCTGAGACACAGAGAAATTAAATGGCTTGCCCAAGGTCACACAGCTGATAAGTGGAAGAGCCGGGATTAGAACACACGATCTCTGATCCCCCAAGCCCGGGATCTTTCCACTAAGCTCACCCACCTCGCCTCTACAAGACTCTCAACCCACTGAGGGCAGAGACTTTGTCTTCCTGAGGTCATCTACTCCTTCCTCAGCCACACTGCTGGGGGCGCTCCAAAATCGCTTCCTGTTTCTTCAGCCGGAGTGCCTGAAGGGTGCAGGAGATAATTTCCATATCCGATGGCAAACGATGGGAAAATTTGCCTATTTGATATCCTATGTGACAGCCTCACCACATTTGCACCCACATTCTCCGTAGTCCTTTTGAAAACCGCCATTTACATGTGACTGTTTCTGTCATCTCTTCCTCCCATCTGTAAATTAATTAATTTCAGTATTCTTTCACTGTTAAGTGCTTACTATGGGTTGAGCACTGTTCTAAGTGCTAGGGTGGATATAAGATCATCAGGTTGGACACAGTCTCTGTCCCACAATAATAATAATCATGCTACTTGTTAAGCACTTACTAAGTGCCAAGCACTGTTCTAAATGCTGGGGTAGATATGAGGTAACTGGGGCCCAGGGAAGCCTAGAGACTTCCTCAAGGTCACATGGCAGACAAATGGCAGAGCTGGGATTAGAACCCAGGTCCTAAATCTCCCAGGCCCGGGCTGTTTTTACTAGGCCACACTGCTTCACACTGCACACTGCATGTCTGCAATCCCCTTTAGAGTGGAAGCTCCTTGAAAGCAAGGATCAGGTTCTCTACCTCTATTCGTGCTCTGTACCCAGTAGGTGTTCAAAACAGTGCTTGGTGCATAGTAAGTGCTTAAAAAATACCAATATTATTAATTAATACTATTAGAGTGTAAGGTCAGGGATCAGATATTTTACCTCCATTCTATTCTCCCAAGTGTTCCATACAGTGCTCTGGACACAGTAAGCGCTCATCTTATTAAAGTGTAAGCTTCCTGAGGGTAAGAACCATTCATTCAGTCATCCAATCATATTTATTGAGTGCTTACTGTGTGCAGAGCACTATATAAAGTGCTTGGAAAGTACAGTTCAGCAATTGAGAGAAAAACTCTGCCCACAACGGGCTTATAGTCTAGAAGTGTTGGGGGGGAGGACAGACATCAAAACAAGTAAGCAGGCATCAATAGTGTCAATATAAATAAATAGAATTATAGATCTATACAAATCAAAACAAGTAAACAGGAATTAGTGTAAATAAATAGAGTTATAGATATGTACACATGTACACAAGTGCTGTGGGGCGAGGGGTAGAGCAAAGGGAGGGAGGTGGGGCGATGGAGAGGGGAGAGAGAGCTGAAGAAAAGAGGGTCCAGGTCTTATACCTCTATTATACCCTCCCAAGCGCTTAGTACGACCTAGCAGCAAGAGTCCAGGTTTGGAAGTCAGCGGTCATGGGTTCTAATCCCGACTCCGCCACTTATTTACTGTGTGACCTTCATCAAGCCATTTCACTTCTCTGTGCCTCAGTTACCTCATCTGTAAAATGTTATTAATGCTATTGATGCCTGTCTTCTTGTTTTGTTTTGTGGTCCATCTCCTCCTTCTATATTATGAGTCCATTGTCTCCGTGGGGGATTGTCTCTGTTGCCGAATTGTACTTAACAAGCGCTTGGTACAGTGTTTTGCACGCAGTAAGCACTCAATAAATGTGATTGAATTAATGAAAGGAATGACTAAGATGGAGATTGAGACTGTGAGCCCCATGTGGGACAGGAACTGTGTTAAATCTGATTGTCTTCTATCTTCCCCAGTGCTTAGAACAGTGCTTGGCACACAGTAAGCTCTAAACAAATATCATTAGTAGTAGTAGTAGTAGTAGTAATAGTAGAACAATCCTCTATATGTAGTAGGTGCTCAAGAAATTGAAATTAGAGAAGCAGCATGGCTCAGTGGAAAAAGCACGGGTTTGGAAATCAGAGGCCATGGGTTCTAATCCCGGAACCACCACTTGTCAGCTGTGTGACTTTGGGCAAGTCAGTTAACTTCTCTGTGCCTCAGTTACCTCATCTGTAAAGTGGGGATTAAGACTGTGAGCCTCATGTGGGACAACCTGATTACCTTGTATCCTCCCAGCGCTTAGAACAGTACTTGGCACATAGTAAACGCTTAACAAATGTCATCATCATCATCATCATCATCATCATCATCATTATTATCATCATTATTATTATTTTAAATGCCGTTGATTACTTGACCCTGGGTCTTGTTTCTGTTTACTCCCCCAAGCATTCAGTGCTGTACTTAGAATTAAAAAGTCACTCAGTAAACACTATTGGTCATTGATTGATTGATTGATTGACGGACTGATTGATCCCAAGAAGCCCTGTCCAGGAGAAGAAGGGCATGGGTAAAGTATACCGAGGCTATAGCGCTGAACTCCTTGTAGGTTCGAAGTGAATATTGCTTGCTCCAGTGAGAGTAATAATTATGGTATTTGTTAATCTCTTACTATGTGCCGAGCACTGTTCTAAGCGTTGGAAGCACCGTGGCATAATGGATAGAGTACAAGCTTGGGAGTCAGACTGACCTGGGTTCTAATCCCGGCTCTGCCACTTGTCTGCTGTGCGAGCCCCACTAGATTGTAAACTCATTGTGAGCGAGGAATATATCTGCCCACTCTATTGTACTCTACTCTCCCATTTTCTTTGCACAATGCTCTGCACACAGGAAGTGCTCAATAAATACGATTTATTAATTGATTGGTATAGCTGAAGAGGCAAATCAACGGTACAAAAACGCCAAGGGAGGTTGTGATTTCCAAAGCTGAGGAAGCTGATTTTTATTAATAATAACTTAATATGTCTTTATTATTAATAGGAGTTAATAATAAATAATCTCATAGCAATAATAATAGTAGTGGTATTTGTTAAACCCTTACTCTGTGCCAATCACTCTACTAAACATTAAGAGAAATATAAGACAATCAAGTTGGGCACAGTTCCTTTTTGATATGGGGCTCACAGTCTAAGTAGGAGGGAGAATCCTTCAATTAATCAGACAATCGTATTTAATGAACGCTTTCAGATTGCAGAACACTGTACTAAGCGCTTGGGAGAGTAGGCTAGGACTAGGCTAGGATTTGTAAGTCACATATGACAGTATCACAAAGAATAATTAATCAGTCAATCAATCAACCAGTGGAATTTACTGAGTGCTTACTGTGTGCAGAGCACTGGACTAAACATTTGGGAGAGTGCAGCATAACAGAGGTGGTAGTCACTGTTAAGCACTAATTATGTACCAGGCACTGTATTAAGCACTGGGGTGGATACAGGCTGATCAGATTGGGCCCGGTCTTAATCCCCATTTTACAGATGAGGAGACTAATGTGACTGATGTGTCTTGCCCAAGTTTACACAACAGACAAGAGGAGAAGGCGGAATTAGAACACAGGTCCTTCCGACTCCCAGACCCAGGTTCTAGCCACGAGACTATGCTGCTTCTCATGTTCTTCCTCCACCTCCCGGTCGGGTTGTGAGCTGCGGGGGGACCTCCTCTAGGAGAAAATAAAAGCCCTCCTGCTGGCCCGGGGGTCCCGATAGGGTCTAGCGATACGAGGAATTTGGAGGGAAGGTCAGAAGCAGGCCCGAAGCAGGCCTGAGAAGGAATCAGGATAACGTCCAGCATTCTTTCGCATCTGCCGTTCATTTCCCCTGCCTCTCCCTCCTCACTGCGTGAGAACCGGGCCTCCGTGAGACTTGATTTTCGTCTTGGGAACGAGACTAAACTTTCCGGCAGCTGCAGTCTCCTTTTTTCGTTTCCCTCAGTCCTGGGCGGCTTTCGCTGATTGCACCGTCAATCTGGTAGACCACCGAGACCTCGTTAGGAAGTCCACCCCGTGCGAGGACGAGGCTGCGAACTGCTTAATCGCCTCCCTTGTGCCTTATTAATAACTTTTTGAAGCGCTCCACGCGTTGCACTTTTAAGGAGTCCCCGAGAACCTCCCTGCAATGGGCAACGCTTGATTGCTAATTTCCACCGAGCTCGTTTTAGCCTGGGGAGAGCCAATTGTAAGAGCAATGGAGATGCTTCTGGTGGCTCCTGGGCTGCTGGGATGGAGGGAGAGGGGCGGAGGACCTAGGCGGAGGGCGGCGGACGCTGTCACCCCCCCACACATCTCCAATATGTCCTAGGAGTAACCCCCGGCACGGTCCCAGCAGAGAAGAGGCAGAGGATGGAGTCGGCCGGGGAAATCAGCCGACTTCACCCCTGATTGGAACAAAATCTTCCCGGCTCTCAGCTCCCAGACAAAGCCTCTTTGGACAGTTTAGCTCGGCTGATGAGTTGGATTCTCGTCTAGGCCTCGGGGCTCCGTTAAAATGTGATGGACAAGGTTATTGAAAAACACACACATGCACACATATACATACACGAGAAGCAGTGTGGCTCAGTGAAGAGAACATGGGGTTGGGAGTCAGAGGTCGTGGGTTCTTATCCCGGCTCCGTCACCTGTCAGCTGTGTGACTTCGGGCAAGTCACTTAACTTCCTCATTTCCTCATCTCTAAAATGGGGATTGAGACTGTGAGCCCCACCTGGGACAATCTGACTACTTTGTATCTACCCCAGCTGTTACAACAGTGCTTGGCACATAGTAAGGGCTTAACAAATACCATCATCATCATCATCATCATCATCCATTGACATTTATATCCATACATGCATAGTCCCATACCTACACACACAAATACATAAACCAGCTCACACACATGCATGGTGTACATATATGCATATGCATTTACACAGCCATACATATGTGCACATAATAATACTAATGATGATAATAATGGCATTTGTTAAGCGCTTACCATGTGCCAAGCACTGTTCTAAGCACTGAGGTAGATACCAGGTAATCAGGTTGTTCCACGTGGGGCTCACAATCTTCATCCCCATTTTACAGATTAGGTAAATGAGGCACAGTGAAGTGAAGTGACTTATACACACATCCACATGCACATATTTGTATACATTATATACATCATATAGACATTATGTGTATAGATCCATAATTCTATTTATTTCTATTGATGCTATTGATGCCTGTTAACTTGTTTGGATGTCTGTCTCCCCCCTTCTAGACTGTGAGCCTGTTGTTAGGTAGGAATTGTCTCTATTTGTTGCTGAATTGTCCTCTCCGAAGCGCTTAGTACAGTGTTCTCCACACAGTAAGCACCCAATAAATACGACTAAATGAAATATAATTGAATGAAATATGATTGAGTGAATTTGTGCATATGTAGCGCAGAGAAAACAGAGAACCCAAACTCAGTCCTGATCGGGCTCCTTTCATCCCATTCACTCTTGGAAGTGTTTACCATACAACCAACCGTCAAGGCCCTGACCGGTGCCAGGTACTGCAGGCCGGTCCCTTAAATCGGGAGGGGTTTTTATGCATCCTTTCATTGGCGTGACCCCTTTCCCAGCTGGTCCAGGGAGCTGCCCTTGGCACTCCCCAAAATGTTCCCACGGGAGCTAACACTCATTGGTTCCTTAGGAGGAGAGTGACATGGCGGCGCGGGACACAAAGTATTCTGGGAGTTGTAGTGTATTGCTCGTTCTAGACAGCGTTCACCTCCACCTACCGAAATATCACTCCTGTCATGCCCCGCGGCAAGGCCCGTGGCCATGTCTGGCCCTGTCGGGAGGAGAGGGAGAATGACATGGCGGCTCGGGGCACTTAAACCTCTGGAAGGTATAGTGTGATGCTCGTTCTAGAAAGCTTTTACCTCCATCTACTGAATTACCACTCCCGTCTGCCCCACAGGAGAGCCACGAGCATTTTAGGCCCTGTCCCGAGGAGTGGAAGAGTGGTGTGGTGGTTTGGGGCACAAAGATTTCTAGGGGTTGTCTTGTGATGCTTATTCTTGACATTGTTCACCGCCGGCTAAAGAACTACCTCTCGAGTAATGATGCCCCGTGGCAGGTCCTGCGGCCATGTCTGGCCCGGTCGAGGGGAGAGGGAGAATAGCATTCTGGCTCGGGGCAAAAGGCTTCTGGGAGTTGTAGGGTGATGCTTGATCTAGAGACAGCGTTCAGCTCCTAGTATCAAACTACTATTCCCGTCATGCCCCGCGGCGTGGTCCGACGCCATGTTTGACCCTGTCTCGAGGAAAGGGAGAATGGCATTCTGGCTCGGGGCACAAAGTCTTCTGGAGTTGTAGTGTGCTGCTCGATCTAGACAGCATTCACCTCCATCTCCTGAACTTCCACGCGAGCCCGCCCTCGGGGGAGAAAAGGCCATTTTAGGCCCTGTCACGAGGTGTAGGAGAGTGGCAATCTGGCTCGGGCCAAAAGACATCTGGGAGTTATAGGGTGATGCTCGTTCTGGAAAGCGTTCACCTCCACCTACCAAACTACAATTCCCATCGTGGCCCGCAGCGGGGCCCGCCGCCAGGTCACGCCCAGTCGGAACGAGAGGGGGAGTGGCATGGCGGCTCGGGCACAAATATGTCTGGGAGTAATAGTGTGAATCTCGCTCTATTGAGCGTTCACCTCCGCCTACCGAATTAGCACTCCCAAAATGCCCCGCGGGGAAGCCGCGGCCAGTTTGCGGAGCGTGGAAGGCGTGGAATGTGGATGTTCAGTGCGTTTTCTCATTCGTAATGATAATAATTACGGTATTTCTTATGTGCCTGTAACCATGCCCCTTGAGATGTCGCATAGAGAACTCGGAGATCCCAACCTCGCTCCAAATCAGTTTCCTTTAGTCTCATTCCCTCCCTAAAGAGTTTACCACTCAAAGAAGTGTCAAGGCAATGAGAGGTTCCACATACTGTATTCGGGCATCTTACCCAGCTTGGGTTATAACACATCCTTGCATTTGAATGAGCTTGCTCCGAGCTATCAAATGCAGATGGCCTTGTCTCTCCCAGAGAAGCTACTACAAGAACAAACCCTCAGTAGTCCCCTCCCTCTCCGTAGGGTTCCTATGTAGTAGAGCCCGGTCACCGACACAGATATTCAGGACCAGTCGTGAGGTGAGGGAGAGTGGTTTGGCAGCTCTTGAGACAAAGAGTTCTGAGAGTTATATTCTGACTTTCGCTCTTGACAGTATTTACCTCTCCAAAAAAACTACAACTCCCGTCATGCCCCGTGACGTGGCCTGTGGCCTTGCCTGACCCTGTCGCGAGGTTAGGGAGAGTGGCGTCTCGGGGCACAAACATTTCTGGGATTTGTAATGTGATGCTGGTTCTATACAGTGTTCACATCCGCTTACCGAACTACCACTCCTGTCATGAACCACATCTGGGCACACCACGATGTCTGGCCCTGTCGCGACGAGAAGGAGAGTCACATGGCGTCTCGGGGCACAAAGACTTCTGGGAGTTGTAATGTGATGCTCGGTCTAGGTAGCATTCACTACCGTCTACCGAATTACCACTCCCAGCATGCCCCGTGGGGGAGCCGCGACTATTTTGAGGAGCGCGGAATGTGCGAGAGGAAGATGGTATCTCTTAAGTACTTGTTACTACTTCTCGTGAGGTGTTGCATAGAGAACACAGGACCCTAACTTCCCTCAGAATCAGGATCCTTTAATTCCATTCCCTCTCGGAAGAGTTTACCACATAACCAAGTGTAAAGGCACTGAGCGGCTCCACATACTGTGTTCGGGCGTCTTCCCCGAGCTGCGTTATAACACATCCTTGCATTTGAAGGAACCCACTCCAAACTGTCAAATGGGTATGGCCTTGTCTCTCCCGAAGGTGCTCCCACAAGAGCGAACCCTCATTATTCAGCGCCCTATTTGTTGGTTTCCTATATAGTCGAGCTCAGTCACCGACACAAGTCAATCAGGCCCTGTCGCGAGGTGAGGTTGAGTAGCTTGGAGGCTGATGGAACAAAGAGTTCTGAGAACTGCAGTGTGATACTAGTTCGACAGCGTTCAGCACAGCCTACGGAACTACCACACCCATCATGCAACGCTGCGGGGCCCTCGGACATGTCAAGCCCATTCGGGAAAAGAGAGAACGTATCGTGGCAGCACGGGGCAAAAGACTTATGGGAGTTGGAGAGTAATGCTCATTGTAGAAAGCGTTCAGTTCCGTCTAACGAACTGAGTTGGGAAGGGAGCAGGGCTGGGATGTGCCAGTCATGGGGCCAAGTCCCGGTTGCAAAACTTTTGTTCTGTGTGACCTTGGCCAAGGCACTTTGGAATCCATGTGCCTCGGCTGCAATACCTACAAACCTTAGGATGAACTACGTGCTCGAGACGGATGGTCTCGAAACCTTTGGGGGGCTCGCAGCAGCCGATATTCAAACTGGAGAAGGGTGGCTTTCCTCAGCGTTGCGGCAGCGCTGAGCCCCTCCCGATAACCCGATTCTCTCAGCACTTCCGTCTATACCAGCAATAAATTGATTCAGTCTCCCCGTTAAGACTGAAAGCTTATTGTGTCTAGGGAATGTGCTTGTTTTATTGTTGGGTTGTACACCCGCAAAAGGGGAGTAGAGAGCTCTGCAAACGGAATGCACTCTCTCAACACGACTGATCAATGGATCGATTGATTAAGTCAAACAAAACACCAAAGATTCAGGCTTGTGAGACAGGAAGAAAAGTAGGATGGTCTACAGTGATGGATAAGCAGCTAGATCTGGTGCATAGTGCTCTAATTCCGACTCTTTGATATGTGTAGTTGGAGGTGTCGGAAGGCCGTAGTATACATGTTCCCTGGCCCAAGGAACTGGACAATACAGACGGGAAGAGGGACAAAAATAGATTTTCCCAGTAGAAGGACGTCATAGAGGATGACGAAGTACAAAAGGACTGAAGCATCGGTTGTGTGCCGATGGAATACTCCAGAGGTGCCACAAGAGGGCAGCTGACCTGAAACATCTGGCCCCGACTGGCTTCTCTGGATTCCAAAAATCCATCGCCTTCGAAACAAAACCGAAAACCCTCGAGAAGCAACGAAGCGAGATGGAAAGGGGGCAGGACTGGTATGTGGCAGACCAGGGACCATGTCCCGGTTGCAACACTTTTGTGCTTTGTGTCTTTGGTTAAGGCACTTTGGAATCTGCGTGCCTCACCTGCCACCCCTGTAAACCTGGGGATGAACTACGTGTTAACCCTCTTCCACAGGCTGCGAGCCCCAATGTGGGGAGCAGGCTGCCTCTGTTGTGGTGGTATGGTCCCTTTGCCCCTTACTACCGATCCCAAAGTGTAACCCATCTCCCTCATTATTCTCAGCTTCATCCACCATTCCCAAGGTATAACACCTCTCTCTTACTATCCTCAGCACCACCCACCAGTCCTCAGATGTAACCCCTCTCCGTCATTATATTCAGCCCCACCCACCTCCCCTCTCTCATAACATTGGCTCCACCCACCAGTCAATCAATCAACCGTATTTATTGAGCGCTTACTGTGTGCAGAGCACTGTACTAAGCGCTTGGGAAGTACAAGTTGGCAACATATAGAGACAGTCCCTACCCAACAGTGGGCTCACAGTCTAAAAGGGGAAGACAGAGAACAAAACAAAACATACTAACAAAATAAAATAATTAGAATAGATATGTACAAGTAAAATAAATAAATAAATAGAGTAATAAATATGTACAAACATAAATACATATATACAGGTGCTGTGGGGAAGGGAAGGAGGTAAGATGGGGGGATGGAGAGGGGGACGAGGGGGACGAGGGGGTGAGGAAGGAAGGGGCTCAGAATGCCAAGGCCTCCTGGAGGAGGTGAGCTCTCAGTAGGGCCTTGAAGGGAGGAAGAGAGCTAGCTTGGCGGATGGGCAGAGGGAGGGCATTCCAGGCCCGGGGGATGACGTGGGCCGGGGGTCAATGGCGGGACAGGCGAGAACGAGGAACGGTGAGGAGATTAGCGGCAGAGGAGCGGAGGGTGCGGGGTGGGCTGTAGAAGGAGAGAAAGGAGGTGAGGTAGGAGGGGGCGAGGTGATGGAGACCCTTGAAGCCCAGGGTGAGGAGTTTCTGCCTGATGCGCAGATTGATTGGTAGCCATTGGAGATTTTTGAGGAGGTGAGTAACATGCCCAGAGCGTTTCTGGACAAAGACAATCCGGGCAGCAGCATGAAGTATGGATTGAAGTGGGGAGAGACACGAGGATGGGAGATCAGAGAGAAGGCTGATACAGTAGTCCAGACGGGATAGGATGAGAGCTTGAACGAGCAGGGTAGCGTTATGGATGGAGAGGAAAGGGCGGATCTTCGCAATGTTGCGGAGCTGAGACCGGCAGGTTTTGGTGACGGCTTGGTTGTGAGGGGTGAAGGAGAGAGCGGAGTCGAGGATGACACCAAGGTTGCGGGCTTGTGAGACGGGAAGGATGGTAGTGCCGTCAACAGAGATGGGAAAGTCAGGTAGAGGGGAGGGTTTGGGAGGGAAGACAAGGAGTTAAGTCTTGGACATGTTGAGTTTTAGGTGGCGGGCACACATCCAGATGAAGATGTCCTGAAGGCAGGAGGAGATGCGAGGATGGAGAGAGGGGGAGAGAGCAGGGGCAGAGATGTAGATCTGGGTGTCATCTGCGTAGAGATGATAGTTGAAGCTGTGGGAACGAATGAGGTCACCAAGGGAGTGCGTGTAGATCGAGAACAGAAGGGGACCAAGCACTGAACCTTGAGGAACCCCCGCAGTAAGGGGATGGGAGGGGGAGGAGGAGCCTGCAAAAATGACTGAGAATGAACGACCGGAGAGATAAGAGGAGAACCAGGAGAGGACGGAGTCTGTGAAGCCAAGGGCAGATAGCGTATTGAGGAGAAGGGGGTGGTCCACAGTGTCGAAGGCAGCCAAGAGGTAGAGAAGGATTAGGCTGGAGTGTGAGCCGTTGGATTTGGCAAGCAGGAGGTCATTGGTGACCTTTGAGAGGGCAGTTTCCGTGGAATGTAGGGGACGGAAGCCAGACTGGAGGGGGTCGAGGAGAGAGTTGGTGCTGAGGAATTCGAGGCAGCGTGTGTAGACAACTCGTTCAAGGAGTTTTGAAAGGAATGGTAGGAGTGATATGGGGCGATAACTAGAAGGTGAGTTGGGGTCAAGAGAGGGTTTTTTTAGAATGGGAGAGACATGGGCATGTTTTAAGGCAGAGGGGAAGGAACCAGTGGAGAGTGATCGGTTGAAGATGGAAGTTAAGGGGGGGAGAAGGGATGGAGCGAGAGATTTCATGAGATGAGAGGGAATGGGGTCAGAAGCACAGGTGGCCGGAGTAGCACTTGAGAGCAGGGAGGAGAGCTCCTCTGAGGATACTGCTGAGAAGGATGGGAGAGTAGCAGAGAGTGTTGAGAGCCGGGGGGTTGGAGAAGGGGGGGAAGTGACTTTGGGGAGGTCGGAACTGATGGATTTAATTTTGTTAATGAAGTAGGAGGCCAGATCGTTGGGGGTGAGGGAAGGAGGAGGGGGAGGAACCGGGGGTCTGAGAAGGGACTTGAATGTGCGGAAGAGCTGGCGGGGGTGATGGACATGGGTGTCAATGAGGGAGGAGAAATAGTTTTGTCTGGCAGAGGAAAGGGCTGAGTTAAGACAGGAAACGATAAACTCGAAGTGAACGAGGTTGGCATGGTGTTTAGACTTTCGCCAGCAGCGTTCGGCAGGTCGAGCATAAGAGTGAAGGAGGCGGATAGTGGCAGTGATCCAGGGCTGTGGGTTAGTGGTACGAGAGCGGCGAAGGGAAAGGGGAGCGAGTGAGTCTAGCTGAGTAGACAGGGTAGAGTTGAGAGCAGTAATCTGATCATCAAGATTGGTAGAGAGGAGAGGGAGGCGAGGTGGGGTGTGAGGCGCTCAGAAAGATGGATGTCTTTCAAAAAGTCGCCAAGTGTCACATCAGTCCTTCATTAATCTCAGCCTCATTCACCCGTCTCCAACTTTAGCCCCTTTCCCACATCATTCTTGACTGAACCCATCAGTTTACAACAGTACCTCTTCTCCCTTATTATCGTCAGCTCGACCCAACAGTCCGCAGCTGTTACCTCTCTGCCTCATTATCCTCAGCCCCAACCAATGATCCCCAGCTGTAAAACCTATCACTACCCTTAGCCCCACCCTCTGGTCCCTTGGTGCAACTCCTCTTCATCACTATTCTCAACCTCACTCACCATTCCCAAGGGATAACCCCTCTCCCACATTATCCTCAACCAGGTGTAACACACCTCACTCATTATACTCAGCTCCACCCATCGGTCTCTAAATATAATTCCTCTCCGTCATTATCAACGGCCTCACCAACTGCAGCTTCTCTGTCTCATTATCTTGACCCCACCCACCGGTCCCAGTTGTAATCCCTCTCTTTCATTAATCTCAGCTCCACCAACCCTCTCCCAAGGTGTACTTCCCCACCTTCATGATTCTCATTTCCAGCCAGTGGTCACAATCTGTACCTCCTCTAAATAATTATCCTCGGTCCCTTTCACCAGTCCCAAGGTATAACCCATCTGCTTCATTAACCCCAGCCTCAAGCACCAGTGCTCAGCTGTATCTCCTCTCACATTAGCATAGGGCCCACCCACTTATCCCCAGGTGTAAGCCATAACCCTCATTATCCTCAGTCCCAGTCACCGGTCCCCAGGTACAACTCGTAACCCGCATTATCCTCGGGTCCACCCAACGTTCCTCATTTGTACCTCCTTTCGCACATTTTGTTCTTCACCAACCACGTGTACCCAGGTGTAAACCATATCACTCATTATCTTCGGCCCTATCCAACCCTCCCAAAATGTAAAACCTTTCCCTCATTTTCCTTACCCCAGACACTTGTCCTCAGGTGTACAATTGTTCAGTCATTACCATTATTATTATTATTATTATTATTAATATTAATAATAATAATAATGTTGGTATTTGTTAAGTACTTACTATGTGCCAAGCACTGTTCTAAGCGCTGGGGTAGATACAAGGGAATCAGGTTGCCCCACATGGTGCTCACAGTCTTCATCCTCATTTTATAGATGAGGTAACTGAGGCCCAGAGAAGTTCAGTGACTTGCCCAAGGTCACAATGCAGACACGTGGCGGAGCCGGGATTAGAACCCACGACCTATGACTCCCAATCCCGCGCTCTTTCCACTAAATCACGCTGCTTATTGCAATGATGGTATTTGTTAAGCTCTCACTATGTACCAAGCACTGTTGTAAGTGCTGGAGTAGATATAAGGTAATCAGGTCGTCCCACGTGGGGCTCACAATCTTAATCCCCCTTTTACAGATGAAGGAACTGAGGCACAGAGAAGTTAAGTGACTTTCCCTAAATCGTCACACAGCTGATAAGTGGCAGATCCGGGATTAGAACCCATGACCTCTAACTCCCAAGCCAGGGCTCTTTCTGCTATTTCTCCCCCTCCCACCGCTCTCCAGCAGTAAAACCTCTCCCTCATCATCTTTTGCCCATCCCACCCCTCCCCACCTGTAATCCTCTTGGCCATTCACGGGCACAAAAAGCCCGCTTGGGCAGCAGGGGGCCCAAACACCAGCTTTGGAACCCATGGGCACCCAAAACCCGCTTTAGCATCTGCAGGCATCCAAAGAGTCTTTGGCACCCGTGGCCACCAAAAACTCACTTGGGCCCCTTTGGGCCCCCAAACACCTCTTGGGTACCTGCGGCCACCAAAAACCCTCTTGGGTCCCTTAGTTTCACAAAAACCTCCTTTGACCCCATGGGGCCCCAAAAACCCATTGGACACCTGTCGATACCAAAAACCTGCTTGGGCAACCGCAGTCACCAAAAGCCCATTTGGGCCCATTTGCACTCCCAAAGCTCGGATGGGCCCCTTAGCGCTCCAAAACCCCGCTTGGACTCTTTGAGGCTCCAGAATCCCGCTTGGGCACGTTGGGGCTCCAGAAAACATCTTCGACACCCAGGGCCCCCCAGAAACACTCTTGGGCACCCACAGGCACTGAAAACACCGTTGGAGCCTCAGAGAACCACTTGGGCACCCGTGGGCACCAAAGCCCCTACCCCAGCCTTGGGAAAGTCTATGGCAGTGAGAGGCTTCAGCTGTTTTAAAATCGCTGTCTTCAGCCTAAGGCAGGCCTGCCACTGTGAGCGGCCTCCACGGGCCTAGGGGTACTATTCCTCTGCTTAGAGAGAGTCTGCCACTGTGAAACTATAACCCTGACATTGTTCTTGACTCCTCTATCATTCAACCTACATATTAAATCCTTCACTAAATCCTGTCATTCACTCAGTCGTATTTATTGAGAACTTACTGTGTAAAGAGCACTGTACTAAGCGCTTGAGAAAATATAATACAGTAATAAAGAGAGACAATCCCTGCCTGCAACGAGCTCACAGTTCAGAGGAGGGAGACAGATATAAATATAACTAAACAGACATTAATATAAATAAATAAAATTACAGGTATATAGGTATGTGGGGAGATGTCCTGCAAATCAGCTGGGGTCGCCGACCAGAGGGCGACTCCAGGTTCTTTCGATTGGGCGACGACGAGCCAAAGGCCAGACACAGAGGCGGAGCGATCAGTTCTGCCTCTTTATTGGATGTACTCATATAGCTGTAGCTCAGCAAGCAAGCGAAGGAAGGGGTCCGAATCCTAATCAACAGGACAGACTCTGCAGGGCTCGGTCTAAACGGCTACAACTAATAATAGTAACAATACCTCTTATATACGAAGCCCCCTCGTGCCGGTTAGCCCTCCCCGTATTCCCAGGATGTCTATCTTATTGGGACAGTTCCCATTGCGCAACCTTGTAGTGTAGCAGTTGCGTGTCCTTGCTGTAGGTTGCTCAGGCGGAGGGAGGGGGTGAATTCACAGATAGAGCACTCGTGCCACACTCCACCCCTTCACCCCCTACGTAAGCCTAGAACAACCTGGAGCTGGGGACCCCAATAGTCTTGGTAGAGGGCCTGCGCTGTGGGTTGTTCATTCGGAGGGAGGGGTTGAATTCACAGATCTGGCACTCTTCCCACAACATAAGTGCTGTGGAGCAGGGAGAGGGGGAAGAGCAAAGGGAGAAAGCCAGGGTGATGTGGAAGGGAGTGGGAGATAATGGTCATATCGTCAATAAAACCCACCCTTTCCTCTCCATTCAAACTGCTACCTCATTAATGAAATCACTTATACTATCCCACCTTGATTACTGTATCAGCGTCCTTGATGACCTCCTCCTGTCCTGTCTTTTCCCTCTCCAGTCCTTACTTCACTCTGCTGCCCGGATCATTTTTTCTACAGAAATGTTCAGGACACGTTTCCCCACTCCTCAAGAGGCACCAGTGGTTGCCTGGCCACTTCCACATCAAAGAGAAACTCTTCATTAATGGCTTTAAAGCACTCAATCACCTTGCTCCCTGCTACATCATCAAGCTACTCTCTTACAAAAGTCCAGGCCACACACTTCACACGTCTATTGTTGGCCTTCTCACTGTACTTAGATCTCTTCTATCTTGCCACCAACCTTTCATCCAGGTCCTGATTCTGGGCTGGAATGTTTTCCCTCCCCACATCTGGAAACATTTACTCACGTCCCTTCAAAGCCTTATTAAAAGCATATCTCGTCCAGGAGGACTTTCCTGATACACCCTCTTCCTCCTTTCTTTGATACCCTTCTGCATCACTCTGACTTGTACCCTTCATTCATTCTCACTCCCAGACCCACAGCACGTATGTACATATCTGAAATTACTTTGTTTATATTAATGTCTGTTTCCCCCTCTAGACTGCAAGCTCATTGTGGGGAGAGAATGTGAGAGAACAGAGAATATTGTTACATTGTACTTTCCCAATCTCTTAGTAGAGTGCTCTGCACACAATAAGCACTCAATACCTATGGCTGACTGAATGAGAGGCCTTTATGGACCTAGAGGAACTGCCCCCAATGTAGGGCGAGTCTTCTGCTGTGAGGAGCCTCAGAGGCCCAGAGACATTGTCCCTCCGCCTAGGGAGAGTCTGATGCTGTGAGCCACCTCGGAGAGACTTGTGGTACCATTCCTCAACCTAGAGGGAATCTGCCACTGTGAGTGAGCTCAGGGGGCCAAGGGACATCATCCCCAAGCCTAGCAGATGTCTGCCGCTGTGAGCAGCCTCAGCTGTCCTAGGGACATTGTCCCACAGCCTAGGTGGAGTCTATCACTCTGAGCCACCTCAGCGGTCCTAGGGATACCTTCCCCCAGTTTATAGGAAATCTGTCACAGTGAGCAGCCTCAGCAGCCCTAAGGCGCACTGTCCCCAGTTTAGGGGGAATCTGCCCTTGTGAGCCGTCTAGACGGGCTTAAGGGAAATGTTACCCAGCCTATGGGAAGTCTTCCTCTGTGAGTGGCCTCAGAGGGACTAGGAATACCATCCCCCAGCCTAGGGGGAGGCTACCCCTGTGAGTGGCCTCAGTGGTCCTACGTGCACCATCCTAAAACCCAAGGAGAGTCTGCCATTATGAGCTGCCTCGGTGAGATTAAGGACAGTGTACCCTAGTGTAGAGGAAATCTGACACTGAGAGGCTGACGCAGGCCTAAGAGCACCGTCCCACAGCAAAAGGATATCTGTCCCTGCAAGCGGCCTCAGAGGACATATGAACACCCTCCCCCAGTAGAGGAACATTATGCCACTCTGAGGTACTTCAGCGAGCCTCGGGACACCCTCCCCCAGCCTAGTGAGATTGTACCATTGTGAGTGACCTCAGCGAGACTAGGAGCACCATAATTCAGTCTATGTGGAAGACCACTCTGAACAGTCTCTGCGGTCCTAGGGGCTCCATCAACCAGCCTGGGGTGAGTCTGCTACTCTCAGTACTCTCTAGGAGAGGCTGCACAAGACGAGGTGCACTGTTCTTCAGCCTAGATAGAGTCTTCCACTGCAAGCGACCTCAAAGAATTTAGGGACAACCTCCCCAAGCCTAGGTGTTGTCTGTGGCTTTGATCGGCCTCTTCAGGCCTAGGGACAACGTTGCCCCTGCCTAGAGGGAGATGCAGCATGGCTTAATGGATAGAGCATGGACTGGGGAGTCAGAGGGACCTTAGTCAGAAGGACCTGAGTTCTCATCCTGTCCCTGCCACTTATCTGCTCTGTGACTTTGGATAATCGCTTAACTTCTCTGGGCCTCAGTTACCTCATCTGTAAAATGGGGATTAAGAGTGTGATCCAGGGACCGTGTACAACCTGACTAACTTGTATCTACTACTGCTCTTAGAATAGTGCTTGACACATAGTGAACAATTAACAAGTAACATTATGATGATTATTATTATTTTTATCATTATTATTTCTCTGTAGGCCGCCTCAGTGGGCCTAATAGCACAATCCTCGAGACTAGTAGGATTCAGCCCTTGTGAGTGGCTGCAGCAGGCCTAGGGGCCTCATCCCCCAGCATAGGGAGAGTCTGCCATTGTGGGGGGACCTCAAAGGGTCTTGGGGTACCGTCCCCTATCTGAGTGAGAATCTCATGGTGTGAGTGGCCTAAGAGAGATTAGGAACAGTGTCCCGCAGCCTAGGGGGAGTCTGCTGCCGTGAGCCATCTCAGTCCGTCTAGGGACACCTTCCCCCAGTTTGGAGGAATCAGCTGCCTCAGCGGGTTCAGCGGCACTGTCCCCAGCCTAGGGCAAATCTATTGCTGAGTGGACTCAATGAGACTAGGGGTATTGTCATTCATTCATTCGTTCAATCGTATTTATTGAAAGCTTACTGTGTGCAGAGCACTGTACAAAGCGCTTGGAAAAATAGAATACAGCAATATAGAGACAACCACTGCCCACAGCAAGCTCACAGTCTAGTGGGGGAGATAGACACCAAGTAAACAGGCATCAACATAATAAAAATTATAGGTAAGTGCTGCGGGGCGGGGAGAAGGGGAAAAGAAAAGAGAGAGAGTCAGAGTGATGTGGAAGGTAACAGGAAATGCGGAAAAGTGGGGCTTAATCTGGGAAGGCCTCTAGAAGGAGATGCACCCTCAGCAGTGCTTTGAATGGGGGGGGATTGATTGTCTGGGGAAATTGAGACGGGAGGGTCCTCCAGGCCAGAAGTAGGACGTGGGCCAGGGGTCAGCGGTGAGACAAGTGAGATCGAGGCATAGTCAGAAGGTTAGCATCAGAGGGGCGAAGTGTGCAACCTGGGTTGTAAAAGGAGAGAAGGGAGGTGAGGTGGGGGGGGGGGAAGGAGAAGGAGAGCTTTAAAATGAATAGTGTGAAGCATTTGTTTGATATTGAAGTGGATAGGCAACAACTGTAGTTTTTGAGAAGCGGGGTGATGTACTCTGGGAGCTTCTGTAGAAAGATAATCCCGGCATCGGAGTATGGACAGGAGTGGGGAGAAGCAGGAGGCTGCCCCCAGCCTAGGTGGAGTCTTCCACTGTGAGCAGCATCAGCGAGCTTTAAGATAATCTCCCTCAGTCTAGGGTAAGTCTACCATTGTGAGTGGCTGTAGCAGTCTTAAGGCACATACGGCCAATCCAGTGGTAATCTATCTCTGTAAGCAGCCTCAGTAGGTTTAGATTCACTGTTCTGAAAGCTAGGGAGAGTCTGCCATTGTGAGCTGCCTCCGTGGGTCTAGAGGCACTGTCCTCCATCCTAGAGAAAATCTTCCACTGTGAGTGATTTCACTGGGTCTAGGGACACTTTCCCCCAGGACAGGGGGTGTCTGCCACTTTGAGCGGCTTCAGAGGTTCTAGGGGCACCGTCAAGCAATCTAGGGGGGTCTGCTGCTATTAGTGGCCTCAGTGGGCCTAGGGGCACACTCTCCGAGATGAGTGGATTACGCTGCATGTGGAAACTCATCAGGCATATAGACACCATCTCCCAGCCTAAGAAAAGTCTGCCGCTGTCATAATAATAATTAATAATTATGCTATTTGTTAAACACTTACTATGTGCCAGGGACTGTACTAGGCACTGATGTGGATACAATCAATCAATCAATCAATCAATCGTATTTATTGAGCGCTTACTATGTGCAGAGCACTGTACTAAGCGCTTGGGAAGTACAAATTGGCATCACATAGAGACAGTCCCTACCCAACAGTGGGCTCACAGTCTAAAAGGGGGAGACAGAGAACAGAACCAAACATACCAACAAAATAAAATAAGTAGGATAGAAATGTACAAGTAAAATAAATAAATAAATAAATAAATAGAGTAATAAATATGTACAACCATATATACATATATACAGGTGCTGTGGGGAAGGGAAGGAGCTAAGACGAGGGGATGGAGAGGGGGACGAGGGGGAGAGGAAAGAAGGGGCTCAGTCTGGGAAGGCCTCCTGGAGGAGGTGAGCTCTCAGCAGGGCCTTGAAGGGAGGAAGAGAGCTAGCTTGGCGGATGGGCAGAGGGAGGGCATTCCAGGCCCGGGGGATGACGTGGGCCGGGGGTCGACGGCGGGAGAGGCGAGAGCGAGGTACAGTGAGGAGATTAGCGGTGGAGGAGCGGAGGGTGCGGGCTGGGCAGTAGAAGGAGAGAAGGGAGGTGAGGTAGGAGGGGGCGAGGTGATGGAGAGCCTTGAAGCCCAGGGTGAGGAGTTTCTGCCTGATGCGCAGATTGATCGGTAGCCATTGGAGGTTTTCGAGGAGGGGAGTAATATGTCCAGAGCGTTTCTGGACAAAGATAATCCGGGCAGCAGCATGAAGTATGGATTGAAGTGGAGAGATACACGAGGATGGGAGATCAGAGAGAAGGCTGGTGCAGTAGTCCAGACGGGATAGGATGAGAGCTTGAATTAACAGGGTAGCGGTTTGGATGGAGAGGAAAGGGCGGACCTTGGCAATGTTGCGGAGCTGAGACCGGCAGGTTTTGGTGACGGGTTGGATGTGAGGGGTGAATGAGAGAGCGGAGTCGAGGATGACACCGAGGTTGCGGGCTTGTGAGACGGGAAGGATGGTAGTGCCGTCAACAGAGATGGGAAAGTCAGGGAGAGGACAAGGTTTGGGAGGGAAGACAAGGAGCTCAGTCTTCGACATGTTGAGCTTTAGGTGGCGGGCGGACATCCAGATGGAGATGTCCTGAAGGCAGGAGGAGATGCGAGCCTGGAGGGAGGGGGAGAGGGCAGGGGCAGAGATGTAGATCTGGGTGTCATCAGCGTAGAGATGATAGTTGAAGCCGTGGGAGCGAATGAGGTCACCAAGGGAGTGAGTGTAGATTGAGAACAGAAGGGGACCAAGCACTGAACCTTGGGGAACCCCCACAGTAAGAGGATGGGAGGGGGAGGAGGAGCCTGCAAAAGAGACTGAGAAAGAACGACCGGAGAGATAAGAGGAGAACCAGGAGAGGACGGAGTCTGTGAAGCCAAGGTCAGATAACGTGTTGAGGAGAAGGGGGTGGTCCACAGTGTCAAAGGCAGCTGAGAGGTCGAGGAGGATTAGGACAGAAGCAAATCGAGTTGAACACAGTCCCTATCCCACGTGGGGCTCACAGTTTCAATACCCATTTTATGGATGAGTCTAAGAGAGGTGATGCAACTTGCCCAAAGTCACACAGAAGACAAGTAGTGGAACCAGGATTAGAACCCATGACCTTCTGACTCCCAGACCCATACTCTATCCACTATTCCATGTTGCTTCTTGTGATCAGAATTAGTGGACTTGGGGATATGGTCCCAAAGCCTAGGAAGAGTCCGTCTCTGTGAGTGGTTTACCTGGGCTTTGGGACACCATCCCCTAACTGAAGGAGAATCTGCAACTGTGAATCACCTCAACGGGCCAAGGGGCACCATCCACCGGGCTAGGGGAGTCTGCTGGTGTGAGTGGTCAGTGAGGCAAGAGACACCATCGCCCAGTCAAGGGAGTGTCTGCTGCTGTGAGGGGCCTCAGCGGACCTAGAGGCCTGGTCCTCCAGCCTGGGAGAAGTATGCTGTTGTGAATGGCTGCAGCAGGCCTACGGGCACTGTCCCACAGCCTAGAGAGATTCTGCCATAGTAAGTGGCCTCAGCAGGCCTAGGGGCACTGTCCTCAAACCTAAGGGGAGTTTCCCATGGTATGCGGCTGTAGCGGGCCTAGGCTCACCCTCCCCACAGAGGGGATGTCTGTCACTGGAAGCCACCTCAGAGGCCCTAGGGGCAATGTCCTCCAGCGAAGGGGGAGTCCACCTCTGTGAGGGGTCTCAGAGGGCCTTGTGCCACCATCCCAAGTGTAGGGGAAATCATACTTTATGAATGGCCTAGTTGCACTCTACCTCAATCTAGCAATGGTCCACTAGTGTGAGTGGACTCAAAGGTCCAAGGGGGATCGTCTCCCAGCCTAGAGTGACTTTGTTACTGTGAGCTACCTCAGGGGGCATAGTCATATTGACCCATGGCCATTTGGGAGTCTGTAGCTGTGAGCAGCCTCAGCAGGCCTAAGTGCAATTCCCCGAAACCTAGGGGGAGTCTTCCATCCTGAACTGGTTCTATGGTCTGAGAGACACCCTCTTCCAGAAGATAGCTGGGACCTGTGAGAGCTGTGAGCAGCCTCAGCAGGCCTAGAGACACCTTCCTATAGTCTATGAAGAGTCTGCCACTGTGAACTGCCTCAGTGGCCCAAAGAACACTCTCCCCTAGCCCAGAGGGATTCTGCAGCAATAAGGGGCCTCAGTGGGCATAGGGACACTGTTCCCCAGCCTTTCCACTGCTGTGAGGGACTAGGGGCATTTTCACCCAGACTAAGAGGAGTCTGACACTATGAGCAGCCTAGGCAGACCTTGGAAAAACTTTCCTGAGCTGAAGAGGAGTCTGCCACTGGGAGCAGCCTCAATGGGCCTAGTATTCCCCAGCCTAAGAAGAGTCTGGTAATGTGAGTGTCCTCAGTTCACCTGAGGGCAATATCCCCACCCTAAGGAAACTCTTCAACTGTGGTCAACCTCAGAAGGACTTGGGGAGCTGTCCCTGAGCTTACAGGGAGTCTGAAGCTGTGAGCGGCCACAGCAGTCCTAGAGGCACCATGCCCCAGCCTAGTAGGAGCTACCCCTGTGAGAGGCCTCAGAGGGCCTAGATGCACCATACCACAGATGAGGGCAAATTTGTCACAGTGAGTGGCCTCAACGGGCTTAGGGTGCCATCCCCCAGCATAGGCAGAGTCTACTGCAGTAGGCCTAGGTGCACTATCCCCCATCTGAGGGAGAGTGTGTCATTATGACCAGCCTCAGCAGGCCTAGGGACATTCTACCCCACATTAGGGGGAATCTGCCCCTTTGAGTGACCTCAGTGGCTCAGGGACCGTCTCCCCCAGCTGAGGGGGAGTCTGCTTCTGAGAGTGGCCACTGTGGGCCTAGGGACACCATCTCACAGCCTAGGGAGAAGCTGCCTCTGTGAGCAACTTCAATTGGCCTAGGGACACTATCCCCCATCCTAGGGGGAGTATACCACTGTGAGCTGCCTCAGTGGGCTTAGGAACACCTTCCCCAAACCAGAGGGAGTCCGTCACTTTGGGTAGGGCTAGGGACAACTTCCCTGACCAAAGAAGAAGTCTATGGCTGTGAGCAATCTCAGTGAGCCTAGGGACAACCTTTCCCACTCGAGGAGGTGTCAGCCTCTGTTAGCAGCCACAGCAGGCCTAGGGGTAGTGTCCCTCAGCCTAGGGAGATTCTGCCTCTATGAGAAGACTCAGTGGACCTAGGGACACCTACCCCGACCTTAGGGGGTGTCCACAACTTTGAGCGATCTCAATGGGCCTTAGGACACCATTCTACAGCTGAAGAGTTATCTGCCACTGTGAGTGACCGCCGGGAGCCTAAGGACACTCTCCCCCGGCCTAGGGAGTGTCTGCCACTGACAGCAGCCACAGCGGACCTAGGGGCACCAACCCCCAGCCTGGGGGAATTCTGCCACTGTGAGCAACCTCAGTGGAGCTATGGGCTCCATTCCCCAGTCTAGGGGAAATCTGCCCCTTTGAGTGACCACAGTGCGCCTAGGGGCACCATCCCCCAGACTCCTGATCCACCCCACGTCGCCCACTCACCAATCTGGTCACACCCTCGACTTCATCATCTCCTACCGCTGCACTATCACCACTCTCATCAACTCTGAAATCCCTCTCTCTGATCGTGACCCTCTCACTTGCTTCCCCACTCACACTTCTGTCTCCTGTAAATCTATATTTCTACCTCACAGAGACCTCAGCACTCTCGACCCCATCCATCTTTCTGAGCGCCTCACACCCCACCTCGCCTCCCTTTCCTCTCTACCCAATCTTGGTGATCAGATTACTGCTCTCAACTTTACCCTCTCTACTCAGCACGACTCGCTCGCTCCCCTTTCCCTTCGACGCTCTAGTGCCACTCACACACAGCCCTGGGTCATTGCCACTGTCCACCTCCTTCGCTCATATGCTCGAGCTGCTGAACGCTGCTGGCGAAAGTCTAAATTCCAAGCCAATCTCGTTCACTTCAAGTTTATCCTTTCCTGCCTTAACTCTGCCCTCTCCTCTGCCAGACAAAACTATTTCTCCTCCCTTATTGACACCTATGCCCATCATCCCAGTCAGCTCTTCCGTACATTTAACTCCCTTCTCAGGCCCCCTGTTCCTCCCCCTCCCCCTTCCCTCACCCCCAATGATCTGGCCTCCTACTTCATTAGTAAAATTACCTCCATCAGGTCTGAGCTCCCCAAAGTCACTCCTCCCCCTTCTCTAACCCCGCTCCTCTCAACCTTCTCCCCTACTCTCCCATCTTTCCCAGCAATATCCTCAGACGAGATCTCATCCCTCCTCTCAAGTGTTACTCCGGCCACCTGTGCTTCTGACCCCATTCCCTCTCATCTTATGAAATCCTTCGCCACGTCCCTCCTGCCCTCCTTAACTTCCATCTTCCACTGCTCACTCTCCACTGGTTCCTTCCACTCTGCCTTCAAACATGCCCACATCTCCCCCATCCTAAAAAACCCTGTCTTGACCCCACCTCCCCTTATAGTTATTGCTCTATCTCCCTCCTACCATTCCTTTCCAAACTCTTTGAACGAGTCGTCTACACCCGCCGCTTCCAATTCTCTCCTCGACCCCCTCCAATCTGGCTTCTGTCCCCTACATTCCACCGAACCCGCCCTCGCAAAGTTCACCAATGACCTCCTGCCTGCCAAATCCAACTCTATCCTAATCCTCATCGACCTCTCAGCTGCCTTCGACACTCTGGACCACCCCCTTCCCCTCAACACTCTATCCAACCTTGGCTTTACGGACTCCGTCCTCTCCTGGTTCTCCTCTTTTCTCTCCGGCCGTTCATTCTCAATCTCCTTTGCGGGCTCCTCCTTCCCCTCCCAACCCTTTACTGTAGGGGTTCCTCAAGGGTCAATTCTTGTTCCGCTTCTGTTCTCCATCTATACTCACTCCCTTGGTGAACTCAGTCGCTCCCATGGTTTCTACTATCATCTCTACGCTGATGACACCCAAATCTACATCTCTGGCCGTGCTCTCTCTCCCTCCCTTCAGGCTCTTGTCTCCTCCTGCCTTCAAGGTATCTCCATCTGGATGTCTGTCCGCCATCTAAAACTCAATACTAAAAGAGACACCCAGGCCCTGTCTACAGGCTGTCCCCAGTGATATCTGAGCTCAGTCGAGAGTCCCTGTTTCAAGGTCAGTAAAGGTGCCCAGGCTTTGTTCACATCCCCCGTGTCAATGCCAGAAGAGTTTCCTAGACTCTGTGTACAGTCTCTGTGTCAATATCAGAAGAAGAACCGAGTCTCTGCCAACAGCCCCAGTGTGGTGACAGAACGAATACTCAGACTGTTACCACAGCCCCTGTGTCAATGCCAGAAGAGGCAGCCCAGGCCAGTCCAGGCCAGCCCAGCCCAGTACAGTGCAGCCCAGACAGCCCAGCAACCCAGCCAGCCCATCCCAGCCCACTCCTGCTAGTCCAACCAGACCAGCAAACCCAGCCAACCCAACCCAGCCATCCCAGCCCAGCCAAGTCCAGCCCTAGGTTCAACCTAAGACAGGCTAGTCCATCCCAGTCCAGAAGGTCTGGTCCACTGAACTTGTGTCATCCCAGACAGCCCAGTTAAGCCCAGACCAGACCAGTACATCCAGCCAAGCCCAGCCCAGCCAAGACAGACATCCCAAGTAATCCAGCCCAGCCCAGACAGCCCAACCCAGACAGCCTAGGCCAGCCAAACCAGTCCGGCACAACACAACCAGACAAGCGCAGAAAATTCAGCCCAGCCAGCCCATTCAAACCAGCACTGTCCAATCCAGCCAACGCAGCCAACACACTCCAGTCAGCCCAGCCCAGTCCAAGCCAACCACATATCCCAGTCAGCCCAGCCCAATCCATGTAGTCGAGCCCGTGTGTCAGTCTACTAGAGCCAGTCCAGCCCAGACAGTCCAGGCCATTTTATACAGCCCAGCCCATACAGCCCAGCCCACCCAGACCAGGCCAGCAAGCACAGCTCAGTCCGGACCAGATTGGGACATCCAACCAAGCCTAGCCTAATCACCCCATCCAATCCAGCACGGAGAGCCCAGGCCAATCCAGCTCAATACAGCACAGCAAAGCAAAGTGCAGTCACCAGTCCAGCCCAGTCCAGCCTAGACAGCCCAGTAAACAAAGTCAGCTAAACCAAACTCATTTCTGCCAAGCCCCCTCTAGCCATCACAGCCCAGCACACTCCAACCACCCAGTCCAACCAGAACAGCCCAAGAGGCCATCCCAGGGCAGCCCAGCCCAGCCCAGCCCGAAAAAAACCCTGCTCAGTTCAACCCAGAATGGCCCGTCCAGTCACCCCACCCATGACAACCAAATCCAGTCCATCCAGCCCAGCCTTTCCCACTCCAGCCATCCATACCAATCAGAGTAGCCCATACACACAAACCAAGATCAGACAACACAGCAAGACAGTCCTGCAGCCCCTGTCCAGCTCAGAAAGTCCAGTCCTTCCCAGAGCAGCCCAGCCCATACTGCTAAGCCAAGGCCAGTTCAGCACAGCCCACTCTAGTTAGGCCACTGCAGCTCCACTAGGCAGTCCACCCACCCCAAACAAAACAGCTCAGAAAGTCCAGCCCAGCCCAATGCAGCCCACCCCAGTCCAGTCCACCAGTCCAGCATAGCACAGCCTACCCCAGCCCACCAACCGAGCACAGCATACCTCAGCCTAGCCCATTAAGGCCATCCAAGCTCGGCCCAACCAGCACAGCACAGCCAGCACAGCCAGCACAGCATACCTAGCCTGGCCCGCTCCAACCAGCCTACTCCAACCACTCCAGCCCACCACAGCACACTCCAGTAAACTCTAGCTAGTCAAGCCCAGACAGCCCTGGTCAGGCCAGTCCATCCCATCCCAGACAGCCCAGCTAGCCCAACTCAGACCAGACAGCCCAGCCTGCCCAGCCAATTCAGTTCAGCCAAGCCCAGCCCACCCGAGCCAGCCCAGCCCAGGTATCCAGTCCAGTCCTGCCCAGACACTCCAGCATCCCAACCCAGAGAGCTAAGGACGGGCCAGCCCAGCCCAGATCAACCAGTGCAGCCAGACCCCACCAGCAGAGTACAGATGGCACAGCCAACCCACCAGCCCAGCTCAAAGCCCATCCAGCTCAACCATTAATTCATGCAATCTTATTTACTGAATGCTTACTGTGTGCAGAGCGCTGTACAGATCAGCCCAACAAGACTAGCACCCCAACTCAGAAAATTCAGGACAGGGCAGCCCTGCCCAGTCCAGCCAGCCCAGCTTTCGCAGCCCACACCAGAGAGCCCAGTAAGCCCAGACCAGACCAGCCAGCCTAGCTCAGCCCATACCAGCCTGGCAGAGAAAGTCCAGCCCAGTCCAAGATAGCCAGTAGCCAGCCCAGCCCAACTCAGACCAGGCAGTCTATCCAGTCCAACCCAGAGAGTCCAGCACCCTAACCCAGAAAGTTCAGGACAAACCAGCCCTGCCCAGACCAGCCATACCAGCTACCCCAGCCCACATTAGGCAGCCCAGTCAACCTAGTCCAGCCAGCCCTGCTCAGCCAGATCAGCCCAGGTCAGTCCAGCCCAACCAGACCAGCTCAGCCAGACCACCAAACTCCAGCCCGGTTTAGCTAGCTCATCCAGTCAGTTCAGCCCAGCCCATCTATCCCAGCAAATCAGCCCAGAAAATTCAGGACAGGTCAGCCCTGCCCAGCCCAGACTAATGGAGGATCCCTGCCCAGGCTAGCTATTCCAACCCAGCCCAGCCAACACATCAGCCTATTCCAGCCCAGACAGTCTAGCAACCCAGCCCAGAAAGCTCAGGACACCAGCCGGACCGGTCCTCCCAGCCCAATCAGCCCAGCTTAGCACAGCACAGAACAGCCAAGCCCATCCAACCCATCCAACGGAATCCAGCCCAGCCAGCAGAGCACCTCAAACCAGAAAGCTCAGGACAGGCAAGCCCAGCCCAGACCAGACCAGCCAGCCTAGCTCAGCCCATACCAGCCTGGCAGAGAAAGTCCAGCCCAGTCCAAGATAGCCAGTAGCCAGCCCAGCCCAACTCAGACCAGGCAGTCTATCCAGTCCAACCCAGAGAGTCCAGCACCCTAACCCAGAAAGTTCAGGACAAACCAGCCCTGCCCAGACCAGCCATACCAGCTACCCCAGCCCACATTAGGCAGCCCAGTCAACCTAGTCCAGCCAGCCCTGCTCAGCCAGATCAGCCCAGGTCAGTCCAGCCCAACCAGACCAGCTCAGCCAGACCACCAAACTCCAGCCCGGTTTAGCTAGCTCATCCAGTCAGTTCAGCCCAGCCCATCTATCCCAGCAAATCAGCCCAGAAAATTCAGGACAGGTCAGCCCTGCCCAGCCCAGACTAATGGAGGATCCCTGCCCAGGCTAGCTATTCCAACCCAGCCCAGCCAACACATCAGCCTATTCCAGCCCAGACAGTCTAGCAACCCAGCCCAGAAAGCTCAGGACACCAGCCGGACCGGTCCTCCCAGCCCAATCAGCCCAGCTTAGCACAGCACAGAACAGCCAAGCCCATCCAACCCATCCAACGGAATCCAGCCCAGCCAGCAGAGCACCTCAAACCAGAAAGCTCAGGACAGGCAAGCCCAGCCCAGCCCAGCCAGCCCAGCTTAGCCCAGATCACACAAGCCAGCCCAGTCCTCTCAGCTCAACCAACCCAGCACAGCCCAGTCTAACCAGCCCAGAGATCTCAGGACATCATCCTAAGGCAAACCTAGACCAGGCCCACTCAGAGAGGCCAGCACCCAAGCCAAGAATGCTCAGATTATCCAGCCAAACCCAGCCAACCCAGCTAGCCCAGCTAGCCCAGCTCCACACTTCAGTCCATTCCGCCCAGCTCAGCCAACCCTGCACAACCCAGCCTAGCCAGCCTAAGGAGCCAAGAACATCTTGCTAATATGAGACTAGGCCAGCCCAGGACCCAAGCCTAGAAATCTTAGGATTGGTCAGTTAGGCCCAGACCAGACATCCCAGATAGCTCAAACCACACCAGCCAGACCAGTCCACCCAGCCCAGCAATCCCACATCAGTCCAGCAAAACCCAATCCAACCAGCACAACCACTCCAGCCACCCCAGCCCAGCAGAAGCATCCCAGCTCAGCCTAGCCAGCCCAGCCCAGCAAGATCCACCCAGTCCAGTCCAGCCCAGCTAGTCTAGCAACCCATTCCAGAAAGATCAAGAAAGGCTAGCCGAGCCCAGCCCAGCCAGCCCAGACCATCCAGCCAAGCCAATCCACCTGACCCCACAAAAGTCAATCAGGCCAATCTGCCAGCTCAGCCATCTGAGCTCAGCCTAGTCCAGCCCATTCAACCTATCCAGCCCAATTCAGTCAGAGAATCCAGCAACCCATCCACAAAAGCTCATGCCAGGACAACACAGCTCAGCCCAGCTAGCCCAGTTCACACAGGCCATCTCAGCGTAGTCAGCCCAGCCATCCCAGACCAGCCCACTCCATCCAGGCCACTGAAGCCTGTCTAGCCCAGTTTAGCCACCCCAGCCACCCCAGCACAGCCAGTCCAGCTTACACCAGCCAGCATAGCCAGCCCAGCCAGACCAGCCAAACTAACTGAGTCAGCCCAGTCCTGCCCAGGCCAGACCAAACCAGCTTTCCCAGCCCAGCAGAGCCAGCCCAGACCAGCCTTTCGATCCCAACAGAGACAGCCCAGACTAACCCATTCAGCCCACCCAGCTCAGTCTAGTCCAGCTCACCCAGCAACACAGAAGAGAAAGCTCATAGCCATCCCAGGTATCTCAGCCCACAAAAGCCAACTCATTCCACCCAGTCCAGCCAGCCCAGCCCAGCCCAGTCATCCCAGTACATCCCAGCCAGCAAAGATAGCTCAGGATAAGCCAGCCCATCCAGGACTGATAGCCGACATAGCCAAACCCACACCAGCCAGCCCAGTCCACCCAGCCCAACCAACCCTGCTCATCTTAGCCCAGCCTATCCCAGCCACAACGGTCAACCTAGCCCAGTCCAGCCCAGCCCAGTCAGTCCAGCCCATATCAGCCCACTTTAGCCCAGTCAGCCCAGCCCATCTCAGCCCACTTTAGCCAGCCCAGGCAAGCCTGCTAAGCCCAGTCTAACTCATCCCAACACATACCAGCTAGGCAGCTCAACCCACAATAGCCAACCCAGCACAGCCCACTCCAGTCAGACAGACCAATCGAAACTGCCCAGACACACTAGCCAAGCTCAGATATCCCAGCCCAGCCCAGAAATCCCAGGACAGTACAGCTCAGCCCGTCCAGCCCAGCCTGCCAAGCCAGCCCAGCCAGCGCAGCCAGCCCAGCAACCCAGCCCAGAAAGCTCAGGACTTCTGACCCCAGTGGCCATGAAGCCTGTATTCTCGGTGGTGACCTTTCCACCGGGGTTCTGCTCTTCCCTGATAATAGGGTAGAGGGGCTTGGGCTGCCACTGAAGGTTCTTCTGGAGCACCTCCCAATCCCGCGGGGAAGGGTGTGATTCCAGTTATGCTAAGAGATCGAGATCTTCCTCCCCCTCTTCAGAGGAATTTTGTGTTCTGAAACAGTCGCAGTCTGCAGTAGGAGGCATTTCGTTTCACATTCCCTTAGTTTCGCTTCTAGGGCTTTGTTTTTTTCCTACGGCCACCCTTGTCAGTACCGGGAAGTGGCTAGGAGCGCAGTTGAGAGGAGACCGAGGAGGGCGGTTTTTCCCTTCCTCTTCCTGATTCGGATAGCCACCCGCCAATCACAAAACTCCCTGGGCAGATTGGTCGGATCGTCCCAGTGACACCCCACCCAGCATCTGTCCCACCTCGGTGTTTTCCATCCCTGATCTGCAAGGAATTCAAACAGCCCACCCGGCTCTCGGTCGCCTATCGCCGATCCCATCCTCCTCGGCATTTATGTCACCTGTCGCCCGGGGACGGGTTCGTTCGGGAATCGGCGTGGAGAGAGAGATAGAGACTGAGGACAGAAAGCCTGAGTTTTATACAAAATTTATTCGGCGAGGCGAATTGAATTGATTATTTTAGATGCGGCGAATTGAACTTCCCTTTTAAGAGGACTATTATTATTTAGTGATATTAGAGGTTCCCATACACACTTCCCACTTGGGGAGGAATCCACGTATGCGTTATCAGCCGGTAGTGAAGCATCTAGCTCCCACCCCCGAACGTTCGGCAAGACACTCACCCGTCCCGCGGCCCTTTCCTCAGTGCGCTGGTTCTGGATGCAGAGCGGGAGTCTGGCGCTCTAGGCAGGGGAGACACGTGGGCTGTTGCTGCTCGCCTAGGTTCACTGACCAGGAGGTCAGAGGCAACAGGTATTTATTACCTGTGGCTTGGGTCATCCCGGCTTCTGTCCTTCGCTTGTTCAATGTCCGCCCCTTCCATCCCTCAAATCTTATTTGTTGGGCATGGAGGTGAGAGACACCTATCTTTCACCCCTCCCCCCTGGCCAGAGAAAGTAAGGCACAGACAGCGTTTTGACCTTGAGATGGCCAGTGCCCAGGTTCACCTTGGCACACCAGAGCAATCCAATCCAACCAGCCTTGCTTTCCCAGTACACAACAGCCATCCCAGTCCACCCACCTCAGCCAAACGAACACAGCACAGCCTAGCCAGCCAGACCAAGTCCGCTAAACCCATCCCATCCTAATCAGCCCAGCCCATGCAGCCCAATCCACCCCATCCCAGCACAGCCCGTATAGACAAGGCGCCAAGCCCAGAATGCTCAAGATAGGCCGGCCCAGGCCAGCCCAGCCAGCCCAGCTAGCCCAGCCCACATCAACCAATCCTATCCTCCCAGCCCAGCAAACCCAGCTAAACCCAGCTAAGCCAACATAGCTCAGCCCAGCCTAGCCAGCCCAGCAAGCCCAGCTCAGCAGAGGCATCCCAGTTCAGCTTAGATAGCCGAGCCCAGTCCAGTTCATCCAGGTCATTCATCCCAGCCCAGTCTAATCCAGAAAACCCAGCAAAATAAACCAGAAAGTTCAGAATAGACGGCTCTTCCCGCTAAACTCAGCCCAGCTCATCCCAGGCCTTTCCAGCTAGGCCGGCCCCTCTTATACAGCCAGTCCAGCCCAAGGAAAACAGTCCAGATACCGTATCCAGGCTCCGCCAGCTCAGGTCAGCCCAGCAGAGCCATTCCAACTCAGACCAAGCTAGGAAGCCCATTCCAGCTCAGCCCATCCAGCCTATCCAGGTCAGTACACCCCAGCGAGCCCTGCAACCCTTCCCAGAAAGCTCATGTCAGGTCAAACTAGCCCAGTCAACCCAGTCCAGCCTAGCCAGCTCAGTTCAGCAGGCCTAGCCTAGCCCATAGGGGAAACCAACCTTACTTCATTTTGTTTTCAGTATATTTTTTGCATTAAGCTACCTTGCTTTCAGCTATACCCTTTCCTTATCGTCAATTTCAGCCATACCCTGTCGTCGATTAAGAAAACTGGAGCTATATGTAATTGTATTTTTTTGGTGTGAAGGAACACCTGGTCCACCACAAACTATAAATAGCTACCTCTCTCACCTTTCCGTGATGAGGTTGAGCCCGCTTTTAGGATAATACACTGTGTCTGTCATTACCCACAAGGATCTGTATTAAATATTGCAATAAATAAATCCCTTGTGCTGTGTTGCTGCTATTTGATATTTTTTGGACTCGACATTTGGGGGCTCCTCCGGGAAACACGTGAGTTAATCGGAAAGACCCGCTTGGGACCTGATGGACCAAAGGCGTTCTGCATCACACACTTACGTTAGGGGAGCCTTTTGAAATGCCTTGGCGGAGGACCTCCCTGGCCCACCATGGGAGGCTGTCGAGCTCCATGGTCTCCGTGGATCCCATTCAGTCCAGAACAAGAAGAAAAGGGGGAACAAATTTTTTCTTGGGGGCAGACCCCACAAAAACATAATTTTTTCTTGGAGACGGACTCCATAAGAACCGATAACGGGGCTTACCCCTCAGTAACTGAGTAAGGTACCTAGGGAAGTGGGGGATATACTGGGCCACTTGCCCTGACCCCGCTTAAACATATATTTAAGTGGGAAAGTTTGCTGGCCAAGCATGTGGATGGAAGAGGGAGAATATATTGGGCCACTTGCCCTGATCACACGTCTGAATATAAATGACCACACCGGATCTAGGACTATAGCATTCAATCGTATTTATTGAGCAATTACTGTGTGCAGAACATTGTACTAAGCGTTTGAGAAGTACAGGTCGGCAACATATAGAGACATATAGAGACAATACTCAACAATGGTCTTAAAGTATAGAAGAGGGAGACAGACAACAAAACAAAACATCTAGAATAAATGGAATTATAGCTATATGCACATCATTAACAAAATAAATAGAGTAGTAAATATGTTCAAGTAAAATAAATAGAGTAATAAATCTGTACAGACATATATACAGGTGCTGTGGGGAGGGATAGGATGTAGGGCGGGGGGATGGGGAGGAGGAGAGGAAAAGGGAGCTCAGTTTGGGAAGGCCTCATGGAGGAGATGAGCTTTCAGTAGGGTTTTGAAGGGAGGTAGAGAGCTAGCTTGGAGGATCAATCAATGAATCAATCGTATTTATTGAGCGCTTACTGCGAGCGGAGCACTGTACTAAGCGCTTGGGAAGTACAAGTTGGCAACATATAGAGACAGTCCCTTCCCAACAGTCGGCTCACAGTCTAGAAGGGGGAGACAGAGAACAAAACCAAACATATTAACAACATAAAATAAATAGAATAGATATGTACAAGTAAAATAAATAAATAAATAGAGTAATAAATATGTACAAACATTTATACATATATACAGGTGCTGTGGGGAAGGGAAGGAAGTAATACTGGGGGGAAGGAGAGGGTGAAGAGGAGGAGAGGAAGGAGGAGGTTCAGTCTGGGAAGGCCTCCTGGAGGAGGTGAGCTCTCAGTAGGTCCTTGAAGGGAGGAAGAGAGCTAGCTTGGCAGATGTTGGGAAGGAGGGCATTCCAGGCCAGGGGGTTGACGTGGGCCGGGGGTCGATGGCGGGACAGGCGAGAACGAGGCACGGTGAGGAGATTAGAGGCAGAGGAGCGGAGGGTGCTGGCTGGGTTGTACAAGGAGAGAAGGCAGGTGAGGTAGGAGGGGGCGAGGTGATGGAGAGCCTTGAAGCCGAGGGTGAGGAGTTTCTGCCTCATGTGCAGATTGATTGGTAGCCACTGGAGATTTTTGAGGAGGGGAGTAACATGCCCAGAGCGTTTCTGGACAAAGACAATCCGGGCAGCGGCATGAAGTATGGATTGAAGTGGGGAGAGACAAGAGGATGGGAGATCGGAGAGGAGGCTGATACAGTAGTTCAGACGGGAAAGGATGACAGCTTGAATGAGCAGGGTAGCGGTTTGGATGGAAAGGAAAGGGCGGATCTTGGCAATGTTGCGGAGTTGAGACCGGCAGGTTTTGGTGACGACTTAGATGTGAGGTGTGAACGAGAGTGCGGAGTGGAGGATGACCCCAGGGTTGAGGGCCTGTGAGACTGGAAGGATGGTAGTGCCGTCAACAGTGATGGGAAAGTCAGGGAGAGGGCAGGGTTTGGGAGGGAAGACAAGGAGTTCAGTCTTGGACATGTTGAGTTTTAGGTGGCGGGCAGACATCCAGATGGAGATGTCCTGAAGGCAGGAGTGGATGCGAGCCTGGAGGGAGGGATATAGAGCAGGGGCAGAGATGTAGATCTGGGTGTCATCAGCGTAGAGATGATAGTTGAAGCCGTGGGAGCGACTGAGGTCACCAAGGGAGTGAGTGTAGATCGAGAACAGAAGGGGACCAAGAAATGAACCTTGAGGAACCCCCACAGTAAGGGGATGGGAGGGGGAGGAGGAGCCTGTAAAAGAGACTGAGAATGAACGACGGGAGAGATAAGAGGAGAACCAGGAGAGGACGGAGTCTATGAAGCCAAGGTTGGATAGCGTGTTGAGGAGAAGGGGATGGTCCACAGTGTCGAAGGCAGCTGAGAGGTCTAGGAGGATTAGGATAGAGTATGAGCCGTTCGAGCTGGCAAGCCGGAGGTCATTGGTGACCTTTGAGAGAGCAGTTTCCGTGGAATGTAGGGGACGGAAGCCAGACTGGAGGGGGGCGAGGAGAGAGTTGGTGTCGAGGAATTCGAGGCAGCGCGTGTAGACAACTCGTTCAAGGAGTTTGGAAAGGACTGGTAGGAGGGACATGGGCGATAACTAGAAGGTGAGGTGGGGTCAAGAGATGGTTTTTTTTTTAAGATGGGAGAGACATGGGCATGTTTGAAGGCAGAGGGGAAAGAACCAGAATGATGGAGGGCAGCTCAAATCAGGCTATGTAGTCTGCTCTGAGTCTGCTATCCTAGAATCCCAGGCCCTACATTCCCATGGAGAACCAGCATGGTGTAGTGGATAGAGTATGTCTGCTTTGTGGCCATGAACAAGTCATTTCACTTCTTTGGGCCTCAGGTACCTCATCTGTAAAATGAGGATTAAGACTGTGAGCCCCACGTGGGAGAGCGACTATGCCCAACCTGATTACTTTGTATGTAACCCAGTGCTTAGAACAGTGCTTGGCACATAGTAAGCACTTAACAAATACCATCATCATCACCAGTATTTCACACAATAGGCTGATTTAGTTGCTCTTACTCGTGCCTATAGTCTGTCCTCCGGACAGAGCACAACAATCTATACTGACTCCCAGTATACCTTTGGGGTAGTGCATGATTTTGGTTCCCTCTGGCAACAACGAGGCTTCCTCACGGCTGAGGGAACCCCTTTCCGATATAGGTTCCTTGTTACATCCCTTTTAACGGCAATTTGACACCTGAATTTCTTGCTGTTGTGATATGTGTGGTGCATTCATCTTCTCCCAGCCTCCTGTCCAGTGGTAATGCCCGCGCTGATGCCATGGCACGAGTGGCGGCTCTACATTCCTTGGAATGTCCTGTTGCCTCCACCTTTGTCTCTCCCCTCTACTCTGTGGACCGTCCTCTAAGATTTGGTTTCAGTTCAAAAAGTGGCCTCTCCAGCGGAGGCAAAAACCTGGTTAAAACTTAACTAGTATCAAAAGCCTTCAAAACCTTGGGTGGGCCCCAACCACCTTCCTGTTGTCCCTTGCTCTATATTGTCTTTCCTTTTCCAGCTGATTAATGATCATGCCCACATGGGCAAAAGGTGGACTACATTAAAAAGCTCTGGTTTGTACGACAGCTAGCTAGTCAATATATTTTAAGATGCCCAATACGAAGACATAATGTAGGGGAAAGCACCAGGGTTCCTTGCAAAGCACACCCAACCCCCTGGGACCCCTTTGTTAACATTCAGGTTGATTTTATTCAAATACCTAGAGTGATGGTTTTTGGTTTTGTGTTAATGATAATAAATACATTCTCAAGTTGCGTCGAGGCTCACAGGCAGACAGCAAGCAAGTAGCAAAATTGCTTTTAAGGAATTTATTCACCTTATAAAAACCCTAACCCCTTCCTTCCTCCCCTCCTTAACTTCCATCTTCAAACGCTCACTCTCCAATGGCTTCTTCCCCTCTGCCTTCAAACATGCCTACGTCTCCCCCAGCCTGAAAAACCCTCCGTTGGCCCCACTGCTCCCTCCAGTTATCGCTCCATCTGCCTCCTAGCCTTCCTTTCCAAACTCCTAGAGCGAATCTTCTACACTCGCTGCCTCGAATTCCTCAATTCCACCTCTCTTCCTGACCCCCTCCAATCTGGCTTCTGTCCCCTCCACTCCACCGACACTGCCCTCTCAAAAGTCACCAATAACCTCCTTCTTACCAAATCCAATGGCTCCTACTCTATCCTAATCCTCCTCGACCTTTCAGCTGCCTTCGACACTCTGGCTCACCCCCTCCTTCTCAACACGCTATCTAACCTTGGCTTCACAGACTCTGTCCTTTCCTGTTTGTCCTCTTATCTCTCCGGCCATTCTTTCTCAGTCTCTTTTGCGGGCTCATCCTCCCCCTCCCATCCCCTTAATCAATCAATCAATCGTATTTATTGAGCGCTTACTGTGTGCAGCGGTTACTCAAGGGTCGGCTCAGGGTCCCCTTCTGTTCTCCTTCTACACTCACTCCCTTGGTGAGCTCATTCGCTTCCACGACTTCAACTATCATCTCTATGAGGATGATACTGATACCCAAATCGACATCTCCTCCCCTGTTCTCTCTCCCTCCCTCCAGGCTCGTATCTTCTCGTGCCTTCAGGACATCTCCACCTGGATGTCCGCCCACCACCTAAAGCGCAACATGCCCAAGACTGAGCTCCTTATCTTCCCTCCCAAACCCTGTCCTCTCCCTGACTTTCCCGTCACTGTGGATGCACATCCATCCCGTCTCACAAGCCCGCAACCTTGGTGTCATCCTTGACGCCGCTCTCTCGTTCACCCCACAAATGCAATCCGTCACCAAAGCCTGCCGGTCTCACCTTTACAACATCGCCAAGATTCGCCCTTTCCTCTCAATCCAAACCACTACCTTGTTGGTACAATCTCTCATCAGATCCCGACTGTATTACTGCATCAGCATCCTTTCTGATCTCCCAAACTCCTGTCTCTCCCCGCTTCAGTCTGATGCCCTCATTATCTTTCTACAGAGACGTTCAGGATATGTCACCCCACTCCTCAAGAGACTCCAGTGGTCGTCTAACAACCTTCATATGAAGGAAAAACTCCACACTACTGGCTTCAAAGCCCTCCATTACCTTGCCCCCTCCACGTCACCTCCCTTCTTTCCTTCTACAACCCAGCCTGCACACTCTGCTCCTCTGCCGCTAACCACCTCACTGTACCTCGTTCTTGCCTGTCCTGCTGTCGACCATTGGCCCATGTCCTACCTCTGGCCTAGAATGCCCTCCTTCCTCACATCCACCAAACTAGTTCACTTCCCCCTTCAAAGCCCTGCTGAGAGCTCACCTCCTCCAGGAGACCTTCCTAGACTGAGCCCCCCTTTCATCTGCTCCTCCTCCCTTCCCCATCCCCCCATTCCCTGCCTCTCCTCTACAACCCCACAGCAACTATGTATATTTGTACATATTCATTATTCTATTCATATGATTAATGTTGTGTCTCTATCTACAATTTTATTTATCAATTTTGATGCTATTGACACCTGTCTACTTGTTTTGTTTTGTTGTCTGTCTTCCCCATCTAGACTATGAGCCCGTTGTTGGGTAGGGATTTTCTCAATTTGTTGCCTAACTGTACTTTCCAAGCACTTAGTACAGTCTCTGCACACAGTAAGCGCTCAATAATTACGATTGAACGAATGAATTCCCCGATTTGGGTTGCCTGCAATTATCTGCATCTGCATCAGTATCTGCCAGTGACTGCAGGACTCATTTTTTCTAGAGTAATAGAGATACCTGTAAAGGGCTAGGTACAAGACAGCATTTCCATTGCCCTTATAACCCACAATCTGCAGGCCTGGTAGAGAAACACAATGGGATCCTGGGGAAAAAACAGGTTGGCAAAACTGTGCTCTGACACTGGAGTTAAATGGCCAGAATATGTGTCCTTAGCCCTCTTTGGTCTGTGAAATATGCCTAGCCGAAAGACAGACTTGAGGCCACACGCAGTTCGGCTGGGGAGGTCCATGTGCCTCCCTGTGTCCCTTCTTGCGGACTGGGAAAGACGGAACCTAGTCCTTACTAATGATGCCTTATTGGATTAATGTAAGTAGTTAAATGATTGTTTTAAAGCCTTACATTGGCAAGTGCAACAGGTTCTGCCAAACCCAGACCCGAACTAGAGCCACAGACTCAAACCTGATGACTGGGTGCTTTTAAGTCCTCTAAACGAAAGTATACCATTGAGCCACGGTGGAAGGGATCACATCACGTGTCGTTAACTACAGGAACTGCCATAAAGTGCCGAGGACAGACGAGCTGGATCCGCACATCTCACACTAAGCACGTTCCGGAGCCATCAGAAGAGGTCGCATGACTTTATGAAAAATAGCCACCTCTGGGAGGAACCGCAGAATTATTGGGATATTGATATCCAGGAGTGATTCTTAACCTTGTGGCTAACACTATTCCTCGGGTTCGAGAAAGACCCTCATGAACCCTTATTAGTGGTTCCAGTTATAGATTAGTTCTATCTGTACATTTTGGGGAGAGTATGCATCCACCTGGCCTAAAGTCACTCACTCCCACTCAGAGTGGTATTGGGTCTGTGACAGCCCATATTTTTTCTACCTTATGGAGTAGAGCCGTAGATGGCATAAGAGGCTTTTCCAAATTAATAGAGGCAGTTAACAAGCAAAGCCTCATCTTATTAAGCAAGGGCGTGCAGGTCACCGACCTGGTTGCCCTATAGAACTGTATGGTTTTAGACATGCTGCTCAGAGTTCAAGGTGGGGACTTGTGTTTTTATTGGTGCCCCATATTGTACGTGCATCCCTGATAAGTTTCGCAGTCTTACAGCTCTTTGAGAGGAGCTATCTCAAATAGACAAGGGGCTACAAAAATCACATGAAACCTCCCAAGATTAGGGAGAACCGTGGTCTATTATCATGTCTCGTTTCCCCAGTGTGAAGGGCTGGGCTAAGAGCATACCCCAGCTCCAAGCTCTAGGTACCCTCGTAGACCAGACGGCCAGTGTCTTTCCTTTTCTACACTTTAAGGTATTGCTACACATGCATGCAAGAGTCTGCTAATGCGAGTAGGATGGAAGGTATACTGTCTACAATCCCTAAAGAAAACAAGGACAAGAAAACAGCCAGAGGTAAAGAGATCCTAAAAGTCATGCCGTAAAGCCTGCCTCTTGAGCAAACCAAAGGGACCTGTCCACTCAGCTACTACGGGACGGTAGGGATCAGGTAGGGTCTGGATCATGAGAAAGTAAGCTGCCTAATTTGGGGCAACGTCCAGGACCGGTTGGAAGTGAACTGAGTACGGATGTTTTTGTGCTGATGACAGTGAGACATCAAAGGGAGGAATGTGGAAACCAATTCTTAACCAAAGTTACTTTGTTTCAGTCTCCATTTTGCATTAATCTACCTTTTCATTCATTCATTCTTTTATTCACTCGTTCATTTATTCGTATTTATTAAGGACTTACTGTGTGTAGAGCACTTCACTAAGCGCTTGGGAAAGTACACTACAATAATAAACAGTGACATTCCCTGCCCACAATGAGCTCACAGTCTAGATGGGGAGAGACAGACATCAGCACAAATTAATAAAATTAAAAATACATACGTAAGTGCTGTGGGGCTGGTGGGGGAGGGGAAAGAGTAAAGGGAGCAAGTCAAGTTGAAGCAGAAGAGAGTGGGAGATGACGGAAAGGAGGGCCTAGTCTGGGAAGACAAGGTTTTGAAGGCGGGGGAGAGTAATTGTCATTTGGATTTGAGAAGGGAGGGCGCTCCAGGCCAGAGACAGGACGTGTGCAGTAACACAGGTGAGATCAGAGCATAGTGAAAAGTTGAACAATAGAGGAGCATAGTATGTGGACTGGGTTATAGAAGGAGAGAGGCGAGGTGAGGTGGTGAGGCAAGGGGATGGAGTGCTTTAAAGCTAAGGGTGAGTTTTTGGTTGAAATGGAGATTGATGGGCAACCGCTGGATAATTTTTTTTGGTGGGGGGGGTGGGGGGAGACGGGACAGTGACATGTCCTGAACGTTTTTGTAGAAAGATGATCCGGGAAGCGGAGCGAAGTATGGACTAGAGTGGGGAGAGACAGAGGTTGGGAGGTCAGCAAGGAGGCTGATGCATTAATCTAGGCGGGCTAGGGTGAGTGATTGTATTCACGTGGTAGCAGTTTGGATGCAGAGGAAAGAACAGGTATGTTGTGAAGGCGGGACGGACAGGATTCGGTGTCCGATTGAACATGTGTGTTCAATGAGAGAAAAGTCAAGTCTAACGCCGAGGTTATGGGCCTGTGAGACGGGAAGGATGGTGGTATCTCCTACAGTGAAGGAAACGTCAGGGAGAAGACAGAGTTTGTGTGGGAAGATAAGGAGCTCGGTTTGGGACATGTTCAGTTTGAGGGGGCGGGAGGACCTCCAAATAGAGAAGTCTTGAAGGCAGGAGTGGATGTGAGACTGAAGAGAGGGACAGAGGTCGGGGAGGAGATGTAGATTTGGGTACCATCTGCGTAGAAGTGGTAGTTGCAGCCATGGAAGCGAATGAGTTCTCCAAGGGAGTGAGTGTAGATGGAGAATAGAAGGGGACTGAGAACTGAGCCTTGAGGGACCCCCACATTTGGGGGGTGGGAGACAGAGGAGGAGTCCTCGAAGGAGATTGAGAATGAATGGCCAGAGAGATAAGAGGAGAACCAGTAGAGGACAGAGGCAATGAAACCAAGATTGCATAACGTTTCCAGGAGAAGGGAGTCGTCCACAGCGTCGAAGGCAGCTGCGATGTCGAGGAGTATTAGGATGAATTAGAGGCCATGGTATTTGCCAAGAAGGAGATAACTGGTGACCTTTGAGAGGGTAGTGTCTGTGGAATGAAAGGGAGAGAAGCCAGATTGCAGGGGGTCTAGGAGAGAGTTGCAGGAGAGGAATTTGAGACAGAGGGTGTAGACGACACACTCAAGGAGTTTGGAGAGGAACGGAAGATGGGGCAATAACTGAGGGAGCCGTGTGGGGTCAGGGGAGGTTTTTTCAGGATGGGGAAACGTGGGCATATTTCCAAACCCTCCCCACCCCTCACACCCTTCCCACTCCCTCCCCTCCCTTAACAGCTGCTGCCAAGTGTGGCCTCTGGAACCCCCGCTCCGTTATAAGTAAGCTCCCTTTCATCCTGGACCTATTCCTTTCCAGGTCTCTACTCCTTCTCGCCCTAACTGAAACATGGCTGTCTCCGGACGACACGTTATCTTCTGCTACTCTCTCCAGTGGAGACCTCTTCTTCTCCCACTCCTCCAGACTCACCGGAAAAGGAGGAGTTGTCGGTTTCCTTCTCGCCCCCCAATGTCGCTTTCGCACTCTCCCCCCTCCCCCTTCCCTTTCCGTCCCTTCCTTTGAAGCCCACATTATTCGTCTCTACCACCCCCTCCAGATTCATATAGCCGTCATCTACCGCCCCCCTCCCCGGCCCAACCTCCAAATTCTTTACCGATTTTGACCCCTTCCTCACCTTCCTTCTCTCCTTTTCTATGCTCACTCTGATTCTCGGAGGCTTCAACATCCACATGGCTATCCCTGGTGATTCCTCTGCCGCCCGCCTTCTGTCTCTCCTTGACGCTGCCAAGCTCTTGCTCCACCCCACCTCGCCCCTCACCAACTTGGGCACACCCTCGACCTCACCATCTCCTACCGCAGCAGTGTCTCCACCCTCACCCACTCTGAAATCCCTCTCTCTGAACACAATTACTCACCTGCCTCCTCACTCACACTCCTTTCCCCTGTAAATCAATATTACTCCCGCACGGAGATCAAAGTTCTGTTGACCCCATCCATCTTTCTGAGCGCCTCACACCCCACCTCACCTCCCTTTCCTCTCTACCCAATCTTGATGATCAGATTGCTGCTCTCAACTCTGCCCTCTCTACTCAGCTAGACTCGCTTGCTCCCCTTTCCCTTTGACGCTCTCGTACCACTAACCCACAGCCCTGGATCACTGCCACTGTCCACCTCCTTCGCCCTTATGCTCGAGCTGCTGAACGCTGCTGGTGAAAGTCTAAACACCTTGCCAACCTCGTTCACTTCACGTTTATCATTTCCTGCCTTAACTCTTCCTTCTCCTCTGCCAGACAAAACTATTTATCCTCCCTTATTGAAACCCATGCCCATCATCCCCGTCAGCTCTTCCGTACATTCAATTCCCTTCTCAGGCCCCCGGTATCTCCCCCTCCTCCTTCCCTCACCCCCAAAGATCTGGCCTCCTAATTCATTAAAAAAATTAAATCCATCAGGTTTGAGCTCCCCACAGTCCCTCCCACCCTTCTCCAACCCCCTGCTCTCAACGCTGTCCGCTACTCTCCCATCCTTCACAGCAGTATCCTCAGATGATATCTCCTCTCTCCTCTCAAGTGCTACTCCGGCCACCTATGCTTCTGACCCCGTTCCCTCTTATCTGATGAAATCTGTCCCCTCCTTAACTTCCATCTTCGACCGCTCACTCTCCACTGGTTCCTTCCCCTCTGCCTTCAAACATGCCCACGTCTCTCCCATCCCAACAAAACCCTCTTTTGACCCCACCTCACCTTCTAGATATTGCCTTATCTCCCTCCTACCATTCATTTCCAAACTCCTTGAACGAGACGTCTACACGCGCTGTCTCGAATTCCTCTTCGCCAACTTTCTCCTCGACCCCTCCAATATGTCTCCCGTACCCTACATTCCACGGAAACTGCCCTCTCAAAGGTCACCAATGACCTCCTGCTTGCCATCTCCAACGGCTCCTACTCTATCCTAATCCTCCTCGACCTCTCAGCTGCCTACGACACTGTGGACCACCTCCTTCCCCTCAGCATGCTATCTAACCTTGGCTTCACAGACTCTTTTTTCTCCTGGTTCTCCTCTTATGTCTCCGGCCGTTCATTCACAGTCTCTTTTGCAGGCTCCTCCTCCCCCTTCCATCCCCTTACTGTAGGGGTTCCTCAAGGGTCAGTTCTTGGTCCCCTTCTGTTCTCGATCTATACTCACTCCGTTGGTGAACTCATTTGCTCCAAAGGCTTCAACTATCATCTCTACGCTGATGACACCCAAATCAACACCTCCTCCCCTGCTCTCTCTCCCTCCCTCCAGGCTCGCATCTACTCCTGCCTTCAGGACATCTCCATCTGGATGTCTGCCCGCCACCTAAAACTGAACATGTCCAAGACTGAACTCCTTGTCTTCCCTCCCAAACCCTGCCCTCTCCCTGACTTTCCCATCACTGTTGACGGCACTACCATCTTTCCCATCTCACAAGCCCGTAACCTTGGTGTTATCCTCGACTCCGCTCTCTCTTTCACCCCTCACATCCAATCTGTTACCAAAACCTGCTGGTCTCACCTCGGCAACATTGCCAAGATCCGCCCTTTTCTCTCCATCCAAACAACTACCCTGCTCGTTCAAGCTCTTATCCTATCCCGTCTGGATTACTGTATCAGCCTCTCTCCGATCTCCCATCCTCCTGTCTCTCCCCACTTCAATCCATACTTCACGCCGCTGCCCGGATCGTCTTTGTGCAGAAACGCTCTGGGCATGTTACTCCCCTCATCAAAAATCTCCAGTGGCTACCAATTAACCTACACATCAGGCAAAAACTCCTCACCCTCGGCTTCAAGGTTCTCCATCACCTCGCCCCCTCCTACCTCACCTCCCTTCTCTCCTTCTACAGCCCAGCCCGCACCCTCCGCTCCGCTGCCGCTAATCTCCTCACCCTGCCTCGTTCTCTCCTGTCCCGCCGTCGACCCCCGGCCCACGTCCTCCCCATGGCCTGCAATGCCCTCCCTCCGCACATATGCCAAGTTAGCTCTCTTCCTCCCTTCAAAGCCCTTCTGAGAGCTCACCTCCTACAGGAGGCCTTCCCAGGCTGAGCCCCCTCCTTCCTCTCCCCCTCCTCCCCTCCCCCTCCTCCCTCTCCCCGTACCCTCGCCTTACCTCCTTCCCCTCCCCACAGCCCCTATATATGTTTATATATGTTTGTACGTATTTATTGCTCCGCTTACTTATTTATTTTATTTGTACATATTTATCCTATTTATTTTATTTTGTTAATATGCTTTGTTTTGTTCTCTGTCTCCCCCTTCTAGACTGTGAGCCCACCGTTGTGTAGGGACCGTCTCTATATGTTGCCAACTTGTACTTCCCAAACGCTTAGTACAGTGCTCTGCACACAGTAAGCGCTCAATAAAAACGATTGAATGAACGAATGAATGAAGGAAATGGGGAAGACGCCATTGGATGGTGAACAGTTGAAGATTGTTGTTAAGGAGGGACGGAAGGAATGAGTGAGAGTTTTGATAAGGTGCAGCGGAATGGGGTCTAATGTGCATGTGGAGTGGGTGGAATCTGAGAAGAGGCAGGAGCTCTCCTTTAGAGATATTCCTGGGAAGGATGGGAGAGTCGAAGAGGCGGCTGGAAACGGGAGGGACTGAAGAATGACAAGGGCAATTTTGGAGAGGTCACACCTGATGGTGTTAATTTTCTTAATAAAGTATATAGCCAGGTCATTGGGGGCAAGGGATAGAGGACGAGGGTGACAAGGAGCCTGGGGAGGCAGTTAAATGTCTGAAACAGCTGGCGAGGACGATGGCATGAATGTCAGTAAAGGAAGAGAAGTAAGTTTGCGGGGCAGGGGAGAGGGCAGAGTTAAAGGATGTAAGGACAAACCTGAAGTGGGCAAAGTCGTCCTGATATTTAGATGTCTGCCAGCAGCGTTGTGCAGCTCGAGTACAAGAGAGAAGAAGGCTAACTGTGCAGGTGATTCAGGGCCATGGTTTAGTGGTACGAAATCGATGGTACGAAATCGACGAAGGGATGGGGGAGCGAGTGAGTTAAGTTCAGCAGAGAGCGCGGTGTTGGTTATCAAGAGTAGGTAGATTGGGTATCGAGGCAAAGTGTGGCGTGGTGAGTTGAGAAAGCTGGATGGGATCCAGAGATCTGAGATCACTGTGGAAGAATAGCACGGATTTACGGGGAGTAGTAGGGTGGGAGACGGGGAGGAGTAGTGTGGGAGAGGAGGCAAGTGAGAAGTTTGTGGTCAGATAGAGGGGTTTCAGAGCTGGTGACGTTGGAGGATTGTACAGTGGTTATAGATGATGAGATAGAGTTGATGAGTTGGGGGGGCGGTGGGACCAGAGGTAGGAGGAGTTGAGGAGTGTTAGAAAGCGGGCAGTAGAGGGGTCATCAGGAACATCTACGTGGAGGCTAATACTACTACAGTATGTGATCGTTTATTTAAGCCCTTACTTTCCAATAAATATATCTTCCTTTTTTATCCGTAATTCATTTTGTGTCTCTCCCCCTGTTAGATTGAAATCTCCGTGAGCCGAGAGACCATGTCTTCTACCTCTATTTTTTATTTTTATTTTCTCAGCGTTTAGCACAGAGGTCTGGACACCGTATATGCTATTGCTGGATTGGGATTGTGTGTTTTCCCCCTGGAAGAGCTTGGGAAAGAACTGGTGGCTGTGAATCCTCGGGGCCAGTCCCTGGGGAGGACCAGTGTTGATGGAGTCAAATAGCGTGTCCCAGCCAGAAGGTCCTGATGTGGGTGGGGCAGCACCGGGATGAGCGTCTCTCCTCCCGAAGGCTAAAGATGGAGTCGCTGACCCTTCCTGGAGAAGAACCCAGCTTAATTCTCCAGGCTGAGTCCCTGCAGTCCCTGCTTCATCTCTGAGTGCTGAGCCCCCGAATCTGCCCTCCGAGGTCCCCTCGGCACCGTTCTCCATGGTCCCCAGTCTCCACTGGCAGCCACTGAGGATAAAGGTGTAGGCTCATTAGTGCTCCTGAGCGCTGCTCCACGCTGCCCGGCTTTGACTTCAGGCCTCGGTCTCGGGAGCCGATCACAAACAGAGCGGATAAAAACCTGGCTGGCTCCTGCCACGCCAGCCTTCAGAGTCACGCGCCTCCCCTCACGGATTACCGGGTCTGTTGCTGTGGCTGTTGGAATCCGGGCCACGAGTAGCCTTGAAACTTCTCCTATGGCCACCGTCCCCTGTAGTTCTTGTCTTATTTGTCTTTGCCTTTATGGTTCTGTCTCCATCCTTCTGCTCAATTATGCTTAGGTTTCCAGGGACCGGGTTTAATTCTCCCTTGGGTAATTTTCCCAGTGTTTAGTACAGTGCTAGGTGCTATTGCTACTCCTTGCTCCGGTGCTGGAGGAGAGAGGGGGCCTCCTATCTGTGATCTCTAAGAGTCTTCCCACTACCGGAGGGTACAGGGTGTAGGAAGGTCACCTGAGGTGGGACCTGTCACTCCGGGTTCTGGATCGAGCACGGGCTTTGGAGTCAGAGGTCATGGGTTCAAATCTCGGCTCCACCAGTTGTCAGCTGTGTGACTTTTGGCAAGTCACTAAACATCTCTGTGCCTCAGTTACCTCATCTGTAAAATGGGGATGAAGACTGTGAGCCCCCATGGGACAACCTGATCACCTTGTAACCTCTCCAACGCGTAGAACAGTACTTTGCACATAGTACACGCTTAATAAATGCCATCGTCATCATCATCTCGGAAGTGCCACGGGGACAATGGGCAGGGAGCTAACCTTCAGCTGGCCTGTGGCGGGCCCCCCAAGAGATGGTATGCTTGATGAGGAGCCACAGGGAGGGAGCAGGCGTTCGCGAGGAGAAGGCCTGGATGTAGCTGATTGGGAAGTGCTCCCTGGTCTCGACCCTTCGCTCTTCTGGTGTAGCACCAACATGCCGGCTTCAAGCAGGACTGAGGACAGCCTTCCAAGTTCACCTTCTGAGGGTCAGTATCAGGGACCTGATCGCGTAAAGGTAACTCTGTGCCTGCTCTTATCTCTGCTCTTCCTGCTTTCATTAACTTCATCTCCAGATCATATGTGGAGCTCACGTGAGCTAACTGATGTGACTTCAGCTGCTCTGGAACTCTCACAGGTATTTTTCTTGAATTATCAATGTTATTTATTGTTACCATTATTATCATTGTTGTTTGTGTTATGGCACTTATTGAGCGCTTGGGGAGATGAATGGCTATCATAGCAGATACAGTCCCTGTCCCACACTGGACTCAAACCTCATCCCCATTTTACTGAGTGGAAAACAGAGGCCCAGAGAGGCGAAGGGATTTCTCCAAGGTCACACAGCATGCAAAATGCAATTCTAGAATGAGAAGCCAGTCCTATGTTCTGACCCCTAAACTACCCAGCCTCCTTCATGTCTTTCAGCCCAGCACAGAATTCCATTGGCCTGGGTAAAGAAGGTGAACGTGAGCCACTAGCATCTCCCCGAATGGGGGTTGGGGGTGGCTCCTGGGAAGATGTCATTGCACCCGGAACAGGAGGAAGACCATACCTCCACCCTGGAGAACTGGGCCCCCTGTTAGCGGAGTTGCCCAGTCAGGTCAGCCATCAATTCTTGTCTGTGATGGACTGTCCTCACTCTTCAAAAGGAGGCAGAACAACCTGGTGATAAGAGCACGGGTTTGGGAGTCCCGCCTGGCTTCTAGTCCCAACTATCCCTCTGATTTATTGGCTAACCCTGGGCAAACACTTCATCACTCTGAGCCTCAGCTTCCTCCTCTGTAAATGAGGATAAGATAGACTGTGAGACCCCCTGAGGGATGGAAATTGGGTCTGATGTGAACATATTGAATCTAACTCAGCACTTCAGGTGGTGCTTAACACATAGGGCACGTATTGTTAATGCTGTAATTAATTCATCAATTACCCAGGATAATTCATTGATAAGGTATAACCACCGCCTAATAGGAAAGGACACCAGAGAAGTGAAGAAGAAGATGTTGTACGACCAGGAGAAGGAGGAGGAAGGAGAAGAGGGAGGGGGGATAAGGAATACAGAAGAAGGGAGAACGAGGAAGAAGGTGAGGGGGAAGAGAAGAACGATAAGTAAAAGGAGAAGAAAGAAGAGGAAGAGCTGGAGAAGGAGCGAGAAAGGGGAAGAGGAGGTAAAAGAGGAAAAGTCGTAATGAGATGAGGAGACAGTCAGTCGATCGTATTTATTGAGCACTTACTGTGTGTAAATCACCGTAATAATCGCTTGGGACACATTCCCTGCCCACAACGAGCTTAAGGTCTAGAAGAGGAAACAGACAATATAAATTAATAAAATTACAGGTATGTACATAAATGTTGTGGGACTGGGAGGGAGAATTAATAAAGGGAATAGGTCAGGGTGATGCAGAAGGGAGTTGGAGAAGGGGAAAGGATGACCTCTTAGAGGAGATATGCTTTCAATAAGTCTTTAAAAGTGGGGAGAATAATTGCCTGTCGGATACGAAGAGGGAGGGCATTCTAGGCCAGAGGCAGGACTTGGGCGAGAGATTAAGGATGAGAAGGTACAGTGAGAATCAATCAATCAATCAATCAATCAATCGTATTTATTGCGTACTTACTGTGTGCAGAGCACTGTACTAAGCGCTTGGGAAGTACAAGTTGTCAACATATAGAGACAGTCCCTACCGAACAGTGGGCTTACAGTCTAGAAGGGGGAGACAGAGAACAAAACAAAACATATTAACAAAATAAAATAAATAGAATAGATATGAACAAGACAGATAAATAAATAGAGTAATAAATGCGTACAAACATATATACATATATACAGGTGCTGTGGGGAAGGGAAGGAGGTAAGGCAGGGGGATGGAAAGGGGGAGGAGGGGGAGAGGAAGGAGGGGGCTCAGTCTGGGAAGGCATTCTGGAGGAGGTGAGCTCTCAGTAGGGTCCTTGAAGGGAGGAAGAGAGCTAGCTTGGCGGATGTGGGGAGGGAGGGCATTCCATGCCAGGGGGGTGATGTGGGCCGGGGTCGACGGCTGGACAGGACAGAACGAGGCACGGTGAGGAGATTAGCGGCAGAGGAGCGGACAGTGCGGGCTGGGCTGTAGAAGGAGAGAAGGGAGGTGAGGTAGGAGGGGGCGAGGTGATGGAGAGCCTTGAAGCCGAGGGTGTGGAGTTTCTGCCTGATGCACAGATTGATTGGTAGCCACTGGAGATTTTTGAGGAGGGGAGTAACATTCCCAGAGCGTTTCTGGACAAAGACATTCCGGGCAGCGGCGTGAAGTATGGATTGAAGTCGGAAGAGACAAGAGGATGGGAGATCGGAGAGGAGGCTGATACAGTAGTCCAGACGGGATAGGATGAGAGCTTGAACGAGCAGGGTAGCCGTTTGGATGGAGAGGAAAGGGAGGATCTTGGCGGAGAAGGACAGCATTAGAGGAGCAAAGGGTTGGTTGTAGAGGGAGAGTAATGAGGGGAGATAGGAGAGGGCAAGATGATTGAGTGCTTTAAAGCCGATGGTAAGGATATTCTGTTTGATGTGCAGGTGGATGGGCAGCCACTGGTGGTTCCTGAGGAGTGGGGAAACACGGAATGGATTTTTTGTAGAAAAATGATCCGGGTGGCAGAGTGAAGTATGGACAGGAGGGGGAAGAGGAAGCAGAGAGGTCAGCAACGAGGCTGATGCAGGGTGAGTGCTTGGACTAATGTAGCAGCTGTTTGGATGGAGAGGAAAAGGCGGATTTAGCGATGTTGTGAAGGTCGATTCGAAAGGATTTAGTAATGTATTGAATGCATGGGTTTAGTGAAAGAGCGGAGTCAAGTCTAAAGTCAGGGTAATGGGTTTGCGAAACAGGAAGGATGGTGGTGCCGTCTACAGTGATAGGAAAGTCAGGGGAAGGAAAGAATCTGTGTAGGAAGATAAGGCGTTCTGTTTTAGACATGCCAGGTTTGAGGTGATGGCAGAACATCTAATAAAAGATGTCTTTAAGACAGGAGGAAATACGAGACTACAGAGAGAGAGAGAGAGAGGGAGAGAGAGAGAGAGATGGGCTGGAGGTGTAGATTTTGGAAGAGAAGGAGGAGGCAGGGTAGAGGGGAGGATGGAGGGAGGTAATGGCAGGTAGTGGACCACATCTCTGGCCCCGTTTCCTAAAGGCTCCTCTAGGCTGAATGGGTCAGGGCTATTGGATATGATTGTCTCAACCAGGAAGTAGCAGACAGAAGAGAAGCAGACAGTAGAAAGAGCAAAGAATAAAGAAACGGGTAGGATCCAGAGAGATCCTATCTGCCAGAGGAACCGTTTACTTTCAGGGGAGGCTGGTCTCACCCTTGCCGTCGGCAAAAGAACCGGAACCTAGGAAAGGCCGTAAGATCTCCTGGAGCAGAATCGGGGGAGTTTCCCCACGCCCTCTCTGGCCAAAGTATATATAGTTTGGTTGTGCAGCAGCCATAGCCTGAGCCACTGACCGTCCAGGGGATGGAGAATCGCTCGTTGGCTAGTCCATGGGCTCTTCCCATCGTCTCAGGCTGTTCCTGCACCTTCTCTCTGCTCCCCCATCCCCGTTGCTCCTACAGGTTCGGCTGACGCCACCAATCAACCATGGGAAATGGCACGGGGGTGACAAGAGTTCATCCTCGTGGGGCTCATAGATGACCCCCACCTGCAGGCTCTTATCTTCCTCTTCCTCTTCCTCACCTACGTATTAAGCATCACAGGGAACCTGACCATCGCATGCTCACCTTCGTGGACTCCCGCCTCTGCAACTCCCGGACTCCCGACTCCCTCGACTGTTCAGAGTGGGTTGTTGCCCTTTCCCTTCATGTTACAGAGACGTTCCGAGGTTTGCTTTTCAAGTCGGTCCCGAATCCGATGGAGTACCACAGATGCAATGTGATGTGTGTTTTTTTCTCCTCCCCTGACTCGACGTCCTTTCTCCTGCCTTGAGCGCCTTCATATTTTATACCTGTCAGACCACAATTCTCTGTCTTAAAAACCCTTCTGAAATCCCTCTTCCTCCAGGAGTTCTTCCCAATTTTTTTTTTTACTTAGGTCTCACCCTCGTAACTACCATGCCAGCAAGTATTCAATTCCAACAACCCATAGCACTTCTATTTCTATCAATTTAATCTCTCCCAGTTAATCTCCCGTCATCTTAAATTAAGCCAACTCTAGGACAGATGACTTTATTTAAACCCATCTCAGCACTTGTACATTCATCTTTATTCATTATTGTTTATTATTATTATTATATTATTTATTATACTACATTATATATTATATATATTATTTTTCATTATTGTTATTGTTATATTTGTTCATTGCTTACTGTGTGCCAAACATTGTACTAAGCACTAGGGTAAGTGTAAGACCATCAAGTCAGATGCAGTCCTTTTTCCACACTAAGCTCACAATCTAAACTGGAGGTGGAACAGGTATTGAATCCCCATAGAACAACTAAGGAAAATGAGGCAGAGAGAAGTCAAGTGACACAAGGTTACACAGCAGACAAGTAGCAAGCAGGGATTAGAACCTGGGTCCTGGGGCTTCCCGGCCTGTGCTGTTTCCACTAGGACATGCTGCTTCTCATTTTTCTCATACCTTCCTTTCTCATTAGACTGCTATATTCTTGAGGGGAGGGGACGTGTTTGTTTATTCTACTGTAGTATCTCAATAATTTAGCTCTTCTCAGTAAGCACTCAGTAAATACTACTGATTGGCTGATTGATTGGGTAAGGAATAGAATAGTACTGTTCACTTTTCTCTGGAGGTGCTCATAACTACTACTGCTACTACTACTACAACTACTACTACTACTTCTACTACTACTACTACTACTACTACTACTGCTACTACTACTACTACTACTACTGTATGAGATCTATTTAAGCCCTTACTTTCCCATACGTATTCCTTCTTATTTTATCCATAATTCATTTTGGGCCTGTTTCCTGGCTAGATTGTAAACTCCTTGTCTCCTACTTCTATTGTGTTTTCTGTTTGTCTGTTTTTATTTTGTCAGCGTTTATCACGGAGGTCTGAACACAGTTAATTCTACCGATGGATTGGGATTGTGTATTTTCCTCCTGTGAAGGGTTTGGGAAAGAACTGGTAGCTGTGAATCCCTGAGGGCGGTTCCTGGGTGGGACTAGTGCTGATATTAACAGCTGGAGTCTAGGCAAAAAATCATTCATTCATTCATTCAATTGTGTTTATTGAGCGCTGTGTGGAGAGCACTGTACTAAGTGCTTGGAAAGTACAATTCAGGAACAAATGGCTGAAGCAAGAAAGCGGGAACCAGCCAGAAGGTCTTGTTTTAGGGTGGGGCAGCAACAGGATGGCGGAAGATCCTCTCCCCTCCCCTAGGCCAAGACAGGTGCAACTGTCCCTCCTCAAGGAAGAATTTAGCCAGGGTCTCCAGGTTGCGTCCTTCCAGTCCCCTCTTCATTTCTGGGCGCTGTGCCCCCGGCCCTGCCTTCCTAGGTCCCCCCGGCACCATTCTCCATGGACCCGGGTCTCTGCTTGCTGCCACCGCGGGTAACGGCGTAAGCTCATTACTGCTCCTGAAGCCTGGAACTAGAGCTCGTCGCGAACACAGTGGGTAAAACCAGCCTAGCTCCTGGCACGTTGGTCTTGAGAGTCATCGCCTCCCCGCATGGAGAATTGGGGTCCTTGGCTGTGGTGGCTTTGGGCACAGAGTCTTCTGGGAATTCAGGCATTCATTCAATCATATTTATTGAGCACTTACTGTGTGCAGAGCCCTGCACTAAGCGCTTGGAAAGTACAATTCAGCAACAGATAGAGAATCTCTAACCAACAACGGGCTCACAGTCTAGAAGAGGGAGATAGACAACGAAACAAGTAGAAAGGTGTCAATACTATCAGAATAGATAAATAAAATTATAGATACATGCACATCATTAAGAAACTAGAGTAATAAATATGTACAAATATACCCAAGTAATGTGGTGGGGGGAATGGGGTATAGCAGAGAGAGCGGGTAGGGGAGTTGGGAAGGGGTGGAGGAGCAGAGGAAATGAGGGGATTCAGTCTGGGAAGGCCTCCTGGAAGAGGTGAGCTCTCAGTAGGGCTTTGAATGGAGGAAGAGAGCTAGTTTGGCCACAAGTGGACAGCTGCCCGAATTTGTTTGGCCCAGGCATGTTGCTCTGCATTCCAAGAGCCCTGCCACCATCGAAATAACCTCGCATCACCCTTGAGAAACAGCGAAGGGTGCAAAGGGTGGAAAGGGCGCAGGGCTGGAATGTGGCAGAACTGGGACCAAGTCCTGGTTGTGACACTTTTGTGCTGTGTGACCTTGGCCAAGACACTCTGGAATCTGTGTGTCTCAGCTGCCACACCTGTAAACCTGAGGAGGAACTATGGGTTAACTCTCTTCCACAGGTTGCGAGCCCCGATGTGGGATGCAGATTGCCTCTGTTCTGGAGGTACGATCCCCACAACTGCGATGGGCCAAGAGTAATCGGTGAACCAACAGCATTGCGCGAAAGCAGAGTCAACACAGGCCAGCCCAGGCACCCACCCAAAAAATCCAGATGTGTCAAGGTGGGAGGAAGCGTGGCGTGGCTGATTGGCGCACAAAGCCTTCTGGGAGTAGTAGTCGAGGCCTCGCCCTTGACTGACGTTCGCATAAGCCTCCCAAACTACCAGTCCCATCGTGCCCAGAGGCGGGGCCCGAGGCCATGGGCCAGAGGTGGAAGGCACGGATGGCGGTTGTTCAGAACAGTTTCTGATTGACACTGTTAGTAATTATGGTATTTTGTAGGTACTTGCTACCATTCCACGTGAGGTGTAGCGCAGAGACACCAAACCTGATCAAATTTGGGTTCCTTTCATCCTATTTCACTCACAGGAGAGTTTACCACGCAACATACTGCCATGGAACTGAGCGGCCCCATGTACTGAAGGCTGGCCCCTTATATCGGGAGGCATTTGACTGGCATGAGCCTGCTCCGCTGGTACAGGATGCTGCCCTTGACCCTCCCTAAGATGATCCCACGGGAGCAAACTCTCATTAGTACCTGGCGCTCTCCCTCAGATCCCTGTAGAACCCAGGTCAGGCACCGATCCAGTCAATCAGACCCTGGCGGGAGGATACTGAGGAGGCTTGATACCCAAAAACATCTGGGAGTTGTATTCTGATGCTCTTTCTGGACAGCGATAGCCTCTGCATACCGAACTACCATCCTTGTAATAATCTAAAGTTGCCACAGAGAGGGCAGCTGCCCGGATTCATCTGGCCCCAGATGGCTCCTCTGGATTCTCAGAGCCCCGCCGCCATAGACACAACTTTACAACACCATCGAGAAGAACCGAAGGGAGTTGAAAAGGGGGCAGGGCTGGGATGTGGCAGACCTGCGGCCAAGTCCTGGTTGTGACACTTTTGTGCCGTGGGACCTTGATCAAGGTACTCTGGAATCTTTGGGCCTCAGCTGACACACCTGTAAAACTGAGGAGAAGCTACGTGTTCCCTCTCTTACCTAGGCTGCGAGCCCCGATGTGGGATGCAGGCTACCACTGCTCTGGTCGTGCTGTCCCCAGACCCGCAATGGGCCAAGAGTAATCGCTAATCCAACAGCACTGCGAGAAAGCCTAGGCGACAGTGGCCAGAGCAGGCATCCACCCAAACAATCTGACCGTGTCGCTGTGGGAGGGAGCGTGGCGTGGAGGATCGGGGCCCAAAGATTTCTGGGAGTCGTAATCTGATCCTCGCTCTTGACTGGCTTTCACCACCGTCTCCAGAACTACCAGTCCCATTGTGCCCATTGGCGGGGCCCGAGGCAGTGGGCCAGAGCGCGGAAGTTGTGGGCGGCGGGTATTTAGAAATTTTTCTGATTGATATTGATTGTAATTATGGTACATTTTAAGTAATTGCTACCTCTCCCTGTGAGGTGTAGTGCGGAGAACACAGAGACCCCAAACTCGGTCAGATCGGGCTCCTTTCATCCCATTCGGTCTCGGGAGAGTTTACCACACGACCAATCGCCAGGGCCCTGAGCTGGCCCATTTAGTAAAGTCCGTACCCTTAAATTGGGAGGAGTTTCATTGGCATGAGCCCGCTCCCCGCTGGTCCAGGCAGCTGCCCTTTGCCCTCCCCAAGATGCTCCCACGGGAGCGAACTCTCATTAGTACCCGGTGCTCTCTGTCAGATCTCGATGGAAACCTGGCCAGGCACCGACCCAGTCAATCAGACCCTGGCTTGAGCGTCCTGTAGAGGCTCGAGGCACGAAGACCTCTGGGAGTTGTAGTCTGATGCTCTCTCTGGAAAGCGATCACCTCTGTCTACCGAACTATGATCCCCTTCGTGCCCCAAGGCCTGCCTCGAGGCCGTTGTGGGGCTCGCAGAAGTCTCAGGTAGCCAATATTCAGCCTGGCAAAAGACGGCTTTGTGCAGTGCTGCGGCCACACTGAGCCTCTCCCCACAACCCCCAGCTCCCCGGCCCTTCCGTCTATAGCCACGATGAATTGATTACAATAGTTGTTAGTCTCCCACTGGAGACTGAAACATCGTTGTGGCCAGGAAACGTGTCGCTTTTATTGTTGGGTCATACTCCTGAAAAAGCTGAGTACAGTGATTGATGCACAGAATACACTCAATGAACACGATTGATCGATTGATTGAGACAAGCACTACACCAATATTCAGACTAGTGAGACAGGAAAGTTGAACTATCTACAGTGATAAGAAAGGAAAGCAGTTGGATCTGGTCGTGAAAGCTCTAATTCCGGCTCTTGACTATGTCATTCTGTGGGCAAGTCCTCTCTCTGCATGAATCTTATGGATTCATTTTTTTCCTTCTTTATCTATTTCTGTCTATTAATGTCTGCCTCCCCTGCTAGACTGTGCGCACACGGTCGGCGGAGATTGTGTCTGTTTATTAATATAGAGTACTCTCCCAAGCTCTGAGAACTGTGCTTTGCATACAACAAGCGTTCAGTCATTGCGATTGAATGAATGAATGAAGGAACAAAAGAGTGAATTCTCGAGGCCTCAGTCACCTCCTCTGTAAAAGGGAAGGTGAAGACCGTGAATCCCATGTGGGGCAGGGGTGTGTCCAACCAGATTATTTTAAATCTACCCCATCGCCAAGGACAGTACCAGACACATAACAAGCGCTTATAAAAAATTCCAGTAGAAGAAAAAAACAAACAGACCACAAAGAAAGCAGGTCCCGGGATAGGGCTCGAATTGGAAGAGAAGGAAGATTGTTTTCTACAAGTGGAGTTAGAGGTATCAGATGGTCCTAGTACCCATGGTCCCCGGCCCAAGTAACCAGACAGTGTAGATGGGAGAAGGGACAAAAAATATATTTTCCCAGTAGTAGCACGACATAGAGGATGACGAAGTACAAAAGGACTGAAGCATTGGATGATCGCCGATGGAATAATCGAGAGTTGGTACAAGAGGGCAGCTGCCCAGATTTGTTTGGCCCCGGCTGGCTCCTCTGGATTCCCAGAGCCCCGCCACCATCGAAACAATCTCGCATTACCCTGGAGAATCAGCTAAGGGAGTTGGAAAGGGCGCAGGGCAGGGATGTGTCAGACCTGGGACCAAGACCGCGTTGTGACACTTTTGTGCTGTATGATCTTGGCCAAGACACTCTGGAATCTGTGTGCCTCAGCTGCCACACCTGTAAACCTGAGAAGGAACTACGGGTTAACTATTTAACACAGGTTGCGAGCCCGGATGTGGGACGCAGGTTGCCTCTGTTCTGGTGGTACAATCTCCACACCCGCGATGGGCCAAGAGTAATTACTGAACCAGCAGCACTGCGAGAATGCGGAAGCGACACAGGCTAGCCCAGGCACCCACTCAAACAATCCAGCCGTGTGGCAATATGGGGGAATGTTGCCTAGATGATCGGGACCCAGAGACTTCTGGGAGTCGTAGCCTGACCCTTGCTCTTGAATGGTGTTCACCTCTGCCTCCCGAACTACCAGTCCATCATGCCTAGAGGCGGATCCAGAGGCTATGGGCCAGAACTCGGAAGGCGCGGATGGCGGTGGTTTATAACGGTTTCTGACTGACATTGTTAGTAATTACGATATTTTGTAGGTACTTGCTACTTGTCCAGTGAGGTGTAGTGCAGAGAACACAGAGACGCCAAATTCGGTCCAAATCGGGCTCCTTTCATCCTATTCGCTCACGGTAGAGTTTACCACACAACTAACCGCCAAGGCAGTGAGCTGCCCGATGTACTGAAGGCCGCTCCTTATATCGCTAGGCGTTTCATTGGCACGAGACCGCTTCCCGCTGGTCCAGGCAGCTGCCCTTGGCCCTTCCCCAAGATGCTCCCATGGGAGCGAGCCGTCATTAGTACCCGGCCCTCTCCATCAGATCCCCATGGAGCCCAAGTCAGGCACCGATCCAGTCAATTAGACCCTGGCAGGAGGGTCCTTTGGAGCCTCGAGGCCCAAAGACCTCTGGGAGTCATAGTCTGATGTTCTCTCTGGAAAGCGATCTCCTCTGCCAACCCCGTTATATCCCACGGCCTGTTTAGAGGCCAAAGAGGGGCTCTCAGAAAGCTTGGGTGGCCGATACCCACCCTGCAAAGGGCGGTCTTGCCTAGGGCTGCGGCCAACCCCTTTTCCTCAACATGTTATCCATCCTTGGCTTCACCCACTCCCACCTCTCCTTGTAATCCTCTTACCTCTCTGGATGTACATTTTCAGTCTCCTTCTCGGCCTCCTCCTCTCCCTCTCATTCCCTTACTGTAAGAGTTCCTCAAGGGTGAGTTCTTGGTCCCCTTCTGTTCTCCATATTTACTCATTCCCTTGGTGAATTCATTCGCTCCCACGGCTTCAGCTACCATCTCTACGCAGACGACAACCAAATCTACATCTCCTCCCCTGTTCTCTCCCCCTCCCTACAAGTTCGTATCTCCTTCTGTCTTCAGGACTGCGGCCGCGCTGAGCCTCTCCTTTCAGGCCCCAGCTCCCCAGCCCTTTCGTCTACAGCCACAATGTAATGATTCCTAATGGTGTCTGTCTTCCCCTGGAGATTGAAACCTCCTTGTGGCCGGGGAATGTGTTGCTTTTATTGTTGGGTTATGCTCCCGCGAAAGCTGAGTTAGGTGCTCGTCGCACAGAATGTACTCAATCAACACAATTACTCAAAGAATCGATCGATTGATTGAGTCAAACACAACACCGAAATTAAGACTACTGATACAGGAAGACAAATCGTATGATCTACAAGGTTGCGAAAGTAAAGCAGCTGGATCTGGTGGAGAGAGCTCTAATTCCGGTTTCTGACTATGTCACCCTGTGGGCAAGTCCCCTTTCTGTAAATGTCTGATTGATTCAATTTTTTTCTTTCCTACTTTACCTATTTCTGTATATTAACTTCTGTCCCCCTCTAGACTGAGAGCTCACTGTGGGCGGAAATTGTGTCTGTTTATTATTATAGTGTACTCTCCCAAGCTCTGATGACAGTGCTTTGAATACGGTAAACGCTCAATTATTGTGATTGAATCAATCAATCAATCGTATTTATTGAGCGCTTACTGTGTGCAGAGCACTGTACCAAGCGCTTGGGAAGTACAAGTCGGCAACACACAGAGACAGTCCCTACCCAACAGCCGGCTCACAGTCTAGAAGGGGGAGACAGAGAACAAAACCAAACATACTAACAAAATAAAATAAATAGAATAGATATGTACAAGTAAGATAAATAAATAAATAAATAAATAGAGTAATAAATATGTACAAACAAATATACATATATACAGTTGTCGTGGGGAAGGGAAGGAGGAAAGATGGGGGAGATTGAGAGGGGGACGAGGGGGAGAGGAAGGAAGGGGCTCAGTCTGGTAAGGCCTCCTGGAGGACGTGAGCTCTCAGTAGGGCGTTGAAGGGAGGAAGAGAGTTAGCTTGGCGGATGGGCAGAGGGAGGGCATTCCAGGCCCGTCGGATGACGTGGGCCGGGGGTCGATGTCGGGACAGGCGAGAACGAGGTACGGTGAGGAGATTAGCGACGGAGGAGCGGATGGTGCGGGGTGGGCTGTAGAAGGAGAGAAGGGAGGTGAGGTAGGAGGGGGCGAGGTGATGGAGAGCCTTGAAGCCCAGGGTGAGGAGTTTCTGCCTGATGCGCAGATTGATTGGTAGCCATTGGAGATTTTTGAGGAGGGGAGTAACATGCCCAGAGCGTTTCTGGACAAAGATAATCCGGGCAGCAGCATGAAGTATGGATTGAAGTGGGGAGAGACACGAGGATGGGAGATCTGAGAGAAGGCTGATGCAGTAGTCCAGACGGGATAGGATGAGAGTTTGAACGAGAAGGGTAGCGGTTTGTATGGAGAGGAAAGGGCGGAACTTGGCAATGTTGCGGAGCTGAGACCGGCAGGTTTTGGTGATGGCTTGGATGTGAGGGGTGAATGAGAGAGCGGAGTCGAGGATGACACCACAGTTGAGGGCTTGTGAGACGGGAAGGATGGTAGTGCCGTCAACAGAGATGGGAAAGTCAGGGAGAGGGCAGGGTTTGGGAGGGAAGACAAGGAGTTCAGTCTTCGACATGTTGAGTTTTAGGTGGCGGGCAGACATCCAGATGGAGATGTCCTGAAGGCAGGAGGAGATGCGAGCCTGGAGAAAGGGGGAGAGAGCAGAGGCGGAGATGTAGATCTGGGTGTCATCAGCGTAGAGACGATAGTTGAAGCCGTGGGAGCGAATGAAGTCACCAAGGGAGTGAGTGTAGATCGAGAACAGAAGGGGACCGAGCACTGAACCTTGGGGAACCCCCACAGTAAGGGGATGGGAGGGGGAGGAGGAGCCTGGAAAAGAGACTGAGAATGAACGACCGGAGAGATAAGAGGAGAACCAGGAGAGGACGGAGTCTGTGAAGCCAAGATCGGATAGCTTGTTGAGGAGAAGGGGGTGGTCCACAGTGTCGAAGGCAGCTGAGAGGTCGAGGAGGATTAGGACAGAGTAGGAGCGGTTGGATTTGGCAAGCAGGAGGTCATTGGTGACCTTTGAGAGGGCAGTTTCCGTGGAATGTAGGGGAGGGAAGCCAGATTGGAGGGGGTCGAGGAGAGAGTTGTTGTTGAGGAATTCTAGGCAGCGCGTGTAGACAACTCGTTCAAGGAGTTTGGAAAGGAATGGTAGGAGGGATATGGGGCGATAACTAGAAGGTGAGGTGGGGTCGAGAGAGGGTTTTTTTAGGATGGGAGAGACATGGGCATGTTTGAAGGCAGAGGGGAAGGAACCAGTGGAGAGTGAGCGGTTGAAGATGGAAGTTAAGGAGGGGAGAAGGGATGGAGAGAGAGATTTCATGAGATGAGAGGGAATGGGGTATGAAGCGCAGGTGGCCGGAGTAGCACTTGAGAAGAGGGAGGAGAGCTCCTCTGAGGATACTGCTGGGAAGGATGGGAGAGTAGCAGAGAGTTTTGAGAGCCGGGGGGTTGGAAAAGGTGGGGGAGTGACTTTGGGGAGGTCGGACCTGATGGATTTAATTTTGTTAATGAAGTAGGAGGCCCGGTCGTTGCGGGTGAGGGAAGGAGAAGGGGGAGGAACCGGGGGCCTGAGAAGGGAGTTGAATGTACGGAAGAACTGGCGGGGATGATGGGCATGGGTGTCAATAAGAGAGGAGAAATAGTTTCGTCTGGCAGAGGAGAGGGCTCAGTTAAGGCAGGAAAGGATAAACTTGAAGTGAACGAGGTTTGGCGTGGTGTTTAGACTTTCGCCAGCAGTGTTCGGCAGCTCCAGCATAAAAGCGAAGGAGGTAGACAGTGGCAGTGATCCAGGGCTGTGGGTTAGTGGTACGAGAGGGGGGAAGGGAAAGGGGAGCAAGTGAGTCTAGCTGAGTAGAAAGGGTAGAGTTGAGAGCAGTAATCTGATCATCAAGACTGGGCAGAGAGGAGAGGGAGGCGAGGTGGGGTGTGAGGCGCTCAGAAACATGGATGGGGTCAAGAGAGTGGAGATCTCTGTGAGGGAGTAATATGGATTTACAGGGGAAAGGAGTGTGAGTGAGGAGGCAGGTGAGAAGATTATGATCAGAGAGAGGGATTTCAGAGTTGGCGAGGGTGGACACAGTGCAGCGATAGGAGATGATGAGGTCGAGGGTATGACCAAGTTGGTGAGTGGGTGAGGTGGAGTGGAGGAAGAGGTTGGCAGCGTCGAGGAAAGATAGAAGGCGGGCGACAAAGGAGTCATCAGGGATATCCATGTAGATGTTGAAGTCTCCGAGGATCAGAGTGGGCATGGAAAAGGAGAGAAGGAAGGTGAGGAAGGGGTCAAAATCGTTAAAGAAGTTGGAGGTGGAGCCGGGGGGGCGGTAGATGACGGCTGCAAGAATCTGGAGGGGGTGGTAGAGGCGAATAATGTGGGCTTCAAAGGAAAGGAAGTAAAGGGAAGGAGGAGGAGGGTTAGTGCGAAAGCGACATTGGGGGGCGAGAAGGAAACCGACATCTCCTCCTTTTCCGGTGAGTTTGGGGGAATGGGAGAAGAAGAGGCCTCCACTGGAGAGAGCAGCAGAAGAGACCGTGTCGTCCGGAGACAACCATGTTTCAGTTAGGGCGAGGAGTAGTAGAGAGCTGGAAAGGAATAGGTCCAGGATGAAAGGGATCTTACTTAAAACGGAGCGGGGGTTCCAGAGGCCACACTTGGCAGTAGCTTCCGAGGGAGGGGAGGGAGGGGGAAGGGTGCGAGGGGTGGGGAGGGTTTGGATTGGGATGAGTTGGCGGGGGCCTAGGCGAGGAGATTGGGAAGAGGGGTAGCGATGGGAAAGGAGATCTGGGATGGGGTGGGGGCGGGGAGAAGGGGAGAAGAATTATGAATGAATGAATAAGGAACAAATGAATGAATTCTCCGATCCTCAGTAACCTCGTCTGTAAAAGGAAAGGTGAAGACCACGAGTTCCATGTGGAACAGGGGTGTATCCAAACAGATTATCTTTAATCTATCCCAGCCCAGAGTACAGTACCTGACACATAGCAGATAAGCACATAGTGCTTATAAATAAATACTTAATTGTTGAGCTAAAATTATATAAAAATGTAACAGAGTTGGTGGACACATTCCCTGTCTACAAGGGGCTTGCAGTCTATAGGGAGAGACAGACATTAATATAAATAAATAAATGACAGATGTGGACATAAGTGCTGTAGGAGTGGCTGAAAAGAGCAGATCAGGGTGACACAGAAGGCACTGGGCAAATGAAGACTTAGGGAAAGGCCTCTTGGAGGAGATGTGCGTTAAGCACGTCTTTGAAGGTGGGGAGAGTGATCGTCTGTTGGTTTTGAACAGGGTTCCGATCCTGGCTCTGCCACCTTTATACTGTATGATTTCTGGGCTTTAGTTCCCCTATCTGCATTCCAGGGTAGAGGTGGGACTTGGGAGAGAAGTCATCAGGGAGATAAAAGTGACCAAGGTGCAATGATCAAGTGATCAAGGCTGTCATTAGAGGAGCAGATAATGCAGGAGGAGAACAGCCAGGTGAGATAGGAGGGAAAGAACCTTCCGAGGCCTTAAAAGCTAAGGGTGAGAATATTTTGTTTGATTGGGAGTTGGCGGGGGAGACAAGAAACCACTGGAGGTGTTTGAAGAGTGGGGAGATGTGGACTGAACTGTTTTGTAGAGAAATGATCTGGGCAGCAGAGTAAGGTATGGACTGGAATGGGGAGACATAGGAGGCAAAGAGGTAGTGCAGGAATCAGGGTGGGATAGATATGTGTCTGAATCAGCATGGGAGCTGGGTGGATGGAGAGAAAATGGCTGAATGTAACGGTGTTTTGAAGGTTGAAATGACAGGATGTGGTGACAAGTAAAACGAGAGTTCAATTAACAATTGAATATGGGTTGAATGAGAGATGAATCGAGGATAATGCCAGGTTTGAGAGCTTGGGAGGATGGTGGTGCTTTCTACAGTAATGGGAGGGTCAGAGTGAGGACAGCGTTTGGATGGGAATATAAGGAGGTCTGTTTTGGACAGTTTGAGCTGACAGCAGGATAACCAAGGGGAGTTCTCTTGAAGGCAGCACGACATGAGAGACTGCAGAGAGGATGATAAATCAGGGCTGGAGAGGCAGGTTTGGGAATCATCTGCCTAGAAGTGGGAAAGGAAGTTGTGGGAGTGAAGAAATTATCCAAAGGAGTGGGTGTAGATGGAGAATAGAAAGGAACCAAGAACTAAGCCTTGAGGTATCCCTTCAGTTAGGGGCAGGAGGAGGAGGAGGAGGAGGAGGAGGAATCCGGGAAAGAGACTGAGAATGAGCGGCCGGAAGGACAGGAGGAAAACCAGGAGAGGTTGGTGTCCATGAAGCGAAAGTTGGATAATGTTTCCAGGAGAAGGAGGTGGTGCACAGTGCCAATGCATCTGAGATGTTGAGGAGGATAAGGATGGAGTAAAGGCTGTTGGATTTTCTAAGAAGGAGATAATTTGTGAGAGGACAGTTTCTCTGGAATATGCAGGGCAGAGGGCAGAATGCAGGAAGTCCAAAAGATAATTGTGGGAGACAACCCCCAAGGAGTTTGCAGACACATGTTGAGAACAAGGTGGGGTGAAAACTGAAGAGAGCCATGGGGTCAAGGGAGGGTTTCTTGAAAATAGGTGAGGCATAAAATGTGTGGTCTTCACAACTTAGACTCTAAGCTCCTTGAGGGCAGAGGTCTTGTCTACTGTCTCTGTTATCATTTATTCAATCTTATTTGTGAAGTGTTTACCGTGTGCAGACCGCTGTACTAAGCGATGGGGGACTACAATACAACAATAAACTGACATATTCTGTGCCCACAGTGGGCTTACAGTTTAGAGTGGGTGGAAACATACATTAATATAAACAAATAAATTACAGATGTGTGCATAGGTGCTGTGAGGTTGGGAGGGAGGATAATAAAGGGAGATAGTTAGGGAGATGCAGAAGGGAGTGGGAGAAGAGGAAAGGGGGTGCTAATTTAGAGAAAGGCCCTTAGAGGAGGTCTGCCCTCAATAATGCTTACAAGTTAGGGAGAGTAATTGTCTGTTGGATTTGACGAGGGAGGGCATTACAGAACAGAGGCAGGACGTGGGTGAGGAGTTGGCAGCGAGATAGACAAGATCAAGGCACAGTTAAAGGGTTAGCATTAGAGGAATGACACGTGCAAGCACATGAGGTACATGTGCAGCACCGCTTAGGGAAGGGCAGGTCAGCAATGATCTCATTCTTGACAAATCTGCTGGCCTGTGCCCCATCCTCATCCTGCTTGACCTCTCAGCTGCCTTCAACCCCCTCGACTACCCCCTTATCCTGGAATTATTATCCAACATCTGCTTCACTGACACTGTCCTCTCCTGGATCTCCTTCTTTCTCTCTGTCCACTCACTCTCAGTCTCTTTCACAGGCTGCTCCACTTCTTCTCACCCCCTAACTGTGATGGGGCCCTCAAAGCTCATTTCTGGGTCCCCTTTTATTCTCTATCTGTACCCACTCCTTTGGAGAACTCATTTGCTCACCCGGCTTCAACTTTCACCTCTATGCGAATGATTCTCAAATCTCCCTCTCCAGCCCTGATCTCTCTCTCTCTCTCTCTCTCTCTCTCTCTCTCTCTCTCTCTCTCTCTCTCTCTCTCTCTCTCTCTCGTTTGCTATTTTCAAGACCTCTCCACTGAGATGTCCTCCCGTCACTTCAAATTTACCATGTCAAAAACAGATCTTATTATCTTCCCACCCAAACCAAATCCTGTCCTCCCCCTGACTTTCGTTTTATTGTAGATGGTACCACCATTCTTTCTGTCTCACTCTCAGAGACAGGAATGAAACGCCTTTCTCTCATGTGACGTACATTATCATTCCATCATTAAATCCTGCCAGTTCGACCTTAAAAACAATAATAAAATCTGCCCTTTCATCTCTACACAAACTGCTACCACCATAATAAAATCACTTATCCTATTCTGTCTTGTTTGCTTTATCAGCTTCCTTGCTGACCTCCCTGACTCCTATGTCTCCCGTCTCCAGTCCATATTTCTGTCTGAGGCCCACAACATTTTCCCACAAAAACGTTCAGGTCATGTTTCCCCACTCCTCTAGAAATTCCAGTGATTACCCGTCCACCTTCACTTCAAAAAGAAACTCCTCACCTTTGTCTTTAAAGGCCTCCATCACCTGGCCCCTGTCTACCACATCTCATTACTGTTCTACTACAATACAGCCCACACACTTTACTCCTCTAACAACAACTTTCTCCCTGTTCCTCCTTCTCATCTGTTTCAACACTGACCTCTCACCTTGTCCTGCGTCTGGGATGGAACACACTTTCTCATATTGACAGACAATTGCTCTCCCCCAGGTTCAGAGCCTTATTGAATAATAATAATAATAATAACTATGGAATTTAGTTAAACGCTTACTGTGTACCAAGAACTGTTCTAAGCACTGAGGTAGATACAAGGTAATCAAGTTGTCCCACGTGGGGCTCACACTTTTAACGTGGGGCACACATCTCCTCCAAGAGGCCTTTCCTGACTAAGCCTTCATTTCCTTTGCTATCACTCTCTTCTGCATCACCCTCACCTGATCCCTTTATACATCCCCGCCCCTCGGCCCAGCCCCACAGCCCTTTCGTCCATGTCTATAGTTGATTTATTTTTTAGTTATATCTGTCTTCCCTCCTAGACTGTGAACTCTTTGTGGGCAGGGTATATGTCTGTTATATTGCTACATTGTACTCTCTCAAGGGCTTGGTAGAGTGCTCTGAACATAAAAAGCGCTCAATAAGCATGACTGACTGACTGATATACACCAGACCACTTCTCTCCTCACCTTCCAAGCCTTATTAATGTCACATTTTGTCCAAGATATCTTCTGTGATTAAATTTTCTTTTCCCCGGCTCCCTCTCCCTTCTGCATCATCTCTGCACCTGGATCTCGGACCTTTAGGCATTTGTAATTCTCCTCACCCCCAGTCCCTCAGTACTGATGTAGATATCTTTAAAGTTCATGTTATAAATTCCTTATTTATTCATGTGAATGTCTGTCTCCCCCTCTTGTTATGGGGCACTCTACCCACAGTAATCAGTCAATAAGTACCATTGACTGATTGGATGCATGATAGTAGAGTTGGCAGTAGTAGTAGTAGTAGTAGTAGTAGTAGTAGCAGTAGTAGTAGCAGTAGTAATAGTAGTAGTAGCAGCAACAGCAACATCAATAGCAGTAGTAACAGTAGTAAAATCAGTGGTAGTGTTAAGCAAAAGTGGCAGTAGTATTAATAATGACATTAGGAATACTAGTAATAAGAGTAGTAGTAGTGGTAGTAATAGTAGTAGCGATTAGCAGTAGTAATAGTTGTAGCAGTAGTAATAGTAGTAGAAATAATAGTAGTAGTCGTAGAAGCAGTAATGGGCTAGTGGACATTACAGAGAACTGGGATTCAGGAGACCTGTGTTCTAATCTGGGCTCCCTCTTCCACACTCTGTGACCTTGAATAAGTTCCTTTAGTTCTCTGTACCTCAGCTTCCCCAACTGTGAAGAGGGATTTCAAATCTTGTCCTTCCTCCTCCTTAGCAGGTGAACCATACTGTACATGCCCCCGTGCTCAGTGCAGTGCTTGGCACATTCTAATCACTTACCAAATCTGAAAGATATTTTAATGACTGTGATAACAGTAGCTCAGTGCTGCGGTTCAGCCTGGTTCCCGAGCAGAGGAGGCAGACAGGAAGTGTGGAGGGGAGGAAGGATCCAGGCAGGATAATGGAAATTTGCCCTGCAGACTCTGGCCAGGAGACACCCCTCCCTAGGCCACACTAGACAATGGGCCGCTGAGCCCAAACCATATTTGATAATGATAGTAATCATAATAATAATAACAAGTATTGTATCTATTAAGCACTTTATATACACCAAGTACATTTACCAAACACTAGGGTAGATGCAAGATCACCAGGTTGGACACAGTCCCGTTTCCACAAGGGGTTCACAGTCTTAATCCCCATTTTACAGATGAGGGAGTTGAAGCCTAGAGAAATGAAGTGAATTATCCAAGGACACACAGCACCCCAGTGGGGGAGCTGTAATTAGAGTCCAAGGCCCTCTGACTCCCAGGTCCAGGCTCTTTAGCCACACTTCAGGGCCCTCGTTCAGGTGGCGTCCTGTCCATTCACGACAAGTTCTGACCCCACCTCACGAAGCCCGTCCTTTAACAATGGTGTCTGTGGCAACAGAGCCTTCTATCCCTGCCCCCTGCCCCGGTGAGCACTGTCCACCTGAGAGAGTCAAAAAGGAAGCTGTGCGGCTACTATGCTCGAGTTGGAATGAATTTGGTTGATCCAAACCTGCACATATTGATCTTCGGAGTTCAGCACAGAGTACAGGAATCATCCCGGCCACGGTGAGAAGCATCTGTGGGCTTGGGAGCAGGGGGTGTCTCCATTCATTCATTCGTTCATTCAATTGTATGTATTGAGCGCTTACTGTGTGCAGAGTACTATACTAAGCGCTTGGGAAGTACAAGTTGGCCACATATAGAGACAGTCGCTACCCAATAACGGGCTCACAGTCTAGAAGGGGGAGACGGAGAACAAAACAAAACATGTGAACAGGTGTCAAGTCATCAGAATAAATAGAAGTAAAGCTAGATGCACATTGTTAACAAAATAAAATAAATAGAACAGTAAATACGTACAAGTAAAATGAATAGAGTAATAAATCTGTACAAACATATATAGAGGTGCTGTGGGGAGGGGAAGGAGGTAAGATGGGGGGATGGGGAGGGGTAGAGGAAGGAGGGGGCTCAGTCTGGGAAGGCCTCCTGGAGGAGGTGAGCTCTCAGTAGGGCTTTGAAGGGAGGAAGAGAGCTAGCTTGGCGGATGTGCGAAGGTAGGGCATTCCAGGCCCGGGGGAGGATGTGGGCCAGGGGTAGACGGAGGGACAGGCGAGAACGAGGCACAGTGTGGGGGTTAGTGGCAGAGGAGGGGAGGGTGCGGGCTGGGCTTTCTGGAGAAGACCGGGATGCCAAACAGGGAGTGCTGGATTTAGGCCTGGATGCCACTTATCTGGTCGCTGGCCCTGTAGGCGATCCCTCCGTGGGGGTGGAAGACCCCGGCCCGAGGAGGTCCCCGGATGCGGGGACACTGTGAGAATGCAGGAGAAGTATCTCCACGCACTGGTTCAGAAGACGAGGTTGTGCAGAGGCGATTCCGTTGGATTCCCTGGGATGCACGGGCCGGTGGCTCAGTCCCCTCGGTCACTCGGTCGATTTCCTCACCTTCTGCAGCATCTCTATGGGCTTCTACTGCTGGTTAATCGAGAGCAACTTTTGAGGTTGGGTAGGATCCATGCTCTCCCATGGCTCTGGATTTTGGGACTTGCTGAGGCTCCGTGGTTGCGCTTGAGGTTTACTGAGAGATGGACTGCTCTGGACCGTTGTCAAGCGTTGCCATCCGAGCCACGGCACCAAATTACGGTGGAAGAAAAACTTTTCAGACTCAATCCGACTGGCTTCCTCAAGTTTCCTGAAGATAGTCCCACGTCTCAGGAGTTTCAAAGAGTCTGGACCCCACAGCATGCCATCCTGGTTCAAGTCTTGGGTGCCTTGGCCTCGGCCCCATTAAGGTGTCTCAGCGCAGATCTTCCATCTTTGTTTTCTTTGTCCCGCGGGCCCAGGGCACAAGTTCTTTACCCCTTTTATCGGGTGTTTCGGTTTTTGCGGAGGGGAGCGGTTTTTGGAAGCGGGGAGTTGTGGAGGAAGTTCTCATTTGCTGCTCCGATTCCCTGCTGTAAGGGGAGACCTGGAAGAAGGCTGGAAATGGGGGATGCAAGGCTGTGACAGGGTCCCTGGCCTGGAGTGTGGGGGGAGGGACCTGCTCCGGACCTCTTTCGGACCCGTTATCCAAAGGCCGTGCAAGAGTGCCAGGGCAGAGCGGGCATCGATGGAGCGTTTTCTGAGGGCATGGCACAGTACTGAACACTGGGAGAGCACTCCCAGCTGGGAATGAGGCTCAGTCCTTGCCCCTTGGGATCTTCCGGTCTAATGGTGTCAGCCGGGGGAGGGCCCTTGGGGCAGACCCATCAGGAACGATGCAATGATAAAGCACGGCACAGGATCCGCCCTAGCAGGGCCCAGTGCAGCAGGGGGAAGCAGGAAAGTGGCAGAAAGTGAGAGGCCACACCTCATCCCCATTGGCGGCAGGTTTTCCCCCAGGGTGGATCAGGACTGGTAGATCCATGGCCAGGAGAGATTCTTTATGTGCCAATGCGGAAGGTGGTGGGCTCGAGGGGGAGACCAGGCCTGCAGCCGCCCCGGCATGAGAGCCGAGAGGGAGGGAAGGAAGGAGCGAGAGAACACGTGAGGGAGGGTGACCGGCTCCCCCATCCTCCCTGATTGATAAATCAATCCAGCGAGTATTTACTGAGTGCCTACTGTGTGCTGAGCACTCTACTAAACACCCCCCTGAAACCTTCAGCTTACAGGGATCTTGGAGAGAGTCACCATGAGAGGACAGTTAGGTCCAGGGGAGAGGACGATGAGGGGATAGTCAGATGGGCAGTGGGGGAGAACGAGAAGCATCAGATGATGGGAGGGTCAGATGGGGGAGGTTCAGATTTGGGGAGAGTCTGACAGGGAAGAGTCAGGACAGGGACAGTGCCAGGAAAAGAGTCAGACAGTGGAGAACCATACATGGGACAGTCAGATCGGGGAGACTCAGAGGAGGGCAGTTAGGCTGGGGAAGGCCGTACAGGGTTAGTCAACCAGGAAGGAGAGTCAGACCTAAGGAGAGTCAGACGAGGGGAGGTCAGACGGGGAGAGTGACACAGGGAGAGTCATACCGGGAAAAGTTAGATGGGGAGAGTCAGACTGGGAGACAGTCAGTATGGGGAGGGTCAGACAGAGTCAGGATAGCCAGAACGGAAAGTCTGAAGAGGAGAGTCAAACAGTGGGAGAGTCAGAGGAGTAGAGTAAGAGAGGGGGAATCAAAGGGGAGGGTGGAGTTAGCCATACCCCCCTCATGTCCCCTTCTTGACCCCTCTGCCCCGCGCTCTCTGGGCCTCGCCCCTTTAGGCCCCGCCCCATACGCGCCCCGCCCCCTTTCCGCCTGACTGACATAACAGAGCAAGGCGGGGGAAGGAGGCCTCAATTTGACAGTTCAAGATGCCGTCAGTGGGCGCTACACGGGCTCTTACAGGGGCCTCCGCCCTTTCCCTGGCAGGATGTGGGAGTGGAGCAAACCAAGGCGGGCCTGGCCCAGGGGCTCCAGTAGAACTTCCCGCCTCTGTTCCAGGTGGAAGGGGGTGTAGTGATCACATACAGAGCAGCCTGCCTCCTCCTGCTGCAAGCCCTAATCATTCCCTGCAGCCCTGGACCTGAAACACTACCTGCTGCCATAAGCCCTAAATGCTCCCTGCAGCTGCAAGCCCCTGAGCCCCCAAACACAGATGGGTGGGGAAGCCCATTCTCCACTCATCTGTGCCAAGGAGGATCGGGTATGGTATTGTGCTCCTGGCCAGTTCTCCAGACCCTGGAAATCGGCTGCAGCTGCCGACTCGGAACCCAGACATTCCGATCCTAATCCCTGCCTTCCTCGTGGGAGTTCAGATCTCCCCAACTCCTCTATTCTTCCGTAGTCCCCCGACCTCCAACTCCCAAACCCGGGATCTATGTCCTCGAGGCCCTGCTCTAAAATTTCCATTGTTGAAAAACTTTTAAGCCCAGTCTTGGAAATGACATGGTTCATAAAATATTTTCTCATGGAGCCCATGTCCGCTGAAAACACCCATCTTGAATGAATAAATGAATGAACGCTGTGGAAAAAACTTTATATTGTACACATTCTAATAATGTAAAGATATTAAATTTCAGAAAGAAATAGCAAGTGAAAATACTTTTCTAATTATAATAATGATGGTGATTATTGTAGTAGCTGCTAAGCACTTATTACATGCCAATCACTGTACTAGGCTCTGGGGTAGATAGAAGATCATCATGTTTCACATGAGGCCCAGATTCTACATAGGAGGGAGAACAGGGTTTGAATCCCAATTATACCACTGGGGCCCAGAGATGCAAAGTGACTTATCAAAGATCACACAGCAGAGAAGTGGCAGACGCAGTATTTGAACCAGTTTCCTGCAACTCCCAGGCCCAAGGTCTATACACTAGGCAGCATTGCTTCCATCAGAAGCCGATCTAATGGAATCCTTGAGGAGTCAACTTTCATCAAGTTGACACATGCCCTACCTTCGGAAATATAGACCATGGTGGGCAGTGTGAGTGTCTTCATTTTGCCGTTCATGATGATTCCTCTTTCATCTTTCCAGAGATGGAGGTTCCCATGCTCCCAGTGGGATTTAGGGACAAACCCTAAATCAAATCAACTTTGTGTTTCCTCAAACCATCTGATTCCTTTCCAATGATAATGCCAGTGAGACTCAACTCAATCAATCAATAAATCTTATTTATTGAGTGTTTACTGTGTGCAGAGCACTGTACTGAGCACTTAGGCGACTATATTATAACAATGTAGCAGAGTTCGTAGACAGATTCCCTGCCCAACATGAGTTTACAATCTAGAAGAGGAGACAGACATTAATTTAAATAAATGAATTACAGATGTGGACATAAGTGGTGTGGTGCTTAGCGAGGAGTGAATAAAGGGAACAATTCAGGGTAATGCAGAAGGGAATGGAGCAGAGATAATGAAAGCTTATTCAGGGAAAGCCTCTTCGAGGAGTTGGGCCTTCACTAGACCTTCGAAGGTGGATAGAGTCTGTCTGTCTGTCCCTCTGGGGAGAGGGAGGATATTTCAGTGTAGTGACAGGACGTGGTTGAGAGGTTGGCATCACGATAGATGAGATTGCAGTAGAGTGAAAAGATTGGCATTAGAGGAGAGGAGTTTGTAAGGGAAGCAGCATGGTCTAGTGACAAAATCATGGGCTTGAGAGTCAGAAGATGTGGGTTCTAAGCCCGGTCCTGCCACTTGCCAGCTTTATGACCTTGGATAAGTCATTTAAATTCACTGTGCCTCAGTTACCTCATCTGTAAAATGGGGATTAGGACTGTGAGCCTCACTTGGGACAACCTGATTACCTTCTATCTATCTACCCCAGCAGTTAGAAAAGTGCTTGGCACATAGTAAGCACTTAACAAATAACGTATTTATTACTATTACTTGTTGGCTGGGCAGTAGGAGGAAAGCAGTAAGATGGGTTAGGAACAGGTGAGCTTATAGACGACTTTAAAGTTGATGATGAGTCTCTGTCTGATGTGGAGGTTGATGGGAAATCCGTTGAGGGGCAGGAGGAGTGGTGAGACTTGAACTGAACATTTTGTAGAGAAATGATCCGGGCAGCAGAGAAGTATGGACTTGAAGCAGGGAGGTCAGTGAGGAGGTTGATGCAGTAGTTAAGGTAAAATAGGTTAAGCTGAGACTGAGCTCCTTGTCTTCCCTCCCAAACCTTGTCCTCTCACTCACTTTCCCATCTCTGTTGATGGCACTACCATCCTTCCCGTCTCACAAGCCCGCAACCTTGCGGTCATCCTCGACTCCGCTCTCTCATTCACCCCTCACATCCAACCCGTCACCAAAACCTGCCGGTCTCAGCTCCGCAACATTGCCAAGATCCGCCCTTTCCTCTCCATCCAAACCGCTAACCTGCTCATTCAAGCTCTCATCCTATCCCGTCTGGACTACTGCATAAACCTTCTCTCTGATCTCCCATCCTCGTGTCTCTCTCCACTTCAATCCGTACTTCATGCTGCTGCCCGGATTATCTTTGTCCAGAAACGCTCTGGGCATATTACTCCCCTCCTCAAAAATCTCCAGTGGCTACCAATCAATCTGCGCATCAGGCAGAAACTCCTCACCCTGGGCTTCAAGGCTCTCCATCACCTCGCCCCCTCCTACCTCACCTCCCTTCTCTCCTTCTACTTCCCAGCCCGCACCCTCCGCTCCTCCACCGCTAATCTCCTCACTGTACCTCGTTCTCACCTGTGCCGCCATCGACCCCCGGCCCACATCATCCCCCGGGCCTGGAATGCCCTCCCTCTGCCCATCCACCAAGTTAGCTCTTTTCCTCCCTTCAAGGCCCTGTTGAGAGCTCACCTCCTTCAGGAGGCCTTCCCAGACTGAGCCCCTTCCTTCCTCTCCTCCTCTGGCCCCCTCCATCCCCCATCTTACCTCCTTCCCTTCCCCACAGCACCTGTATATATGTATATATGGTTGTACATATTTATTACTCTATTTATTTATTTATTTATTTTACTTGTACATTTATATCCTATTTATTTTATTTTGTTGGTATGTTTGGTTTTGTTCTCTGTCTCCCCCTTTTAGACTGTGAGCCCACTGTTGGGTAGGGACTGTCTCTATGTATTGCCAATTTGTACTTCCCAAGCGCTTAGTACAGTGCTCTGCACATAGTAAACGCTCAATAAATGCGATTGATTGATTGATTGATTAAGCACTTGGATTAGAGTGGTAGCAATTTGGAGGGAGAGGAAAGGGTGCATTTTAGCGATGGTGTGAAGGTTGAACTGACAGGATTTTGTAACATGATGAATATATGGGTTGAATGAGAGAGATGAGTTGAGGAGAATGCCAAGGCTATTGGCTTGTGAATCTGGGAGGATGGTTGCTCTGTCTCCAGTGATGGGAAAGTCAAGGGGAAGACAGGATTTGAGTAGGAAGATGAGGGGTTCTGTTTTGGATGTGTTGGGTTTAAGTGACATCCAAGGAAACAAGGCTGGAAGGCTGGTGGAGTTGAGAGATTTCAGATAGGGAGACTGATGAGGACTGGAGAAGAAGATTTGGATATTATCACGAGCCCCGAGATCGTTGGACTATTTTTTTTTACAACGATCTGACCTAAAGCCAAACAGCGTACCTCCTTCTCGAATTCCTTCTTCGATTTTGTTGTTCGCGGGGTCAGAAAAATAGTAACTTGCAAAATGGTTTCTTGGTCAAGAAAATGCCTTCCCGAGGTCTCATTAGAGATATCTTCCGTATAGAGGTGGTAGTTGAAGCCTGGGGAGCAAATGAGATCTCCAAGGGAGTGGGTGTAGATGAAGAGTAGAAGGGGACCCAGAACTGAACCGTGAGGGAATCCCACGGTTTGGGGGAGAGAGGAAGAGGAGAAAACCATGAAAAATACTGAGAAGGAGTGGCCAAAGAGATAGGAGGAGAACCAGGAGAGGACACTGTCAGTATCAATGTCAGGTTGGATAATATTTCCAGGACAAAGGGGTGGCTAACAGAGTCCAAAACAGCTGAGCGGTTGAGCAGGATTAGGATAGGAGTAGAAGGATTTAGCAAGAAGGAGATCATTGGGGACCTTAGATAGGGTGGTTTCTGGGGCAAAAAGGAGGGAAGAAGCTAGATTGTTGGGAATAAGGAGAAAAGTGGAGGAAAGAAATTGAAGACAGTGGGTGAGACAACTCGCTCAAGCAGTTTGGAGAGGAATGGTGGGAAGGAGATGGCGCGATAATTAGAGAGAGCCGTGGGGTCAAGGGAAGGGATTTTAGAATGGGGGAGTCAAGGCATGTGTAGTCTTCACATGACAGATTCTAAGCTTCTTGTGGTCAGGGGTCTCATCTACTGATTCTATTGTCCTCTCCCAAGCACTTAATACAGTGCTTTGGCCACAGTAGATGGTAAGCTCTTTGAGGGCAGGAAGTTTGTCTACTAACACTATTGTTCTCTCCCAAGCATTCAGTGCAGTGACCTGGACACAGTAGATGGTAAGCTCCTTGTGGGCAAGAATCAAATCTCCCAGCTCTGTTATGATATATATTCCAAAGTACTCAGCTCTTACTCTGCACACAGTAAACATGTAACAAATGTAAATGATGGATTTGATTGATTGGTAGTAGTAATAGGTTTCATCCCCCCTTCCATATTCTGAGAGGAATTGGGAGTCTACCTTGAGCACGACTGAGTTCCTTTAAGTAAAGTGTCGTTCATATACCTGTTTAGTGCCTGTCCAAAATTATGTAAAAAGCAGCACAGTCTGAATAAACCACAAAACTGATAAAAAATATATTTCTTCCTATCAGTGACATGTTCTTATTTTCTTCTCTAGTGTGGTCCGAGTCATTGTAAATGTAAACTGTGGGATCCTTTGAGACCCCTAGGTCTTTATCTTGAGGGTATGAAAAGAGGGTCCCGTTAAATCTTGGATTATTGGAAGTGGGGTAAGACTATCTTCCTTTTTTAAAAAACAAAAGCTTTAATTATGTCGTATTTTTGAAGCACTTACTGTTTGCCAGGCACGTGTATTCCTTAGATATTTAGTTCATCGATTGGCGCTGCAGGGAACTGAGCAGTGAGCTGGAAACCTGGGTGCTATCTTCAATTGTTTTATATCATGCATAGGTTTTAACAGTTTTTAAGATGAAAAGAGCAAGGATGGTAATAACGATTATGATAAAAATAATTGGATTTGTTAAGCACTTACTTAGTGCCAAGCAGTGTACTAAATGCTGGGATAAATACATAATGATCGGGGTGGAAACAGTCCTTGTCCCACAGTCATAATCACCATTTTACGGAAAAGGTAACTGAGATACAGAGAAGTGAAGTGGCTTGTCCATGGTCACACAGCAGACAAGTGGCAGAGCCGAAATTAGAACCCCGGTCCTCTGACTCCCAGGACCATGCATCTGCCTCTAGCCATCTCGCAAGAATACTTAGGTTGAGCATGGAAATACTGATCACATTCTTCAGAAGAAGAGAGTCATAATAATCTGACCATGTGATATACGGGCCAAATTTTGCACATCAGAAATCTGGAATATTATAGGTGTTTTTGAGATAGTGACAACCTGTCCTTGCTCTTTCAGCCTCCTTATTGTACTACTGTGTCTCTCCAAAATACCATTTATTTTCAAAGCCTTACTGAGGTCACAACTTATCTACGAGCCCTTCTCCAATTAAGCCCTCTTTCCCCTACTCCCTCTCCCTTCTGTGTCACCTAAGCACCCATATCTGGACTCTTTAAACGCTTGTTATTCACCCCACACTCGGCTCTACAACACATGTACATAGTCAGTATTTTTTTCTTTATATGAAAGTCTCTCCCCCCATAGACGATAAGCTTATTGTGAGAAGGCAACATGCTGCTACTGTATTAGAGTTCCCCACATGCTCAGAACACTCCCTGCAAAGCCCTACTGAGAGCTCACCTCCTCCCGGAGGCCTTCCCAGACTGAGCCCCCTCCTTCCTCTCTCCCTCCCCATCCGCCCGCCCCACCTCCTTCTCCTTCCCTGTATATATATTTGTACAGATTTATTACTCTATCTATTTTACTTGTACATATTTACTATTCTGTTTATTTTATTTTGTTAATATGCTTTGTTTTGTTGTCTGTCTCCCCTTTCTAGACGGTGAGCCCGTTGTTGGGTAGGGACCGTCTCTATATGTTGCCACATTGTACTTCCCAAGCGCTTAGTACAGTGCTCTGCACCCAGTAAGCGCTCAATAAATGCGATTGAATGAATGAATGAGTGAACACTGCTCTGCACCCAAGAAGTACTCAATAAATACCACTGAATGATTGTTTAATTTAAGGCTAGTAATAGTATAGGAGCAGCATGACCTAGTGGACAGAGCACACTATTGGAAGTCCAAAGACCTGGGTTATAATATCCACTCTGACCCTTGCCTGCTGTGTAATCTCAGAAACAGGACTTAATCAATCAGTCAGTCAATTGCATTTATCGAGCGTATACTGTGTGCTGAGCATCATATTTAGAGCTTTGGTAGCATAAAATACAATAGTGTAGCACACACATTTCCAGCCCACGATCGATTGATCAGTGGTATTTATTGAGCACTTACTATGTACAGAGCACAGTACCAAGCGCTTGGGAGAGTACAATACAACAGAATTAGCAGAAAAGTCCATTGACCATAACGGGCTTAGAGTCTCTAGGGGGATGTAGCGTGGCTCAGTGGAAAGAGCCTGGACTGTGGAGTCAGAGGTCATGGCTTCAAATCCCGGCTCCGCCAACTGTCAGCTGTGTGACTTTGGGCAAGTCACTTCACTTCTGTGGGCCTCGGTTACCTCATCTGGAAAAAGGGGATGAAAACTGTGAGCCCCCCGTGGGACAACCTGATCACCTTGTAACCTCCCCAGCGCTTAGAACAGTGCTTTGCACGTAGTAGGCGTTTAACAAATACTATTATTATTATTATTATTATTAATTTATAATATATAATTGAAAGATATGTACATAGTTCTGTGGGGTTGGGGATGGAACAAATATCAGTTTTCCAGAGTTCCCAGATCCAGGTGCCTAGGCAATGCAGAAGGGAGAGCTAGCTGGGGAAAAGAGGGTTTAATCAGGGAAGCGAAGAAGTGGGGGTGGGTGGGTAGGGCCTGGGGGAACATCTAGGAACCTCAGCTTCCTTATCTTTAAAGTGGGAATTGAATAATGATCTCCCTCTTGCCTGGACAGTGGGTTAGTAAGTGAGACTGAGGATCAGAAAGGTGCTTGCATAAGACATGTTTGTTTGGCTAGCAGTAGTGGCTGTGCGGCCCTATTTCATCTGCCTTCACCTAGTGAGGGGTTGGTTGATAATCCACTAATGAGCTGCACCCTCAGATTGACACCTGCCAGTCAGAGGACAATGCAACACGGAGAGAGGGAGGTCATGTCTAGTGGCTAGGAAGTGCCCGAGACACATAACGCTGCATTGGTGTTGGTCTAAATGTGTATCCACCCCACCGGAAGACAGAGAAGAAGGGCAGGGGAATGATGGGGGAGGGGGAACACAGTGCCCCTGAGGGAAGTGCAGGAGTGGTGTCAATGAACAATCCACCCTACCTCTTCCCAGCTCTAAACATAATTTAGCCACTGAGACAATGGATGAGGCACCTGGGTAGAGTGGTGGCATATTCAGTCATCTCTGAGACTTCTCCTGGTGAACAGGTCTTAGCTCAAAATGCACGAATCATTTGTGGAAATGTGAGGCCCACTGTACTTACCCCAGTGCTCAGCACAGTCAAAGTATTTACCAGATCTCACCGATATTATTTTCATTATTAAGGCAACCATGGCTCACTTGGCATGGTTCAGTCTGTTTTTTAATTAATCAATCACGTTTACTGAATGCTTACTGTGTGCAAAGGACGCTTACTGTGTGCAAAGGCCAGTACTAGACGGTTGGGAGAGTCCAGTATAACAAAGGTGGTGGATTCATTCCCTGCCCACAAGGAGCTTGCAGTCTAAAGGGGAATACAGACATTAATATAAATGAATAAATAAATAAATGACGGCTATGGACATAAATGTTGTGGGGCTGAGGAAGGGGGAGAATAAAGGATACAAAGGCGACAGAGAAGGGAGTAGGAGAAGAGGAAACGAGGGATGAATCTGGGAAGGCCTCTTTGAGATGTCCATTGATAAGGTTTTGCAGGTAGGGAAACTAGTTGTCTGTCGGATGAAAAGAGGAAGAGCATTTCAGGCCAGAGGTAGGATGTGAGCAAGAGGTCAGTGGCAAAACAAATGAGACCAAGATGCAGTGAGAAAGTTGGCATTGGAGGAGTGAAGTTTTGCTGGATGAACTGGAGTAAGAATGTACCACTTGGAGCTGGAAGGATGGACTGAACCATGAGGGGTGAGTTGGGTGTGGGAAGAGGGTGGAGGTTCGAGGTAGAATGTACCACCAGGGGCAGGGAATGAGTGACAGGTGGAAAGAAGAGGGTGAGAGTTCGAGGTAGAAAGTACTACTAGGGGCAGGGAATGAGTGACAGGTGGAAGGTACTACCTGGGGGTGGGGAGGTGGACGTTTCAGGAAGAGTGAACCACAACGGAGGGGTGTAGTTATAGGGGAATGAACCACTGGTGGTGGTGGCGGGGGTGGAGGTCCAGCCAGGGTAAACCACTAGGAGCCGGCGGGAGTTGGATTTCCAGGGGACACAAACCACTAGTGTGGGAGGTGGGAAGAGCAGAAGACGGAGGGAAGGGGTGCCAGGGTGCGTGAACCGCTATGGGAGACGGGGATGGATTTGGAGGGGGAAGGAAAACCTCTAGAAATATAGAGTGAATCTCCAAAATGAGTGAACCACATATAGTGGTAAGGAAATGATGTACATGGAAGTGAACCCTACGGGGAGGGTACATATTTATTCTATTTATTTTATTTTGTTAATATGCTTTTTGTTTCTCTGTCTCCCCCTTCTAGGCTGTGAGCCCACTGTTGGGTAGGGACCGTCTCTATATATTGCCAACTTGTACTTCCCAAGGGCTTAGTACAGTGCTCTGCACACGGTAAGCGCTCAATAAATACGATTGAATGAATGAATGGATGAATGAATGATGTTCTAGGTGTCGTGTACCCCTAGGGGTGGGGGATGGAGGTCTAGAAGTAATGAGCCACTTGGTGTTGCAGGAGAGGGAATTACTGGGGGAGTGAGTTATCTAGGCGTGAGGGTGGATGGAAACTCACTGGAACTACTCCCTCACCGCTCTGCCTCCTGGATTTGCCCACTCGAGCCCAGACTTCACTCTGCTGCCCAGATAATTTTTTAAAAAATTTCAATACACGTCTGCCCAGTCCTCAGGCCCCTCCAGTTGTTGCACGTTCCCTTCCGCAATGGACAGAAACCCGTCACTATCGGCTTTAAAGCCATCTGTCAACTCAACTCCTCCTAACTCAACTCACTGTTCTCCTACTATAGACCAGCCTACACACTTCCTTCCTCTAATACCAACCTCCTCGCTCTTCCTCCATTTTGTCTATCTCACCACCGACTCCTCACCCACATCCTGCCTCTGGTCTGGAACTCCCTCAAGCTCCACATGCACAAACCACCCTTCTCTCCACCTTCAAAGCCTTATTAAGGTCAAATCTCCTCCAGGAGACCTTCCCTAATTAAACCCTCCTTTCCCCAGCTTTCTCTACCTTCTACGTCATCCATGCACTTGGACCTGTGACATTTGGACATTTGATATGCACCCCACCTACGACCCCACAGCACTTGTGTACATATCTTTAAATTTTATATTACAAATGACTTATTTAACCATGCTTATGTCTGTCTACCTTTCTAGCCTGTTACAGGAGTGTCTGCTATTTCCGTTGTATTGTACTCTCCCAAGTACTTAATGCAGTGCTCCGCACATAGTCAGCACTCAATAAATAGCAATGATTGACTGATTGTAGATATAATAGTAGTAGTAGTAAGTCGTACTAGTAGTAGCCATAGCCTTAGGAATAGTAATAGTGGCAGTAGTAGTAATAGTAGGGATGGGAACGGTTCTGTTCTCCATTCATCTGCAAACACTTCCTTGGAGAACTTATTCGTTCACACGGCTTTAACTTGCACCTCTATGTATCTGATTCCTAAATCTACCTCTTCAGCCCTGATCTATCTCCCCCTCTGCAATGTTGCCTTCAAGACACCTCCCTCGGGATGTCGTCCTATCACCTCAAATTTAACATGCCTAAAACAGAACTCCTTATCTTCCCATCCAAACCCGGTCATGCTCCTGACCTAGACAGCGTCATCGTCCTTCCTCTCACAAACGTTGTTACTTTGGTGTTATCCTCGACTCCCCTATCTCATTCAACCCACATATTCAATCCATCACTAAATCCTGTTGGTTTGACCTTTACAACACTGCTAAAATTTGTGCTTTCCTCTCCTTCCAAACTGCCACCACATTAATCCAAGCTTTTATTCTATTCCATTTTGATTACTGTAAGTCGCTTTACTGACTTTCCAGCCTCCTGTCTCTTCCCACTCCAGTCCATATTTCCCTCCGCTCTCTGCATCATTTTTCTACAAAAGCAATCAGGCCATGATCCCCCACTCCTCAAGACCCTGCCCATCCATCTCCACATGAAAGAGAAGTGTCTTGCCATTGCCTTCAAAAGAACACAATTACCTTACCCTTTCCTACCTCACATCACTATTCTCCCACTAAACAACCCATCCCGATCACTGCACTTCACTCTACCCCGATCAACTCATCTCAATCACCTTATCACTCTACCTTGATCTTGTCTATTTTGCTATCAACCTGCAATTACTCTTCCCTCCTTCAATGCCTTATTGAAAGCAAAACTCCTCCAAGAGGGCTTCCCCAACTAAGCCTTCCTTTCCTCTTCTCCCATTGCCTTCTGCATCATCTTGACATGGTCCCTTCATTCACTCCCCCGATCCCAGCCCCACAGCACTTAAGTCCATATCTGTAATTTCTTTTATTTATGCTAATGTCTCTCTACCCGTCCCGATGGCCAGCTTGTTATGGGCAGGGTATGTGCCAGTTACATTTTTCTATTGCACTTTCCCAAGCACTTAGATACAGTGCTCTACACATAGTAAGTGCTCAATAAATACCAGCGATTGAATAGTAATAATAAGACTAGTAGTAATGAAAGTAGTAGTAATAGGAGTTGTAGTGGTGCAAATAATACTACTAGTAGTAGCAGTAATAATAGTAGCAGAGGTAGGAGTGATACCAATGATGGTAGCATTAATAGCCATTGCAGTAGTGGTAGTAGCTGTAGATGCAGGCCGTGGGTGAGGGGTCGGTGGTGATATAGGGCTTGTGAGACCCCATTCCCTCTCATCTTATCAAATCTCCCGCCCCTTACCTCCTACCCTCCTTAGCGTCCATCTTCAACCGCTCACTCACCACTGTTTCCATCCCCTCTGCCTTCAAACATACCCACGTCTCCCCATCTTAAAAAAACCCTCTCTTGACCGCACCTCACCTTCTAGTTATCATCCTTTCTCCCTCCTACCATTCTTTTCTAAACTCATAGAACGAGTTTACATCTACACCCTCTGCCTCGAATGCCTCAATGCCAACTCTGTCCTTGATCCCCTCCAATCTGGCTTCTGTCCCCTACACACCACCGAAACTGCCCTCTCAAAGATCACCAATGACCTCCTGCTTGCCAAATCCAATGGCTCCTACTCTATTCAAATCCTCCTCGACCTCTCAGCAGACTTCGACACTGTGGACCACCCCCTTCTCCTCAACACGCTATCCAACCTTGACTTCACAGACTCCCTCCTCTCCTGGTTCTTCTCTTATCTCTCCAGCCGTTCATTCTCAGTCACCTTTGCGGGCTCCTCCTTCTCCTCCCATCCCCTTATTGTAGGGGTTCCTCAAGGGTCAGTTCTTGGTCCCCTTTTGTTCTCTATCTACACTCACTCCCTTGGTGAACTCATTCGCTCCCATAGCTTCAACTATCATCTCTACGCCTATGTCACACAAATCTACATCTCTACCCCTGCTCTCTCTCCCTCCCTTCTGGCCCGTGTCTCCTCCTGCCTTCAGGACATCTCCATCTGGATGTCTACTCGCCATCTAAAACTCAATATGTCCAAGACTGAACTCCTTATCTTAACTCCGAAACCCTGCCCTCTCCCTGACTTTCCCGTCACTGTAGATGGCACTACCATCAGTTCCGTCTCACAAACCCGCAACCTTGGTGTCATCCTCGACTCCGCCCTCTCGCTCACGCCTCACATCTAATCCGTCACCAAAACCTGCTGTTCTCACCTCCACAACATTGCCAAGATCCGCCATTTTCTCTCCAACCAAACCGCTACCTTCTGGTTCAATCTCTCATTTTATCCCGACTGGATTACTGCATCAGCCTCCTCTCTCATACCCCATCTTACTGTCTCTCTCCACTTCAGTCTATACTTCACGCTGCTGACCGGATCATCTCTGTGCAGAAACGCTCTGGGCATATTACTCCCCTCCTCAAAAATCTCCAGTGGTTGCGTGTCAACCAATTAATCAAGCAAAAACTCCTCACTCTCGGCTTCAAGGCTCTCCATCACCTCTCCCTCTCCTTCCTCACTTCCCTTCTCTCCTTCTACAGCCCAGTCCACACCCTCCGCTCATCTGCCGCTAAAATTCTCACTGTACCCGTTATCGCCTGTCCCGCCGTCGACCTCTGGCCCATGTCCTCCCCCTGGTCTGGAATGCCCTCCCTCCACACATCCGCCAAGCTAGCTCTCTTCCTCCCTTCAAAGCCCTACTCAGAGCTCACCTCCTCCAGGAGGCTTTCCTAGACTGAGCCCCCTTTTTCCTCTCCTCCTCCCCACCCCCCCGCCCTACCTCCTTCTCCTCCCCACAGCACCTTTATATATGTTTGTACAGATTTATTACTCTATGCATTTTACTTGTACATATTTACTATTCTATTTATTTTTTAATGATGTGCATTTGGCTTTAATTCTATTAATTCTGACTGCCTTGTTTTGTTGTCTGTCTCCACCTTCTAAACTGTGAGCCCGTTGTTGGGTAGGGACCGTCTCTATATGTTGCCGAATTGTACTTCCCAAGCCCTTAGTACAGTGCTTTGCACATATTAAGCGCTCAATAAATACGATTGAATGAATGAAAGAATGCAGTAGTAGAAGCATCTCGGCCTAGTGGACATTACAGAAAACTGGGAATTAGGACTCTGGGGTTCTAATCCAGGCTCTGTCACTTGCCCACTCAGTGATCTTGAATATGTTCCTTAACTTCTGTGTACCTCAGCTTCTATATCTGTCAAGAGGATTTCAAATCCTGTCTTTGCTTCTCCTTAGCCTGTGAGCCCCTTTGTAGCTACCTCACTGCTTAGTGCATTGCTTGGCAGACCCTAAGCATTTACCAAGTCCCAAAGATAATAATGTGATACCCATGTTAACGGTGGCTCGGTGTTTCAGTCTGGTCTGGTTACTGAGCAAAGAGGGTAGACAAGAAATGTGGAGGGGAGGAAGAGTCCTGGTGGGAAAGAGGAAATTCTCCATGCTGACTCCAGCCAACAGACGCCCTTTGCCCCTCCCCAGACCGCACTAGCCTCAGGCCCACTTTATTATCAACATGAGAAATTATGATAATAATGATGATAACAATGATTGTGGTATCTATTTAGCAATTTCTATACATCAAGCGCTGGGGTAGATGAATGATCATCAGGGTGGAAACAGTCCCTAATTTATATGGGCTTCATAATATTAAATTCCATTTTCAGTTGAGGGAACTGAGGCTTAGATAAGTGAGTTGCTTGCCCAAGGTCACAAAGTACACCAGTGGTGGTTCCGGGATCAGAGTCCATGTCCTCTGGCTCTCAGGCCTGGGCTCTTTGGCCACATTTCAATGCCCAAAGTCAGGTGATTGCCTACCCACTCATGACAAGTTCCTTCCCCTTCAGAATATCTTCCCCCTGCCCCGCCCCGACCTCACAAATCCCCTCCTTCAACAGTGCTGCCCATGGCAATGGAACCTTCTCCTTCCATCCAGCCCCCTATCCCGGCCCACCGGGCCCTGTCCTGAGGGAGCCAAAAGAGCAGCTATGAAGCAATTAGGCTCAGGTCGGGGCACTTTAGCTTAATCCAAACCTTTGTATATTGAGCTTTCCCGTCTAGCACAGAGTCCAGAACCCGCCCCGGGCCAGGTGAGGGACGTCTATTTGTTTGGGGGTGGAGGGTGTCACCGGGATTGGGGGAGACCTGCCTGAAGGTTGGAAATGTGGGCCTCAATGCCAGGGCAGTGTCCTCGAGCTGGCGGTTTGGGGAGGGTCTCGCTCTGGGCTTTTCTGTGGCCTGTTATCTAAAGGTCAGTGCTTCCTGTGCAGGAACGGCATAGATGGAAGCGCTTCCTGTGGGCAGAACACTGCCCTGAGCGCTGGGAGAGCACTTCTGGCTCTGAATCAGGCCCAGCTCCTGCTCTTCGGTGTCTCCCGGTTTAACGGTCTCAGAAGGAGGAGGGACCTGGGGCAGACTCTCGGAGTGATGAAATGATAAAGAACAACACAATGTCAGGCAACCATGGGGGCCAGTGAGGTGGGGAGAAAGAGAAAAGTGAAGGAGAGAAAGGGGCCACCACCCGTCCCCACTGACGGCAGGTTTTTCCACCGTTTGGTTTCTTTCCAGAGCTGCCATTGCGGATCGAGACTGGCAGGTCCACAGCCAGCATAGATTCTGCTTGTTCCATCAGGGAAGACGGTGAGTCAGATGGAGTGACAAGGCCTGGAACTGCTCCGGGACTGGAACAGGGAGGGAGGGAAGGAGGGAGGAAAAGACCAAGAGAGACGTTGACAGGGCCCACCCCCTTCAACTAATCAAAAGTATTTTAATGCTATAATAGTATGATATTATATCAATAATAATATAGTAATGATATATTATTAATGATATAATTATGCGTGATAATATTATATATTGTATTATATTTAAACATTATCATAATACTATAATAGTATAATACGCAAGGTTTTTTTGCATGCTGAGTCTTGAATTAAGCACTTCCCAGGTCCTCCGGGACACAGTCAGCTGACAGGGATCCTGGAGAGAGTCGGCCTAAGGGGAGGGTGAGGCCCAGGGCAGAGGATGATGAGGGGAGTGTCAGATGCGGCAAGAGACAGTTGAGGGAGGGTTAGACGAGGCGAGAGTCCGACAGGGGAGAGTCAGACGGGGAAGAGTACCAGGGGGAGAGTCAACTGGGGAGGGCTATACAAGAAAGAGTCAGATGGGGGAGATTCAAGCTATGAGAGATTCAGACGTGGGGAGGTCAGACAAAGGGAGGGTGAGATGAGGGGTGAATCAGATGGGGGAGAGTCAGCTCGGAGAGAGTGGTGAGGGAGAGTCAGAGGGGATGAGACTTTGGGAGGTCAGCCATAGGGGAAGTCAGACGAGGAGAAAGTAAGATGGGGAAGAGTAAGAAGCAAGAGGGCAGACTGGGGGAGAGACAGATGTGGGAGAGTCCTCGGGGTGAGTCAGAAAGGGGAGAGCCTGCCACGGGAGAGTCAGATGGGGAAGAGTCAAGAGAGGAGAAAATCAGGAGGGGGAGGGTCAGATATGGGGAAATCAGACGACAAGAGAGTCAGATGAGGGGAGTCAGACAGGGCGAGAGTGAGACAGAATCAAAGGGGAGGGCTGAGTTAGTGCCATTCCCTCCATCCCCCCTTCTTGTCTCCTGGGCCCCTCCCTATCTGGGCCTCGCCCCCCGTAGTTTCCTCCCATTCCAAGTCCTTCGTGCTCCGATCTCTGGCCCCGCCCATATAGACCCCGCCTACTCCGGGTCCCCATCTCTGGGCCCCGCTCCGTTCCCTGCTGCCTGAGGTCACAGGGCAGGGCACGAGAAAGAGGCCTCAGTTTGACAGTTTAAGTTGGCGTCAGTGGGAGGTGCGCCACCTTTAATGGGGACGCGACCCTTTACTCGGCAGGATATGGGGGTGGACCAAGCCCAGGGCGGCCTAGCCCGGGAGCTGCGCTAGAATTTCCCACCGCAGTTTATCAGCCCGTGGGAGGTGGCGGGGCCAGACGGGGCGCACACTCACACATGCGCGCGTACGCTCCAATCCGTGGGCTAGAGAGGAGCTGGGGCGGGAGGGAGCGGGGCCGGCAGGCCAAGAGCAGCCAATCATGTTGGCTCTGCGGCGCCCCTCCCCCTGCCCTTTCCCCCGCCCCTAGGAGGAATCGAGCCAGTCCTGGGCGGGAAAGGCCGAGGCTGAAGGGACAAGGGAAGAAGAGCCATGTTTGAGGGCCGCACCTGACAAGCCTCCCTGCCCCTGGGGAAGGGGGATTGAGGGCCCCCCTCACGGCGGGGGCCGCTCTGACTGTTAGGAGATGGGAGGTAGACCACGGAAACCCCGCTCCCGTCTCATTGTCCACCCTCTACCTCCTCCATATCCGGCCACCCACCCGAGAGTGAGGCCACCAAGGGTCATGTGACGGGGTCCGCTTACCCTCACCCCCACTCCTCACGGCGCAGCAGCTCGGGAGCCCCGGGTCTCCTCAGGCGCCCTGCCCATCGGACATGGGCCAGAGACCCCGCGAACAGACGGGTGACAGAGTGAAACGAAAGAGGGGTGCTGGGCTGGGTGGCCTGTGCCCTGAGGTGGGTGAGGAATTCCTTGCGGAGGAAGACCAGGGTGCACCCACAGGGCAGGGAATGAACACAACATCGGCCTCTTCCGGGACACCGGCTATGCCCAACTGGAATACGTGCCCCTGCCCATGCCCAACTACCACATAATGCCCGGCACTGCCCTCTCCCCGGGGATCTGGACTCCCCTCATGTGACTTCCAACAGTCACGTCTGAATCGCAGCTCTCCTTTAAAACCAGCCAGCCGCGTCCAGATCACTCCAGTCCTTGAATGATTGCCGGCTATATCCAGATCATTCCAGTCCAATAATATCAGCTGGCCATATCTGCATTGCCCCCATCCTTTATCGTGAGCCAGAAAAGTCCACATTGCCCCGCCCATTAACACCAGCAGGAAATGTCTGCATCGAAGCCATTGTTTAACATCTGCCAGCCATGTTCATCTCGCCCCAGGCTTTTAACTTCAGCCAGACATCAACCCGGCCCCTTAACCTCTGCAGGCCATGTCCAGATCTCCCCTGTTCTTCAGCTTTAGCCAGACATGCCTCCAACTTCCAGTACTTTACTACTTTAATGTCTGCTGACCATGTCTGCATCTTTTAGCATCAGCTAGGAATTTCCAAATCACCCCAGTCCTTTAATATCTGCCGGCCACGTCCTCATCACCTGCATCCTTTAATGTCTGCTGGCCTTGTCCTGCTCGCTCCCATCCTTCAGCTTCTGCCGGCCACGTCTGCATCTTCCCCTACTTTAACGACTGCTGGCCACGTCCTCATCGCCCCCGACACTGAACATTGGCCGATCACATCCTGATCACCCCCGACATTTAACGTCTTACAGCCACGTACGCATTGTCCCTGTCCTTCAATGTCCGCCAGCCAAGTCTACATCGCTCAATTCCTTTAAAATCTGCTGTTCAGGTCTGCTTCATCCCTGACCTTTAAGGTCTGCCAGTCACATCCTCATAGCTTCCTTGAATATTTGCTGGCCACATCTGGATAGCCTCCATACTTCAAAGTCTGCCGGCGACGTCTGCATCACCCCACTTCTTTAACATCTGCTATCCACATCCTCATCAATTCCTTGAGCATATGCCGGCCGTGTGTGGATCGCCCCCATCCGTAAATGTCCTCCAGCAACATCCGCATCACCCCCGCCCTTAACAGTTGCCTGCCACCCCATCTTTTAACATCTACCGGTTACGTCCACATTGTCCCCGATTTTAAGTGTTTGTCAGCCATGTCCGCATATCTTGCTGTCCTCACTGCGGGACCCTGATGGCACTCGGGAACAATGGCCCAGGATGTCTCTACCCCGGGACACCAGTCCCCGCCCACACTGAGCCTGCCATTCCCATCACCCCAGCTCCCATTGGCTCCTGATGAGGACCCCTCCTGTGCCTGCCCCCCATCGCACTCTCTCAGGGGCTTGACCTACTGTCTGCCTCATAGACATAATTGCTCCTAGCAGGTGTGAACACTAAACACTCCCTGCAGATCTAAACCCTAAGTGCTCCCAACAGAGACAAATCCTAAATGCTCCATGAGCCATGAACCCTAAATGTTCCCTGCAGTCACCAACCCTAAATGCTCCCTGCAGCCAAGAACCTCACATCCTACTTACAGCTGCAAACCCTCATGACTCCCTGCACCAGTGAACTGGAAACGCTTCTTGCAGCCATGAACCCTAAATGCTCCCTGCAGCCATGCACCCCTGAACCCAAACGCAGCAACGATGTGGGGCAGCTCACTGCCCACTCATCTATCCCGAGGAGGATCGGATCAAGTCCTAGGCTCCCGGCCAGCTCTCCAGACCTTTGTCGACAGCTGCCCACTCAGGACCCGGGCACTCCTAGCCCACTTGCTGCCTTCCTTGGGAGGAGCCCAGTCCCCCAGTTTCCAAATCCCAGGCCTGGGACCTATTTCCACTAGGCCCTGCTCTAAACGTTTCATTGGTGAGAAACATAAAATCCCCGACCTGGTAATGACAAATTTCATAAAATATTTTCTAATGGAGCCCTCACTTCCTTAAAACACCCATCATGCGTGAATGAATGAGTCAATGCTATGAAAAAACTATTGTACACATTCCAAAAATATAAAGATTTTACATTTCAGAAGAAAATAGCGAGTGAAAATATTTTTCTAATTATAATGATGATGGTGATAATTCTAGTAGTTAACAAGCACTTATTATGCGCCAAGCACTGTACTAGCCTCTGGGATAGATAGAAGATCATCAGGTCCCACATGAGGCTCACATTCTATGTAAGAGGGTGAACAGGGTTTGAATCTGCATTCTGCAACTGAGGGAACAGGCTCAGAAAAGTGAAGTTAATTGCCTCAGATCATGCTGCATAAAAATAGTGGAGACACGTTGCTCCCCGTGGTTTCGGGGGCAACGCTCGGGTTCTTACCCTCTCCGGGTCTTCGGACGTCTCCAGACGCGGCCCGCGCGTTCATACCAGGAAGAGTCAGCCAGAGGTTCAAAGCTTGGTTGCCGTTTATTTGCTATCAGCGGTTACATGGTTGAAAGAGAGAGAGAGCGAGCGAGAGAGAGAGCGAGAGAGAGGGAGAGAGCGCGCGCATGCGAGAGAGAGCCCCCCCCCTTGTCTTGTTCGTCTCTTATACCCCCCATTGCCCGGGGGCAGGGTTTTCTCGGGGGATGGCGTATCGAGGCTTTGACCGCCCTCCAGCCACTAGCCTAACAACAGCTCTGTCCAGTCACGAAGGGTTTGCTCTGGCTCGCCCCCAGCCACCCATTGCCAACCATCGCTGGCTGCGGATATGGCCTTGAGGTTGCCTCCGAGCCTTGCAGGTGCAAGCTTGTTTTTCTTGCCCTGGTCTCTTTATCTCCTGTTGTTGAGTCTGTTTGGCCTTGAGCCCTTGGGTACGGTTTGTGTGCACATACTGCCTGTCTCATCGCCTTCCCCCGCTCCCTACGGAGACAGTATTAGAACCTAGGTCCTGCAACTCCTAGGCCTGGAGCCTCTCCACCAGGCCACATTGCATCTATCAGAAGCCAATCTAACGGAATCCTTCAAAGGGTCAAAGTTCACCATGTTGACAAATGCCCTACCCTCAGAGAAACGGACCATGGTTGGCAGTGTGGATAATATTGATAAAAATGAAAATGGTACTTTTTTAAGCACTTACTATGTGCCAGGCACTGTACTAAGTGCTGGGGTGGATACAAGTAAATCGGGTAGGACACAATCTCTGTCCCACATGGGGCTCACAGTCTTAATCCCCACTTTAAAGATGAAGTAACACAGGCCCAGAGAAATGAAGTGACTTGTCCAAGGTCACACAACAGATAAGTTGTGGAGCTAGGATTAGAACCCATGACCTGACTAGTAGGCGCAAGGTGCTCTACCCACTACGCTAATTTTGTCATTGATGACGATTCCTCTTTTGTCTCCCCAGAGATGGAGGCCGCCATGCTCCCAAAGGGATTTAGGGACAAACAACTCCTCACCATCGGCTTCAAGGCTCTCCATCACCTCGCCCCCTCCTACCTCACCTCCCTTCTCTCCTTCTACAGCCCAGCCCGCACCCTCCGCTTCTCTGTCGCTAATCTCCTCATTGTGCCTTATTCTCGCCTATCCCGCCGTCGACCCCTGGCCCACGTCATCCCCCTGGCATGGAATGCCCTCCCTCCGCACATCTGCCAAGGTAGCTCTCTTCCTCCTTTCAAAGCCCTACTGAGAGCTCACCTCCTCCAGGAGGCCTTCCCAGACTGAGCCCCCTCCTTCCTCTCCCCCTCCTCCCCCTCCCCCTCCCCCCACCTTACCTCCTTCCCCTCCCCACGGCACCTGTATATATGTATATATGTTTGTATGCATTTATTACTCTATTTATTTATGTATTTTACTTGTACATATTTATTCTATTTATTTTGTTTTGTTAATATGTTTTGTTTTGTTGTCTGTCTCCACCTTCTAGACTGTGAGCCCGCTTTTGTGTAGGGACCGTCTCTATATGTTGCCAGCTTGTATTTCCCAAGCGCTTAGTACAGTGCTCTGCACACAGTAAGGGCTCAATAAATACGAGTGAATGAATGAATGAATGACAAACCTGAAACTAGATGGGATCTGTGGCCCCTCAAACCAGCTGATTCTTTTTGAATGAAAATGTGTTAGACTCAGATTGATCAATAAATCAATCTTATTTATTGAGTGCTTACTGTGTGCAGAGCACTGTATCAGTACCGTATCAGTGTCTGTTCTTAGCACTTAGATGGGTACACTATAACAGCATGACAGAGTTGGCAGACACATTCCCTGCCCAAAATGAGTTTACAGTCTAGAGGGGAAGACAGGCATTAAAATAAATCGATCTCCTTCTCACCAAATGCAACGTCCTCTACTCAATCCTAATCCTAATCCTCGTCTATCTTGGCTTCACTAACACTGTCCTGGTTCTCCTCTTATCTCTTTGGCCATTCATTCTCAGTCTCTTAGGGCGGTGTCCTCCTTTCCTTCCCAAGGTTCAGTTCTGAGTCCCTTTCTATTCTCCATCTACACCCACTCCCTTGGAGAACTCGTTTTCTCCCATGGCTGCCACTATTACCTCTATGCAGATGGTTCCCAAAACTATATCTCCTAATTTCTCTCCCTCTCTGTAGCCTCACATTTCCTCCTGCCTTCATGTTATCACTACTTAAGCTCAAGCTCACCTCAAGCTTAACATGTCCAAAACAGAATTCCTTATCTTTCCACCCAAACTCTGTCCTCCCTCCGACTTCCCCTTCACTGTAGATTCCACCACCATCCTTCTTGTCTCCAAGACCTAGAAACTTAGCGTTATCCTGGACTCCTCACTCTCATTCAACTCACATATTCAACACATCACTAAATCCTGTGGGCCCCACCTTAGACATTGCTAAAATCTGCCCTTTCCTCGGCACCCTAACTGCTACCCCACTGATCCAATCACTCATCCTATCCCACCTGGATTATGCCATCAGCGTCTTTGCTGACCTTCCAGCATCCTGCCTCTCCCCACTCTAGTCCTTACTTAATTCTGCTGCCTGGATCGTTTTTCTACAAAAACGTTCAGAACAAGCAGCGTGGCCTAGTGGAAAACCAAAAGTTTAAGAGTTAGAGGATGTGAGTTCTAATCCCGGCTCTGCCACTTGTCTGCTGTGTGACCTTCAGCAAGTCACTTCACGTCTCTGTGCCTCAGGTCCCTCATCTGTAAAATGGGGAATACATCTGTCAGCTCCTTGTGGGACAAAGACTGTGTCCAACCTGATTATTTTGTAACTGCCCCAGTGATTAGAAGAGTTCTTAGCACATAGCAAATATTTAACAAATACTATAATTATTATTATTAGTCCCCACTTCTCGAAACACTCCAGTGGGTGCCCATTCATCTCCGCATCAAACAAAAACTCCTCAGTATTGGCTTTTAAACACTCGGTCACTTTGCCCCCTCCTACCTCACCTCCCTACTCTCCTATTACAAACCAGCCTGCAGACTCTGCTACTCTAATGCCAACCTTCTCACTGTGCCTCAGTCTCCTCTATCTCACCACTGACCCCATTCCCATATCCTGCGTCTGCCATGGAATGCCTTCCCTCCTTAAATCCAACAGACAATTATTCTCACCCCTTCAAAACCTTATTGAAGGGACATCTCCATGAAACCTTCCCTGATTAAGCACCCACTTTCCTCTTCTCCCACACCCTTCTGCACTGCTCTGACTTTTTCCTGTTGTTTACCTCCCTCTCAGCCCCACAGCCCTTATGTGCATTCGTTCATAGAAATGTCTGCTTCCCCCTTCCCCAACCTCTTGACTGTGGTCTTTGTGGGCATGGAATGTGTCTCATACCGTTGTATTGTACTCTCCCAAGCGCTTAGTAGAGTGTTCTGCACCCAATAAGCACTCAATAAATATGATTGAGTGAATTTATGAATGAATAAATGAATTACAGTTGTGGACACAAATGCACGAGGGGTGAATTAAGGGAACAAATCAGGGTAACACAGAAGGGAATCGGAGAAGAGTTAATGGAAACTTAGTCAGGGAAGGCTTCTTGGAAGAGATTTGACTTTATCGAGGCTTTGAAAGTAGGGAAAGTGATCGTCTGTCGGCTATGGAGAGCGGGGACATTTCAAGCCAGAGGCAGGACGTGAGGTTGGTGGTTAGAATAATATGGGTATTTGTTATGCAATTACTTTGTACCAGGCACAGTACTAAATGCTGGGGTAGATAAAGGATACCCAGGTTGGATACAGACCCTGTTTCACTCTCTTAATCCACATTTAATAGGTAAGGTAACTCGGGCACAGAGAACTGAAGTGACTTGCCCATGATCGTAAAGCAGGGAAGTGGCAGAACCGGGATTAGAAGTCAGGTCCTCTGACTTCCTTGCCTGTGCATAGGCCTCTGGCTATCTCTGAAGAATGTTGAAGGTAGGTATGATGATATCAATGATATTCTTCAGAGGAAGAAAGTCATACTTAACTGATGATAATATACAAAAAATTCATGCATTCATTCAATAGTATTTATTGAGCGCTTACTGTGTGCAGAGCACTGTACTAAGCGCTTGGGAAGTACAAGTCGGCAACGTATAGAGACAGTCCCTACCCAACAACGGGCTCACAGTCTAGAAGGGGGAAACAGACAACAAAACAAAGCAAATTTTTACACATCAGAAATTCACAAAATGATATGAGTTTTTGAGTGAGAGCCAACCTGTCCTTGTTCTTTTTGCCTCCTCACTGCGCTTCTGTATCTCTCCAGAATAGCCTTTCCTTTCAAAGCCTTACTGAGGTCATATCTCCTCCAAGAGGCCTTCTCCAATTAAGTCCTCTTTTCCCCTACTTACTCTCCCTTCCGTGTCACCTATACGCTCATATTTAAACCCTATGAATCCTTGGTATTCACCCCATCCTCTTCTTCACAGCACTTATGTCTATATCTAGAATTTATTTCTTTATATTAATAACTAGATTGTAAGCTTGTTGTGCAAAGGAAATGGTTCTGCCAACTCTGTTCTACCAGCACTAGTTCCGGGGTTGGGGCAGGAGTGGATGGAGTTCTAATGGAGATGGACCACTTGAGGCGGGAGGGATGGATATACAGTGGCAGAGAAAACCATTAGGAGAGGTGTGCAGTGAATTTCTAAATGGACTGAACCACTTGGGGGTGGGAGAACTTACAAGGACAGAGATGCCAAGGGGGAGGGGAATGAAGTTATAGGTGGAATGTGCCACTTGGGATGGGGGATGAAGTTCCAGGAGGAATGAACCACTTCGTATGGAGGGAGGTAATTCCTGGGGGAGTAAACCCTTTAGGGGTGAAGGGTGTTGGAGTTTCAGGGGGAGTGGAACTCCTCACTAACCTTTCTGCCTCCTGACTGCCCCTATTCCAGTCCAGACTCCACTCTGCTGTACAGATCATTTTTCTAGGAAAAGGTTCAGTTCACAGCTTCCACTCCTCAAGAACATCCAGACTTTGCCTATCCCACTCTGCATCAACCAGAAACGCCTCACGTTCAGCTATAAAGACTTCCACCAGCTTGTCCCGTCCTACCTCACCTCACTGGTCTTCTACTACACCCCAGCCCACACACTAAGGTCCTCTAACGCCAACGTTCTCACTGACCCTCGATCTTGTCTATCTTCCTGCTGACCTCTTGCCCACATTCTACCTTTGTCCTCGAATGCCCTCCTCCTGCCCCATCCATATAAGCTAGACCACCATTCTCTCCACCTTCAAAACCTTCCCTGATAAAGCCCTCTTTTCCCCTGCTCAACTTCCCATCTGCAAAGTCTAAGCATTTCAGTCTGTGATCTTTGGACATTTGATATTCGCTCCACCCCTAGCCCCATAAAATTTAAGTACCAAAATCTTTAAATTATGCATCATAAATTACTCATTTTTTCACATTAATGTCTGTCTCCACCCCTAGACTGTAAGCTTGTTATGAGCAAAGTGTCTGCTAATTCTGTAGTACTGTCCCAAGTGCTTAGTACAGTGCTCTGCACAAAGAAAGTTCTCAGTAAATAACATTGATATGGGACATTGACTGAGTAGAATTAGCAAAATAGTAGTAGTAGTACCAATAGCAGTAGTACCAATTGTAGTAGTACTAGTAAACGTGGCAGTGGCAGTAATAGTAGCAATGGGAACAGGTCTATCCTCCATCTACATCTACTCCTTGGAAGAACCCATTTGCTCAAATGGCAACAACATCTACCTCTGTGCAGATGATTCCCAAATCTACATCTCCAGACCTGATACCCCTCCCTCTCTGTAGCCCGGCATTTCCTCCTGCCTTCAGGGCTTCTCTAAGTGGATGTCCTCCCACCGCCTCAAACTAAACATGTCTAAAACAGAACTTCTTTTCTTCCCACCCAAACCTTGTCCTCCCCCTGACTTTCCCATCCCTATAGCAAAACAGATGAGATTTGTCCTGTCTGGCAAGCTGGTAACCCCCGACATTATTCTTGATTCCTCTCTCTCACTCGACCCACATTTTCAATTCACCACTAAATCCTGTCAGTTCGACCTTCACTGCATTGGTAAAATCCACCTTTCCTCTCCATTCAACCTGTCACCATGTTAATCCTAGCATTTAGCCTATATCACCTTGATTACTGTATCAGCATTTGTGCTGATCTACCAGCCTCCTGCCTCACCCCACTCCAGTCCATATTTCACTCTGCTGCCTGGAACGTGTTTCCACAATAGCGTTCAGGTCATATTTCCCGACTCCTCAAGACTCTCCCGTGGTTGTCCATCCACATTTGCATAAAACAGAGCCTCTTTTCCATTGGCTTTAACGCGCTCAACAATGATAATAAAAATGATAATGATAATACTAATAGAAATAATGGTATTTGTTAAGTAATCCTTACTATATGCCAGGCACTCTAGTAAAGACTGGGGTGGATATTAGCAAATCAAGTTTTATACAGTCCCTGTCCAACATAGGGCTTACAGTCTCAATCTCCATTTTGCAGGTGAGGGAAATGAAGCGACCTATCCCAGGTCACACAGCAGACAAGCTTCCGAGTCAGGAGTAGAACCCACAACATTCTGACTCCCAGGTCCATTCTCTATCCACTCACTATGCCGTGGCACTTCTATTATGCCATGCTGCTCCCACTTCACGCTGCTTCTACACCATCACTTTATCCCCCACTACCTCACTTCTCTGCTTTCCTATGCATCCCAGTCTGCATAATTCGCTCCTCTAATGCCAACCTTCTGATTGCACCTCTATCTCATCTGTCTCGCCACTAACTTCTAGCCTACATCTTACATCTCTCCAGGAATACCCTCCCTCTTCATATCTGAGGAACAATTATTTTCTCCGACTTCAAAGCCTTATTTAGGGCACATCTCCTCCAAGAAGTCTTCCCTGACTAGGCCTCCCTTTCCTCTTCTTCCACTCCCTTCTGCATCGCCCTGACTTGAACATTTTGTTCATACCCCCTCCCAGCCCCATAGCAATTATGTGTATATCAGAAGTTTATATATATTAATGTCTAGCTCCCCCTCTAGATAGTAAGCTCTTCGTGGCCAGGGAATGTGTCTGTTAAGTGTTGTATTGTCCTCTCCTGAGTACTTAGTACAGTGCACTGCATATGGAAAGTTCTCAATAAATACAATTGAATTGAAAAGGAGTTCTGTTTTGGACATGTTAAGTTTGAGGTGCTGGCAGAATGTCAAAATACAATGTGAGATTGCAGAGAGAGAGAGAGAGAGAGAGAGAGATCAGGACTGGAGAGGGATATTTGGGAATCATCTGCCTAGGGACGGGATCTGACGCCTTGGGAGCAAATGAATTCTCCAAGGGAGTGAATGTAGAAGGAGAAAAGAAGGGGACTCAAAACTGATCCTTGAGGGACTCCCACTGTTGGGGGTGGAAGACAGAGGAGGAACCCTCAAAAGAGATTGAGAATGAGCAACCGAAGAGGTAGGAGGAGCACCATGAGAGGACACAGTTTGATGAAACTGCGGATGGATAGTGGTTCCAGGAGTAGGAGATGGTCCACAGTGTCCACAGGTACCTAAGAGGTTGAGAAAGGTTATTGGACTTTGGACCTGGCAAGTAGTTTATTTGTGACCTTCCGTGGATTTCTGTGTAATGAAGGGGCAGAAGCCAGATTGGAGGGGGTCTAGGGGAGACCTGGAGGACAGGAAGTGGAGACAGCGGGTGTGGACAACTATCCCAAGGAGTTGGAGAAGAATGGTGGGCGGAAAAGGGGGTGATACCTGCATGGAGCCATGGAGTCATGGAGTCAAAAGAGGGCTTTTATAATACAGGGGTGGCATGACATCTGTGGTCTTCATACCGTAGGCTCTAAGCCCTTTGAGGGTAGGGGTCTTGTCTACAGACTCTAATAATAATGATAATTATGGTATTTGATAAGCACTTACTATGTGCCAGGCACAGTATTAAGCGCTGGAGTGGATACAAGCAAATCGGGCCCCTGTCCCGCATAGGACTCACAGTCTTCATCCCCATTTTACAGATGAGGTAACTGAGTCACAGAGAAGTGAAGACGTTTGTCCAAGGTTACATAGCAGACAGATGGTGGTCAGGATTAGAACCCAAGGCCTTCTGACGAGGTCCAGCTAGTCTACACGTGCTGCACAACTCTAAACCTGCTACCTTGTTACCAAAGGAGGACGAGGGAAAGCCCCATGACGATGAGGCGTCTGTTAATAGCAAAGTAAGACCGCATCCAGATTTACAGCACCAGCCCTTTCAAAACCCTGACCTCTTGATGTTTGTTGATGGCTCGTGCCTTCGGGGCGATCGAGGACAGCTCAAATCAGATTATGTGGTCTGCTCTGAGTTTACTATTCAGGAATCCCAGATCCTGCTATCCCATCATTCTGCAAAAAAAGGTTGAGTTATTTTCTCTTACTCGTGCCTGCGTTCTGGCCTCCGGACAGAGCACAAAAATCTGCACTGACTCCAGGAACGCCTTTGGGGTTGGGCATGATTTTGGTTCCCTCTTGCGACAATGAGGTTTCTCACAGCTGCGGGAACCCGTTTCCAAAATAGACCCCATTTTGCATCTCGGGCAGAGATCTCGGGTTTGGTGGCTCAGCTCAGGGTGTTTGGAGTGGTGGCCCGGCGGAAGTGTCTGGGCAGCTGGTGTGGTGGCCCATGGAGTTGTCTGCTCGGCTTTTAAAGTGGTCCGGTGGAGGTGTCGGGATGGGTGGCGGTGTTGGCCTCGTGGAGGTGTCGGGGCAAGTGACATTGATGTTGCAACAGAGGAGTTGGGGCGGCAGATTCATTCAATCGTATTTACTGAGTGCTTACTGTGTGCAGAGCACTGTAGTAAGATGCAGTAGCCAAGCAGAGATGTCGGGGTGGGTGGCAAAGGATGCCCAGTAGAGGTGTCACGAAAGCTGGTATGATGGCCTGGTGGAAGTTTTGGAGCAATAAATTTGGTGTCCAAGCAGAGGTGTCTGGGCGGTCGCTGTGGTGTCCCAGCAGAGGTATCGGGGCAGGTAGTGGTTGTGGCCCAGCGGAGATGTCGGGTTGGCTGGTGTGGTGGCCCAGCTGAAGTGTCAGGGTGGCTGGTGTGGGTGGCCAACTGAGCTGTCAGGGTGGCTGGTGTGGTGGCCCTGCGGCGGTGTTGGTGGAGATGGTGGCAGTGGCCCACCAGGGGTGTCGGGGCATCTGGTCTGGTGGCCCAGTGGAAGTGTTGCTGTGAGTGGTGCCGGTGGTCCAGCAGAAGTGTTAGGGAAGGTGGTGGCCCAGCGGAGTTGGGGGGGTGGCTGGTCTCGTAGCCCGGAGGAACTGTTGAGACAGGTGGCTGTGGTGGGCCAGGAGAGGTGTTGAGGTGGGTGGCAGTGGTGGCCCACCTGAGGTGTTGGGTTGGGTGGTGTGGTAGTCAGGCGGAGGTGTCGGGTGTGCTGGCCCAGCGGAGGTGTCGGGGCTGGTTGGTGGGGTGACCCGGAAGAAGCGCCGAAATGTTTGGTGGCGTTGGCGTGGTAGAGGTGTCGGGAAAGCGGTTTGATGACTCCTGGAGCATCCCAGAAGAGTTGTCTGGGAGGGTGGCACAATGACTGTGCCAGTGTCCAGGAGGAGATGATGTGGTGGATATCACAGTGACCGTCCCAGGGGCCAGGAGGAGGTGTCTGGGAGGGTGGCACGGTGACTGTGCCCAAGGCTTGTGATGGTGTCAGGGGATGGTGGAAAGGTGACTGTCAGCAGTCAGGAGGAGGTGGTGGGAGGGTAGTACCGTTACTGTTTTGGCAAACAGAAGGAGGTGTCAGGAAGGTTGGCATTGTGACGGCACGTGGCACGTTGGTGGTGTCGGGACAGCCAGCACGGTGTCTCCACAACAGTCTTTTGAGATCAGTGGGCAGCATAGTTGTCAGATCCAGGGGAAGGCTCTCCTACCTTTAGAGAAGCCGGCGTGGCTCAGTGAACAGAGTCCGGACTTTGGAGTCAGAGGTCATGGGTTCAAATCCCGGCTCCGCCACTCGTCATCTGTGTGACTTTGGGCAAGTCACTTCACTTCTTTGCGCCTCAGTTACCTCATCTGTAAAATGGGCATTAAGACTGTGAGCCCCCTATGGGACAACCTGATCACCTTATAATAATAATAATAATGGCATTTGTTAAGCGCTTACTATGTGCAAAGCACTGTTCTAAGCGCTGGGAAGGCTACAAGGTGATCACCTTGTAACCTCCCCAGCGCTTTGAACAGTGTTTTGCACATGATAAGCGCATAATAAATACTATCATTAAATTACCTGCCCCAGTTTGCCCGGCAAGTTGGTTCAGAGGAGGATCGGCCACGTCTCTGTGGGGCAACAGGGCTCTTGGTGCTGGTCATGTGGAAGGCACTGCTGCCGTGGGCCACCGCTTCCACTGCTCTGACCTGATGGTGGGAAGGACCCTCTATTTCGCTGCTTCTGACCTTTTTGCGTGGCGGCGTATCGTCCTCCACTTTCTCATGAGCCACCAGAGAGTGGGGCCTCTTCCTGATTCGGGGAGGAACTGGTGACGGGGCACTGGCACTGGCACTTGGATTGGTACTGCCACGGCCTGGAAGCGCTGGGCCACCTGTGAGGCTCTGTAGCAGCGGTAGCCCCTGATGAGCTGGGTAATCTAAGAGGTGCTGCGTCCCCGTGCAGTCATCCTTGTCGGCTCGAGCCACTGCTTTAAGATTCTCTTGATCTTTTTGCCACGTGGCCCATTCTTCTCTGCCTCCTATAAATTCATCATGCAACGGGGCTGCTTCCTTGGGTCGGGAAGGTGTGAGTGGCACTGACACTGGAACTGGTACCGGCACTGACACTGGCACGGGCACGGACACGGGCACTGGCACTGCTATGGACTGGGGCCGCTGGACCACCTGAGAGGCTCTGTAGCAACGGTAGCCCCTGATGACCTGGGTCACAAAAGAGGCCCTGCGTTCTCGAGCGGTCATCTTTTCTGGCTCAAGCTACCGCTTTTGGGGTGTCTTCAAATTTTTTTTAAGGAGCCCATCTTCGTTCCCCTTCACCGTCCCCCACGCCATCGGGCCGCTTCCCGGTTTGCGGAGGGGAGAGTGGAAACGCCCCGACCTGGGAAGGCTGACCCAGCAGAGAGTCTCCAAAGCAGCGATAAGCACCAAGGAGAGTGTAAGTCTCCCCATGCCACTGGAGTCCCTGATCCCCTCTTCGCTGGAACAAGATCTGGAATTTCCCGCGGTGGGGAGCTTGAGATCCTGAAGAGAGAACCGAAGCAGACACCCGCCGCTACCTCCAAGTCAGCTTGACACTGAGACAACTGAACGGCCCTAGCTAGAACTAGACTGGGTACATATCACCGAGGAGGTCGTAGTGTGTGTGTGTGTGTGTGTGTGTGTGTGTGTGTGTGTGTCTGTGTCTGTGTCTGTGTCTGTGTCTGTGTGTGTGTCTCTGTGTGTGTGTGTCTGTGTGTGTGTCTGTGTGTAGCCCCAAGCATCCCGGATGGACTTTAGCTGAGCAGTAAGTGAGGGCCTAGGGGTGTTTAGAAATGTGTGGCAGACCCCCTCCCCCGCACCAGCTCTTGGACTCCTCAGCAATAGGGACATTTCCTGCTTTTCCAGGTGGCAAGGGACCAACAGGAGCTTCGCCTCTGACAAGAAATTATAACCACCCAAGTGGGGACCATCTAGCTAGAGACACAAACACCAGTAGCTGCTCGAGAGAACCTACCTGCCAGATGAATGTGTTTAGAATCAGAAGATTCCTTCCGTGTGAACCTGAACAGAGAACTGTTCATGTTGATTGCTTTCTCTGATTTCTCTCAGAGAAATGAGCGGTAGCTCTGGGGGCTGTCCGTTGGAGGGTTTGTGAGGTGGTCAGCGTTCCATGAGGTCATGGGCTGGACTTGAGGTCATGGGGAGCGGGGGAGGGGCAGGGACCAGAGCTCACAGGGCAGGCTCAGGACCTTCCCACAGCTATTGGGACACCAGGAGATTTCAAGTGACAATGGTGGAGGAGCCCAGCACACAAAGACTGAACTTCACAACTACTACTAATCACTCAATCAATCAGTCATATTTATGGAGCGCGTACTGTATGCAGAGCACCATATTAAGGGTTTGGGAGAGTACAAGATAATAGTTGGCTGACCCGTTCCATGACAAATGATGGATCACGGTAGAGATCTTTTTTTGCGGGGGGCAGGGGCGGCCACTTCAGTCATTTGAGCGATCTTTAGGTATCCTGTTAGTTTGGATGCAAACGTGATCTCAGAAGTCAAACCTCTTATCATTAATCCGACAATAAGTGTTCAGTAAATACTATTGACTGATTGAATGAATAAACACAACCCTGAATGTTATATAAAAATGAAGCATATTTTGTATGGTATTTGTTAAGTGCTTACTATGTGCAGGGCACTGTTTTAAATGTTGGGGAAGATAAAAGGTAATCAATCCTTCCGGCACTCAGTCAGTTGTATTTATTGAACACTTACTGCATGCAGAGCACTATACTAAACGTTTGGGAGAGTACAATGCAACAATAAACACTTTCTCTGCCAACAACGAGCTTATAGCCTAGAGGGGGAGACGGACATCAAAATGACATTTACGTACATAAGTGCAGTGGAGCTGGAAGGGAGGATGAGTAAAGGGAATACGTCAGGGCAACACAGAAGGGAGTGGGAGAAGAGGAAAGGAGGGCTTAATCAGGGTAGGCCTCTTGGAGGAAATGTGCCTTCAGTAAGGCTTTGAAGAAGGGGTGAGGGCAGGGCAATTTTCTATGGGATATGAGGTGGGAGGGAATTCCAGGCCAGAGGCAGGACATGGGCAAAAGGTCGTCAGCGAGATGGATGAGATCGAGGTACAGTGAGAAGGTTGGCATTAGAAGACCGAGGCGTGTGGGCTGGGCTGTAGTAGGAGAGCAGCGAGGTGAGGTAAGAGGGGACAAGGCGATTTAGTTCTTTAAAGCCAATGGTGAGGAGTTGCTGTTTAATGTGGAGGTAGATGGGCAACCCTTGGAGTTTCTTGAGGAGTGGAAAAATATGGCCTAAATGTTTTTGTACAAAAATGATCTGGCAACAGAGGGAAGTATGGACTGGAATGAGGAAAGGCAGGAGGCTGGGAGGTCAACAAGGAGACTGATACCGTAATCCAGTCGGGAAAGGATGTGATTGAATTAACGATGTAGCAGTTTGGATGGAGAGGAAAGGCCAGATTTTATCGATGCGATGAGTCGAATCACCAGGATTTAGCAATGGGTTGAATGAGAGAGGGGAGTCGAGGATAACACCAACGTTATGGGTTTGTGAGATAGAAAGGATGATGGGGTCATTTACAGTGACGGGAAAGTGAATTGGTCGACATGATTTGGGTGGGAAGATAAGGGGTTCTGTTTTGGGCACGCTAAGGCTCCTGAGGTAACGGGAGAACATCCAAGTAGAGATGTCTTGAAAGCAGGAGGAAATGCGAGACAGCAGAGAGGGAGAGATCAGGGATGGAGATGTAGATTTGTGTATCATCCACACAGAGGTGGTAGTTGAAGCCGGGAGAGTGAATGAGTTCTCCAAGGGAGTGAGTGTAGATGGAGAATAGAAGAGGGCCCAAAACTGAACAGCGAGAGACAACTATACTTAGTGGGTGGGAGGCAGAGGAGGAGACCATGAAAGAGACTGAGAATAAGCGGTCAGAGAGAACCAAGAGAGGAGTGTCAGTAAAGCAGAAGCTGGATAAAGTTTCCAGGAAAAGAGGGTGGTCGACAGTACCCAAGTCAGCTGTTTGGTCGAGAAGGATTAGGATGGATTTGGCATGACGAAGATTCATTCACTCAATAGTAGGAGGCCTTCCTAGATTGAGCCCCCTTTTTCTTCTTCCCCTCCACATCCCCCCCCCCGCCTTACCTACTTCCCCTCCCCACAGCTCTTGTATATATTTGTACAGATTATTACTCTATTTACTTTACCTGTACATATTTACTATTCTATTTATTTTGTTAATGATATGCATATAACTTTAATTCTATTTGTTCTGACGATTTTGACTCCGTCTACATTTTTTTTGTTGTCTGTCTCCCCCTTCTAGACTGTGAGCCCGTTGTTGGGTAGGAACCATCTCTATATGTTGCCGATCTGTACTTCCCAAGCACTTAGTACAGTGCTCTGCACACAGTAAGCGCTCAATAAATACGACTGAATGAATGAATGAATGAATGAATGAGGGTCCTAAAGGGCACATTCTTCCAGCTCTTACTCTGGCATAAAATGAGTGTTTCTCTGTTCCAATTATTTCAGCCGTTGTCAGAGGGATTGTACACGGATTTGTCCAGATTTACAGCCATCCTTCGGGTCTAAAGATAGAGTCCCAACAGGGAAGGTTTTCCCATGTGTGCTGCTGTGGCTGAGAAGGCCCTACGCCATGTTCAGGATCTTTTCTTGATGCCGCATGCGAGAAATGCGAGATACCCCTGTAGATTGTAAACTCTATGTGGGCAAGGAACATGTCTAAGAACTTTGTTGTACTCTCCCAGGCACTTAGTACGATGCTCTGCGCATAATAAGCACTCAATAAATGCCACTGCTTGATCGATTGCTTTAGACAGTGCTCCACACAGAATAAGTGTTCAGTGAATGCCACTGACTGCCTGATTGATTGATTAATATCTATATCCTTCTCTAGACTTGTAAGTACACTCCTCTAATAATACAATAATTTTGGTATTTGTTAAGCACTTACCTCGTGCAAAGCACTGCTCTAAGAGCTGGGGAGGTAATCAGGTTGTCACATGTGGGCTCACAATTTTAATCCCCATTTTACAGATGAGGTAACTGAGGCACAGAGAAGTTAAGTGACTTGCTCAAAGTCAAACAGCTGACAAGCAGTGGGGCCGGGATTTGAGACCATGACCTCTGAATCCCAAGCCTGTGCTGTTTCCACTGAGCAATGCTGCTTCTCTAGACTTGTAAGATCATTGTGGGCAGGGAATATGTCTACCAACTCAGTTATGTTCTACTCTCCCAAGTGCTAACTACAATGCTCTGCACATAGTAAGCAATCAATAAATACCATTGATTGATAGACTGCTTTGTACAGTGCTCCACACAGAGTAAGTATTCAATAAACACCATTGGTAAATTGTCTGATTGATTAATATCTGTATCGTCCTCTAGATTGTAAGCTCACTGTGACCACGGAATGTTTCTGCCAACTCAGTTATACTGTAATTATCCAAGTACCTAATACAGTGTTCTGCACATGGAAAGTGCTCAGCAAATACCATTGATTGATTGAGTGACCGATTCACTAAATGTCTCTATCCCCCTCTAGCCTTTAAGCTCATTGTGTACAGAAAACCTATCTACCAGCTCTGTATTACTGTACAATCCCAGGCACTTAATACAGTGCTCTGCATACAGTAATCGCTCAGTAAAGACCATGGATTGATTGATTGATTATTTGATGAGATGAGAAGGGAGCAAATCAGGATGGCAAAGAAGGGAGTGGGAGAAAAGGAAATAGGGACAGGGACAGGGGGTATAGAAGAGGGTACCAAGATCCAAGAGACACATTTGTCATTTCCCCAATTCCTGGAAGTCTGCCCCAAGCAATTCACAACAGTTCTACCGTATCAGATCAACAGCTACCCTTCATCTCGATGTATGCTTTTACACTCCTAATTCTTACCTATAAATAGATTACCAGTTGTATATTCAGCTTGTAATGGATCTAGTTAATCGTGGCATTGGTATCCCTCCCTGTAAAATCCTTACGTTCTCTGATGAGAACCATTGGTGTCTACTCTTTTCACTAAATTGTGAACTCCCTAGGGCCAGAATGTGCACGTCTTCTTTTTTTGGAATTTGTTAAGTGCTTAGTATGTGCCAGGCATCGTACTATGTGCTAGAGTAGATAAAAGATAGTCACTCAGTTGATCAGTTGCATTTATTGAGTGCTTATTGTGTGCAGAACACTGTACTAGGTGCTTACGAGAGTACAATAATACAATATAAAAGATGCATTTCCTGTGCACAACGAGCTTACAGGCTAAAGGGTGAGACAGAAGCTAATGTAAATACATAATGGAAATGGGTATAGGTGCTATGGCGCTGGATGAAAGAAGGGAGCAAATCAGGATGGCAAAGAAGGGAGTGGGAGAAAAGGAAATCAGGGCTTATTCAGGGAAGGCGTTTTGGAGGAGCTGTGCCTTAAATAAGGCTTTGAGGGTGGGGAGAGTGATCGTCCATTGGATTTGAAGACGAAGAGCACTGCAGCTCAGAGACAGGATATGGGATATGGGTCGGCAGTGAGATAGACTAAATTATGGTGCAGTAAGTACGTTAGCACTAGAGGAGTGAGATGTTCAGGCTAGGTTAGAGCAATGAGGTGAAATAAGAGGGAGCAAGCTGATTGAGTGCTTTAAAACCAATGATAAGGAGCTTCTGCTTGATGTGGAGGTGGATCAGAAACGACTGGAGGTTCCTGAGGAGTGAGAAATCATGGCCTGAACGTTTCTGTAATAAAATGACCCGGGCAACAGAGTGAAGTATGGACTGGAATGGAGAGAGAAAGGATATAGGAAGGTCAGCAAGGAGGCTGATGCAGTAATCAAGGTGGGACATGATAAGTGATTGGATTACTGTGGTAAGTTTGGAAGGAGAGGAAGGAAATTGTTTTATGTACTTCAATAATTAAGTTCTAAGTCAACCAAATTGAAGTACAACATAAGGGCAAGATATATTCTTTGTAAATAAAGGGCGTACACCTTGCTAAAGTTTTACAGGTGTTTGTGAATGCCTGAGTTCTAAAATGACAAATGGGAAAATGAAATTTAATTGGAAAATCCTCCTGGATAAGTTGGGCTTCCAGTAGGGATTTGAAAATGGGGAGAAATGAGGCTTGTCAGGTTTGAAAGAGGGAGGGTACTGGTGTTCCGCCAGGCAGGCGGAAGGGTACAATTCAAGGGTTGTAGGCAGGGAAGTTCAGAACGAGACATGGTAAGTAAGTCTGGGGGGATTGGAGAGTGTGAGCTAGGGTGTAGTGGGAGAAGAGAATGGGTAGGTAAGAGAGAGAGACAGAGAGCTGATTTAGGATGGTCCCCGGTCTTGGCCTGATATATCTCCATTCTCCAGAGTTGAAACAGAGACCAATTATTAATCATGAAACGGAATGATGATGAGTCCATTGATGTTGTTCTAGGAAGGAGTCCCAGAGTAGGAACCACGTGAGACTGGGCAATCATTTGGGTTGAGACAACAGGCAGCCCACGATCCTGGCCTTCTGATATTCCCGGACAGTGAACTGCCTCAGCCAAGCCCTGGGCACGTCCTCGCATGGGGAATCCCCCAGGAACTAACTCGGCCGTCGTCTGAGGGGACGGTGCAGCCAGCAGGAGAGCCGAAAGGGGGATGGAGGATCCTGACAGCCCCCACCCCTCACCCAGACCTTTCTGTCACCCCCACCAGCGTCCAGGACTGACGAGGTGGAGTGAGCCTCTCTCTAAGCTGAGTTCGATGCGCCCTAGGCCAGGACAGGCCCAGTGATTCTGGAGAGGAGCAGGGGAAGATGAGGGGCAGGGAAGGGAAATTAAAATATAAGCCCAGGATATAACAGGAATTTTTCTGTTCTTTCTTAGTAATAATAATTGTGGTATTTCTTAAGTGTTTACCATGTGCCAACACCATACTCAGTGCTGAAATAGATATGAAATAATCAGATTGGACACTGTCCCTGTCCCGCATGGGCTCACCGGCTTAAAACCCATTTTACAGATGAGGAAACCGAGGAACAGAAAGGTTGAGTGACTTGCCCGAGATCGAACAGTAAGTAAGTGGCAGAGTCGGGATTAAGACCAAAGTTCTCTAGACACCCAGTACCATCCTCTTTCCACTAGGTTGTGCTGTTACTCCAATTATGTAGAATTATATGACCACAATCCTTGCAGATGCTTGTAAATCGAATAGACTTGTACGCGTCAGGAATGGTTTCAGTGCCGTCCTTAACCAAGGCAGGTTGATTGTAGGAGATGAACAACCTGATTAGTGCTTGGTACAGTCTCCGGAACATAGTGAGGGTGAAAAGTTACCATAAAAACCCCCGAGATTCCCTCCAACCCAAATATTTTCTCCTCTCCTGTGCACTATTCTCTGGAATATTATTCTCATCTGTATCTTTTCTAAATGTCCCTAGGCAGTCAACTTCAATTCATGAAAAATTACTGATGTCACCGTGAAGACAGAATTCCTCCTACTGGGATTCTCGGAGGTCTGGGAGCTGCAGCCGGTTCAGGCTGCGCTGTTCCTTCCGATCTACCTGGCGGCCTTGACCTGGAATCTCCTCATCGTCTCCTTCACCACCCTTGACTGGCGCCTGCACACCACCAAGTACGTCTTCCTCAGGAACCCGTCCAAAACCTGCCAGTCTCACCTCCGCAACATTGCCAAGATATACCCTTTCCTCTCCATCCAAACCACTACCCTGCTCGTTCAAGCTCTCATCCTATCCCGTCTGGATTACTGTATCAGCCGCCTCTCCGATCTCCCATCCTCCTGTCTCTTCCCACTTCAATCCATACTTCACGCCGCTGCCTACATTGTCTTGGTCCAGAAACGCTGTGGGCATGTTACTCCCCTACTCAAAAATCTCCAGTGGCTACCAATCAATCTACGCATCAGGCAAAAACTCCTCACCCTCGGCTTCAAGGCTCTCCATCACCTCGCCCCCTCCTACCTCACCTCCCATCTCTCCTTCTACAGCACAGCCCGCACCCTCCGCTCCTCTGCCGCTAATCTCCTCACTGTGCCTCGTTCTCGCCTGTCCCGCCGTCGACCTCCGGCACACGTCATCCCCCTGGCCTGGAATGCCCTCCCTCCGCACATTCGCCAAGCTAGCTCTCTTCCCCGCTTCAAGGCCCTACTGAGAGCTCACCTCCTCCAGGATGCCTTCCCAGACTGAGCCCTCTCCTTCCTCTTCCCCTCTTCCCCCTTCCAATCCTCACCGCCTTACCTCCTTCCGCTCCCCACAGCACCTGTGCATATCTATATATGTTTGTATGTATTTATTACTCTGTCTACTTATTTCATTTGTACATATTTATTCTATTTATTTTATTTTGTTAATATATTTTGTTTTGTTCTCTGTCTCCCCCTTCTAGACTGTGAGCCCACTGTTGGGTAGGGACTGTCTCTATATGTTGCCAACTTGTACTTCCCAAGCTCCTAGTACAGTGCTCTGCACACAGTAAGCGCTCAATAAATACGATTGAATGAATGAATGAATGAATGAATGAATGACCTGCCTTGAGATGGGAGTCGGGTCCTTGCTTACAGGGGCAATGTTCGGAGTCTTCATTTCAATTGCGACATTCTCCCTGCCTTCCTGCAGGTCCGATGTGATCACATAGTTTTTCTGTGACGTCCCGTCGGTAATAAAACTCTCCTGCTCTAAAACGTATGCTGCCTTAAAGGTGGCTGTAGCCACTGGTGCCTGTTTCAGTGTCTTCTGCTTCGGCTCCATCGTGGTCTCGTATGTGTGCATCTTCCGGGCCATGCTGAGGATGCCGGCATCCCAGGGCCAGATCAAAGCCTTCTCAACCTGCCTGCCCCATATCGTTGTTGTCACCGTTTTTATCTTTACGGCTTCCCTCGCACATTTAAAACTGACTTCCAGCTCCTACTTTCAGCTGGACCTGCTGGTGTCCGTGTTCTACACCGTAGTGTCCCCCACCCTGAACCCCCTCATCTACAGCCTGAAGAACAGAGATGTGAAGAGGGCGATCGGGAGAGTCCTGTTTGGGAGTCTTTTCACCAGAGATAGAAAATTTCACTTCACGCTCTGACCCTGTTATTTCTCTCCCCAAGGACTGACTCCAGACAGACTTGGGCAGCCTGCAAGGATCTGTGGCATTTTTCATTAGAGACTTTTCCTGGATGCACGCTGCCTATTATAAATGGCTTTGACTAGTTTGGTATAAGAGGTTTTACCAGTTGTTCTTGTCTGGTATTTAAATCTAGCTCCCATGCCTGGGGATGGATGTCTGCACTTGGATTCACCCCCTTTATTCAGCACCAGCAGAGGGTAGAGCACTGCCCTGGGAGTCAGAAAGACCTGAGTACTAATCCTGGCTCTGCCACTTGTCTTCTGTGTATCCTTGGGTAAGTCACTTCACTTCTCTGTGCCTTATTTGTAAAATGGGGATGAATACTGTTGGCCCCATGTGGGACATGGACTGTGTCCAACCTGATTACCTTGTATCTACCCCAAAGGATAATACAGTGCCTGGTACATAGTAAGTGCTTCACAAATACCATTAAAAAATGGTAGCTGAAGAAGGGTGATTTAGGCTTCATTTTGATCCTCAAATCTTCCCCAGAAGCCAGGAGTACAGGTTGAATTTTTTCAAACACGTAATGCTCTCAGTTGTCACTCAGTAACACCATTATGATTTATCTTCCTACTTTTACTGTTACTATTATTATTTATTGTATAATATACTTCAATATTTAAGTAACAATTCAATCAATCAATCAATCAAATTGAAGTACAACAGAAGGCCAAGGTATATTCTTTGCACACGAGGAGCTTAAACCTTACGAAAATGTTATAGGTGCCTGTGACACACAGTCATTCGGTGGCAGTACTGGAATGAGATATAAGGGTCCTTTTCTTTTTTTTTGCCTAGTCAATCTGAATATTGCATTCTCCCATGACTAACCAAATGGGCTAGGGTGCTTATTCCCCCTACCACGAAATATTTCCAATTCCCAGAGTTGAAAAATAAAGCCAATATTAATCATGGAAAAAGAATGATGAGTACATTGAGGTTGTTCTAGGAAGGAGTACCAGAGTGGGAACCACGTGGGACTGGGCAGTCACTCAGGTTGTGGAACAATTTAGGAACACAACCTCTTAATAAATACAATAATGATGTCATCATTAGTAATGTCCATGAAAATATAATGATATGCTCTTTAGCATGACTCTGGGGGTGGGAATAAAAGTTGGAAAATGTGAGGTGGTATGGGAGAAGGGAAGAGAGGATGACTGTAGCTTCATCTGTCATGCATATCCGTCCTCTCACTTCAATCAGTCTTTCCTTCCTTCCTTCCATCCTTCCTTCCAACCATTCGTTATCCATCGATCCATCCATCCATCCATCCATCCATCCATCCATCCATCCTTCCATCCAGAGCACAGGCTTGGGAGTCAGAGGTCGTAGGTTCTAATTCCTGTTCTGCTACTTGTCTGCCATATGACCTGGGGGAAGTCACTTCACTTCTCTGTGCTTCGGTTACTTCATCTGTAAAATGGGGGTTGAAACTGGGAGACCCATGTGGGACAGGGACTGTGTCAAACCTGATTACCTTGTACCTACTCCAGCACTTAGAACAGTGCTTGACACACAGTAAATGCTTAACAAAGACCATAATTATTACTATTACTATTATATGGTATTTATTGACCACATCCTGGGTGCAAAGCAGTGTAGTAAGCTCTCAGGAAAGTTAAAAAGAGATAGAATTGCATTGTTCATCCTCTCTAGGGGATTATGATCTAATGCAGGAGCTAGACACAGAATAAATTAGGTTCTGAGCCCCCCCATTCGTCTCCCCCTCTTCCCCCTCTCCATCCCCCCCGCCTTACCTCCTTCCCTTCCCCACAGCACCTGTATATATGTATATATGTTTGTACATATTTATTACTCTATATATTTATTTTACTTGAACATATCTATTCTATTTATTTTATTTTGTTAATATGTTTGGTTTTGTTCTCTGTCTCCCCCTTCTAGACTGTGAGCCCACTGTTGGGTAGGACCGTCTGTATATGTTGCCAACTTGTACTACCCAAGCGCTTAGTAAAGTGCTCTGCACACAGTAAGTGCTCAATAAATATGATTGATTGATTGATTGATTGATTGATTGACTGATAGAGGAGGAAGGAGAGAAGGGAAAGATGAGAAAGTGGATGAATGTTTGATTCCAGAGTACAGTTTATATAGTCAGTATGAACAGACCTTCAGCGGATTTGCAATCAGGACAAGTCAGAAGAAGCAGTGTTGCCTAGTGGGTAGATCAGGGACCAGGGATTCAAAAGAACATGAGTAACGATCCCGGTTCCACCACATGTCTGCTGTGTGACCTTGGACAGGGTCGCTTAACTTCTCCGTGCCTCAGTTCCCTCATCTGTAAAATGGGGATTGTGATTTGAGCCCCACGGGGGACATGAACTCTGTAACTACTCCAGCACTTAGTATAGTGCCTGATATATAGTAAGTGCTTCATAAAGGCCATACGAAAAAGTTACAGTTGTCTGCTTGACTGACAGATTGAGTGTTTCAGGTTGTGAATTCGACAAAGGTGAAACCATTCACAGTGGCTGAAGACTGTCGTTGGAAACAGGAACGGTTGGGACGTTGGGATGCAGATGCTGCTTTTTCCATAGGAAGCCCGAGAGCTGGCACGATCGCTGATTTTGCAGGGACGTGCCCTTGTCTCCCAGGAGCCTCAGAAACCACATGACCAGAGGGTACCTGGGTTGTCCAGGCCCTGACGTCCCTCGGTAGGGCCCCGAGTCATCCTCCAGTGATCCCCCTAGAAACATCTCCTTGTTTATCTATAGGGAAGGGGGCTGTCTGGAGAGCTTCTCAGGGTCTGAGGGGGAGCGGAGAGGGATCGAAAGCTTCTCTATGTTCCTTCCTGGCTGACCGAACCCAGGAGTCTGAAGGGATAGAGGGGATCAGCCTTAAGAAGTCAGCGACCCCCAGCCCCACCTCGCCCCGGTGAGAGTGACCGGGGTAGAGTGGGATGGAGAGGTGTGGGGCACGAGGATGAGGATGGATGAGATGGAGCCAGTCTAGGGCTTACTTTTAGAGCAGTGCTTTGCACATAGTAAGCGTTTAACAAATGCCATTATTATTATTATTATTATTATTATTATTATTATTATTATTATTACTTTCGGGTTCATACCAGGGCCGCGGCCCCCAGCGGAGCAAGGGTGCTAGCAGGAGGGGAAATGTTTTCAAATTCAGTAACCCCCAACCATCACACACCTCTTCTCCTTCTTCCTCAAACCTTGCTACCATGCCAACCACCCGCCGAGCTACGGTGCTCCAGAACAGTTTCAGCACTGTAAACAATCAATTTGGCCTTCAGTGGGTCCCAGAATACCTTACAGAGGCTAAGTGACATGCAGGGCTGAGAGAGTGTGCCAGCTTTGGACCGCAACTGGCACTCTCAGCAATTCCTCCCTGTAAGAGTTTTTCCCAAATGTTGGGAGAAGACAAATATTGAGAAAGGTTGTAATCCCTGCCCTCAAAAATTTTCCAGCCTACTGGGCTAGGTGTCCGCTGTAGGGTAGGGATCGTCTCTATATGTTGACAACTTGTACTTCCTAAGCGCTTAGTACAGTGCTCTGCACACCGTAAGCGCTCAATAAATACGATTGAATGAATAGGTTGACACACTATAATTTACTATCAATTAATTAATCTTGAATCATATTTATTGAGCGCTTATTGTGAGCACTAATTAGCCGCGGTAGTCCACCACCACGGTGCCCAGCGTGTACAGGCCCTCCACGTCCAGGGCGCTGTAGGTCCGCATGCCATTCAGGTCGTGGCTGGGGGTGGCGTAGGCGGCTGTGTGGACCCCGAAGTCCTTGTAGTGGTGGCGCACATCGAAGTCCAGGCTGAATATGTTGTTCCAGATAAACATCTGCATCTTGGTTTCCTCTCTGGGGTTGATGATCATCACGATCCCGTCGATCCCGCCATGGACCCCCGATGTCTGATGCCATGAGGTCACTGTATACCTGGAGGGGGCAGGGGCTCGGCTCAGGGATCGAGTCTCCATGGCGGATGCTGCTGGTCAGTCTGTGGGCTCAGGTTCCGAGAGGCGGTGTTGGGGGGAAGTGACGCCAGCTGCCTACCCCCAACCCCCCACCCGCAAAGAACCATCTCCTAGCCCTCGACGTACCTTGAAGTTGGCTCGTTGCCTCAGCAGCCACTCAGGAAGGTTATTCCGGGGCAGCTCTCGTGTAGTCTGCAGCTCTTCGTTCCAATCCTGCGTCTGGTGGGTGGGGGAGGGGAGGTGGGTGGGCGAGGGTCAGGGGGCCAACACTCTGCAGGGTGCGGCCTGCACCCCACCTTCGCCTCGCTGGGTTTTCAGAGGGGTGATGCCAAGACTCTGCCAGGGCTCCATGCCAGGGAGATGGGGAGTGCAGACACTGCTCCACCCAAACCTCCACAGCCACTCCCTCAGACAAGGTTAGGCCCAGACCCTGCCTCCTTCAACCTGGAGCCGCAGTGTCAGGCCAGGGAGAGTGGACAGGCCTTGGGAATGCCTGAGTGCTGACTCCACGGGGCCGGGGGCGAGGAGGTTGGAAAGGCAGGCACCTGTCCAGTGATGTGCTCCTCGTAGCCCAGCCGCGAGGTGTAGGTGTCCTCAGCCCGCACGCAGTCCATGGCGTACTGGGCCTGGGGCGCCATCCAGCTGTACACCTGGAATGGGGTGGCGATCTTCTCGAAGAGGTGGCGCTGTACCCTGCAGTCAGAGTTGGGGGGGAGGGGGCACATCAATCAGCTCCATGGCACGAGAACGTTTCTGACCACTCCTGCCCTTCATCGAGCCCAGGGGCTCCCAGGACCCCCAGTGCAGCCCAGCTCTTAGGGCTCATTTTCTCCAGCTGGTCGGGGGCCCCAGCTCCCACCGCCTCCCCACCCGGTACTGAGAGAAGGGACAGAGACCCGATGCTAAGCCCTTCCCCTCCCCAGGGCCTGGACACTGGGACGCGCAGGACCACTTGGGGGCCAAACCCTTAAAACGTGGGCTCCTGCGAGGCCATGGCCGTTGGCTCCCCGCCCCCAGGCGCGGGATGTGGGAGGCCCCCGCGTACCTTTTCTTCGGCAGGGCAACAAAGTTTTTTTGAAGGCTGGGCTGATCTGGTTGAGGAGCTCCACCAAGGAGTGGCTCAGGAAGTGGTGGGCTGGAAGGCTTGGAATTGAAGCTGTACGCCTTGGACCTGCAGGGGAACATGGCGCATTCATCTCCCCTCCCACCCCGCCTGCCCCCATGCCATGAGCCCAGAGTCCGTCCGAGGAGACCCCCCACTCACTGGTTTAGGTAGAAGCCGCGGGTGGAGGCGGTGATGCTGAAATGGCGGTCCTCGGCCATGACCACGTACAGGTAGACCAGGTCCCCGTGCACCTTGCGGTTGCCGGGCGGTGGATTCCAGCCGCTCATGGTGAACACCTTGAAGCACTGCAGGGGCTGGGGAAGCGAGGGGCATGGGCATCAGGGGAAGCCGGCCAAGGCTGTTGCCCGTCCCCTAAATCCCCGCCCACCGGGGGTCGGTGCCGTTCCACCTCCGACGCCGAACCTAGTTCCCGCGGCTGCCCCACCTTCCAGTCGCTGTTCTAGGGCTGCAGGGCGCAAAGCAGCCGATCCTTGCTCCCGGACAGGATGTGCTCGGGGGTCGTACAGTCGATCTGCTCCAGCTCCCCGGCCTTCTTCCGCTTGCCGCTGTGTGGGTGGGTGGAGGCCGCCATTAGCGCCCTGCCACCGCCCACACGGGGCCAGGGCAGGCTAGAGAAGCCCTCCATCTCCCACTCCCACAGGGCCACGTCGCTGCCGCAACCACCCGTACAGCCAGGCTCGTCTTCGGTGAAGACGCTCAGGAAGGACAGCGAGTTGCAGTCCAGGCCGTTGAAGGCGATGGACGGATTCAGGCTCTTCAGCAGGCCCCGGATGTGGCGCACATGAATCAGGGCCTCGAGGACCGTGTAAGGCACTCGGGGAGGGGGAGAGCCGGAAGGGCGCTGATGGTCGGGGCGGGGGGAGGCTGGGGAAACGGCGAAGTGGAAGCAATTCCAGAATCTCCCCCCACGGGCCAGAGATGCAGACCCGCGAAGGCCCAGGATGACCTTCATCCCATGCCCTTTTCCCACCCCCGCGTTGGGAAGCCAGGCCGTCCACCTTCTGACCCGGCCCCGGACAGGGTGGGATGAGGGGGAGGGCTTGCCTTCCACCACTCGGAGCGATGCTCTCTCCTGCAGCCCCTCGATGGTCTTGAGCTCAGCGAAGTTGCTAGGATGTTACCGTCCATCTGCATGGAGAAACTGGTGCGGTGGCAGGTGTCTTCGAGGTCCATGAGCACCGGGTGGACCTCCTGCTCTATCTCCTGCGGAGAGACCTGCAGCCAACAGGGCCAACTATCAGGGTCCGGCCTGGGTGTCCCCTCTGCCCGCTCTCATTCGGCCCCAAAGCCTCTGACTCCCAGGTCTCTCCTCCTCTGGGAAGGAAAGAGGAGGAGCAGGAGCAATTTGCCCTTGTCTTTGACGGGGGAGGGACTGGGCTGGCATGGGTCAGGGGTTCTAGATAGACCTTGCCTCCGGGTCGCCATCACCCTCGGGGGCTAAGCTCGGTCCTCCCCCCTGTAAGTCACTCCACAGGCCCGGGCAGGCTGGGTTGATTCAACCAAAGGGCTCTCCTCAACAGTGGTGCGATGGCTGGGGCTCAGCCCAGGGACGTCCTCTCTGCCTGCGGCTGCCGCCCCTGACTCCATTTTGGCTCTCTTCTCACCCACAAGACAGCCTCCCTTCTCTTCCCGTCACACTTCCATACCTGTAGAGAAAAAGGCTTGATCCTTGGCACGAAGATCTTGACGGTGAAGCCTGTGCCGTGGATGTTGATGAACTCCTTATCGTCGCTCGGCTGCCCGTCCCCCTCCTCCTCCTAGACATGCCCATTTTTCCACGGCTCCTCCTCTTTCCCGTTCTCGTTGCCCCCATTCACCAGCTCCAGGACCGGCAGGAGCTCTGCCCGGCGGTAAAGGGAGTGGAGAGGGGAGGTTAGGGGCCTTTGAGGCCCAGTGACCGATACTGCACAAGCACCCCCGTCTCACGGGATGTTCTGTGAGCCTGCCTATCGGGCAGCGCCCTGACAAAGGGGAGAGTCCATTGGAGGCGGGCAGAAGACCGTCCCCGTGACCTCCACCTCCACCTCTCTGAAGCACCCCTGCCACCCACCCAAGGAAGCACCTGTATGGACAGGGAAGCCCCAGGACAGACACCGTCCTGATTCGCTGGGGAGTGGAGTGGTCAGTTGGAAATGGGGTGGGACTGACTGCCAGGAGACCTGGGACTGAGCCCCTAGTCCACCACAGCTCTACCGGGTGGCTGTGAGCAAGTCATTTAGCCTCTCTGGGCTTCGGTTTCGTCCTCTGTAAAATACAGGACAACGAACTGCGAGCCCCTAACCGTCCCCCCCCCCCCCAGTATCACCCGCCTCCTCTGGGTCCTTCGGGCCAGTATCACCCACAGGCCCTGCTCAGGCTCTGGGCGAGGATGGGTGGATACTGATCTCCCCGCATCCCTTCGACACCCACCCACAAGTGTTACCAGAGAGGCCACCGGCAGTAGTACTAAGCATTAGGAGAGTAATAATAATAATAGTAGTACTTGTTAGGCTCTTACTCTGTCCCCAGCACTGTCCTAAGTGCTGGGGTAGAAACATGTTGAGCAGGTTGGATACAGCCCTTGTTCCACATGGGGCTCACAGTCTTAACCCCCATTTTACAGATTCATTCATTCATTCAATCAATCGTATTTATTGAACGCTTACTGTGTGCAGAGCACTATACTAAGCGCTTGGGAAGTACAAGTCGGCAACATATAGAGACGGCCCCTACCAGGCAACGGGCTCACAGTCTAGAAGGGGAGATGGATAAGAAAACAAAACATGTAGACAGGTGTAAAAGTCATCAGAACAAATAGAAGTAAAGCTATATGCACATCATTGACAAAAAATGGAATAGTAAATATGTAAAAGTAAAATAAATGGAGTAATAAATATGTACAAGTGCTTTTGGGAGGGGGAAGAGGTAGGGAGGGGAGGATGGGGAGGAGAGGAAAACGGAGGCTCAGTCTGGGAAGGCCTCCTGAAGAAGGTGAGCTCTCGGTAGGGCTTTGAAGGGAGGAAGAGAGCTAGCTTGGCGTATGTGTGGAGGGAGGGCATTCCAGGCCAGGGGAAGGACGTGGGCTGGGGGTCGACGGCGGGACACGCGAGAACGAGGCACAGTGAGGAGCTTAGCGGCAGAGGAGCAGAGGGTGGGCTGGGCTGTAGAAGGAGAGAAGGGAGGTGAGGTAGGACGGGTCGAGGTGATGGAGAGCCTGGAAGCCGAGAGTGAGGAGTTTTTTCTTGATTCGTAGGTTGAGAGGTAGCCACTGGAAATTTTTGAGGTGGGGAGCAACATGCCCAGAGCGTTTTTGTACAAAGATAATCCGGACAGCAGAGTGAAGTATAGACTAAAGTGGGGAGAGAAAGGAGGATGGGAGATCAGAGAGGAGGCTGATGCAATAATCCAGTCGGGATAGGATGAGAGACTGAACCAGCAAGGTAGTGGTTTGGGTGGAGAGGAAAGGGCGGATCTTGGCGATGTTGTGGAGGTGACATCGGCAGGTTTTGGTGACGGATTGGATGTGAGGGGTGAACGAGAGAGCAGAGTCGAGGATGACACCAAGGTTGCGGGCTTGTGAGACAGGAAGAATGGTAGTGCCATCTACAGTGACGGGAAAGTCAGGGAGAGGGCAGGATTTGGGAGGGAAGACAAGGAGTTTAGCCTTGGACATTTTGAATTTTAGATGGCGGGAAGACATCCAGATGGAGATGTTCTGAAGGCAGGAAGAGATACGAGCCTGGAGGGAGGGAGAGAGAGCAGGGGCAGAGATGCAGATTTGGGTGTCATCAGCGTAGAGATGATAATTGAAGCCTTGAGAGCGAATGAGTTCTCCAAGGGAGTGAGTGTAGATAGATAATAAAAGGGGACCAAGAAATGACCTTTGAGGAGCCCCTACAGCAAGGGGAGGAGGAGCCCACAAAGGAGACTGAGAATGAACGGCCGGAGAGATAAGAGTAGAACCAGGAGAGGATGGAGTCTGTGAAGCCAAGGTTGGATAGAGTGTTGAGGAGAAGGGGGTGTTCCACTGTGTCAAAGGCAGCTCAGAGGTCGAGAAGAATTAGAATAGAGTAGGAGCCTTTGGATTTGGCAAGAAGGAGGTCATTGGTGACCTTTGAGAGTGCGGTTTCTTTAGCGTATAGGGGATGGAAGCTAGATTGGAGGGTGTCTAGGAGACAGTTAGAGTTGGGGCTTTCAAGGCAGCGAGTGTAGACTACTCATTCTAGGAGCTTGGAAAGGAAGGGTAGGAAGGAGATAGGACAATAACTACAATGGTCAGTGGGGTCGAGAGGTTTTCTTTCGGATTGAGGAGACATGTTCATGTTTGAAGGCAGAGGGGAAGGAACCAGTGGAGAGTGAGCGGTTGAAGATGGGAGTTAAAGAGTGGAGGAGGGAAGAGGCGAAAGATTTCATAAGATGAGAGGGAATGTGGTCTGAAGCACAGATGGATGGAGTAGCACTTGAGACGAGGGAGGAGATCTCATCTGAGGATACTGCTGGGAAGGATGGGAGAGTAGCAGAAAGGGTAGAGAGCGGAGGGGATGGAGAATGGGGAGGGGTGACTTTTGGAGCTTAGACCTGATGGTGTTAATTTTCCTAACGAAGAAAGATGCCAGATCGTTGAGGGTGAGGAATAGAGGAAGGGGAGGAAAAGGGGGCCTGAGAAGGGAGTTAAATGTACGGAAGAGCTGATGGGGATGATGGGCATGTGTGTCAATCAGGGTCGAAAAATAGTTTTATCTTGCAGAGGAGCAGGCAGAGTTAAGGCAGGAACGTGTAAACGTAAAGTGAACAGGTTTGGCTTGGTGTTTAGATTTTCTCCAGCAGCATTCAGCAGCTCGAACATAATAGCGAAGAAGGCAGAGGGTGGCCAGTTATCCAAGGCTGTGGGTTAGTGGTACGAGATCAGAGAAAGCAAAGTGGAGCGAGTTGAGTACAGAATGGAATTAAGAGCTGTACTCTGGTCATCAAGATTGGGTAGAGAGGATAGGTAGGCGAGGTGGGGCGTGATACGCTGAAAAAGATGGATGGGGTCGAGAGAGCGGATGTCTCTTTGGGGTAGTAATATAGATTTACAGCGAGGAGGAGTGTGCGTAAGGAGGTAGGTTAGAAGGTTATGATCAGAGAGAGGGATTTCAGGGTTGATGACGTAACCGAGGATCAGAGAAGTCAAATGACTGTCCCACGGTCACACAGCAGGCATGGGGTGGAGCCGGAATTAGAACCCAGGTCCTTCTGACTCCTGACTCCCAGGCCCATGCTCTATCCACTTTATAACGCCATAAGAGACACATTCCTTGCCCCTTCTAGAAGGAAAACAAGAATGAAAAGATGAATATGCCATTATTACATGCTATTTTACAGATTAGGAAACTTAGGCCCAGAGAAGTGAAGTGACTTTCCAAAGGTCCCACAGCAGCAAAGGAACAGAGTCAGGATTAAAAGCAAAGTTCTCTGACTCCCCACTAAGCTGTGCTTGGGAGAGTACAATAGAACAAAGCTGGTAGATGTGCATGCTACTCTCAAGGAGCTCAAAGTCAGGAAGAGAACTCCTGGGCCCATGATTGTTGCACTAACCGAGGATAGATATAAGTTGATTCGCGTTTGAGTTAGGTGAAGTGGAAATGAATCGGGAAATGTGGTTGGAGGAGGTGGGATTTTAGCAGTGCTCAGAATTTGAGAAGACCTGTGCCCTCTCTGATTTTGAGTGGATAAGGGAGGGAGTCCAAGAATAAGATGGAAAAGGGAGAATCGGTCGTAACAACTAGAAAGTTGCTTTGAGAGCTGAGAAGACGAGTTGAACGATGAAAAGAAGGTGAAGGGCAGCCGTAGGGTGGAGAGCCTTCAAGTCGATTGTGAGTAATTGTTGCTTGTGAAAAGACACAACTTGTCATGAGAGGAGGTTGAGGAGAGGAGAAGACGTAGGCTGAGTGATGCATTAGGAAAGGACTACATGAATCATGAGGTATGCTTGTGCTTGTGTGTGTCCAAATGTGAATGCAGAAATGTGAGCAAATGGAATCAGTTTGATTTATATGTGGGTGTATTTTTGTTGTTTGCTTTATGGTATCATTACATGCTTATTATATGCCAAGTACTGTACTAAGCCCTGGGCTGGATACAAGCTAATCAGGTTGGACACAGTCCATGCCCGACATTGTGCTTTCAGTCATAATCCCCAATTTACAGATGAGGTAACTGAGGGTCAGAGAAGGTATGTTACTGGCCCTAGGTAATACAGGGGACAAGGGGTATAGAAAGGATTAGAATCCAGGCCCTTCTGTCTACCAGGCTCATTCTCTCTGCACTAAATGGATGGATTTATGTATAAAGAAACTTCTCGTTTGACTCGAAAACCACCGAAAAAATTTCACAGCAGTCATGTTCATATCTTTATGCTCTCTGACATGTCTTATCCCCTATTTCTTTTAGTTTCAGTCTCCTCAACCAAAAATAATACTCTTGATATTTGTTACGTGCTTACAGTGTTCCAAGTAAAGTATTAAGTGCTGGGGGAGATTAAGGATAATCTGGTAGATTCACAAGGGATTCACAGACTAAGTAGAAGGGAAAACAGGAATCTAATCCTCATTTTACCATTGAGAAAACTGAGGCTTGAAGAAATCGTCACCGTCTCATGGCTATGCATCCGACAAGTGGTAGATATGGGATTGGAAACCAGGTCCTCTGACTCCCAGGCTTGTGCTCTTCACAATAGTACCCTGCTTGTACACAGTTCGATGCTTGGTGCTTCCATTAGACTGGAAACTCCTTGGGGGGAGTGATTACGTGTCCTCTGTAGGTCCTCAGTACATAGAATCGATTGGCTTAGTTCTATTCCTTCTCCAACAACATCAATGTCTCTAAATTGAAGTCTTCCCTCACTCTTCCTGTGCAGGGAGTCGACATCATTTCCCAGAAATGTTCAATGTCTCCAAGGTGAATTCAGAGATCATTTTGAATTCAATAAATGTCTATTCTCCATAGAGAATCACCAGAAAGTGCCCTGTCAATTGCTTCACTCATCCCATCAATGGACTCTAACTTTGGCTCTTCCCTAATCCATTGCAGAAAATCAATGCTGCCTCCCAAAAATGCCAAATGTCTCCATGGTGACGGAATTCTTCCGGCTAGGTGTCTCGGAGGTCTGGGAGCTGCAGCTGGTCCACGCCGTGCTGTTCCTCCTGTAGTAACTGGCGGCCCTGACGGGGAATCTTCTCATCGTCGCCGTCACCTTCCTCGACCGGCACCTCCATACCCCCATGTACGTCTTCCTCAGGCACGTGTCTGTCCTCAACCTCTGCCTCGTCTCCGTCACTGTCCCGAATCCGTCACCATCTCCTTGACTAATAACAGCTCCATCTCCTACCTGGACTTTGTGGCTGAGCTCTTATTGTTGGTCTTGTTTGCCGCTTCGGGGTATTTTAAACTCACGGCTATGTCCGACGGCTCCTATGCCACCATGTGCCTCCACCTGCGCTACGACGTCGTCATTAACAGAGTGGCCTGTGGGAAGATGGCCGCCATCTCATGGCTCAGTGGGGTCCTGATTGGAGACTTGTTTTCAGCTCCGAACTTCTCTCTGTCCTTCTGTGGGTCCAACATCGTCCAGTAGTTTTTCTGTGACTTCCCCTCCCTGCTAAAGATCACCTGCTCCGAGGACCATGTCGCCGTTCACGTGAACATCACCGCTGGGGTAGCTTTAGCCTTCGTCTGATTCATTCTCATCGTCGTATCGTATGTGCGCATCTTCTGGGCCTTGCTGAGGATGCCGGCCTCCGAGGGCCAGGCCAAAGCCTTTTCCACTTGCTTGCTTCTCCTCGCTGTTGTAATCGCCATTTCGACAGCCATCACCGCACATTGTAACCCACTCTTAGACTCCTCCTCGACGCTGGACCTGCTGGTGTCCGTGTTCTATGCAATGGTACCCCCTGCTCTGAACCCCTTCAGCTACAGCCTGATGAACCGGGACATGAAAGCCGCCATCGGGAGAGTCCTAAAGAGCAGATTTTCCTACCCTTTTTCCTGGAAAAAAAACTCTCCATGTGTTGGTATTGCCATCGCTAACCTCAGTAAGACACGCAACAGAAGTTGTGTATATGAACAGTTGTCTTTTCTGGCTGGAAGGAGGCTTTCTCAGAGTCCGGAGTGATGTCTGATAAGATCAGTGTGTGATGAACAATCCTGCCTTAGTGGGCATTGTTCTGGGGTCGATACAAGCTAACAGGTTGGATCCAGTTTACATCCCACAAGTGGTTTAATCTTCATTCCCATTTTACAAAATAAGGACCTGAAACCCCAGAGAAATGAATTGACTTACCCAAGGTCCCACAGTAGACAAGTGACAGATCCGGGATTATCACCCAGGTCCTTCTGACTGCCTGGCCTGAGCTCTATCTACTTGTCCACTGTGCTTCTCTTGGGTAAGTCCTTTAATCTTCATAATTAACAAAAGTATTTTTGCCTTCCCTGACCACTGAAACACTACAAAATGTCAGTCTCACGTGATGTGGAAAAATTCCCTCCTTGTGTTGTATTCGTTAGTATTGATGTCTTCTTCTAAATGAAGTTTATCTATCCGACTTACTACTTTTCCTTTCTGAGAGTGAACGAGTTATCAGTGCTGTCACTTGTGAAGTGAAGTACTGTGATCTAGTGGAAAGAACATGGGCCTAAGAGTCATTTATTCACTCATTCGTTTTCTTGAGCATTTACTGTGTGCAGAGCACTGTCAGAGAGCTTGGGTAGACTGTAAGCTCATCCAAACTGCCAAAGCTGTGCCAAAGTGCCAAATCAAGGCAGGCGGCTTCCTGGTAGTCATGGTTGGGCAGTGGATAATAATAATAATAATAATAATAATAATAATAATAATAATAATAATAATATTTGTTAAGCCCTTACGATGTGCCAGGCACTGTACTAAGCACTGGGGTAGATACAAGCCAATCAGGGTCGAGGGGTTTCTGATGGTTGGGGTCATTTGACTGGACAATGCCCCCCTCCTGCAAGCCCTTGGCAAGGTCGGGGAACACGGCCCTGGTCTGAACTCCAACATAGGTCCTGAGTGTGAGCATCACCCAGGACTGGCTCCGACTCTTCCGTCTGCCTTCTTGTCTCTCCCTGTCCCTCCACCCCCGTCCACCAAAGTCACTCTCACTGGAGCAGCGTGGGGCTAAGGGGCCCTGATCCCTATCTCTCCTTGGTCTTCTGGGTGGGGTAGATCACGAAGTCTCCAAGATGTGCTCAATCAAGTGCAGTGATAGACTACTGGATGTATGAATGAATGGATGAATGGATAGATGTTTGGATGAGAGGAGATGGATCTGAGCAGTTGGATCCTGCCCAAGGATCCTTTACTCCCCTTCTTCCAGCGGTCATACCCACCCTAAGAGTGTACCTTATTCTCCACCTCTTCAAAGCTTTTCTGAAGGTTATCTCCTCCGAGAGGCTTTCCCTAAGTCATCTTTTCCTTCTCTTCCACTCCCTTTCTGCTTCGCCCTGACTTGCTCACTGTATTCACCCCTTCCCAGGTCCACATCACTTATGTCCATATCCATAATTAATTTATTCATACTAATGAATACTACCTGTCTCCCAATCCAGACTGTAAGCTCACTGTGGGCAGAGAATGTGTCTGTTACATTGTTATACTATACTCTCCCAAGTGCTTAGTGCAGTGCTCTGCACATAGTAAGCACTAAATGAATATGATTGACTGACTCCTAAATTATTTTTATCATCACCATCATCATCTTCAATCAAAAGTGTTTTTTGAGCACTTACTATGCGCAAAGCACTCTACTAACATCTTGGGAGAGTATGATACAACAAAATCAGCCAGCACGTTCCCTGCCCATAGCAAACTAGCAGTCTAGAAGACCACCTAATTGATTACTTGGTCATCGCACGGGATAAAATCACCCAGACCTGGTACAGTTGGGCAGCCGAAATGTCTTGGATATTAGATCGGGATTCTACAGGCTATCCCTCCTAGTCCCAATACTTTAGGAAAAATCAAAGCAGTGGAGAGAATCATTGTGGTCCATCCATCCGGATTCTAATCCAAGCTCTGCCACTAGTCTGCTGTGTGACCTTGGGCAAGTACCTTCATTTCTCTGGCTCTCAGTTACCTCATCTTTAAAATAAGGATCGAGACTGTGATACCCACGTGGTATAGGGGACTGTGGCCAACCCGATTTGCTTGTATGCACCCGAATGCTTAGTACAGTGCCTGGCACAAAGAAAGCGCTTAACAAATACCATAGTAATGAAGATACCCTAAAAAAGCAATTACAAGATCCCTCTAAATGCACTGCTGTAAGACTCTTCAGGGGGTAGCTGGACCTAACCCAGGAATCATAAATTCATGGGCTCCTTATCATAGGCATAATTAATTAACATGACCATAATTATCAACATTATCATTATAGTCTTTATTAAGAGTTTACATGCAAACGTTTACACCTACTTCATTAGTAAAATTAACACTATTAGGTCTGAGGTCCCAAAAGTTACCCCGCCCCTTTCTCTATCCCCTCCGCTCTCAACCCTCTCCGCTACTTTCCCATCTATCCCAGCATTATCTTCACATGAGATCTCCTCCCTCCTCTCAAGTGCCACCCAATCCACCTGTGCTTTGGAGCCCATTCCCTCTCATCGTATAAAAACTCTCACCCCTTCCCTCCTCCTCGCCTTAACTTCCATCTTCAACCACTCACTCTCCACTGATTCCTTCCCCTCTGCCGTCAAACATGCCCACGTCTCTCCCATCCTAAAAAAAAACCCTTTCTTAATCCCATTGCCCCTTCTAGTTATCGCCATATCTAATTCCTACCTTTCCTTCCCAAACTCCTAGAACGAGTCGTCCACACTTGCTGCCTCGAATTCGTCAACTCCAACTCTCTCCTCGACCCCCTCCAATCTGGCTTCCGTCCCCTACACTCCACGGAAACTGCCCTCTCAGAGGTCACCAACGACCACCTTCTTGCCAAATCCAATTGCTCCTACTCTACCTAATCCTCCTCTAACTCTCAGCTGACTTGAACACTGTGGAACTCCTCCTCAACACCCTATCCAACCTTAGCTTCACAGACTCTGTCCTCTCCTGGTTCTCCTCATCTCTCTGACCGTTCATTCTCAGCCTCCTTCGCTGGCTTCTCTTCCCCCTCCCATCCCTTACTGTAGGGGTTCCTCAAGGGTTAGTTCTTTGTCCCCTTCTGTTCTCCATCTACACTCACTCCCTTGGTGAACTCATTCGCTCCCACGGCTTCAACTATCATCTCTACTCTGATGACATTCGAATTCACATCTCCACCCCTGTTCCCTCTCCCTCCCTCCAGACTCGCATCTCCTCCTGCCTTCAGAACATCTCCATCTGGATGTCTGCCCGCCATCTGATACTCAGCATGTCCAAGACTGAGGTCCTTATCTTCGCTCCCAAAATCTTTTCCTCTCCCTGACTTTCCCTTCATTGTAGATGGCACTACCATCCTTCTCGTCTCAGAAAGCCCGCAACCTTGGTGTCATCTTTGACTCCGCTCTCTCATTCACCCCACACATCTAATCCGTCACCAAAACCTGCCGGGCTCACCTCCACAACATCGCAAGGATCTGCCCTTTCCTCTCCATCCAAACCGCTACCTCGTTGGTTCAATCTCTCATTTTCTCCCGAATGGACTACTGCATCAGCCTCCTTTCTTATCTCCCATCCTCCTGTCTCACTCTGCGTCAGTCTATACTTCACTCGCTGCCCGGATCATCTTTGTACAGAAACGCTCTGGGCATGCCACTCCCCTTCTCAAAAATCTCCAGTGGTTGCCTATCAGCCTTTGAATCAAGCAAAAACTCCTCAGTCTCCGCTTCAAAGCTCTCTAGCACCTCGCCCCTTCCTACCTCACCTCCCTCCTCTTTTTCTACAGCCCAGCCCCCACAATCCGCTCCTCTGCCCCAACCTCTTCACTGTGCCACGTTCTCGCTCGTCCCGCCGTCGATCCCTGGCCCACATCCTACCTCTGGCTTGCGATGCCCTCCCTCCACAAATCCGCCAAACTATCTCTCTTCCTTCCTTCAAAGTCCTACTGAGAGCTTACCTCCTCCAGGAGGCCTTCCCAGACTGAGCCCCCCTTTTTCCTCTCCTCATCCTCCTTCCGTCTCCTTCCCACCTCCCTCCCTCTGATCTTCGCTCTTCCCTTGCCTTTCCCCCTTCCCCTCCCCATACATAGCACTTGTGTATATTTGTACATATTTATTACTTTATTTTATTTATGTATTTATTATTATTATTATTATTTATGTGTATATAGCTATGCTTCCATTTATACTGTTGGTACTTACACCTATCTACTTGTTTTTTTTTTGTGGGTTTTTATTTTGTCTTTCTCCCCCTTCTAGACTGTAAGCCCGTTGTTGGGTGGGGACTGTCTCTATATGTTGCAGATTTGTACTTCCCAAGTGCTTAGTACAGCGCTCTGCACACACTAAGCTCTAAATAAATACGATTGAATGAATTGAATAAATGAATGAAAAGGATGCAACAAGTGCTGAGTAGAAACATAATGATTAGCTCCAAGTCCCTGACCGTAGGAGGCTCAGAATATAAGAGAAAGAGAAAGCATGTATCAAATCCTCATGTAAAAAAAGATGCCCAGAGAGTTTAAGCTGGTCACCTAAAGTCATACACCTGGTCATTGTCAGGGTTGGCACTAGAACTCAAGTGCCATGGCTCCCAGTGGCATGATCAATCCCCTCGAGACAGTAATCTCCTTGTGGGCAGGAAACATGTCTACCAAATCTTTTCTTTATCTTCCCCTCCAAACCCCACCCTCCCCTTTATTTTCCCATCACCGTAGATGACTCACCATTCTTTCTGTCTCACAAGCCCATAACCTTGGTATTATCCTCGACTCCTCTCTGTCATTTAACCCACAAATTCAATCCATCCCTAAATCCTGTCAGTTCTCCCTTCACAACATCGCTAAAATATGTAAAATATGCCCGTTCCTCTCCATCCGAACTACTACCACGGTAATCCAATCCCTTATTCTATAGTAGTAAATATGATTGATCCTGTAATAAACATGATTGATTGACTTATGGATTGAATACCAGCACAAGGAAACAGACATTTCGACCTATAGAGGAGTCTTGGGGAATCTCCTTTTAAAGACTGTCAACAGAGCAGCTTTCAAGTCCCGGTTCCTCAGGCTGTAGATAAGGGGGTTCAGGACCGGGGGCATGACGGTGAAGAACACCGACAACAGCAGTTCGAACACCGAGGAGGTGTGTGAGAGAAGCAGAGAACATAAAAAGATGAACTTGGCTGCTGTGAAATGTTTTAGGTCAATCGACATATTTATTGAGCAGTTACTGTGTGCAGAGCACTGTAATAAATGGTCGGGAGAGTCCAGCATAATGGATTTGGTAAGTACAGTCCCTGCCTATGACAAGCGTATAGTCTAGAAGTTATTTTATACTCAACCTAATATCCTCAGCCCCTCTCAGGATTTCACCTGGAGAGTTTCTAGTGCTCTACCAGTCTCGGCTACTGGAGGGAGAGTCAAGCAGAGGTCTGCCCATTCCATTCATGGCTTGGCCACTGGCTAGCGAGTGGAACTGCTACAAGTCAAAATTCACCTGTGCTGGGCATCAACTTCATGGGAGAGAGTCTAGGGCAGAGACTCAAGTATACTGCATGGAATAAGGTAAACCAGTGCCATATGTTTACCAAGAAAGCTTTATGGTTAAACTACCAGTAGTCATTCTGGTATGTATATCCATAGAGTTTTCTTGGTAAACATAAAGAAGTGCTTTGCCATAGCCTCCTTCTGCACAGTGAAATCCTGAGTCTCTGCCGTTGTCTTTGATCCACATTTCGATCATTTGTTTATTTGCCTTTGATAATTTCCCATCCCACTGCTGCCCAGCAAAGATAAATAATCTTTGTCCGATACTTCCGCTTAGATCTTCCAGTTATGGGTAACCCTAGGGAGAGTATCTCTCAATGGCATAGCTCTAAACTGTACTGGTGCACACAAACTCTCCTGCCACGGTAAGGCATTGATTCATAGAACTTCGGTACAGAAGAACTGATGATGGTACTGGGTTTTTTTCCCAGAATCAGTCACACTCTCTCATCCCCATCAATCACGTTCCCGCTGAAAACGTTTTTAACAGACAGGAACCACTGATAGCCGAAGTGACTGTAGCATCGTGCCGATTACTAGGTTGTAGCATCCGAGCCTGGCGTGAGGGTGACATGGTAGCTAGGGCGGGATGCTGAAGGGAGGAGAGCTGTGTCGGCAATGGGACCATTGGTGGATTCCCCACAGGCCTGGGAGTCAGAAGGATGTGGGTTCTAATCTCGGCTCCCTCAAAAATCTATTGTGTGACCTTGGGCAAGTCACTTCTCTTCCCTGTGCCTTGGTTACCTCATCTGTAAAATGGGGATAAGAGTGTGAGCTCCATGATGGACAGGGACTGTGTCCAACCTGATTACCTTGTATCTAACCCAGCGCTTAGAACTGTACTTGGCACACAGTAAGCGTTTAATATGTACCAAAATTATTTATGATTTATTATTTCTGGCAAGCCATAACTCTCTACAAACCTGCCCTGTTTGAGGTACCGTCTTGGTATGAACTGGTATCTCCCCTCTTCTAGACTGTGAGCCCGTTGTGGGCCGGGATTGTCTCTGTTGCTGAATTGTACTTTCCAAGCGCTCAGTACAGTGTTCTGCACACAGTAAGAGCTCAAAAAATAAGATTGAATGAATGGATGAACTCTAACCTGTTCCCCAAGTTCGAGAATCTCCCCAGAATGGCTCCATCTCTGGCTTCATCCTTCTGGTTCCATCCTGTCTCTCTCCAACCCCAGCTCACTCTCACCAGGGAAGCCAGGGCTGGCAGGGGACACTGATATCCTCTGAACGGGGCTGGTCTCCTCTTTCTCCTAGGATTCCTGGGTTCGTTCAGCCACAAACGGCCAGCCAGGAGACCTCAGCCACTCTCTGCTCTCCCATGGATATTGACCAGCTCTCCAAACCGACCCCATTCCCGTAGAGAAAAGCAGTCACTGCTCCGAGGGGGATCCCTGCAGGACTGAACTGGGACCCTGTTGATGGGCCTCGTGGGCCAGGTGACGCGAGAAACCTCTGGTCACATGGTTCCTGAGTTCCTGTAGAGATAAGAACCTGGCACTTCCAACTGCAGCAACAGTCCTTGCCCGTGATGTTCCCATGGCAACAACAGCGTCTTCTTCTACATACGTATACCCCTATCCAGAGAGAGAGAGAGACAGGGAGAGAGTGATATGCTTCTGAGTAGGAGAAGCAGCATGATTTAATGGAAAGAACATGGACACGAGAGTCCCAGCTCTTCTGAATGTTTGGCAGGTGACCTTGAGCATGTCACTTCATTTCTCTGTGCCTCAGTTTCCTCAGCTGTAAAATGGAGATGTCATACTTGTTCTCCCTCCTATGTAGACTGTGTACTTCATATGGGAAAGGGATTGTGTGCAACCTGAATAATTTGTATCCAGCCCAGCGCTTAGAACAGTGCTTGACACGAAGTAAGTGCTTAACAAATACTATATCAAAAATAGAATATACCCTCATAGTCTTACTGGGAGAGTGTGATTGGCTCAGTGTAACCAATGCAGAAACAGAACCATCAACACAGAGGTAGGGAGTGACAGATTGGAAAGCTCAGTTAGTGTCTGGAGACTAGTAGAAGCGGCTTGGCCTAGTGGAAAGAGCCCGGGCCTGGGAGCCAGAGAACCTGAGTTCCAAACCTGACTTCACCGTTCATCTGTGCTCTGTGACCTTGGGCAAGTCACTTCATTTCTCAATGCCTCATTTACCCACTCTGAGGGACTGAGAGTCCTATGTAGGATAGGGACTGTATCCAACGTGATGATCTCGTCCCGCTTGTCCCGGCGTCGACCCCCGGCCCACGTCATTCCCCTGGTCTGGAATGCCCTCCCTCCACACATCCGCCAAACTAGCTTTCTTCCTCCTTTCAAGGCCCTACTGAGAGCTCACCTCCTCCAGGAGGCCTTCCCAGACTAAGCCCCCCTTTCCTCTCTCCCTCCTCCCCATCTCCATCCCCCCGCCTTACCTCCTTCCCCTCTCCACAGCACCTGTATATATGTATGTATGTTTGAATGCATTTATTACTCTATTTATTTATTTTATTTGTACATATTTATTCTATTTTGTTAATATGTTTTGTTTTGTTCTCTGTCTCCCCCTTCTAGACTGTGAGCCCACTTTTGGGTAGGGACTTTATATGTTGCCAACTTGTACTTCCCAAGCGCTTAGTACAGTGCTCTGCACACAGTAAGCGCTCAATAAATACGATTGAATCTTGTAACTACCCCAGTATTTAGCACACATGTTAGCTAGGTGACCTTGGTCAAATCACTTTACTTCTCCTAAGCATCAGTCTCTTTAACTGTAAAATGTGAATAAAATTCTATGCCCTCCTTACTTAGACTGTGAGCTCCGTGTGGAAAAGGACTATATCCAACCTGATTATTCCTATCTTCATTCATTCAATCATATTCATTGAGCGCTTACTTTGTGAAGAGCACTGTACTGAGCACTTGGAAAGTACAATTCAGCAGTAAAGAGAGACAATCCCTGCCCACAACGGGCTCGCAGTCTAGAAGCGGGGAGATGGGCATCAAAACGAGTAAACAGGAATCAGTAGCATCAGTATAAATAAATTGAATTATATACATATGCACAACATTAATATAAATGAATAGAATTATAAATAGGTACAAATATACACAAGTGCTGCAGCGGGGGAGAGGGGGGTAGAGCAAATGGTGGCGAGTCGGGGTGATGATGAGGGGAGGGGTAGCAGAGGAAAAGGGGGACTTTGTCTGGGATTAGCTTGTATCCTCTACAGCACAAAGCTCAGTAGTTCGCACAAAGTAAGCGAATTACCAATACCTTAAAATAAAACGTCCTCACTGGCTTCTGGAAGGATTCAACCTCCTCCTAGCTGGGTCAATAAAAACATATATAACCGCAGAGGTGGTGAAAAAATGCTGAAGAGGTAGTTTAATAAATCATTCTATCTGCAGTATTTATTGAACTCTTAAGGTGTGCGGAGTCCTATGCTAAAATCTTTAAGAGACAATTGTAGATTATCAAAACACAAACCCTCGCCTCAATCTAGAGGGGGAAAACAGACACTAAAGTTATAGACAGAAGGAAGAAGGGAATGTAAGTGCTTAAGTAATAAGATGTGTATGAAAGTAAATCGGTGGTATTTATTGAGTGTTTATTATGTGCAGAGCAGTGTACTAAGGGACTGGGTAGAGAATACAATACAACAGAATTAGCGGATACGTTCCCTGATAATAACAAGCTTAAGAAATCTTTAAAAAGGCAAAGGGAGTTAGTAGATGTGATCTGGAGAGAAGAGAAATGAACAGGGAAACGTCCTTTGTGATGATGATGATGATGATGATGATGATAATGATGATGATGATATTTTTTAAGCCCTTACTATATGTGAAGCACTATTCTAAGCACTGGGGTAGCACTGGGGTAGATACAAGGATATCAAACACGTGGGACTCACAATCTTAATCCCCATTGTCCAGATGAAGTACCTGAGGCACTGAGAATTTAAGTGGCTTGCCCAAGGTCACACAGCAGAGAAGTGGCAGAGCTGGGATTAGAACCCATGTCTTTTGACTCCTAGGACCGTGCCCTTTTCGCTAAGCCACGCTTCTTCTCAGCGTGGAATGGGATGAAATTTCAGAAGGATTTTGAAGATGGGGAGAGCAGAGGACTGGTGGGTTTATCTATCAATGAGTCAATAAATCATGTTTATTGAGTGTTTACTGAGTTCAGAGCACTGAACTACACACTTGAGAGAGTAAATATAACAGAGTGGGAAAGCCCGATCCCTGCCTACAGTCTATAAGGGGAGACAGACTTGAATATAACAAAATAAATGATGGATATGGACGTAAATGCTGTGGGACGGATGAAGGGTGAATAAAAGGAGCAAAATCCAAGCGCAAGTGTGACACAGAAGGGAGTGGATTGAACGGGGAGGAAGTTCCTGACAGGAGCAATGGCCTGGACAAGCCAAGCACCCTCTGGTCACGTGGTTCCTGAGGCTCCTGAGAGACAAGGGCCCGGTCTCTGCATCAGTGATGGTGCCGGCCCTTGGGGTTCCCGTGGAAACAGCGGCATCCACATCTAAGCATCCCAAAGATTCCTCTTTTCAACGACAGTCTTTAGTCACTGTAATTAGTATCACCTTTGTCTAATTCAAAACCAGAGACACTCAATCTGTCAGTTAATCAGCCAATTAACTTTTTCTTATGGTCTTTGTGAATCGCTTACAATATATCAGACACTATACTAAGTGCTGGAGTAGACACAAGCTAATCAGATTGGATAGAGTCCACGTTCCCTGTTGAGCTCACATCTCAAACCCCATTTTACAGATAAGGAAACTGAGGTAAGGATAAATTAAGCGACCCTGCCCAAGGTCACAAAGCAGACATGTGGTGGAACCGGGATCAGAATCCATGTGCATTTGAATCCCAGGTCCGCTTTCTACCCACTAGGCGAAGCTGCTTATTCTGATTTGTCCTGATTGCAAATCCGTTTAAGCGCTGTTCATACTGACTATATAAACGGTACTCTTGAATCAAACGTTCATCCTCTTTATCATCTTTCCCTTCTCTCCTTCCTCCTCTACATAATTTACTCTATGTCTATCTCCCCCATTAGGTCATAATCTCCTGGAGAGCAGGAACAATGCAATTTTATCTCTTTTCACCTCTCCTGAGAGCTTAATTCACTGCTTTGCACCCAGGATGTGGTCAATAAATACCATTGATAACAATAATAGTAATAATTGCGGTCTTTGTTAAGCGCTTAACTCTGTACTAAGCACTGTGCTAAGTGCTGGAGTAGATACAAGGTAATCAGGTTGGACACAGTCCCTTTCCAACATGGTGCTCACAGTCTCAATTTCCATTTCACAGATGAGAGAACTGAGGCACAGAGAAGTAAGTGACTTGCCCCAGGTCACAGGGCGTTCAAGTAGAGGAACTGAGATTAGAGCACCCAACGTCTGACTCCCAAGCTCGTGCTCTGGATGGATGGATGGATGGATGGATGGATAGATAGATGAATAGTTGGAAGAATGGATGGATGGAAAGAAGGAAAAATGGATTAATGAGAGAGGATGGATTTGACAACACAGATGGGAGCTGCAGTCACCCTTTATATCCTTCTCACATACCTCTTCCCATTGTCCAACTTTCATACCCACCCCCAGAGTAATGCTAAGGAGCATATAATTATATTTTCATAGTCATTGCTAATAATGATATCATTATTGCATTTATTAAGAGGTTGCGTGCCTAAATTGTTCCACGTGCTGGAGTAGAAACAAATGAATCAGTACAGACACAATTCCTATCCCATAGAGGCTCAGAATGTAAGAGGAAGAGAGATTTTAGGGATATTCAGTCACTGCCCCTAGGTCACTCAGCAGGCCAGTAGCAGAGCTGGCAACAGAACTCAAGTCCAAATCAATCAATCCATCATATTTATTGAGCACTTACTCTGGTGCCAGCACTGTACTAAGTTCAATATAACCGAGTTGGTAGACAGGTTCCCTGCTCACAATGAGTTTACAGACTAGAGCGATTCCCATTCCTTTAGGCCATGATAAAATTTAAAAAAATGGTATTTGTTAAGCACTTACTATGTGCCAAGCACTGTTCTAAACACAGTGGAGTAGATGCAAGATAATCGGGTTGTCCCACGCAGGATTCACAATCTTAATCCCCATTTTACAGATGAGGTAACAGGCACGGAGTATTTAAGTGGCTAGACCAAGGTCACACAGCAGACAAGTGGCAGAGCAGGGACAGCCCCAAACCTGGATTTACTGTACTAAACATTTGGGAGAGTTCAGTTTACCATAGTTGTTAAACACATTCCCTGTCCACAGTGAGCTTACAGTCTACTGGGACTCCCCTTCCTTTAGGCCATGATGCCTCCCTAAAACTGGACTGTCAGTACTACTTCAGTCTTCGCCACCTCCCTCCCACACTGACAATTCCTCAACGTCCAGCATTTTCTGTGAACCCAGTAGGACTGCTAAATATCTGGCTAGGTCCAAGAATAATTCCTTGGTTAAGTGGTGGTGTGAGATTATTTGCACAAGGAAGGAGACATTTTGTCCCAGAGCAGAGGCTGGGTGAGTGACTCTTTTAGGAACCTGCCCATGGCGGTCTTCATGTCCCGGTTCTTCAGGCTGTAGATGAGGGGGTTTAGGGCCAGGAGTACTACCGTGTAGAATCCGGACAACAGCAGGTCGACGCTCAAGGAGAGGAGTCTGAAAGCGGCTTGTAGTAGGCAAATACACCCGCAGTGATGACGACGAGGTGAGGCAGGCCGGTGAAGAAGGCTTTGGTCAGGCCCTCCATTGCCGGCATCCTCAGCATGGCCCGGAAGATTCGTGCATACAAGACGACAATGGACATGAAGCAGACGACAGCTAAGGCTACCCCAAAATTACAGTCGCGTCAATAGCGATGTGCTTCTCGGAGCAGGTGATCTTCAACATAGGAGGGACGTCACAGAAGAACTGGGGGACAACGTGGGAACTGCAGAAGAACAGGGAGAAGGTCGAAGCCGAAAACAAGACTACAAACAGATTCCCCGTGAGCCAGTAAGCGACCGCCATCTTCCCACAGGCCCCTTGGTTCATGAAGACCTCATAGCCAAGGAGACAGCACATCGAGACGTAGCGGTCGTAAGACATCCCCGTGACGATAAACATCTCTGAACTGCCAAACAGAACCACCAAGAAGACCTGGGATGCACAGACCTGGGAGGAAATTGATCTACGGTCAGTCAGGGATTTGTGGATGGACTGGGGAACTATGACAGAGATGAGGCAGAGGTCGAGGACAGACAGTTTCCTGAGGAAGAAATACATGGGGGTGTGGAGGCACCAGTCGAGGGTGGTGACGGCGATGATGAGGTGATTCCCTGTGAGGGCTGCCATGTAGAGCAGGAGGAACAGCGCTGCCTGGACCAGCTACAGATTCCAGACCTCTGAGAATCCTAGCAGGAGGAATTCTGTCTTCACAGTGATATTGGTCATTTTCTGGGAATTGACGTTGACTGCCTAAGGACATTTAGAAACGATACGTATGAGAGTCATATTCCAGAGAAAAGTGCAAAGGAGAGGAGAAAATCTTTGGGTTGGAGGGAATCTCGGTTTTTTTATGGTACATTTTCACGCTCACTATGTTCCAAACACTGTACTAAACACTAATCAGGTTGTTCATCTTCTCCAATCAACCTGCCTTGGTTCAGGACGGCACTGAGACCATTCTTGACTCCTAGAAGTCTATTCCATTTGCAAACATCTGCAAGGATTGTGGTCACATAATTCTACATAACTGGAGTAACAGTACAGCCTAGTGGAAATACGATGGTTCTGGGAGTCTAGGGGACCTTGGTCTTAATCCCGACTCAGCCATTTACCTGCTGAGCGACCTCGGGCAAGTCACTTAACCTTTCTGTTCCTCGATTTTCTCATCTGTAAAATGGGGTTTAAGAGGGTGAGTCCCATGCAGGACAGGGACAGTGTCCAATCTGATTATATCATATCTACTCCAGCACTGAGTATGGTGTTGGCACGTGGTAAGCATTTAACAAGTACCCCAATTATTATTATTAAGAAAGAACAGGAAAATTCCTGTTATATCCTGGGATTATATTGAAATTTCCCTTCCCTTCCCCTCATCCTTCCCTGCTCCTCTCCGAAAACACTGGGCCTGTCCTGAGCTGGGGAGCATCGACCTGGGGAGCATCGAGACTCACTTCACCTCGTCCGTCCTGGATGCTGGTGGGGGTGACAGAAAGGTCTGGGTGAGGGGAGGGGGCTGAGGGGAGGGGGCTGTCAGGATCCACTATTCACCTCTCGGCTCTCCGGATGTCTGTGTCATCCCCTCAGACGATGGTTTGGTTATTTCCTGAGGGATTCCCCATGGGAGGATGGGCCTGGAGCTTTACTGAGGCAGTTTACTCACCGAGAATCTCAGAAGGCCAGGATCGTGGGCTACCTGTGGTCTCAACCTAAATAATTGCCCAGTCTCACGTGGATCCCACTCTTGGACTCCTTCCTAGAACAACATCAATGGACTCATCATCATTCCGTTTTCGTGATTAATAATTGGTCTCCATTTCAACTCTGGAGATTGGAGATATATCAGGCGAAGACCATTAGACCATCCTAAATTAGCTCTCTCTCTCCTACCAACCCATTCTCCTCTGCCACTACACCCCAGCTCACACTCTCCAATCCCGCCAGACTTTCTTACCATGTCTCTTTCTTAACTTCCCTTCCTACATCCCTTGGATTGTGCCCTTCCTCCTGCCTGGTGCGCCCTCCCTCCTTCAAACCTGACAAGCCTCATCTCTCCCCATTTTCAAGTTCCTCTTGGTAGCCCACCTCATCCAGGAGGATTTTACAATTAAATTTCGTTTTCCCATCTATTTTAGGACTCAGGCATTCATAAGCACCTATAAAACCTTTGTAAAATGTAAGCTCCTTATTTGCAAATAATATATCTTGCCTTTCTGTTGTACTTCAATTTGATTAACTTAGTACTTAAATATTGAACTAATAAAACAATTTTCTTTCCTCTGCATCCAAACCGCTACCACATTAATTCAATTGCTTATCCTGTCCCGCCTTGATGACTGCATCAGCCTCCTTGCTGAACTCCCTGTCTCCTGTCTCTCTCCATTCCAGTCCATACTTCACTCTGCTGCCCGGATCGTTTTACTACAAAAAGGCTCAGGCCATGTTTCCTCACTCTTCAGGAACCTCCAGTGGTTTCTGATCCACCTCCGCATCCAGCAGAATCTCCTTATCCTTGGTTTTAAAGCTCTCAATCAGCTTGCCTCCTCCTAATTCACCTCACTGCTGTAACCCAGCCTCCACACCTCACTCCCCTAGTGCTAACCTACTCACTGCACAGAGATTTAGTCTATCTCGCTGCCGACCTGTCACGCACATCCTGTCTCTGAGCTGCAGTGCCCTTCATCTTCATATCCGATGGATGATCACTCTCCCCACCTTCAAAGCCTTATTTAAGGCACAGCTCTTCCAAAACGCCTTCCCTGAATAGGCCCTGATTTCCTTTTCTCCCACTCCTTTCTATGCCATCCTGATTTGCTCCCTTCTTTCATCCAGCCTCATTGCACTCATACCCATACCCATTATTCATTTATATTAACGTATGTCTTCCCCTCTAGCCTGTAAGCTCATTGTGCACAGGGAATGCGTCTTTTGTATTGTATTATTGTACTCTCCTAAGCCCCTAGTAGAGTGTTCTGCACACGATAAGCACTCAATAAATGCAACTGACCAACTGACTGACTGATTATCTTGTAACTACTCTAGCACTTATTACTATGCCTGGCACATAATAAGCACTTAACAGACTCCAAAAAAAAAGGAAGACATGCACATTCTGGCCTCAGGGAGTTCACAATTTAATGAAGAGAGTAGACACCAGGGATTATCATCCGAGAACGTAAGGAATTTACAGGTAGGTGTACCAATGCCAGGATGAATATACATTTGGTAATCTACGTATAGGTAGGAATTGGGACTATAAAACCATACATCGGGATTAAGGGTGATTGTTGATTGATACTGTTGAACTGTTGTGAGTTACTTGGAGCGGTCTTCCAGAAATTGGAGAAATAGCAACTGTGTCTTTTGGGTCTTGGAACCCTCTTCTATACACCATTTCTCTGTTCCTGCTCACCCCAGCTCATCAAATAATCAGTCAATCAATCCATGGTCTTTACTGAGCGATTACTGTGTGCAGAGCACTGTACTGAGTGCCTGGGATTGTACAGTAATGCAGAGATGGTAGGCACGTTTTCTGTCCACAATGAGCTTACAGGCTAGAAGGGGATAGAGGCATTAATCAATCGACGACTCAATCACGGGTATTTATTGAGCACTTTCCTTGTACAGAGCACTGTACTAGGCGCTTGGAAGAGTACAGTATAACTGAGTTGGCAAACACATTCACTGTCCACAATGAGTTTACAAGTCTAGAGCAGTATACTTACAAGTCTAGAGGAGGATACAGATATTAATCAATCAGTCAATCAGACAATCTGTCAATGGTATTTATTGAGCACTTACTCTGTGCGGAGCACTGTACAAAACAATCTATCAATCAGTGGTATTTATTGAGTGCTCACTATGTGCAGAGTATTGTTCTAAGTGCTTGGGAGAGTACAATACAACAAAGTTGGTCTACATGTTCCCTGCCCCCATGGAGCGTACAATCTACAGGGGTCCCTTGCATTTCTCCCAGGCAAATCTAACAGGGATCAAGGAAAGATCTCTAAATCCTGAACATGAAGAAGGGCCTTCTCAGCCACAGCAGCATACATAGGAAAATCTTCCCTGTCGGGACTATGTCTTTAGACCCAAAGGATGGCTGTAAATCTGGACAAATCCTTGGACAATCCCTCTGACAACGGCTGAGATCATTGGCATGGAGAAGCACACATTTTATCCCAGAGAGGGAGCTGGTAGACTTTAGGACGCTCACCAGGGCAGATTTCACATCTTTATTCTTCAGGCTGTATATGACGGGGTTGAGGGCGGGGGGCACCACGGCGCAGGTAGAACGCGGACGCAAGCAGGTCCCGCGTCGAGGGGGAGTCCGAGGGTGGTTTGAGGGTAACGAAAGTCCCGGTAGAGAAAAAAAGCAATGACGACAGTGAGGTGAGGCAGGTAGTTGTAGAAGGCTTTGGCCCAGCCCTCAGTGGCCGTCATCTTCAGCACGGCCCAGAAAATGCTGATGAGCATGACACAGACAACGGCTAACATTACCCTTGTGGTCATGCTCATGTCCGTAGCAATGGCAACGTGGTCCTAGGAGCAGAAGACCTTCAGCAGAGCGGGTACGTCACAGAAGAAGTGGGGGGCAATGCTGGACCTGCAGAAGGACATGGAGAAGGTTGAAGCTGAAAACAACACCCTAATCAGTCCTCCGCTCTGCCATGAGGCGGCGGCCATCTTCCCACAGGCCCCTCGGTCCATGCTGATGTCGCGGCGCAAGGGGAGGCAGATGGCGGCGGTAGCGGCCATAGGACATTGCCGTGAGAAGGAAATACTCAGAACCCACACACAAGATCCCACAGGAAAAGCGGAGCGATACAGCCTAGGAAGGAGATGGGGTTATTTATTGCCCAGGGAGTTGGGGAGGATTTGGGGAGGATAACAGAGTTGAGGCAGAGGTCGAGGACGGACAGGTGCCTGAGGAAGACGTACATGGGGGTGTGGAGGAGCCGGCCGAGGACAGGGACGTCAACAATGAGGAGATTTCCCGTCAGGGCCGCCAGGTAGACCAGGAGGAACAACGCAGCGTCGACCAGCGGCAGCTCCCGAACTTTCGAGAATTCCAGCAGTAGGAATTCTATCTTCACAGTGACAATGGTCATTTTCTGGGAATTGACACCGACTGCCTAAGGACATTTCGAAAATGGAAGTAGATTAAAATAGGGACGAGAACTAATAATCCAGAGAAAGGTTCACAGAAGAGGAGAAAATATTTAGGTTGGAGGGAAATCTCAGATTTTGCTTTTTTATGGTATTTTTAAAGTTCCTACTACATACCAAGCACTGCATTAAGCACTAGGATCGCTACAAGCTAATCACGGTGTTCATCTCCCTCAGTTTACCTGCCTCTGTTCAGGCCAGCACAGAAAACCATTCCTGACTCCTAGGTATCTGTTCAAAGAGAAGCTGCGTGGCTCAGTGGAAAGAGCACGGGCTTGGGAGACAGAGGTCATGGGTTCAAATACCGGGACTCCACCAATTGTCAGCTGTGTGACCTTGGGCAAGTCACTTAACTTCTCTGTGCCTCAGTTACCTCATCTGTAAAATGGGGATTAAGACTGTGAGCCTCACGTGGGACAACCTGGTCACCTTGTATCTTCCCCAACGCTTAGAACAGTACTTTGCACATAGTAGGAGCTTAACAAACGCCATTATTGTTATTATTCTAATTTGCAAATATCTGCAAGGATTGTAGTCACTTAATTCCACATCCTTTGAGAAGCATCGCAGCCTATTGGAAAGAGCTCGGACCTGGGAATCAGAGGACCTGGCTTTTAATCCCTGCTCTGCCATTTACCTGCTGTATGACCTTGGGTAGGTCACTTTACTTCTCTGGGCCTCAGTTCCCACATTTGCAAAATTGAGATTCAGTACCTGTTCTCCCTCCTATTTAGACTATGAGGTCCATGAGGGGCCTGATTAACTTGTATCTACCCCAGCACTTAGTACAGTGCTTACCACGTAGTATATGCTTCACAAATGCCATTATTATTATTGTTGATTGATTATTGATTATTGATTGAACTAGTCAAATCCCTTCCTATCCTTTTATGCCTTTTCAATAGCTCCTTTACCTTTCATATCTAGTCACCTCACCATATATTCCCCAACATATTCTTTTAATTCATCTCTGGCCAATCTCCTAACTCTGCCTCACTCTCATTACTCCCACGTCTCTCCTCTCTCTCTGGCTGTTTCCCCAGTTTAGAACTTCCACCCCTTCAAATAATAATTACGGTATGTGCTAAGTGCTTACTATGTGTGAGTCACCGTACTAAGCACTTGGGCGGTTACAGGCAAATCGGGTTGGTCCCACGCAGGGCTCACAGTTTCAACCTTCATTTTCGAGATGAGGTAACTGAAGGCTCAGAGAAGTGAAGTGACTTGCCCAATGTCACCCAGCAGACAAATGGCAGAGCCGAGATTAGAAGCCAGGTACTTCTGACTTCCAGGCCTGTGCTCTATCCACTAGTCCACGATGCTTGTTGAAAGCTATGATGTTTAAATTAAAGTTACAGATTGATTGATCAATCAATGATATCTGGTGAGCACTTACTGGATACTAGGCATTGTACTAAGCACTTAGCAGATGAGGAAACTGGAGCACAGAAAGATTAAGCGGCTTTCCCGAGATCACACAGCAGGCTAGTGGCGGAGATGAGGGGGTCTTCTGTGTCCCAGAACTTGGCTCTTTCCACTGACAACTGATTGGTAGCTGGGTTCCCCTCACTCACAAAGACCCACGCCCCCTCATCTGGCCATGGAGGGGATACTAGCTGAAATTTTTCAGCTCTCCTCAGGAAAGTAACGTAAAAGAATAGGAGAAATTCTAACTTTGATCCTCTTATTCTAGGCTTATATCGAAATTTCCCTTCCCTGCCCCTCACCTTTTCCCTGCTCCTCTCTATAGTCACTAGGCCTGTCCTGGGCTGGGGAGCACCGACCTCTGCTGAGAGAGAGGCTCACTTCATCTCATCAGTCCTGGACGCTGGTGGGGGTGACAGGAATGACTGGGTAGGGGCGGGAGCCGTCAGGATCATCCCTCCCTCTTTCAACTCTCTGGATGCCTGCGCCATCCCCTCAGACAGCGGCCAGGTTATTTCCTGGGGGATTCCCCGTTGGAGAACGGGTCCGGGGCTCCGCTGAGACGGCTGACCATCTGAGAATCTCAGAAGGCCGGGATGGCGGGCTCTCTGTGGTCCCGGCCCGCACAAACGTAATGACTGCCCAGTCTCACGTGGCTCCCACTCTCTGGATGCCTGTGCCATCACCTCAGACAACAGCCAGTTTATTTCCTGGTGGATTCCCCGTGGGAGGACGGGCCCGGGGCTCTGATGAGACGGTTGACCATCTGGGAATCTCAGAAGACCGGTATGGTGGGCTGTCTGTGGTCCCGGCCCCCACAAACGTAATGACTGCCCAGTCCCACGTGGCTCCCACTCCGAACAACTTCAACGTACTCGTCATTCTTTTTCCGTGATTAATAATAGCTTTGTGTTTCCACTCTGGAGATCGGAGATATTTCGTGGTAAGGGGAATAGGCACCCTATCCCATTTAGTTACTCATGGTTGAATGTAATATTCAGATTGACCTGGCCAAAAAAAAGAAAAGGTCCCCAGGATTTCATTCCAGTTCTGCCACTGAATGGCTGTGTGTCACAGGCACCTGTAACATTTTTGAAAGGTTAAAGCTCCTTGTGTGCAAAGAATGTACCTTGGCCTTCTGTTGTTCTTTAATTTGATTGATTGATGGATTGATTGATTGAATTAATACTTAAATATTGAAGTACATTATGCAGTATATAATAATAGTAACAACAGTAAAATTAGGAAGAGAAATCATAATGGTGTTTATTGAATGACAACTGAAAGCATTAAGCAGTTGGAAAAATTCCAGCTCCTATAAGGTGGAAAATGAATTCGTTCAGTCTTGTTATTGAGCACTTCCTGTGTGCAGAGCACTGTACTAAATGCTGAGAATAAAATAGAATAATAAACACAGTCCCTGCCCACAACTAGCTTATAGTTTAGAGGAATAACAGATTGTAGTTGGGTTGACTTCAATGAATGCCTGATCACGGGCTTCAGTGCCATCCGCCTGTTCTAATTCTCCTCCTCGTTGTCTGATTTCTTCAATCAACACTCCAAAAAGAACCTTCTTACCGTGACTCACTTTCGATGCTTCCTCCTCCCCCCTCTGGCTCCCACCCTTCCTTTGGCCTGGAAATCCACCCTTTTCAATTCCCCAGCCCAAAGATATCCCACCCTCAAAAACACTCTGGAATTCCTCCTTCTCAAGGTAGATTTAACTAATTTACTTCTTCTCAGCATCTGTCAGTGACCATCTCTAGACTAAATGCATCCGCAGACCTTCAGGACATTGCTGCTGAAGGTAAGGTTCATTACTTTAGACTAAGCCTCTTGAGGATACATGTCTACCAACTCATTTATATGGTATTCCTCCAAACATTTAGTACAGTGGTCTGCACACAATAAGCGCTCAATAAATTTCTCTGATTGGTTGACTGATTTATGTCTGCTTCACCCCTAGACGGTGAGCTCCTGTGGGCAGGGAACATGTCTATCAACTCTTTCATAGGGTACTCTCCTCAGCACTTAGAATAGCACTCTGCACACACCAAGCACTCAAAAATATGAAATCAATCACTAATAATAATAACAATAATTATAGCATTCGTTAAGCGCTTACTATGTGCCAAGAAATGTTCCAAGCGCTAGGGGAGATAGAAGGTAATCAGGTTGTCCCAACTGGGAATCACAGTCTTAATCCCCATTTTACAGATGAGGTAACAGAAGCACAGAGTAATGAAGTGACTTCCCCGAAGTGACACATCTGACAATTGGAGGAGCTGGGATTATAACCCACGACCTCTGACTCCCTGCTCTTTCCACTAAGCCAAGCTTCTTCACATCCACATATCCATGGTTCCATTCGTTTTTCCTCCCCGTTGTAAATGACATTTTGCTTATCCAGCCAATTAGATTGGGAAATCATTTATGGCAGGAATCATGCTTTTTACCTCTCTGTTAACGGTATTTTCCAACCTCTCAGTATGTACCATGCAATGTACTAAACTCTGGGGCGAATACAAGAAAATTGGGTGGGTCACAGTCCCTGTCCCACACAGGGCTCACAGTCTCAGTCCCCATTTTATAGATGACAGAACTGAGGCACAGAAAAGTGAAGTGGCTTGCCCCAAATCATTCAGAAGAGAAGCCGCCTGGCCCAGTGGAAAGAGCATGGGCCTGGGCGTTAATTCCAGCTCTGCCAATTGCTTGTTGTGTGAACCTGTGCAAGTCACTTATCTTCCCTGTGTCTCAGTTCTCCTGTTCGCCCTCCTTCTCATACTACGAGCCCCATGAGGTACAGGGATTGTGTCCAATCTGATTAACTTGCCCAGTGCTTGGAACAATGTTTGACACATAGTAAACGCATAACAAATGCCACTAAAAAAAGAGGGAGAGCCATTATTAGAACCAACTCCACTGACTCCCAGCTCATGCTCTATCTAATAGGCCACACTGCTTCTTTCTTGCATCCTCCAAAGATTTGGTAGGGGAAGTCCTGTGAGGAGGAATTGGTGATGAATCATCTGGCTGTATCACGGTGGCTCGTCCCCACAGTCTTTGAGAACCCGCAGAGATGAGGATCCGGTGAGGACACTTGTCTGCACGGTTCCCATGACAAAAGCATCCTAATGGTTCCCACTGTTAGTGACCATCTGGGTCAACGGGAGGGCACTTCAGCTTCTCTTTTTTTTCTTCAGTGGTACCAGTAAAGCACTTACTGTGTGCCAGGCACTGTACTAAGTCCTGTGATCCAATACAAACTCATCAGGTTGGACATAGTCCCTGTCCCACACGTTGCTCACATTCTCAATCCCCATTTCACAAACGAGAGAACTGAAGATCAGAGAAGTTATGAGACTTGCCCAAGGTCATACAGCAGATAGGTACAGAGCCGAGATTAAATCCCAGGTCATTCTGACTCCCACGTCCAAGCTCTGTCGACTAGGCCATGTGCTCCCATCAGTTTCATCTTGTTTGTGACCTTAGACAATCAATCGGCCATTTAATCAAATGTATTTTCTGACGTCTTCTGATTGCAAATCTAGAAAATATGAGAAATGACGCTAAATCCATCCTAAGACTTGGGGGATCAACCCAGAGAAGCAGCATGAGAAGCAGCATTGTTTAGTGGCAAGAGCCAGGACTTGGGAGTCAGAGGACGTGGGTTCTAATCTTAGCTCTGCCACTTGTTTGCTGTGTGACATTGGACAAGCCACTTAATTTTTCTGTGCTTCAGTTACCTCATCTGGAAAATTGGGATTAAGACTGTGAATCCCGAGTGGGACAACATGATTACGTTTTATCTACCCCAACACTTAGAACAATGATTGACACATAGAAAGAGCTTAACAAATCCAATTATTCATTCAATCGTATTTATTGAGATCTTACTGTGTGTAGAGCAACGTACTTAGAGCTTGGGAAGTACAAGTTGGCAACATATAGATACGGTCCCTGCCAAACAACGGGCTCACAGTCTAGAAGAGGGAGACAGACAACAAAACAAAACATGTAGATAGGTATCAAAATTGTCAGAACAAATAGAATTAAATCTATATGGATAATTATTTTTATTGCTAGTATTATTATCAGTTTGGGAGGGGCTGAGGGTTCTGAGAACGGGATGTTGGGAAGGAATCACTGATATTGAGTGGGTTTGCACGACGGGAAATTACCTGGTTACAGAAGGATTAGGTTGTAGCCTACACATCGTCCTCTTCCATCTCAGAGCTGAGCCACTGTACCAAACTGGGGTGAGGAGGTCACTGCAATCTCTCCTCTGAATGGCCCTGTCCCCTATCAAAATATCTCAGTGATGGAAAATGGAGAAATAATCTGCCAGTCCACACTTCCTCCTCCTCTACCTTCCAGTCCATCAGACCACAGCCTCAATGCCCTTCTGTCACCCCACCACTTCTATGATACCGCGCACGATGCAGTTTTCTATTCCCTAAGTCATCTTCTCCCAGCTACCAATCAGCATCTTAGACCAATTTTCCATTTTAGCACTCACACCCATCATTATAGCTTTGTACATAGTGGCTTTTATGAAATGTATTCTTTGAGTACATGGTCATCTATTTACCATTCTTTCCATTCTCTTCTTCGTCCACTCATTAATTGCTTCTGTGTCTCTCTCCCCTGTTAGCTTTGACGTTCTTGTAAAGCAGGGATGGTGTTCAATGTATTTTGATCCCCCTGAAGTGTTCGCTACAGTACTTTACACCCAGGATACATTCAACAAATATCACTGATTGATGGAATGATTGATAGATGGATTCATTGATCGGTTGTTGGATGGATGGATGGTGGAATCAATCAATCAATCAATCGTATTTATTGAGCGCTTACTGTGTGCAGACCATTGTCCTAAGCACTTGGGAAGTACAAGTTGGCAACATATAGAGACGGTCCCTACCCAACAGTGGGCTCACAGTCTAGAAGGGGGAGACAGAGAACAAAACAAAACATATTAACAAAATAAAATAAATAGAATAGATATGTACAAGTACAATAAATAAAAAAATGGAGTAATAAATACGGACAAACATATATACATATATACAGGTGCTGTGGAGAAGGGAAGGAGGTAAGGCGGGGGGGATGGAGTGGGAGGAGGGGGAGAGGAAGGAGGGGGCTCAGTCTGGGAAGGCCTCCTGGAGGAGGTGAGCTCTCAGTACGAGGTGAGTGGAAGCGTGGGTGGGTAGATGGATGAATAGATGGATGGATGGATGCATGCGTAGATTGTGTGCTGTGTAATCTTAAGCAAGGCATTTCACTTCTCCGTGCTTCAGTAACCTCATCTGTAAAATGGGGATTGAGACTGTGAGCCCCACGTATGATACCGACTGTGTTAAAACTGATTAGCTTGTGTTCGTCACAGCACTTAGTACAGTGTCTGGCACATACTAAGCGCTTAACAAATATGACCACAATAATTATTATTATGGATGGATGGATGTGTGAATGGGCGAATGGATGGATGGACAGACAGATGGGTAAACAGACAGACAGATGGACAGTCGGACGTATGGGTGGATGGATGAACGAATGGATTCGAGACAAGGATTTGATCAGTCAAATTCATTCCTTCATTCATTCAATCGTATTTATTAAGTGCTTACTGTATGCAGAGCATTGCACTAAGCGCTCGGAAAGTACAATTCATCAACAAGTAGACATAATCCCTGCCCACAATGGGCTCACAGTTTACAAGGGGGAGACTGGCATCAAAATAAGTAAACGGGCAGTCAAATGTGGGGCACAGTTTCCATGATTGTGTCCCTTCTCCCTTGTCACCCTCTGATTTTCTGATTTTCAGAAACACCAAGAGTGATCTTAAAAGTCACAGAATTACTGTTATTATCAGTAGTACTGTCAACATTATCATTATTGAATTTATTAAGAAATTACTTGCAAAAGACTGCCATGTCCTGGAGTAGAAACAAACTAATCAGATCAGACACGTTTCCTGATCCACAGGGGCTCAGACTGTAAGAGAAAGAGAGAGCACATATTGAATCCCGATTTTATAGAGAGAACCAAAGAGGTTATGTGGCTGGACCAAGGTCATACAGCAGGCCAGCGGCAGAACCATGCGGACCTTTCAAATGCCATGACTCCTAGCCACATGCTCATTCCACTATGCCATGATTCCCCCCAAACAATCAATTATCAGTCATTTATTCATTCGTTCAATCATATTTATTAAATTTTTACTGTATGTAGTGCACTGTACTAAGCATTTGGAAAGTACCATTCAGAATATAGAGAGACAGTCCTAAAGAGAAACAATCCCTGCCCACACCGGACTTATAGTCACACATGTTTAATCAGCCTCTGTCCCAGACAGTGATAAATCCACAGACGCTGGACTTTCTTTTTGGACGGGTCTTCATATGGATACCCCCGCGGTCAGAACCCTGATGAGGAATGGGGCAGTTCAGCAAAAGGAAACAGACATTTTCTCTCTTAGAGGAGGGAGGAGGAATCTCCTCTTTAGGGCTTTCGACAGGGCGGCTTTCATGTCCCGATTCCTCAGGCTATAGATGAGGGGGTTCAGGGTGGGGGGCACCAAGGTGTAGAACATGGACTCCAGCAGGTCGATGGTCGAGGGTGAGTCTGACACGGGCTTGAGGTAGGAGATGACGGCCGTAAAGAAGAAGACGGTGACGACGGCGAAGTGGGGCAGGCAGGTAGAAAATGCTTTGGCCCGACTCTCGGAGGCCGGCATCCCCAGCACGGCCTGGAAGATGTGCACGTAGGAGATGATGATGAAGACGAAGCAGACGACACCTAAGGCTAACCCACCGGTGATGCTCACATCGATGGCGACGTGGTTCTCGGAGCAGGAGATCTTTAGCAGCGGGGGGACATCACAGAAGAACTGCTGGACGATGTTGGACCCACAGAATCTCAGGGAAAAAGTCGAAGCTGAACACAGGACAGCAATCAGCAACCCGTTGAGCCAGGAGGCGGCCACCATCCTTCCACAGGCCGTGTTGTTCATGATGAGCTCGTAACGCAGGGGGTGGCAGATGGCGGCGTAGCGATCATAGGACATTGCGGTGAGGACAAACAGTTCTGAAGTAGCAAGCAGATCCACCAAAAAGACCTGGGACACACAGCCCAGGAGGGAGATGGATCTACGATCGGTCAGTGAGATGACGACAGACTTGGGGACGGTGACAGAGATGTAGCAGAGGTCGAGGACGGACAGGTTCCTGAGGAAGAAGTACATGGGGGTGTGGAGGCACTGGTCGAGGGCGGTGACGGCGACGATGAGGAGATTACCTGTCAGGGCCGCCAGATATACCAGTAAGAACAGCGCGGAATGGACCAGCTGCAGCTCCCGGACTTCTGAGAAACTCAGCAGGAGGAATTCCCTCACCATGGAGACGCTGGGCATTTTTGGGAGGCAGCATTGATTTCTGTATATGATGAGTGAAGAGCCAAAGTTAGTGTCAATTCATGGGATGAGTGAAGGAATTCACAGGACACTTGCTAGTGATTATGGAGAGGAGACAGTTATTGACTTCAAAATGATATTTGTGTTCACCGTGGAGACATTGAACATTTCTGGGAAATGGTGTCGATCCCTGAAAAGGAAGATGGAAGGAAAACTTCAATTTAGAGACAATTACGTTGTGGGTGAAGGACTAAGAATAAGTCAATCAATTCTATTCATGGAGTACCTAATGAGGACACAGTAATAGTAGATGTGATCACTGCCCCCAAGGAGATTACATTCTATTGGAAGCACCAAGCGAAAAAGTGTGTAGAAACAGGGTGCTATTGGAAAGAACACAGACCCGGGAGTCAGACGACCTGGCTTCTCAACCCAGCTCTAACACTTGTCGGCTGCATAGCCATGGGAAAGTGATTTAATTTCTCTATGCCTCATCTTGCTCAATAGTAAAATGAGGATTCGATACCTGTTTTACCTCCTACTTAGTCTGTGAATCCTTCGTGCGACACGAATGTGTTCTACCAGATTGTCCCGAATCTCCCCCAGCACTTAATACTTTGCTTGAAACGTTGTAAGCACTTAATAACTATCAAGAGTATTATTTTTGGTTGAGGAGACAAACTAAAATGAATACGGGATAAGAGAGGTCAGATAACGTAAAGATATGAACATGACTGTTGTGAAATTTTTTCGATCGCTTTAGAGTCAAACAAGAATTGCCTTTATACATAAATTCATCCATTTAGTGGAGAAATAATTAGCCTGGAAGAAAGACGGGCCTGAATTATAACCCTGTCTCCGCCCCTTGTCTGCTGTGTGACCTAGGGCTAGTAACTTACCTTCTCTGTGCTTCAGTTACTTCATCTGTAAATTGGGGATTATTACTGAAAGCAACATGTGGAACATAAACTGTGTCCACCCTGATTAGCTTGTATCCACCCTAGGGCTTAGTAAAGTATCTGGCGTATAATAAGCACTTAACAATACCATAAGACAAACAACAAAAATAAAACCCACATATACATCAAACTGATTCAATTTGCTCAATATCTGCAGTCACACGTTGACTTGCACAAACACAAGAATGCCTTATCATTCATCTAGTCCATTCCTAAAGCATCGCTCAGCCTACGTCTTCTCCTCTCGTCAGCCTTCACTCAGGACAAGTTGTGTCTTTTCACAAGCAACAAAAACTCACAATCGGCTTGAAGACTTTCTGCCCTATGACGGCACTTCATTCCTGTCCATCGTTCAACTCGTCTTCTCAGCTCTCAACCACTTTCTAGTTGTTACTCACGATCGACTCTCCCGTTTCCATCCTAGCCTGGAAGTCCCTCTCTTATCCACTCAAAATATCAAAGAGCACAGGTCTTCCTGAATCCTTCTCTCCTCCTACCAGCTTCCCCATTCACTTCCCAGACCTCTAAACCCAGTTCACCAGACTCAAGCGCGATTCATTTCCATCCTCATTTAGTGGAAAAAGCATGGGCCCAGGAGTTCTCTTCTTGACTGTGTGCTCCTTGTTGGTAGCATACACATCTACCAGGTCTGTTTTATTGTACTCTCCCAAGCTTAGCTTAGAGGGAGTCAAAAGACCTGGGTTCAAATCCTGCCTCTCTACTTTTCCTGCTGTGGGACCTTGCTCAAGTTGTTTCACTTCTCGGGGCTCTGTTTCCTTATCTGTAAAATGGCACGCAATAATTTCATATTCAGCTTTCCATTCTTTCTTTCCTTCTAGAAGGGGCAGGGAATGTGTCTGTTATGGTGTCCTAAAGTGGATAGAGTACAGGCTTGGGAGTCAGAGGGAGAAGGACCTGGGTTCTAATTCCGACTCCGGCTCATGTCTGCTGTGTGACCATGGGCAAGTCATTTAACTTCTCTGAACCTCAGTTACCTCATCTGTAAAATGGGGGTTAAGATTGTGAGCCCCAAGTGGAACAAGGACTGTGCTTAACTTGTATCCACCCCAGCGCTTATGAAAGTACCTGGGACATAGTAAGAGCTTAACAAGTACTACTATTATTAGTATTACTCTCCAAGAGCTTAGTGCACACAATAAAGTCTCAATAAATATGATTTAAGATTGCTTGATTGATAGTAAATCATACTGTGTCAAGGTAGCCCAGACAAGTGAAAAGCCCATGAAAGCAGGGATTCCAACCTTTACTGCTATTTGTTTTCTCCCAACATTTGGGAAAAAAACTCTTACAGGGAGGAATTGCTAATAGTGCCAGTGGCTGTCCAAAGCTGGTCACACTCTCTCAGCCCTGCATGTCATTTACCCTCTGCAAGGGATTCTGGGACCCAAGAAAGCCCAAAGTGACTGTCCATAGACCTGACACTGTGCTGGAGCACGGTAGCCCGGCGGGTAGTTGGCATGGTAGCAGCATCGCATAGCGGAAAAAGCACGGGCTTGTGAGCCAGAGGTCATGGGTTCTAATACTGGCTCTGTCACTTGTCAGCTGTGTGACTTTGGACAAGTCACTTAACTTTTCTGAGCCTCAGGTACCTCATCTGTAAAATGGGGATTGACTGTGAGCCCCACGTGGGACAACCTGATCACGTTTTATCCCCCCAGAGCTTAGAACAGTGCTTCGCATATAGTAAACGCTGAACAAATTCCATCATTATTGTGGTAGAGAGGTTTGAGGAGTAAGGACGAGAGGTGTGTACTTGTTGGAGGTTACTGAACTGGGAATCACCTCCCCTCCTGCTAGCACCACTGCCCCGCTGGGAGCCGCGGCCCTGGTCAGAACCCCAACTTAGGCCACAGAATGGCTCCATCGCCTCCATCCTCATCTTCGTTCCCCCCACCCCTGCATCCCACTCATCCCCGGTCACCGTTATGAGGGCAGCATGGGGCTGGGGGTCGCTGACCTCTGCAGGGCTGGGCTGGTCCCCTCTTTCACCTCAGACCCCTGGGTTCGGTCAGCCAGGAAGGGACATAGAGGAGCCCTCGGTCCCTCTCCGCACTCTCTCAGACCCTGAGAAGCTCTCCAGACTGGCCCTGATTTCTGTAGATAAAGCAGGAGCTGCTCCGAGGGGAATCCCTGGAGGATGTTTCGGGCCCTGCTGAGGGACATCATGGCTTGGACAATCCAAGAACCCTCTGGTCACCTGGTTCCTGAGGCTCCTGGGAGACAAGGGCTCTGTCACTGCAGCATCAACGATGGTGCCTGCCCTCGGGGTTCCCGTGGAAACAGTGGTATCTGCATCCCAGAGCCCCATGGCTTCCTGTTTTCAACGACAGTCTTTAGCCACTTTTAATGGCTTCACCTTTGTCTAATTCACAATCTGAGACACTCAATCTGTCAGTCAATCAGCCTTTTTAATCTTTTTCTTATGGTTGTTGTGAAGCGCTTACTATATTTCAGGTATTATACTAAGTGCCGAAGTAGAAAGAAGCTACTCAGATTGGACAGAGTCCACGTCCCCCGTGGGGCTCACATCTCAATCTCCATTTTACAGATGAGGGGACTGAGGCATGGATAATTTAAGCGACCCTGCCCAAGGTCACACAGCAGACATGTGGTGGAACCGGGATCAGAACCCATGTCCTTTTGAATCCCTGGTCACTGCTCTACCCACTAGGTAACACTGCTTCTTCTGACTTGTTTTAATTGCAAATCAGTTAAAGCTCTGTTCATACTGACAATATAAACTGTACTCCTGAATCAAGTAATCGTCCACTTTCTCATCTTTCCCTTCTCTCCTTCCTCCTCTACGGACGTTATTCTCTGTCTATCTCCCCCACTAGATCATAATCTCCTGGAGAGCAGGAACAATGCTCTCTTCAACTCTCCTGAGAGCTTACTACAGTGCTGTGCACCCAGCATGTTGTCAATAAATACCACTGATAATAATAACAGTAATACTTATGGTCTTCGTTATGCACTTACTAGGTGCAAAGCACCCTTCTAAGTGCTGGGGTAGATACAAGGTAATCAGGTTGGACACAGTCCCTTTCCCACCTGGGGCTCACAGTCTCAATACCCACTTTACGGATGAGGTAACTGAGGCACAGAAAAGTGAAGTGACTTTTCCAAGATCACAGGGCAGACAAATAGCGGAGCTGGGATAAGAACGCACGACCTCTGACTCCCAAGCCTCTGCTCTGGATGGATGGATGGATGGATGAATGGATGGATGGATGGATGGATGAATGGTTGGAAAGATTAATGGATGGAAGGAAGAAAAGACGGACTGATGAGAGAGGATGGAGTTGACAAGAAAGATGGAGCTGCAGTCACCCTTCCTTCCCTTCTCCCATACCTCCTCCCATTTCCCAACTTTTATTCCCACCACCAGAGTCTTGCTAAAGAGCATATCATTATATTTTCATAATCGTTACTAGTAATAATATCATCATAAATAATAATAATAATGATAGCATTTGTTAAGTACTTACTATGCACCAAGCACTGCTCTAAGCCCTGGGGGAGTTACAATGTAATCAGGTCGTCCCACGTGGGGCTCACATTCTTAATCCCCATTTTACAGATGAGGTAACTGAGGCACAGAGAAGTTAAGTGACTTGACAAAAGTCACACAGCTGATTAGTGACAGCTGTGTTTATTGCATTTATTAAGAGGTTGTGTGCCCAAACTGTTCCACGTGCTGGAGTAGAAACGGAAAATCAATTCAGACACAATTCCTGTCCCACAGGGACTCAGAGTGTAAGAGCAAGAGAGAATCTAGGGATGCTAAGTTACTGCCCCTAGGTCACACAGAAGGCCAGTAGCAGAGCTGGCATCAGAACTCGAGACTCAATCAATCAATCAATCAATCAATTGAACACTTACTCTGGGCCCAGCACTGTACTAAGCACTTGGAAAAATTCAATATAACAGAGTTGGTAGACACGTTCCCTGCCCACAGTGAGTTTATAGCCTAGAGCGATTCCCATTTATTTAAGCCATGATAAAATTTTAAAAAAATTATGGTATTTGTTAAGCACTTGCTATGTGGCAAGCACTATTCTAAGCACAGTGGGGCAGATACAAGGTAATCGGGTTCCCCCGTGTGAAGTTCACAGTCTTAATCCCCATTTTACAGATGAAATAACTGAGGCACAGTGAAGTTACGTGGCTTGCCCAAAGTCACACAGAAGACATGTGGTAGAGCAGGGATTAGACAGGCCCCAAAACAGGATTTAATATACTAAGCACCTGGGAGGGTACAGTTTAACAGTTGTTAAACACATACCCTGCTCACTGTGAGTTTACAGTCTACAAGGTCTTCCCTTCCCGTAGGCCATGTTGCCTCCCCAAAACTGGATTGTCAGTCATACTTCAGTCTTAGCTACCTCCCTCCCAGACTTTGACAAATCACCAACGTCCAGCGTTTACTGTGAACCCTGTAGGACATCTAAGTATATGGCTAGGTCCAAGGGCAATTTCTTGGTTAAGTGGTGGTGTGCGATTATTTGCACAAGGAAGGAGACATTTTGTCCCAGAGCAAATGTTGGGCGAATGACCCTTTTAGGATCCTGCCCATGGCGGCCTTCATGTTCCCGTTCCTCAGGCTGTAGATGAGGGGGTTCAGGGCCGGGGGCACTGCTGTGTAGGAAACGGACACCAGTAGGTCCACGATCAAGGAGGAGTCTGAGGGCTGCTTGATATAAACAAATAAGCCCGTAGAGAGGAAAACAGTGACGACGAAGATGTGAGGCAGGCAGGTGGAGAAGGCTTTGGCCCGGCCCTCTGCGGCCGGCATTCTCAGCACGGCCCTGAAGTTGTGCACGTATGAGACGGCGATGGAAATGAAGTAGATGACGCCTAAGACTGCCTCAGAAATCACAGTCGCGTCGGTGGCGATATGCTTCTCTGAGGATGTGATCTTCGACAGCGGGGAAATGTGACAGAAGAACTAGTGAACGGTGTTGGACCCACAGAAGGGCAGGAAGAACGTTCCAGCTGAACACAATGCTGGAAACAGGCCCCTGCTGAGCCAGGAGGTGGCGTCTTCCCAAAGGACCCTGGAGCCATGACCACCTCGTAGCTTCGGATGAGGCAAATGCAGCGTAGAGGTCATAGGACATCACTGTGAGGACGGACAGCTCTGAGCCGGCAGACCAGACCACGGAGAATACCTGGATGACACAGCCTACTAGGGAGATGGATCTCTTGTTGTTCAGAGAATTGTGGATGGATTTGGGAAAGGTGACGGAGATGTAGCAGAGGTCGAGGGCAGACAGGTGCCTGATTTAGAAGTACATGGGGGTGTAGAGGAGCCGTTCGAGGGCGGTAAAATTGACGATGAGGAGATTCCCCGTCAGAGTCGCCAGGTAGACCAGGAGGAACAGCCCCGCCTTGACCAGCTGCAGCTCCCGGACCGCGGAGAAACCCAGCAGGATAGGTTCCCTCGCCGTGGAGATGTTGGTCATTGGTAGATGATGATAACTCCCTGCACAGGATAAAGATCTTGATGAGGTGAGGAAATCAACAGGAATTTTGCCGGTGAGTCTATAGAAGGAGAAAACAATGGTATATTGGAAGATAATTATCAATTACCAAATGACCTAGGAACTTGGTAAAAGACTTCCACGTAACTAGGAGGGAATTCCAAAGGAGGATTGACACCATAATTCTCCAAGTGGGGGCAACAAGATGACAAAGATTTTAGACGGAAACACAGTCATAGTAATAATAGCAGTAATAGCAGCAAAAGCCCTACTAGAACTTGTAGTATCAGTCTATCAAGCAGTTGAGAAATCGCATTTTTGATCATTTACTCTGTGCAGAGCACTGTAACAAATACCTGGGAGAATATAACGTAACAGAGTTGGTAGACATGTTCCCTCCGCACAACAACGTTACAGTATAAAGGAAGATAAAGATGTTAATATCAAATAAATTAAGGATATGAACAGAGCCTGTAAGGTCATTGTGGGTAGGGAGTGTGTTTGTTACATTGTTATACTGTACTCTCCCAAGCACTTAGGATAGTGCTCTATACACAGAACTCTGCTCTGAGCTCAATAAATATTCATTCATTCAATCGTATTTATTGAGTGCTTACTGTGTGCAGAGAACTGTCCTGAGCTGATTGACTGACTGGTAATAGTAATAACGGTGTTTATTGATCCCCCCGTAGACACAAAAGGCAAGGCTATACCAACCAAACAAGACACCCTGAAGCACACAAATTCATTCTCACACCCAAAATTTCAGCTAAACATAAATGTATCCAAATACATAATGTCCTCACATGTATTACCGCTCACTTACAGACCGGAGTTCTCCCACACACGGACAGTCGCACAGAGTCAATAGTGTTTATCGAGCGCTTACTGTTTGCAGAGCACTGTGCTAATGACTTGGGAGAGTAAAATACAAGCAGGTTGGTAGACGCATACACGCAGAAACGTATCTAGTCACTCATTCGGCTCTTCCGTGACACCGAATCCTGTTCCCTAGGGTGAGATGGAGAACATTCCCCCCTGTTCCCTACCCAGATGTCACCCTTCCTTAAAGCCTGGGATTTGCTCCCTGATTTTCCTACCCTGCCCTGAGCATGGACACACTCGCGCGCACAAACACACACACACACACACACACACACACACACACAAAGCTGCGGGTCCAGGGAATCCGATTGCACCTGTGTCAATACGAGGAAAATAAACTGTAAAGTGAAGTCTGGTTAATCAATCAATCAATCGTGTTTATTGAGCACTTACTGTGTGCAGAGCACTGCACTAAGCGCTTGGGATGTACAAGTTGGCAACACATAGAGACGGTTCCTACCCAACAGTGGGCTCACAGTCTAGAAGGGGGAGACAGAGAACAAAACAAAACATATTAACAAAATAAAATAAATAGAATAGATATGTACAAGTAAAATAAAAAATGGAGTAATAAATACTTACAAATATATATACACATATACAGGAGCTGTGGGGAAGGGAAGGAGGTAAGACGGGGGAGATGGAGAAGGGGAGGAGCGGGAGAGGAAGGAGGGGGCTCAGTCTGGGAAGGCATCCTGGAGGAGGTGAGCTCTCTGTAAGGCCTTGAAGAGAGGAAGAGAGCTAGCTTGGCGGATGTGGGGAGGGAGGGCATTCCAGGCCGGGGGGATGACGTGGGCCGGGGGTCGACGGCGGGACAGGTTAGAACGAGGCATGGTGAGGAGATTAGCGGCAGAGGAGCGGACGGTGCGGGGTGGGCTGTAGAAGGGAGAAGGGAGGTGAGGTAGGAGGGGGAGAGGTGATCGAGAGCCTTGAAGCCGAGGGTGAGGAGTTTCTGCCTGATGCATAGGTTGATTGGTAGCCACTGGAGATTTTTGAGGAGGGGAGTAACATGCCCAGAGCGTTTCTGGACAAAGACAATCGGGGCAGCGCCGTGAAGTATGGATTGAAATGGGGAGAGAAAAGAGGATGGGAGATCGGAGAGGAGGCTGATACAGTAATCCAGACGGGATAGGATGAGAGCTTGAACGAGCAGGGTAGCGGTTTGGATGGAGCGGAAAGGACAGATCTTGGCAATGTTGCGGGCCTGAGACCGGCAGGTTTTGGTGACGGCTTGAATATGAAGGGTGAACGAGAGAGCGGAGTCGAGGATGACGCCAGGTTTGCGGGCTTGTGAGACGGGAATGATGGTAGTGCCATCAGCAGTGACGGGAAAGTCAGGGAGAGGGCAGGGTTTGGGAGGGAAGACAAGGAGTTCAGTCTTGGACATGTTGAGTTTTAGGTGGCGGGCAGACATCCAGATGAAGATGTCCTGAAGGCAGGAGGAGATGCGAGCCTGGAGGGAGGGGGAGAGAGGAGGGGCAGAGATGTAGATTTGGGTGTCATCAGCGTAGAGATGGTAGTTGAAGCCGTGGGAGCGAATGAGGTCACCAAGGGAATGAGTGTAGATCCAGAACAGAAGGGGACCAAGAACTGAACCTTGAGGAACCCCTACAGTAAGTGGTTGGGAGAGGGTGGAGGAGTCTGCAAAAGAGACTGAGAATGAACGACCGGAGAGATAAGAGGAGAAACAGGAGAGGACGGAGTCTGTGAAACCAAGGTTGGATAGCGTTGGTTGATCCCTGTTGGTTAAACAGGGAAGGGTACGGCGTGGGACCCCAATTACATATGTCGCCGTCGGCTTGTCAGAGGGCTGAGAGAAATGATTAATCGATGGTATTTACTGAGCGCTTACTGTGTGCAGAGCACTGGACTAAAGCGTTAAGGAGAGGACAATCCAACAGAATTGGTAGACATGTTCCCTGCCCATAACGAGCTGACAGTCTAGGGGGATGGAAGGAAGATGGGGCGTTGAGGAAGGGGTGACAGAGAGATGATGGAGGGATGATGGAGCGATGATGGAGGGATGACGGAGGACCAATGGAGGGTCGATGAAGGACTATCAGCGAGACGATGGAGGGGGTGACAGCAGATGAGTGATGGTCCAGGTTCAAAGACCTGGTAATTGGGCAGTGTAAAGTTCAGAAGTTTCAGGTAAGGTTCCACAGCAGGGAGATGAGTCAATTCAGGATCTACTCCCCCCAACGATGACACTATTTCTCGGGGAAAATCAGTTCTGAATGACAAAGGTAGGACTTTGATTGTCACCTTCCATTAAGACTTGTGCCCTCCTTCGAAGGGTGGCCTTCAGCTCAGGATGCAGAAGACAAATCTAGCCTGACCCAATCTATCTGTGGAAATGAGAACCTTGTTCTAAATAAGTCTTATAGATGGTTTACCCTTCCCTTCACTCCTAGGTTGCTCTCTGGGTGAAACACACAAAGATCTGGCCTCTGAAAGCTGTTGGGGCCATTCACTGTGTCCATGGTAACCTCAGCAGGCAAAAGATGGTGTCTTCACGTCCCCAGGATGGAAGGCATTCCATGCCTAGTACCCTCCCCAGGGCGGCCTTCACGTACCGGTTCCACAGGCTGTGGATGATGGGGTTCAGGGCGGAGGAAGACAGGTGTAGAACACGGACACCAGCAGGTCTAGCGTCGAGGGGGAACCTGAAGGATGCTTCAGGTAAGCATAAAAACAAGTCAAGAAAAAGAGAGTGATAACGCCGAGGTGAGGCAGGCAGGTGCTCCGTGGCCGGTATCCTCAGCACGGCTCAGGAGATGTGCACATACGAGATGACGATAGAAATTAAGCAGAAGACGGGTAACGCTACCCCGACGGTCACACTCACGTCGATGGTGATGTGGTCCTCGGAGCAGGTGATCTTCAGGATGGAGGGAACGTCACAGAAGAACTGCTGGAAAACATTGGATGCGAAGAAGGACAGGGAAAAAGTCGAGGCTGAAAATAAGACCCCTAACATCCATCCACCGAGCCAGGAGGCGGTGGCCATTTTCGCACAAGTCCCCTGGTCCATGATGATGCCGTAGTGCAGGGGGCGGCAGGGGACGGCGTTGCGGTTGTAGGACATCATCGTAAGGACAAAATATTCTGCACCTCCAAATAAAATCACCAGACAGACCTGTGCCACATAGCCAAGGAAGGAGATTTCTCTTACGGTTGGTCAGGGATTTATGGATGGATTTAGGGACAGTGACGGAGATGTAGCAGAGGTCGAGAACAGACAGGTTCCTGAGGAAGACGTACATGAGGGTGTGGAGGCGCCGGTCGAGGGCGGTGACGGCGACGATGAGGAGATTCCCCAAGAGGGTAGCCAGGTAGACCAGGAGGAACAGCGCAGCGTGGACCAGCTGCAGCTCCTTCCTGGACCTCCGAGAAACCCAGCAGGAGGAATCCCGTCACCGTGGAGACGCTGGACATTTTTGGGAGGCAGCATTTACTTGAAGCAATGCTTAGTGAAAAGAGCCCAGGCTTAGGAGTCAGAGGTCCTGGGTTCGAATTCCGGCTCTGCCACCTGTCAGCTGTGTGACTTCGGGCAAGTCACTTCATGTGTAAAATTGGGATTAGGACTGTGAGCCCCACGTGGGACCTGAACACCTTATATCCCCGCTCAGCGCTTAGAACAGTGCTTTGCTTATAGCATGTGCATAGGAAATGTCATCATTATTATTCTGCAGTTGATGAGGGAAGGGCCAAAGTTAGAGTCCACTGATGGGATGAGTGAGGAAACTCACAGGATATTAACAAGTGATTCTCTATGGAAAGGAGAGAGTTATTGAATTCAAAATGATCTTTGAATTTCATATGCATCAGGGATAAGGAAAGATTTTCATATTATTTTGGACGATTTAAAGGGAATTCCTGAGATTATCTCCCCTCTACCACTCCAACAGTGTTGGTAGACACATTCCCTGCCCACATCGACTTTACAGTCTGGAGGGAGATCTTTTTCTATCTTCATTTTCAACCCTCCCCACTGCCTGAACTTGTTCGCTGATTCCACTACCCAATACTTTGTGTGCACACACTTACACACACAAAAACACACTGCTTCAAGCACAGGGATCCTGATTGCAGCAGCTCCTGTAAAGTGGAAAATGAATTCGTTTCGTAATACTTACGAAGTGCTTACTGTGTGCAGAGGACTGTACTAAATGCTGGGGAGAGTACAATAGAATAATAAACAAAAGCAGTTCCTGCCCACAACGCGTTTACAGTCTAGAGGAATAACGGGTTGTCGTTGTGTTGACTTCAGTGAATGCCTGATAACTGGCTTCAGTGCCATCCACCTGTTCTATCTCTCCTCCTCATTATCTGCTTTGTTCAAACAACCCTCCAAAAAGATCCTTCTCACTGTGACTCACCTTCGACGCTTCCTCCTCCCACCTCTGGCTCCCACCCTTCTTTTGGCCTGGAAATCCACCCGTTTCAATTCCCCAGCCCGAAGATATTCCATCCTCAAAAACCCTCTGGAATTCCATCTTCTCGAGGAGGATTTAGCTAATTCATATATTCCCACCATCTGTCATTGACCATCTCCAGACTTAATGCATCTGCAGACCCTCAGGATATTGCTGCTGAAGGTAAGGTTCATTAGTCTAGGCTGTCATGTCCTTGAGGAAACATGTCTACCTACTCATTTATATGGTATTCCTCCAAGCTTTTAGTACAGTGCTCTGCACACAGTAAGCGCTCAATAAATGTCTCCGATTGGTTGACTGATTATTGTCTGCTTCCCCCCTAGGCGGTAAGCTCCTTGAGGTCAGGGAACATGTCTACCAACTCCTTCATAGGGTACTCTCCTCAGCACGTAGAATAGTGCTCTGCACACATTATGCACTCAAAAATATGAAAATCAATCACAAATAATAATAGCAATGATGATAATATTTGTTGAGCGCTTGCTATGTGCCATGAGCTGTTGTAAGCACTGGGAGAGATAGAATTAATCAATCAATCAACCAATCAATCGTATTTATTGAGCGCTTACATTGTGCAGAGCACTGTACTAAGCGCTTGGGAAGTACAAGTTGGCAACATATAGAGACAGTCCCTACACAACAGTGGGCTCACAGTCTACAAGGGGGAGACAGAGAACAAAAAACCAAACATACTAACAAAATAAAATAAATAGAAAAGATATGTACAAGAAAAATAAATAAATAAATAGAGTAATAAATATGTACAAACATATATACATATATACAGGTGCTGTGGGGAAGGGAAGGAGGTAAGATGGGGGATGGAGAGGGAGACGAGGGGGAGAGGAAGGAAGGGGTTCAGTCTGGGAAGGCCTCCTGGAAGAGGTGAGCTCTCAGTAGGGTCTTGAAGGGAGGAAGAGAGCTAGCTTGGCGGATGGGCAGAGGGAGGGCATTCCAGGCCCGGGGGATGACGTGGGCCCGGGGTTGATGGCGGGACAGGCGAGAATGAGCTACGGTGAGGAGATTAGCGGCAGAGGAGTGGAGGGTGCGTGTTGGGCTGTATAAGGAGAGAAGGGAGGTGAGGTAGGAGGGGGCGAGGTGAGGTAGGAGGGGGCGTGGTGATGGAGAGCCTTGAAGCCGAGGGTGAGGAGTTTCTGCCTGATGCGCAGATTGATTGGTAGCCACTGGAGATTTTTGAGGAGGGGAGTAACATGCCCAGAGCGTTTCTGGACAAAGACAATCCGGGCAGCAGCATGAAGTATGGATTGAAGTGGGGAGAGACAAGAGGATGGGAGATCAGAGAGAAGGATGATGCAGTAGTCCAGACGGGATAGGATGAGAGCTTGAACGAGCAGGGTAGCGGTATGGATAGAAAGGAAAGGGCGGATCTTGGCAATGTTGAGGAGCTGAGACCGGCAGGTTTTGGTGACGGCTTGGATGTGAGGGGTGAATGAGAGAGCGGAGTCGAGGATGACACCAGGATTGCGGGCTTCTGAGACGGGAAGGATGGTAGTGCCGTTAACAGAGATGGGAAAGTCAGGGAGAGGGCAGGGTTTGGTAGGGAAGAGAAGGAGTTCAGTCTTGGACATATTCAGTTTTAGGTGGCGGGCAGACATCCAGATAGAGATGTCCTGAAGGCAGGAGGAGATGCGAGCTTGGACAGAGGGGGGAGAGCAGGGGCAGAGATGTAGATCTGGGTGTCATCAGCGTAGAGATGATAGTTGAAGCCGTGGGAGCGAATGAGGTCACCAAGGGAGTGCGTGTAGATCGAGAACAGAAGGGGACCAAGCACTGAGCCTTGGGGAACCCCACAGTAAGGGGATGGGAGGGGGAGGAGGAGCCTGCAAAAGAGACTGAGAATGAACGACCGGAGAGATAAGAGGAGAACCAGGAGAGGACGGAGTCTGTGAAGCCAAGTTCAGATAGCGTGTTGAGGAGAAGGGGGTGGTCCACAGTGTCGAAGGCAGCTGAGATGTCGAGGAGGATTAGGATGGAGTATAAGCCGTTGGATTTGGCAAGCAGGATGTCATTGGTGACCTTTGAGAAGGCAGTTTCCGTAGAATGTAGGGGACGGAAGCCATACTGGAGGGGGTCGAGGAGAGAGTTGGTGTTGAGGAATTCGAGCCAGCGCGTGTAGACACCTCGTTCAAGGCGTTTGGAAAGGAATGGTAGGAGGGATATGGGGCGGTATCTAGAAGGTGAGGTGGGGTCAAGAGAGGGTTTTTTTTAGGATGGGAGAGACATGGGCATGTTTGAAGGCAGAGGGGAAGGAACCAGTGGAGAGTGAGCAGTTGAAGATGGAAATTAAGGAGGGGAGAAGGGATGGAGCGAGAGATTTCATGAGATGGGAGGGAATGGGGTCAGAAGCACAGGTGGCCGGAGTAGCACTTGAGCGGAGGGAGGCGAGCTCCTCTGAGGATACTGCTGGGAAGGATGGGAGAGTAGCAGATAGTGTTGAGAGCCGGGGGGTTGGAGAAGTGGGGGAAGTGACTTTGGGGAGGTCGGACCTGATGGATTTAATTTTGTTAATGAAGTAGGAGGCCAGATCGTTGGGGGTGAGGGAAGGAGGAGGGGGAGGAACGGGGGGCCTGAGAAGGGAGTTGAATGTATGGAAGAGCTGGCGGGGGTGATGGGCATGGGTGTCTATAAGGGAGGAGAAATAGTTTTGTCTGGCAGAGGAGAGGGCTGAATTAAGGCAGGAAAGGATAAACTTGAAGTGAACGAGGTTGGCATGGTGTTTAGACTTTCGCCAACAGCGTTCGGCAGCTCGAGCATAAGAGCGAAGGAGGCGGACAGTAGCAGTGATCCAGGGCTGTGGGTTAGTGGTACGAGAGCGGCGAAGGGAAAGGGGAGCGAGTGAGTCTAGCTGAGTAGAAAGGGTAGAGTTGAGAGCAGTAATCTGATCATCAAGACTGGGTAGAGAGGAGAGGGAGGCGAGGTGGGGTGTGAGGCGATCAGAGAGATGGATGGGGTCAAGAGAGCGGAGATCTCTGTGAGGGAGTAATATGGATTTACAGGGGAAAGGAGTGTGAGTGAGAAGGCAGGTGAGAAGATTATGATCAGAGAGAGGGATTTCAGATTTGGTGATGGTGGACACAGTGCAGCAATAGGAGATGATGAGGTCGAGGGTGTGACCAAGTTGGTGAGTGGGTGAAGTGGGGTGGAGCAAGAGGTTGGCAGCGTCGAGAAGAGATAGAAGGCGGGCAGCAGAGGAGTCATCAGGGATATACATGTGGATGTTGAAGTCTCTGAGGATCAGAGTGGGCATGGAGAAGGAGAGAAGGAAGGTGAGGAAGGTGTCAAAGTCGTTAAAGAAGTTGGAGCTGGGGCCGGGAGGGCGGTAGATGACGGCTACAAGAATCTGGAAGAGTTGGTTGAGGCGAATAATGTGGGCTTCAAAGGAAGGGAAGGAAAGGGAATGGGGAGGAGGGACAGTGCGAAAGCGACATTGGGGGGCAAGAAGGAAACCAACACCTCCTCCTTTTCCGATGGTCCTGGGGGAGTGGGAGAAGAAGAGGCCTCCACTGGAGAGAGCAGGAGTAGAGACCGTGTCGTCCGGAGACAACCATGTTTCAGTTAGGGCGAGGAGGAGTAGAGAGCTGGAAAGGAATAGGTCCAGGATGAAAGGGATCTTACTTAAAACGGAGCAGGGGTTCCAGAGGCCACACTTGACAGCATCTGTCGAGGAGGGGAGGGAGGGGGAAGGGTGCGAGGGGTAGAAGGTAAACAGGTTGTCCCACCTGGGACTCACAGTCTTAATCCCCATTTTACAGATGAGGTAACAGAGGCACAGAGAAGTGAAATGACTTGCCCGAAGTGACACAGCTGACAAGTGGAGGAGCTGGGATCAGAACCCACTACCTCTGACTCGCATTCCTGTGCTCTTACCACTAAGCCAGGCTGCTTCCCATCCACATGTCCATTGTCCCATTCTTTTCTCCTCCCAATTGTAAATGACATTTTGCCTATCTAGCCTATTAGATTGGGAAGTCTTTGAGGGCCAGGATTATGCCTTTTACCTCTCTTTTTATGGTATTCCTTAAGCTGTCAGTATATGTCAGGCACTGTACTGGGGCGAATACAAGAAAATTGGGTGGGTCACAGTCACCGTCCCACACAGGGCTCATTTTACAGATGAGGGAACTGAGGCACAGAGAAGCAAAGTGACTTGCCTCCAAATCCCCCAGAAGAGAAGTAGCCTGGCCCAGTGGAAAGAGCGTCTGCCTGGGCTCTCATTCCAGCTTTGCCAATTGCTTGCTTTGTGACCTTGAGCAAGTAACCTATCTTCTCTGTGCCTCAATTCTCCTGTTCTCCCTCCTGCTCAGACTGTGAGCCCCATGAGGTACAGGGATTGTGTCCAACCTAATTAACTTTCCCAGTGCTTAGAACAATGTTTGACATATAGTAAGCAAATATCAAATACCATTAAAAAATAAAAAAGAGGTTGAGCCGTTACTGGAACCCAAGTCCACTGACTGTCAGCCTACGTTCTATCCTCTAGGCCACACTACTTCTCTCTTGCATCCGCCCAAGATTTGGTGGGGGAAGTCCTTTAAGGAGGAATTGATGATGCTGCATCTGGATTGTGCGGTTTCAGTAATTTCCTCTTGTCCCAGCCCAGAGAGTTGAGCGGATTGTTGAAGTCACCACCGCATGGGGCTGACACCGTGCCATAACGCTTTAGCCCGGCAGCCATGGTAGCCGGGGTTTGGGCGGTGGATGGAGACCAGGGGGCTAACGTAGGGGCAAGTGTTTTCTCTCTGCTTGTGTACACAGCCTTGGTTCTAACTCCACCCTGGACTACGGATATGAACGTCTCCCCAGAGTCACCCTCACACTCACATAGATGGGCCTGATGGTTTCTCTCTGTCCCACCCCATCCCCGGTCACTCGCATCGGCCCAGCGTGGGGCTGGGGGACCCCTGACCTTCTCTGGGCAGGGTTGGTCCCCCCTCCCTCCTCGGACTCCTGGATGCAGTGTCCACGAGGGACAGCGAGGAGCTGTCAACCCCTCTCTGCTCTCTGGAGGACATTGAGACGTGCTTTCCAAATAGGGCCCCCGTCCCCTTAGATAAAGCCACCGCTGCTCTTAGCGGGGTCTCCAGAGGACGGGATCACGGCGGCTCGTCCCCACAGTCTTTGAGTCCCCAGAGATGAGGATCCGCTGATGGCACTTATCTGCAAGGTTCCCATAGCAACAGCATCCTAAAGGTTCACCCTATTAGTGACCATCTGGGTCAACGGGTGGGCACTTCCGTTTATTTTTTCTTCCTTCAATGGTACCTGTTAAGCACTTATTATGTGCCAGGCACTGTACTAAGTGCTGTGATTCGATACAAGCTAATCAGGTTGGACATAATCCCTGTCCCACATGAGGCTCACCGTTTCAATCGCCATTTTACAGATGAGGGAACTGAAGCCCAGAGAAGTGAAAGGACTTGTGCAAGGTCACAAAGCAGAAAGGTAGTAGAACCGAGATTAGACCTAAGGTCATTCGGACTCTCAGTCCATGCTCTGTCGACTATGCCACGCTGTTTCTCTGAGATTCATCTTGTTCATGACCTCAAACAATCAATCAGTCATTTAATCAGTTGTATTTTCTGACGTCTTCTGATTGCAAAACTAGATAGAACCAGAAATGGCTCTCAATACACCCTACGACCCTCCCCAGGGCTGGCTTGGGGGATCAACCCAGAGAAGTAGCATGAGAAGCAGTATGGCTTAGTGGCAAGGACCCGGGTTTGGGAGTCAGAGGACGTGGGTTCTGATCCCGGTTCTCCACTTGTCTGCTGTGTGACCTTGGGCAAGCCACTTTACTTCTCTGAGCCTCAGTTACCTCATCTGTAAAATGGAGATTAAGACTTGAGCCCCACGAGGGGCAACTTGATTACCTCGTATCTGCCCCAGCGCTTAGAACAGTGCTTGGCACATAGTAAGTGCTTAACAAAATACCATCATTATTATTATTACAATACAATAGTATAACAGACACATTACCTGCCCACAGACAGCTTACAGTCTAGGGAGAGGATCAAGCCATGCTGCTCTTCAAGTAAGTATATTCAGTACTTAAAAAATACTATCATTAATAGTAGGCACATATAAATGATGGGTTAGTCAACCTTCTTTTCGAGCTCTTATTGGATGCAAAGTACTGTATTGAGCTCTTAGGGTGGTGCAATGTAGCAGAGTCTGTAGACAGGTTTCCTGTCCACAAGATTATATTGGGCTGTGGACAAATCTTCATTTGTCCACCGGAAGCTCCCTGCCTCTCCCAGCCATGATCCGTGTCTCCTCGGTGACCAAATCCCATTCAGGGCCGGAGGTAAAGGGAGAAGGAATCTAAGACGTTCCATCCAACCCAACAATTTCATCTTTCTGACACTGCCGACCTTGGGGTGATGCTCAGGTTCTCAGTGCGGACTTCCAGGCAGATGTGTGACGACATGGTCAACCGCACAGTAGTGACAGGATTCCTGCTGCTGGACCTCTTGGAGGTCCGAGAGCTGTAGCTGTTCCACACCGCGCTGCTCCTCCTGGTCTATCTGGCGGCCCGGACGGGGAATATCCTCATCGTCGCCGTCACTGTACTCGACCGGCGTATCCACACCTCCGTGTACTTCTTCCTCAGTAACGTGGCCCTCACCGACCTCTAATACCTCTCCGTCACCATCACCAAATCCATCCTCAATCAATTAATCAGTCAATCAATCGTATTTATTGAGCGCTTACTGTGTGCAGAGCACTGTACTAAATGCTTGGGAAGTACAAGTTGGCAACATATAGAGACGGTCCCTACCCAACAGTGGGCTCACAGTCCAGAAGGGGGAGACAGACAACAAAACAAAACATATTAACAAAATAAAATAAATAGGATATGTATGAGTAAAATAAATAAATAAATAGAGTATTAAATACGTACAAATATATACATATATACAGGTGCTGTTGGGAAGGGAAGGAGGTAAGGCGGGGAGAATGGAGGTGGGAGGAGGGGGAGAGGAAGGAGGGGGCTCAGTCTGGGAAGGCCTCCTGGAGGAGGTAAGCTCTCAGTAGGGCCTTGAAGGGAGGAAGAGAGCTAGCTTGGCGGATGTGGGGAGGGAGGGCATTCCAGGCTGGGGGATGACGTGGCCCGGGGGTCTACGGCGGGACAGGGGAGAACGAGGCACGGTGAGGAGATTAGCGTCAGAGGAGTGGAGGGTGCGGGCAGGGCTGTAGAAGGAGAGAAACTCCCTCTCGAAAGTCAACTCCATCTTCCTGCCTGCTTGCGCTGCCCAGGTCTTTCTCGTGATTTGCTTAGCGGGAACGGAGATGGCATTGTGGAATTTCATGTCCCACTACCGCTTCGTGGCCATCTGCCGCCTCCTGCGCTATGACACCATCATGCACCGGTGGGCCTGTGCCTCCATGCTGGCCGCCTCCTGGCTCAGCAGTGGTCTGAATGCTGCCCTCTACGCGACCAGCGCCGTCTCCCTGCCCCTCTATGGCCCCAATGTCGTCCACCAGGGCTTCTGCGATGGCCCCCAGTTGCTTAGGCCTCCTTGCTCCACTAGACAAGGCGCCGAAAACCTAAGTATAACCACGACCGTGAGTTTACCCTTCTTCTGCTTCATGTTCATCGTCGTCTTGTACGTACACATCTTCCGGGACATGCTGAGTGTGCCGGCCGCCGATGGGCGGGCCAAAGCCTTCTCCACCTGCCTGCCCCAGCTCACCATCTTCACACTTTTCTTCACTTCTGGCTCCTCTGCCTAATTGAAGCCGATATCCGACTCCCTCTCGGTGCTGGAGCTGACGTTGTCTGTGTTCTATTCATTCATTCATTCAATCATATTTACTGAGCGCCTATTGTGTACAGAGCACTGTAGTAAGCGCTTGGGATGCACAGGTAGGCAACATATAGAGACGGACCCTACTCAACAGCGGGCTCACAGACTAGAAGGGGGAGACAGACAACAAAAGAAAACATGTAGACAGGTGTCAAAATCGTCAGAAGAAATAGAATTAAAGCTATATGCACATAATTAACAAAATAAATAGAATAGGAAATATGTACAAGCAAAATAAATAGAGTAATAAATATGTACAAATGAATACAAGTGGTGTGGGGAGGGGAAGGATGTGGGGGGGAGATGGGGAGGAAGAGAGGAAAAACGGGGCTCAGTCTGGGAAGGCCCCTGCAGGAGGTGAGCTATCAGTAGGGCTTTAAAGGGAGATAAACGGGCTTTATAGGGAGGGCATTTCAGGCCAGGAGAAGTACGTGGTCCGGGGGTCGACGACGGGATAGGTGAGAACGTGGCACAGTGAGGAGGTTGGCGGCACAGGAGCGAAGGGTGCGGGCTGGGCTGTAGAAGGAGAGAAGGGAGGTGAGGTAAGAAGGGGCGAGGTGATGGAAATCCTTGAACCCGAGAGTGAGGAGGATTTGCTTGATTCATAGGTTGACTGGCAGCCACTGGAGATTTTTGAGGAGGGGAATAACATACCCAGAGCGTTTCTGTACAAAGACAATCCGGGCAGCAGAGTGAAGTAGAGATTGAAGCGGGGCGAGACAGGAAGATGGGAGATCAGAGAGGAGGCTGATGCAGTAATTCAGTTGAGATAGAATGGGAGACTGAACCAGCAAGGTAGCAGTTTGGATGGAGAGGAAAGGGCGGATCATGGCGAGGTCGTGGAGGTGACACAGGCAGGTTTTGGTGACGGAGGGAGAGCAGTCGATGATGACACCAAGGTTGTGGGGTTGGTGAGACGGGAATAATGGTATTGCCGTCTACAGTGACGGGAAAGTCAGGGTTGGGAGGGAAGGGAAGGAGTTCAGTGTTGGACATATTGAGTTTTAGATGGCGGGCAGACATCCAGATGGAGATGTCCTGAAGGCAGGAGTCGATACGAGCCTGGAGGAAAGGAGAGAGAGCAGGTGCAGTGATATAGATTTGGGTGTCATCAGCGTAGAGATGACAGTTGAAGTCGTGGGAGCGAATGAGTTCACCAAGGGAGTGAGTGTAGATAGAGAACAGAAGAGGACCAAGAACTGACCCTTGAGGAACCCCTACAGTAAGGGGATGGGAGGGGGAGGAGGTGCCCGCAAAGGTTACTGAGAATGAACGGCCAGAGAGATAGGAGGAGAACCAGGAGGACGAGAACCGGGAGGAGAAGACTGCAAAGGAGACTGAGATTGAATGGCCGGAGAGATAAGAGGAGAACCAGGTGGAGGAGAACCACCTAGTGGTGCCCCAAACCCTCAAACCCCTCAGCCTGAGGAATTGGCACGTGAAGGCAGCGACGGAAAAACTTTTAGGGCAGAAGCCGCCCCAAGGAACTTTCCTTTAGATTGTCAACTCCTTGGGAGCAGGCGTGCTGTCGACAGCCGATCTCCATTTTACAGATGAGGTAACTGGGGTACAGAGAAGTTAAGTGGCTTGCCCAAGGTCACACAGCAGACAGGTGGCAGAGTCGAGATAATAACCCAAGCCCTCTGACTCCCATGCCTGTACTGTTTCCACTAAGCCACACTGCTTTTCACGGAATTCATTCATTCAGTCGCATTTATTGAGCACTTACTGTGTGCAGAGTACTGTAATAAGCGCTTGGAAAGTACAATTAGGAAACAGACAGAGACAATTCCTACCCAACAATGGACTCACTGTCGCCAAACCTGCTGTCTCATCTCTTCAACATCGCCAAGATCCACCATTTCCTCTCCATCCAAACCGCTACCTTGCTGGTTCAATCTCTCATCCTATCCCGACTGGATTACTGCATCAGCCTCCTCTATAATCTCCCATCCTCCTGTCTCTCCCCACTTCAGTTAATACTTCACGCTGCTGCCCTGATCACCTTTGTGCCGAAACGCTCTGGGCATGTTACTCCCCTCCTCAAAAACTCCAGTGGCTAGCAATCAACCTACGCATCAGGCAAAAACTCCTCACTCTAGGCTTCAAGGCTCTCCATCACCTCGCCCCCTCCTACCTCACCTCCCTTCTTTCCTTATACAGCCCAGCCCGAACACTCCGCTCCTCTGCCGCTAACCTCCTCTCTGTGCCTCGTTCTCGTCTGTCCCGCCGTCGACCGCCGGCCCACGTCCTCCCCCTGGCCTGGAATCCCCTCCCTCTGCACAACCGACAAGCTAGCTCTCTTCCTCCCTTCAAAGCCCTACTGCGAGCTCACCTCTTCCGGAGGCCTTCCCAGACTGAGCCCCCTCCTTCCTCTCCTCCTTCTGCCCTTCCCCATCCCCACCAGCTTACCTCCGTCCCCTACCCACAATACCTGTATATCTGTATATATGTTTGTACATATATATCACTCAATTTATTTAATTATTTTACTTGTACATATTTATACTATTTATTTTATTTTGTTAATATGTTTTGGTTGGTGTCTGTCTCCCCCTTCTAGACTGTGAGCCCGCTGTTGGGTAGGGACCGTCTCTATATGTTGCCAACTTGTACTTCTCAAGCGCTTAGTACAGTGCTCTGCACACCGTAAAAGCTCAATAAATACGACTGACTGAATGAATGAATGAATCAGGAAGGGAGCGGATTTGTTCATGGGATGGAAAAGCAGCAATCCATCTGTTAATTGTATTTATTGAACGCCTACCGCACTCAACTAAGTACTTGTGAAGGGTAGAGTATGACAGTGCTGATAGACATGTTTCCTTCCCACAAACAAGAGCCTAGTGGAAGGAATATAGGCCTGGGACTCAGAATCAATCAGTCGGACGTATTGAGTGCTTACAGTGTGCAGATCACTGTATAAAGCCCTGGGAGAGTACAGTATAACACCCATGCCCAATATAATCCCTTATTGACACCCATGCCCATCACCCCCGTCAGCTGTTCCGGGCATTTAACTCCCTCCTCAGGCCCCCTGTTCCTACCCTTCGTCCATCTCTCACCCTCAACGATCTGGCCACCTACTTCATTAGGAAAATTAACTCCATCAGGTCTGAGCTCCCCAAAGTCACCCCTCCCCCTTCTCCACCCCTCTCCCCTGCTTTCCAATCCTTCCCAGCAGTATCTTCAGCGGAGATCTCCTCCCTCCTCTCAACTGCCACCCCATCCACCCATTCCCTCTCATTGTATGAAAATTCTCACCCCTTCCCTAACTTCCCTAACTTCTATCTTCAACCGCTCACTCTCCACTGGTTCCTTCCCCTCTGCCTTCAAACATGCCCACGTCTCCTCTATTCTAAAAAGACCCCTCTTTTCACCCCACTGCCCATTCCAGTTATCACCTCATCTCCCTCCTACCCTTCCTTTCCATACTCCTAGAACGAGTCGTCTAGAGTCGCTGCCTCGAATTCCTCGACCCCAACTCTCTCCTAGACCCCCTTCGATCTGGCTTCCGTCTCCTACACTCCACCGAAACTGCCCTCTCAAAGGTCACCAATGACCTCCTTCTCTCCAAATCTAATGGTTCCTACTCTATCCTAATCCTCCTCGACCTCTCAGCTACCTTTGAAACTATGGACCATCCCCTTCCTTTCAACGCATTATCCAACCCTGGCTCGACGGACTCCGATCTCTCCTGGCTCTCCTTATCCCCTTAATGTAGGGATTCCTCAGGGGGTCAGTTCTTAGTTCCCTTCTGTTCTCCATCTGTGCTCATTCCCTTGGTGAACTCATTCATTCTCACGGCTTCAACTATCATCTCTTCGCAGATGATATCCAAATCGACATCTCCTCCCCTGTTCTCTCTCCCTCCCTCCAGGATTATATCTCCACCTGGCTTCAGGACATCTGCACCTGGACGTCCGTCTGCCACTTAAAACTCAACATGTCCAAGACTGAACTCCTAATCTTCTCTACCAAACCCTGCCTTTTCTCTGATTTTCCCATCACTGTGGACGGCACTACCACCTTTCCCGTCTCACAAGCCCGCAACCTTGGTGTCATCCTCGACTCTGCTCTCTCGTTCACCCCACACATCCAATCCGTCATCCAAACCTGCCGTTCTCACCTTCACAACATCGCCAAGATCCGCCCTTTCCTCTCTATCCAAACCGCCAGCTCGTTGGTTCAATCTTTCGTTCTATCCTACCCTATCCTATCCTATCCTATCCTATCCTATCCTATCCTATCCTATCCCATCCTATCCTAGCCTACCCTTTTCTATCCCGACTGGATTACTGCATCAGTCTCTTCTCTGATCTTCCATCCTCTTGTCTCTCCCCGCTTCAGTCTCTATTTCACTCTGCTGCCCGGATTTTCTTTCTACAGAAACACTTTGGGCATGTTACTCTCCTCCTCAAAAATCTCCAGTGGCTGCCTGTCAACCTACGAATCAAGCAAAAACTCCTCACTCTCGGCTTCAAGGCTCTCCATCACCTCGCCCTTTCCTACCTCACCTCCCTTCTCACCTTCTACAGCCCAGCCCACACCCTCCGGTCCTGTGTCGCTAACCTCCTCACTGTGCCTTGTTCTCGCCTGTCTCGCCGTCGACCCCTGGCCCACGTCCTTCCCCTGGCCTGGAATGCCCTCTCTCCACACATCCGCCAAACTAGAGGTCAAAGCCCTACTGAGAGCTCACCTCCTCTAGGCGGCCTTCCCAGACTGAGGCTCCCTTTTTCCTCCGCTCCTCCTCCCCTATCCACCTCCCCAAATCCCCCCCTGCCCTTCCCCGCCCCACAGCACTTGTGTATATTTGTACATATTTAATGCTCTATTTATTTTATGAATGATGTATTCATATCTATAATTCCATTTATCTATTTTGATGGTATTGACACCTGTCTACTTGCTTTTTTGTTGTCTGTTTCCCCCTTCTGGACTGTGAGTCCGTTACTGGGTAGGCACTGTCTCTATCTGTTGCCAAATTGTATTTCCCATGTGCCTAGTACAGTGCTCTGCACACCGTAAGTGCTAAATAAATACGATTGAATGAACGAATGAATATAACAGCAAGCAGACACATTCCCTGACAGGCCTGGGTCCTAATTCTGTCTCCACCACTTGTCTGCTGGGTGGTCTTGGGGATGTCGCTTAACTTCTCTCTGCCTCAGTTTCCTCACTTGTAAAGCAGGAATTCAATGCCTCTCCTCCCTCCCCTTTAGACTGTGAGTTCTCTGTAGGGAGAGAGGGACAGTGTTTGACCTGACTACCCTGTATCTACACCAATGCGTAGCACAGTGCTTTGCTCAGAGTAAGTGCTTAACACATACATTTATTATCTTCCCTGAAATCAAAACCCTTGTTGTCCTAGTCTGTTGTTTACCGATCTTCATGACCCAGCAGCAGCATGGAGTAGTGGATAGAACACATGCCTGGGAGTCAGAAGGTCATGGGTTCAAATCCCGCTCTGCCACTTGTCTGTTGTGAAACCTTGGGCAAGTCACTTCACATATCTGGGCTTCTGTTATCTCATCTATAAAGTGGGGATTAAGATTGTGATCCCCACACAGGATAGGAACTGTGTCTAATCTGATTTGCTTATATCCACCCCAGCATTTAGTGCAGAGCCTGGCACAGAGGAAGCGCTTAACAAATACCATAATTATTATTATAACATATAATCATTAACCTTTTGTTGACCTCCCACATTCCACCCCTTGCCAATGGGTCACACGTTCTTGGGGACAGAGGCAGGGATTTTTAAAATATTGTTTATTAGGTGTTTACTATGTGTCGAACACTCTTATTAGAGCTTGGATAGATACGAGTCAATAAGGTTGGACACGATCTCTGTCACACATGGGGTTCACAGACTAAATAGGAAGGAGAACGGGAAAAATGAAGCACAAAGAACTGAAGTGACTTGCCCAAGGTCACGCAGCAGACAAGTGGCAGAGCTGGGATGAGAACCCAGGTCCTCTGTCTCCCAGGTCTGGGCTCTTTCCACTTGGCCACGCTGCTTCTCATGGTGAAACCTCACGAAAGGCAATGACTATCAAATCCCCATTGACACAAGAGTCATTTGGGTCCACCTATTAGGAAACATTTCTAGTCATTCACATATTTATTTCAAAAGAACGCACTGTTAGGGTTGAGATCAAAATTTCAACTGTTTTCAATTTTCAGGATTGAGAACAGATTGAGTAAATGTGCAAATGAACTGCTATCTCTCCGTTATTGAAACTTTAGTCCATTAATCAAATCACCTGTAAATAAGGCATATGAAATAATGGAACAAGTTGGGCCTGTGAACAATATTATTATTATCATCATTAATATTAAGAATAGTAATATTTACCATTTACCAGTGCTCAGGATAGTGCTTGACACATAGTAAGTGCCTAACAAATACCATTAAAATAATTACCTGGCACTTACTATGTGCTAAGCTCTGGGGTAGATACAAGGTATGAGATTAAAAATTGTCCCTGGCTTACACAGGGCTCACAAAATCCATCTTCACCTCATTTTACAGATGAGGACATTGTGGCCCAGTAAGGGAAATTGACTTGCCTAAGGTCACACAGTAGAACAGAGACTTGAACAAGGGTCTTCTGAATCTCATGGCTACTAGGTAACACTATCAATCACTGAATCAATGGTATTTATTGAGTAATTTACTGTGCGCCGAGTACTGTGCTAATTACTTGGGAAACTAATTACTTGAGAAACTCCAATGGAGCAGGATTGCTATTATTCTTTGGGTTTTTCTGCCGTTTTATTGAGTCTCACCCCTAGCGGGTATTTCCAGGCTATTCTCCTCGATAGCTACATTTTTACTGAATGACGATATATAATAACTTCATCTGGGCATAATTACTGTAATAATTCAACGATCAATGATATTTATAGAGCACTTATAATGAGCAGTACATTGTACTAAACACTTGGGAAAGTACAATATAACAGAGATGGTAACCACGTTCTTTGCCCACATTGAGCTAAGAATCTTCAGGGGAAGGCACGTATAAAAGTAGGCTGCAGGAAAGGGAAATAGTAGACTATTAAGAATATTTACAGTAAGTGCTGAAAGGCCGAGATCAGTATCAATCACTTAATCGTATTTATTGTGCGCTTTCTGTGTGCAGAGCACTGTACTAAGCACTTGAGAGACTACCTTAAAACAGAATTGGTAGAGGTGTCCACTGCTTTCAAAGGAGCTCACAGCTTAGAGGGGGAAACGGACATCAAGCAATCTATCAGTAGTATTGATTGAGTGCTTACTATATGCAGAGCACTGTACTAAGCTCTTGGGAGTGCACAATAAAACAGAGATGGTAGACATGTTTCCTGCCCACACCGAGCTTACAGTCCAAAGGGGGAGACAGATATTAATTTACCCATCAATGGTATTCACTGAATGATTACTGTGTGCAAAGCACTGTACTTAGCACTTGGGAGAATGCAATATAACAGATACGTTTCCTGCCCACAGGGAGCTTGCAGTCTAAACGTGGAAGCAGACATTAATCATAGTGAAGGTGGGAAAGTTGATTAACACACATTCTTTAGCACAGAGTGTCTCATCAAAGGATACATACGTCTCTGAGTATAATTCAGGATACCAAGCTTAGGATTCCTTGGATGTGTGCCCCTGGGGGTATTTTAGAGAAACGGTTTGGTCTAGTGGAGAGAACCTGGGCCTGGGAGTCAGAGGACCTGGGTTCTAATCCTGGCTCTGCCACTTACTGGCAGTGTGACCTTAGGCAACTCACTTAACTTCTCTGTGCCTTGGTTCCCTCAATACCTGCTCATCCTCCTACATAGATTGTGAGCCCCATGTGGGATCTGCTCATCTTGTACGTAACACAGCGCTTAGTTCAGAGCTGGGCACATGGTAAATGCTTAACAAATACCACAATTATTCTCATTATCTGATTTTTGTCCAGATATCTATTTTCCTTCAGTGGAGAGTTGTCTGTTTTAGCTGCTACCTTTCCCGCCCTTCTCAAGGAGTCTAAAACAATTTGATTCAAGATCTTAGCCCTTTTCTGAACTCTGGTATTTTCCCAGAATCCTCCCCACCACCCCCTTCACGTCCTTGTTCCTCAGGGTGTAGATGAGCGGGTTGAGGGTGGGGGTGACCACTTTGTAGAAGAGGGGCAGAAATTTCTCCAAGGTCCAAGAGAAGTAGCTGTTGTGTCAGATGTAGACCACCGTGGTGGACCCATAGAAGAGAATGACCACCAGAAGGTCGGACCCGCAAGTTCCCAGGGCCTCCCTCCTGACCCGGGGTGACGTGACCTTCAGCACAGCCCAGGCAATGGACCATAGAACATCGTGATCAGGCTCAAGGGCAGAAGAATCAGGACCAAAATGACCACGAAGAGCTGGATCTCATTGTCCTTGATGTCCACCGATGCCAGCTTGAGCATGGCGGGCATCTCACAGAGGAAGTGGGGAAGCCGCTGGTGTCCAGAGTGGGGCAGGCAGAAGATGGCTGTGGCCTGAATCACGGTGTCCCCCACCCCACACAGCTGGGCTAAGCCGACCAGGACCCGGCTGAGCCGTGGGTGCATGACAGTGGTGTAGTGAGGGGGTTGGCAGATGGCAGCATAATGGTCCAAGACCAGGACAGTGAGCAGGATGCACTCCATCGACACCAGGGCCAGGGAGACATAGAGCCGAACCCCACAATCGACCACGGTGATGGTCTTGGAGGGATCCCGGAGGTTCCGCAGAAGCTGGGGCAAGATGCTAGTGGTGAAACAGAGGTACACGAGGGACAGATGAGACAGAAGGAAGTACATGGGTGTATGGAGACGGAGAAAAAATGGGGTCACCAAAATGATAACGGTGTTGCCCACCAGGGTTAGGAGGTAGAATATCAAGACTACCACAAAGAAGATCTTCTCTAACTGGGGTTGAGCAGAGAAACCCACCATGATAAAGTTCTCCCCAGAATTGTCATTCTGCATCATCCTCGTCATTGTAGGAAAGGTAAGGGGGACAGGGAGAGAGAGAGAAGGAGAGAAAGAGGGATAGGGGAAGAGAGGAAGGAGGAGAGATAAAATAAGAGAGTGAGGGAGAGAAAAAAAGTGAGGGAGACAGGGAGAGCAGATGATGGAAAAAGAGAGTGGGAAAGAGAAAAAGGAGGGGACATGAGAGAAAGGGAGTGAGGGAAATAGAGAGGAAGAGAAAAAGTGAGACAGAGTGGGGGAAAGAGAGAACAAGGGACGAAAAGGGAGAGGGAAAGAGAGAGAGCAAAAGGAGTGAGAGAAAGTGTGAGGAGAAAAAAGGAAGAGAAAAAGGTGAGGGAAAGAGAGTGCGAGGGAGAGAAAAGGCAAGACAGAGAGAGAGGGGAAAGGATCATGACGGGGAGAAAAATGAGAGAGCAAGGGAGAGTGAAAGGGAGAAAGAAAAATGAGGGAGGAAACAGAGGGAGTGGGAGAAAAGGGAGCAAGAGTGAGAGTGAGAGGAAGAGAAAAATAAGAGAGAGAGAGTTAGGGGAAAAGCATAAAGGAGAGAAAAAGCAAAAGAGAGAGTGAACGTGAGAGGGAGAGAAAGTATGAGAGTGTGAGTGGGGGAGAAAAGCAAGAGGGAGTGAGAGAGAACACAAGGGAGAGGAAAAAAGCCAGAGAGAGAAAGGAGAAAGAGGGAGAGGGAGAGAAAATGCGGGACAGAGTGAGAGGGAGAAAAAAAGTGAGAACGAGAGAAAAACAAGAGAAGGAGAGATCAAGGGAAAGAGTGGGAGAGGGAAAGAAAAATTGGGAGGGGGGAGAGACAGTGAGAGGGAGAAAATAGCACAAGAAAGGATGAGCGGGAGAGAAAATGAGAGGGAGAGAGTGATACAGAAAATAATAGCAAGAGGACGAGAGAAAAAATGAGAGCGAGGATGAGGAAAAGAGGGAAGGAGAAAAACGTATGAAGGAGTGAAAAGGAGAGAAAAACAGGAGAGAGCAAGTGAGAAAGAGAACCAGAGAAAAAGCAAGTCAGTATTAGTAGTAATAATAATAACAATAATAATAATGGTATTTGTTAAGTCCTTATTATGTACCAAGCACTGTTCCAAGCGCTGGGGTAGATACCAGGTTGTCCCACGTGGGGCTCACGTTTTAAAGATGAAGTAACGGAGGCACAGAGAAGTTAAGTGGCTTGCCCAAGGTCACCCAACAGTGGCATTGATCGAGCACCCTGTGCAGTTTCAGTGACATTCTGATGTAGTAGGAAAGGTATTTATTTCATTCTTTCTATGTGCAAAGCACTGTATTATGGTCTGAGAGTGAAATAGATTGGGTTCTTGGCCCCCAAGGAGCCCCGATTCTAAGATAATAATAATAATAATAATAATAATAATAATAATAATAATAATAATAATAATAATAATAATAATAATAATAATAATAACATTTGTGAAGCACTTGCTATGTGCCAAGCACTGTTCTAAGCACTGGAGTAGGTACAAAGTAATCAGGTTCTCCCACTTGGGATTCACAGTCTTAATCCCCATTTTACAGATGAGGAAACTGAGGTATAGAGAAGTTATGTGGCTTGCCCAAAGTCACACAGCTGATAAGTGGTGGAGCCGGCATTAGAATCCCTGACCTCTGACTCCCAAGCCCGGGCTCTTTCCAGTGAGCCACGCTGCTGTCCTAGCTCCCCTTCAGGACACCTCGGCTCCAAAGAAAGAAAGGTGGAAGGATGTGGAGAGGGGCGAGAAAGGGGGAGGAAATTTGATCCCTTGAAGAAACGGGAAGTTTTTGGAAAAATGTACGCCGGAGTGGGAGAATTTTCAAGGGTTCTTCCCAGCTCAGAAAAGGAAGGGTTTTCATTCCGCCTACACATGAGCCAGGATAAGAGTCAGTAGCTGACCCTGAAGCAGGAGGCATTGAGGGTAGATTCTTAGAAAAATTTCTGGTCATTTAACACTGAAAAGGGAGAAGTAGGATATGGACTCTGCATTCCAACAGGTTCTAACAGAAATAGAGAGAAACTAGATTTTCCATCAATTTTTCTAGCACGTTCCCTTTCTATTCCTCCTTCCCAACCTTCTCTGTTCCCTTCGACTTTCTCTGGGGACCAATGTGTCTAACAAGTCTGTTAAATTGGACTCTCCCAAGCACTTAACACAGTGCCCTCTACCCAGTAAGTGCTCAATAAATACCGCTGATGGATTATTCCAGCTGTTTCATTCATTTATTCAATGGCATTTATTGAGTGCTTACTGTGTGCAGAGCACTGTACTAAGCGCTTGGGAAGTACAATTCAGCCACAGATGGAGAAAATCACTACCCAACAATGGGCTCACAGTGTAGAATGGGGGAGAGGGCCAACAAAACAAAACAAGTAGACAGCACTTGTTAAGTGCTTACTATATGCAAAGCACTGTACTAAACCCTGGGTTATACAAAAGATAATCAGGTCCCACATGAGGCTCACGGTCTATGTAGGAGGGAGAACATGTATTGAAATCCCATTATTCAGATGAGGAAACGGAGGCATAGAGAAGTGGAGTGACGTTCCCTAGAGTTATGCAGCAGATGGCAGACAAGTGGCTGAGCTAGGATTAGAACCCAGATCCTTCTGATTCCAAGGCCTTGGCTCTATGCGCAGTCCCATGCTACTTCTCACTCCTCAGCTCTTCCTTAATGTCTTCCACTCTCCGAGGTCAATGAGAACCTCGGCTCACACTCCTGGTACCCTTGACTCTCTCCCAAGCCACTCCTGGACTCACATTTAAGAGTGGACCATCTCTGTTTGACAGGGACAGGGCTAGTAATTGCGGGCTACTGATGGCCAAATCTTTCTCCCTGATTTCTTCAGCATCTGCGATTTTGCAGGCAGGGTGGACTTTTGAGGTAGGGCCAGGAGTAATCCATACAGGGCAGACTAGACCACAAGCTCCTCGAAGTTAGAGATACTGTCCTATATTGCACTTTCCCCTGCTCTGCAAAGAAGAAGTTCTCAATAAATACTCTGGATTAGTAGCACATATACCCGATTTCCATTTTCCTAAATACGATAGAGGTTGCAGGTTGGCCGGGAGGAATGTTGGGTTCTTTGTTTCATCCCTAATCACCAGTCTTGGTGCGAAGAAAAGACAAACAGATTCCCACTCTGGTCCGGTGAAATGATTCCACTGGATGAGCTGTGTAGGAGTCGGTGTTGGAGAGTCCACCCTCAGCCTCGTGAGCCAAGCGGTGAGAAGGAAGCTGAGCTGGAAACAGCTGAGCTGGGAGGCAGAGAAATGATTATTCCCAGCTCCTTTTTCCAGATCACTCCAGGAGTGGGTGGCCGATGAGAAGGTAGTTAGGGGTCAGAATTTAATTCCTCCCATCGCCTCTGCTCTACATCTCTTTGTCTTTCCAGGGTCCACTGCCCTTTCTGTAGGATCTAAGGAATTGAGAGAGGTAATCAGGAGAGAAGGACCAGAATGTGTCTCCAGGTGCTCTTCACATCTGGGGGCTGGGAAAACCAATATCTCTGGAGCACGGGACCGGTGAAGAGAGAGATATGTTGACATAGATGGGGAGAGCCCCCCTGGGATTCTCAAAGCCCTCCAGCTGCAACAATTAGTTGGGCACAGAGACGGCCAGAGCAGGGACTCTTGGGAGAGAGCTTTGCGGGGACAGATGCCTTAGCTATCAGCTTCCGAGCACTTCAAAGCATACTCAAATTCATTAACCCCCGGCTCTGCCACTTGTCTGCTGTCTGACTTTGGGAAAGTCACTTAACTTCTCTGTACTTCAGTTACCTCATCTGTAAAATGGGGATTATGACTGTGAGCCCCACCTGGGACAACCTGATAACCTTGTATCTACCTCAGCGCTTAGAACAGTGCTTGGCACATAGTAAGCGCTTAACAAATACAATTATTATTATTATTATTAACCTATTGGCTCCCTCATCAGCGGAATTATCGAGTGATGAAACTCTCCTAAAATCACATCTCCTTCGAGATGCCTTCCCTGATCAAGGCTTCATTTCCCCTACCTGCCCTTCCTCCTGCATCACCTATGATTATGGTTCAATATTCCTTAAGCACTTTAATATTCACCCCAGTCCCACATGAATCAATCAATTGTATTTGAGTGCTTGGTGTGTGCAGAGCACTATACTAAGAGCTTGGGAGAGTACATTAAAACAGATTTGGCAGACACGTTCCAACAAAGAGCTTACTGTCTAGTCTACAGTTCTTACATACACATCCTTGCACTCTATCTCCAATTTATTTATGTCTGTCTCCTCCTTTAGACTGAAGACTCATTGTGGGCAGGGATTGTAACTTCTAATTCGAATGTATTGTGCTTTCCCAAGAGTTTAGTACAGGGTACTGCACACAGTAAGCACTCTACAAATACTATTGATCAACTGATTACTTAGAGATGGATTCTGTGCTAAGTGCTCTGGAGAGTGCAACGAAACCAATGCACATGGTTGACTTTGCCTTCTGTGAGCTTATTGTACGCATGAAATGTGTCTGTTTATTGTTGAATTATACTCTCCCAAGCGCTTAGTACAGTGCCTTGCACATAGTAGGCACATAGTAAGCACATAGTAAGCAGCATAGTAAGCAGCATGACATACTGGATAGAGCACGGGCCTGGGAGCCAGAAGGTCATGGGTTCTAGTCCTGGCTCTGCCACCTGTCTGCTGCGTGACCTTGGGCAAGTGACTTAACTTTTCTGTGCCTCAGTAACTTCATCTGTAAAATGGGGATTAACACTGTAAGCCCCAAATGGGACAACCTTGTATATACCCCAGTGCTTAGAACACTGCTTGGCACATAGGAAGCACTTAATAAATACCATTATTGTTATTATTATATATGATTGACTGAATGAATGAATAATGGGGTGGACAGCATGACAAGGGTCTTCATCCTTGATCTGCATCCTTCATTCATTCAGTCATTCATATTTATTCAGGGCTTACTGTGTGCAGAGCACTGTACTAAGCGCTTGGAAAGTACAATTCAGCAACAAAGAGAGACAATCACTGCCCACACAGGGCTTACAGTCTAGAAGAGGGAAGAGAGACATCAAAACAAGTAAACAAGCATCAATATAAATAAATTAAATTATAGATACGTACACATCAAGACAAGTATACAGGCATCAATATAAATAAATAGAATTATACATATATACATAAATACATAAGTTCTGTGGGGTGCGGAGAGGTGAGGGGAAGAGCAAAGAGAATGGGTTGAGGTGATGCGGATGGGAGAGGAAGCTGAGAAAAAGGGGGTCTTAGTCTGGGGAGTCCAGTTCCTGTTGAGACAAAGTCCATTCTGTTTACAGACTGCTTCTGATTCTTTCTTCTGCTTCTTGTGTTGTTCTAGGGGCAATGAGAAGATTTCAGAGTCTCTCGTTTTCATTTATGACTTTAGTTTCTGATGATACAAAGGCTAGTCTGTTCACAAGCACGCCCTTGACTGCTTCTGATTCTTTCTCCTGCTTGTTGTTGTTATTCTAGGCGCAATGCGAAGAGTTCAGAATCTGTCATTTTCATTTATGACTTTAGTTCCTGCTGAGACAAAGGTCAGTCTGTTTACCGAAACACCCTTGACTGCTTCTGATTCTTTCTCCTCCTTGATGTTGTTGTTATTAAGCACTTACTATGGGCCAGACACTGTACTAAGGGCTGGAGTCAATGCAACCTAATCAGGTTGGATACAGCCTCTGTCCCACATTGGTTTCACAAGCTTAATCCCCATTTTTCAGATGAGGTACCTGAGGGACAGGGAAGTGATGTGACTTGCCCAAGGTCACACAGCAGGCATATGGTGAAGCCGGGATTAGTACGCAGGGCTTTCTGACACCATGCCATAGGCGTTTTCCACTATCCACACTGCTACTCAGGCTTGTATGCTTTTCTATAGAATTACAGGTCTGGGTGGTTTAATTCAGGGATTCCTGCATACACAGTTTGTGAGCTAGCTGTGGGCGGGGAACGTTTCTACCAACCGTGTTGTATTGCCCCAAGTGCTTAGAACAGCGCTCTGCACAGTAAATGCTCACTAAATATCATTGATGCAATTAAATGGCGTTTATTTCAGGGTTCCACTAGTGAACTTGGAGTGATTACCATGAGGGACAGGGACTGTGTCCAACCTGATGAGTTTGTATCTACCCCAGCGCTTAGTTCAGTGCCTGGCACATAGTGCCTGGTACATAGTAAGTGCTAAACAACTACCGTCAAATGATATTTACAGTTTAATGGAGTGATCAATTGCCTGAGCCTTCCCTAGAAGTAGTTGACATGTTTACCCGAAGGTACCCTTCCCCGGAACGAAGTTCATGTGTCACTGTTTCTCAAAGCCATCATCTCACTCCCAGTAACCTCTTCAGGGCCTTCATGTTCCGGCTTCTCAGGCTGTAGTTGAGGGGGTTCAGGGCCGGGGGCATCACGGTGTTGAACATGGACACCAACAAGTCCAGCGTCGAGGAGGAGTTTGAGGGCGGCTTGAGGTGGGCGACAGTCCCCATGGAGATGAATGAAATCACCATGGCGAGGTGAGGCAGGCAGGTGGAGAAGACTTTGTCCCGGCCCTCGACAGCCGACTTCCTCAGTACGGCCCGGAAGATGTGCAGTATTAGACGACAATGGAGACAAGGCGTGAGATGTTCAGAATAGCGGAGAAGACCCTGACTCCAATTTCCTGGAGGTTCTCACTGGGGCCTGAAATTTCCATCATACGGAGGGGTGTCACAGAACAAATGGCGGATCACGTTGGACCCTCCAAAGCCGATGGAGAAGGTGGCAGCCGCGTGCATGGCGGTGTTCACGATACCACCCAGCCAGGAGGCGACCGCCATCTTCCCACAGGCCCCTCGGTCCATGATGACCTCGTAGCTCAGGGGGCGGCAGATGGCGGCGTAGTGGTCGTAGGACATGGCCATCAGTAAGTACAGCTCAGAAAAAGCGAACAGCAGGAAGAAAAACAATTGAAAGACGGAGTCCAGGAAGGAGATTACTCTACAGTCGGTCAGGGAGCTGTAGATGGATTTGGGGACGGTGATGGAGTTGTAGTGGAGGTCGAGAACGGTCAGGTGCCTGAGGAATAAGTAGATGGGGGTGTGGAGGCGCCGGTCAAGGGCGGTGGTGTCGACGATGAGGAGGTTCCCGGTTGGGGCCACCAGGTAGACCAGGGAGAACAGCGCGGCATGGACGAGTTGCAGCTCCGGGACCTCGGAGAATCCCAGCACGAGGAATCTCGTCACCAGCGTGAGATTGGCCATTTCCTTCCCAGAGATAGAATGTCTTAGCTGTGGAGGAGAAGACCTTTTTTAAACTTTACAAATGTGTCAAATCATCACACAGTAAGCTCTTTGTAAATACCTGTGCTACTATTCCTACTTTCGTCTGATGAGCAAGATCATGGCGACACATACCTGATTCTCCCAAGTGCTTAGTACAGTTTCCTGCACATGGTCGGAGCTCGAGTCATGCAACTGAGTGATGGTTTGATTAATCAATGGCTGTTTCCCCTTCTAGACTATAAACTCCTTGTAGACAAGGAACATGTCAACCACCTCTGTTGTCCTATACTCTCCCTAGTGTTTAGTACAGTGCTCTGCACGTAGTATGGGCTCAATAAATGCGATTAATTGGTAGTTAGCACTATATAAATACCATTGATTGATCGATTGACTGATGACACACGGCCAGTTTGAGGTTACCCATTTTATATTAGACTGTAAATACCATAATAATATGTTCAATTCATCAGATTTGAATACTACTTGTGGTATTTGTTGAGCACATACTATGTTCCAAACACCGGAATGGATTAAGTTCAATCAGGTCAGAAACAGTTCCTGTCCCACACGGGGCTCATAGTCTAAGAGGAAGGAAAACAGGTATTTTAATGCCCGTTTTAAAGATGAGAATACTGAATCATAGAGAATTTAAGCGATTTGTCCAAGATCACACAGCAGGCAAATAACTCCCACCCCTTTGACTCCCATCCCTCTGCTCTTTCCACTAGTATAGAACATTTATCCCCACATCAATATCGATCAACCAGTGGTATCGATTGAGCGCTCACTGTGTGCCATACTAAGGACATGGGAGAGTACAACAGAGTTGATAGACACATTCCCTGACCACACTGAACTTGTTTTCTCTACTGCTTAAACTGTGGACTCTATGTGGGACTGGAACTGCATCCAAAGAGATTTAACCTGTAATAATAATAAAAATAATGGCATTTATTAAGTGCTTACTATGTGCAAAGCACTGTTCTAAGCGCTGGGGAGGTTACAAGAAGATCACGTTGTCCCACTGGGGGCTCACAGTCTTAATCCCCATTTAACAGATGAGGTAACTGAGGCCCAGAGAAGTGAAGTGACTTGCCCAAAGTCACACAGCTGACAAGTGGCAGAGCCGGGATTTAAACTCAGGACCTCCGACTCCAAAGCCCGTGCTTTTTTCCACTGAGACACGCTGCTTCTCCCGAGTGCTACCCGAGTATCTACCCGAGTTTTTAGAACAGTGCTTGACACGCGGGGAGCACATAATAAATAATGAATACATAAAAATAGACGAGCGTACAGTTTAGAGATGCATGGAGACTGTCTGGGTCCTTTCAGTAAAAAAAGTATACTTTTATGGTATATGTTAAGCACTTACTATGTGCCAGGCACTATATTAAGCGCTGGGGTAGATTCAAGCTAATCAAGTTGGACACAGTCCCTGTCCCACATGGGTCTCAGAGTCTTTACCCCCATTTTACAGTTGAGGTAACTGAGACACAGAGAAACCAAGTAACTTGTCCAAGGCACATGGCAGACAAGCGTTACAGTCAGGATTAGAATCCAGATCCTTCTGGCTCCCAGGCCCGGGATCTTTCCACTAGGCCACACTGCTTCTCCACTGTGGCCACTAAACCCACACCCAACACTTCTCCGGACAACCTGACACCTGATAGAATAGCACACAGAGTTCTCACATACAGGTCATCAACTGAGATGGTAGGGATTGTGTCGACCAATCTCGTCTGCCTCCTCCGAACGTTGGAACCCCAAGAGCAAATCTCTGATTTTCACTTCCTCTCTTTTCGACGACAGCCCGGAACAAGCCAAGCCGTGGAGAGGGTGAGTTGTTTTATCCCTCTCCGGTTGGGAGGTATTGCAGGGCATCATTGTATCACTGTGTTCCCCCCGCCACCACATTTACTAGTTGGGGTGCTAGTCCAGGGACAGCCAAGGAGCTCAGAGACAGAGGGAAACCACTTGAGACTCTGCACTTCCTGCCAGGCCTTTGCTAATCTCCTGGCACACTTGGAGGTTTTTTGTTTGTTTGTTTTTATGGCATTTATTAAAAGCTTACTATGTGTCAAACGCTATTCTAGGCGCTGTTTGGACAATCTACTTAACCAGTAGTCCAGGAATACACGTTCAGGAACATAGTGGAATTCATAATGGTATTTATTAAGCGCTTGCTATGTATCAAACACTATTCTAAGTGCTGTTTGGACAATCCACTTAACCAGGGGTCCAGGAATTCATATTCAGGTACATAATAGAAGTCGTAATTGTATTCATTAAGTGCTTACTATGTGCAGAGTACTATATTAATAATATTAATAATTATTATAACTCGGCAGTTAGTGCAGTGCTCTGCACATAGTAAGAGCTCAATTAATACAGCTGAATGAATAATAACTGATAGGAGAAAGTACACGTGAGGGGATTAAACACAGTCCCTGTCCCTCATGCAGATTAGTCTAAAAGTGGGCAGGAATCACATCTACCAACTCTGTTGTATCGAATGTTCCCAAGCGCTCAGTACTGTGCTCTGCATCATCATCTGCACATGGTAGGCACTCAATAAATACCATTTATTTATTTATTTATTTATTTATTTATTTATTTATTTCCCCTCCTTAACTTCCATCTTCAACTGCTCACTCTCCACTGGTTCCTTCCCCTCTGCCTTCAAACATGCCCATGTCTCTCCCATCCTAAAAAAACCCTCTCTTGACCCCACCTCACCTTCTAGTTATCGTCCCATATCCCTCCTACCATTCCTTTCCAAACTCCTTGAACGAGTTGTCTACACGCGCTGCCTAGAATTCCTCAACAACAACTCTCTCCTCGACCCCCTCCAGTCTGGCTTCCGTCCCCTTCATTCCACGGAAACTGCGCTCTCAAAGGTCACCAATGACCTCCTGCTTGCCAAATCCAACGGCTCATACTCTGTCCTAATCCTCCTCGACCTCTCAACTGCCTTTGACACTGTGGACCACCCCCTTCTCCTCAACACGTTATCTGACCTTGGCTTCACAGACTCCGTCCTCTCCTGGTTCTCCTCTTATCTCTCCGGTCGTTCTTTCTCAGTCTCTTTTGCAGGCTCCTCCTCCCCCTCCCATCCTCTTACTGTGGGGGTTCCCCAAGGTTCAGTGCTTGGTCCCCTTCTGTTCTCAATCTACACTCACTTCCTTGGTGACCTCATTCGCTCCCACGGCTTCAACTATCATCTCTACGCTGATGACACCCAGATCTACATCTCTGCCCCTGCTCTCTCCCCCTCCCTCCAGGCTCGCATCTCCTCCTGCCTTCAGGACATCTCCATCTGGATGTCCGCCCGCCACCTAAAGCTCAACATGTCGAAGACTGAGCTCCTTGTCTTCCCTCCCAAACCTTGTCCTCTCCCTGACTTTCCCATCTCTGTTGACGGCACTACCATCCTTCCCGTCTCACAAGCCCTGCAACCTTGGTGTCATCCTCGACTCCGCTCTCTCATTCACCCCTCACATCCAAGCCGTCACCAAAACCTGCCGGTCTCAGCTCCGCAACATTGCCAAGATCCGCCCTTTCCTCTCCATCCAAACTGCTACCCTGCTCATTCAAGCTCTCATCCTATCCCGTCTGGACTACTGCACTAGCCTTCTCTCTGATCTCCCATCCTCGTGTCTCTCTCCACTTCAATCCATACTTCATGCTGCTGCCCGGATTATCTTTGTCCAGAAACGCTCTGGACATATTACTCCCCTCCTCAAAAACCTCCAATGACTACCGATCAATCTGCGCATCAGGCAGAAACCCCTCACCATGGGCTTCAAGGCTCTCCATCACCTCTCCCTCTCCTACCTCACCTCCCTTCTCTCCTTCTACTGCCCAGCCCGCACCCTCCGCTCCTCCACCACTAATCTCCTCACTGTACCTCGCTCTCGCCTGTCCCGCCATCGACCCCCGGCCCACGTCATCCCCCGGGCCTGGAATGCCCTCCCTCTGCCCATCCGCCAAGCTAGCTCTCTTCCTCCCTTCAAGGCCCTGCTGAGAGCTCACCTCCTCCAGGAGGCCTTCCCAGACTGAGCCCCTTCTTTCCTCTCCCCCTCGTCCCCCTCTCCATCCCCCCGTCTTACCTCCTTCCCTTCCCCACAGCACCTGTATATATGTATATATGTTTGTACATATTTATTACTCTATTTATTTATTTATTTATTTATTTTACTTGTACATTTCTATCCTACTTATTTTATTTTGTTGGTATGTTTGGTTCTGTTCTCTGTCTCCCCCTTTTAGACTGTGAGCCCACTGTTGGGTAGGGACTGTCTCTATGTGATGCCAATTTGTACTTCCCAAGCGCTTAGTACAGTGCTCTGCACATAGTAAGCGCTCAATAAATACGATTGATTGATTGATTGATTGATTGAACTGTACATTCAAAGTGCTTAGTACAGTGCTGTGCACATAGTAAGCGTTCAATAAATACGTTTGAATGAATGAATGAAGGAATAATCCGGTTAGGTATAGCCCTTGTCCACATGAGGCTCACAGTCTAAATAAGGAGGGCCAAAGATTTAATAGCCATTTTACAGAAAAAGAGAGTGATGTATAAGAGAAGTAAAGTGACTTGTCCGAGGTCACCTAGCTACCATGTGGCTAAATGCTGGGGTAACTACAAGATAATCATGTTGTATACAGTCCCTATCCTACGTGGGACTCTCAGTCCCTCGGAATGTGTAACTGAGGCACTGGGAAATAAAGTGACTTCCTCAACGTCACACAGCAAATGAGCAGTGAAGTCAGGCTTAGAACCCAGGTTCTCGGACTCCTAGGCCTGGGTTCTTTCCATTAGGCCAAGCTGCTTCTAGTCTCCAGACAGTAACTAGCTTGGCAATCTGTCACTCCCTATCTCTGTGTTGAGGACTCTGATTCTCCATTGGTTACTCTGAGTAACTAATCGTACTCTCCCAGTGAGGATATAAGGATATATTCTATTTCTGATATGGTATTTGTTAAGCACTTACTTCGTGTCAAGCACTGTTCTAAATACCGGGATAGATAAAAATCATTCAGTTGGAACACAATCCCTGTCCCACATGAACTGTTTAGGTAGGGGGGAGTACTGATATTTCATCTCCATTTTACAGCTGAGGAAAATGAGGCCCAGAGAAGTGAAGTGACTTGTACAAGGTGAGCCAGAAAGCATATGGGAGAGCTGGGATTCTTATGCCCAGGTTCTTTCCACTAAATCATGCTGCTTCTCCTAGTCAGAAGCATATCACTCTCTCCCTGTCTCTCTGTCTCTCTGCATACTTATGTAGAAGAAGATGTTCATGTTGCCATGGGAACATAACGGGTCAGGACCGTTGTTGCAGTTGGGAGTGCCAAGTTCTTATATCCAGAGGGTTCTCGCTTCGCCTGGCCCACAATGTCCCTCCACAGCGGCCCAGGCGGGTCCTCCAAGGATTCCCTTCGGGACAGCGACTACTTTATCTACTGGGACAGGGCCCACCTGGAGAGTACGTCAGCATCCGTGAGAGAACGGAGAGTGGCTGAGGGCTCCCTTTATGGCTGACCAAAACCAGGAATCCGAGGAGAAAGAGGAGACCAGCCCATACCAGAGGAGGTCAGTGCCAGCCCCATCTGCCCTGGTGAGAGTGAGAGGAGGTGGAGAGAGGCAAGATTGAACCAGAAGGATGAAGCCAGAGATGGGGCCATTCTGGGGAGATTCTCGCACTCGGGGAACAGGTTACAGTTCTTTAATTCATTCAATCGTATTTATTGAGCGCTTACTGTGTGCAAAGCACTGTACTAAGCACTTGGAAAGTACAATTCAGCAACAGAGACAATCCCTGCCCACAACGGGATCACAGTCTACAAGGGGAGGAGAGAGCAGTTCAGACCAAGACCATACCCCAAAATGGGCAGGCTTGTAGGAGGGGAATGACATGCCAGCAACAATAAATCATAAATGATTTTGGTACATATTAAGCGCTTACTGTGTGCCGAGCACTGTTCTTAGCGCTGGGTTAGATACAAATTAATCAGATTGGACACAGTGCTTGTCCATCATGGGGCTCACACTTTTATTCTCATTTTACAGATGAGGTACAGACGCAAAGAGAAGTGAAGTGACTTGCCCAAGATCATACAATAGACGTGTGAGGGAGCAGGGATTAGGATCTATATCCTTCTGACTCCCAGGCCCATGCTCGATCCACAAGTGGCCCCATCACCGACACAGCTCTCCTCCCTCCAGCATCCCCACCCTGGCTACCATGGCAACCGCCCGCCAGGCTCCGATGCTACAACCGAGCATCGGCACGATACTACAGTCACTTTGACTGTCAGTTGTTCCTGTGTGTCAAAACCATTTTCAGCAAGAACGTGATTGTCAGGAATGAGAGAGCGTGACTGATTCTGGGAAAAACCCCGGCACCATCATCAATTCTTCTGAATGGAAGTTCCCCTACGAATCAATGCCTTACCATGGCAGGAGAGTCTGCGCATGCCAATGAAGTTTAGAGCTTTGCGATTGAGAGACACTCTCGGAACCGTCAGAGAAAGTTGATTTACCTGTCCTGGACAGCAGCAGGATAGGAAAGAGTCAAAGGCAGTGTCTGTTTCCCCCCTCTAGATTTAGGCGAGGGTTTATGTTTTGATAATCTACAATAGTCTCTTAAGGATCTTTGAGTAGGACTCTGCACCCCTTAGGAGTTCAATAAATGCTACAGATTGAATGATTTATGAAATTACCTCTCCAGCACTTTTTCACCACCTCTGCGGTTACGCAGGTTTCATAGACCCAGCTAGGAGGAGGTTGAATCATTCCAGAGGCCAGTGAGGATTTTTTTAAGATATCGGTTATGCGCTTACTTTATGCCAACTACTGAGCTTCGTGCTGTGGTGGATACAAGCTAATCCCAGACTAAGTCCCCCATTTCCTCTGCTCCCCCTCCCCTCCTCATCCCCCGACTCGCTCCCTTTGCTCTACCCCCTTCTCCCCCGCTGAAGCACCTGTGTATATTTGTACCTAATTATAATTCTATTCATTTTTATTAATGATGTAAATATATCTATAATTCGATTTACTTATATTGATGCTACTGCTGCCTGTTTACTCGGTTTTGATGCCAGTCTCCCCTCTTCAAGACTGTGAGCACGCTGTGGGCAGGGATTGTCTCTCTTTGTGGCTGAATTCTACTTTCCAAGTGCTTAGTACAGTGCTATTCACATATTAAGCGTTCATCATCATCATTATCATCAATCGTATTTATTGAGCGCTTACTATGTGCAGAGCACTGTACTAAGCGCTTGGGAAGTACAAATTGGCAACATATAGAGACAGTCCCTACCCAACAGTGGGCTCACAGTCTAAAAGGGGGAGACAGAGAACAAAACCAAACATACCAACAAAATAAAATAAATAGGATAGATATGTACAAGTAAAATAAATAAATAAATAAATAGAGTAATAAATATGTACAAACATATATACATATATACAGGTGCTGTGGGGAAGGGAAGGAGGTAAGATGGGGGGATGGAGAGGGGGACGAGGGGGAGAGGAAGGAAGGGGCTCAGTCTGGGAAGGCCTCCTGGAGGAGGTGAGCTCTCAGCAGGGCCTTGAAAGGAGGAAGAGAGCTAGCTTGGCGGATGGGCAGAGGGAGGGCATTCCAGGCCCGGGGGATGACGTGGGCCGGTGGTCGATGGCGAGACAGGCGAGAACGAGGTACGGTGAGGAGATTAGCGGCGGAGGAGTGGAGGGTGCGGGCTGGGTAGTAGAAGGAGAGAAGGGAGGTGAGGTAGGAGGGGGCGAGGTGATGGAGAGCCTTGAAGCCCATGGTGAGGAGTTTCTGCCTGATGCGCAGATTGATTGGTAGCCACTGGAGGTTTTTGAGGAGGGGAGTAATATGCCCAGAGCGTTTCTGGAAAAAGATAATCCGGGCAGCAGAATGAAGTATGGATTGAAGTGGAGAGAGACACGAGGATGGGATATCAGAGAGAAGGCTGGTGCAGTAGTCCAGACGGGATAGGATGAGAGCTTGAATGAGCAGGGTAGCAGTTTGGATGGAGAGGAAAGGGCGGATCTTGGCAATGTTGCGGAGCTGAGACCGGCAGGTTTTGGTGACGGCTTGGATGTGAGGGGTGAATGAGAGAGCGGAGTCGAGGATGACACCAAGGTTGCGGGCTTGTGAGACGGGAAGGATGGTAGTGCCGTCAACAGAGATGGGAAAGTCAGGGAGAGGACAAGGCTTGGGAGGGAAGACAAGGAGTTCAGTCTTCGACATGTTGAGCTTTAGGTGGCGGGCGGACATCCAGATGGAGATGTCCTGAAGGCAGGAGGAGATGCGAGCCTGGAGAGAGGGGGAGAGAGCAGGGGCAGAGATGTAGATCTGGGTGTCATCAGTGTAGAGATGATAGTTGAAGCCGTGGGAGCGAATGAGGTCACCAAGGGAGTGCGTGTAGATTGAGAACAGAAGGGGACCAAGCACTGAACCTTGGGGAACCCCCACAGTAAGAGGATGGGAGGGGGAGGAGGAGTCTGCAAAAGAAACTGAGAAAGAACGACCGGAGAGATAAGAGGAGAACCAGGAGAGGACGGAGTCTGTGAAGCCAAGATCAGATAGCGTGTTGAGGAGAAGGGGGTGGTCCACAGTGTCAAAGGCAGCTGAGAGGTCGAGGAGGACTAGGACAGAGTAGGAGCCGCTGGATTTGGCAAGCAGGAGGTCATTGGTGACCTTTGAGAGGGCAGTTTCCGTTCAATAAATACGATCCAATGAATGAATGAAGGAATAATCAGATTGGGTGTAGTCCTTGTCCACATGGGCCTCACAGGTTAAATAAGGAGGGCATAAGATTTAATCCCCATTTTCAGATAAGGAGACTGAGGCATAGGAGAAGTAAAGTGATTTGCCCAAGTTCACCTAGCTAGCATGTGGCTAAATGATGGGGTTAGTTACACGACAATCACGTTGGATACAGTCCCAATCCTACATAGGACTCTCAGTCCCTCAGAGTGGGTAACTGAGGCACTGGGAAATGAATAGACTTGCCCAAGGTCACAGAACAGATGAGCGGTGAAGTCAGGATTAGAACCTAGGTTCTCTGGCTCGCAGGTACGTGTTTTTTCTACTAGGCCAACCTGCTTCTAGTCTCCAGACACTAACTGAGCTTGCCAATCTGTCACTCCCTATCTCTCTGTTGAGGGCTCTGATTCTCCACTGGTTACTCTGAGTAACCAATCATACTCCCCCAATGAGGCTATGAAGATATATTCTATTTTTGATATGGTATTTGTTAAGCACTTACTTCTTGTCAAGCACTGTACTCTAAGCGCTGGGCTTGACACATAGTGAGTGCTTAGCAAATGCGATTATTATTATTGTTATTAATATTATCAGTTTGGGAAGGGCTGAGGGGTTCTGAAAATGGGGTGATGGGAAGGAATCACTGATACTGGCTGGGTGGACAGGACGGGAAATCCCTGGTTTCAGAAAGAACAGGTTATAGCCTAGGGTTCATCCTCTTCTATCTCAGAGCAGAAGCACTGTACCAAACTGGAAACGAGGAGGTCATTGCATTCTATCCTCTGAATGGCCCCATCCCCTTTCAAAATAACTCAGTGATGGAAAATGGAGAAATAATCTGTCATCGCACGTTTCTTCCTCCCCCCTTCCAGTCCATCAGAGCACAGTTTTCCCCTTCTTCCCACTATTCGGGGCAGCGGATGGCGGCGAAGAGGTCGTAGGACATCGCCGTGAGGACGACCACCTCTGAAACAGCAAACAGGACCACCCAAATGACCTGGGCGTCACAGCCCAGGAAGGAAATGGATCTACGATCGGTCAGGGAGATGGCGACAGACTTGGGGACGGTGATGGAGATGAGGCAGAGGTCGAGGACGGACAGGTGCCTGAGGAAGAAGTACATGGGGGTGCAGAGGCGTCGGTCGAGGGCGGTGACGGCGACAATGAAGAGATTCCCCATCAGGACCTCCAGGTAGACCAGAATGAATAGCGTGGCATAGACCAGCTGCAGCTCCCGGACTTCCGAGAATCCCAGCAAGAGGAATTCCCTCACCGTGGGAATGGACATTCTTGGGAGGCAACATTGAATTTCTACAATGAATCACAGAAGAGCTAAAGTTAGAGTCATTTGATGGCATGTGTGAAGGAACTGACAGGGCACTTGCTGGTGATTCTCCATGGAGAGGAGGCAGTTATTGAATTCAAAATGATCTTTGAGTTCACCGTGGAGATATTGGATATTTCTGGGGAATAATGTCGACTCCATGCACAGGAAGTGGGAAGACTTCAATTTAGAGACACTGATGTTGGAGGTGAAGGAATAAGACTAAGTCAATCAATTCAATTTACTGAATACCTACAGAGTTCACGGTATTAGTACATATGATCACGGCCCCAAAGAACTTCCATTCTATTGGAAGCACCAAGCTTTAAACTATGTAGAAACAAGGTGCTACTGGGAAGAAACCAGGTCAAGGAGTCAGAGGACCTGGGTTCTAATCCCAACTTACCACTTGTCGGCTGCATAGCCATGGGAAAGTGACTTAATTTATCTACACCTCAGTTTTCTCAATAGTAAAATGAGGATTCGATATTTGTTTTCCCTCTTACTTAGTCTGTGAATCACTTAGGGGATACAGACTGTGTTCTACTAGATTGTCCTGAATCTCCCCCAACACTAAATGCTTTGCTTGGAACGTAGTAAGCACTTAATAAACATCACGAGTATTATTTTTGATTAAGGAGACTGAATGGGGCCAGTCCTCCGGGTTCCCATGGAAACAGCGGCATCCGCATCCCAGCGTCCCAACGATTCCTGTTTTCAACGACAGTCTTAAGCCACTGTGATTGGTATCACCTTTGTCTCATTCAAAACCTGAGACATTCAATCTGTCAGTTAATCAGCCAATTGTAACTTTTTCTTATGATATTTGTGAAGCACTTAAAGCTTCACAAGCACTTACACTTACTTATCAGACACTATACTAAGTGCTGGAGTGGATACAAGCTAATAAGAGTATACAGAGTCCACATTCTCCATTAGGCTCACATCTCAAACTCCGTTTTACAGATAAGGGAACTGAGGCACGGAGAATTTAAGCGACCCTGCCCAAGGTCAAAGAGCAGACATGTGGTGGAAACGGGATCAGGGCCCATGTCCATTTGAATCCCAGGCCGAGCTCTACCAACTAGGCAACGCTACTCCTGATTTGTCCTGATTGCAAATCTGTTTAAGTGCTGTTCATACTGACTATATTAACTGTACTCTTGAATCAAGCGTTCATGCTCTTTCTTATCTTTCCCTTCTCTCCTTCCTCCTCTACATAATTATCTCTGTGTCTATCTCCTCCATTAGATCATAATCTCCTGGAGAGCAGGAACAATGAAATTTTATCTCTTTTCACCTCTCCTGAGAGCTTGCTACACTGCTTTACATTCACGATAAGGTCAATGAATACCATTGATAATAATGATAATAATAATTGTGGTCTTCGTTAAGCGCTTAACTTTGTGCCAAGCACTGTTCTAATTCCTGGAGTATATACAGGGTAATCAGGTTGGACACAGTCCCTGTCCCAGATGAGCCTCACATTGTCAATCCCCATTTTGCAGATGAGGGAACTGAGGCACAAAGAAGTGAAATGACTTTCCCCAGGTCACAGGGAAGAGAAGTAGCAGAACTGAAATTAGAACGCGCGGCCTCTGACTCCCAGGGCCGTGCTCTGGTTAGATGGATGGGTGGATGGATAGATGAATGGTTGGAAGAATGGATGTATGGGAAGAAGGACAAATGGATTGATGAGAGAAGATGGATTTGACAAAACAGATGGAGCTGCAGTTATGTTTTCTCTCCTTCTCCCATACTTCTTCCCATTGTTCAACTTTCATACCTACACCCAGAGTCATGCTAGGGAGCATACATATCATTATATTTTCATAGTCATTTCTAATAATGATATCATTATTGTATTTATTAAGTGGTTGTGAGCCTAAATTGTTCCACTTGCTGGAATGGAAACAAAAGAATCAGTATAGACACAATTCCTGTCCCAAAGGGGCTCAAAGTGTAAGAGTAAGAGAGATTCTAGGGATATTAAGTCACTGTCCCAAGTTCACACAGCAGGCCAGTAGCAGAGCTGGCATCAGAACTCCAGTCTCAATCAATCAATCAAATTAATTGAGAACTTACTCTGGGCCCAGCACTGTACTAAACATTTGGAAAAGTTCAATATAACAGATTTGCTAGACACGTTCTCTGCCCACAATGAGCTTACAGTCTAGAGTGATTCCCATTCCTTTAGGCCTTGATAATTTTTTTAAATATTTGTAAATGTTTTTTAAATGTTTTTTTAAGTATTTGCTATGTACCAAGCACTATTCTAAAAACAGTGGGGTATATGCAAGGTAATCATATTATCCCATGTGGGGTTCACAGTCTTAATCCCCATTTTACAGATGATGTATTTGAGGCACGGAGAAATTAGCAGTAATAATAATAATAACAATAATAATAATAATGATTATTATTAAATCTCCTCCCATCACCTGCTGACTATGGAGGTTGCAGTCACCTGAAGAAGCTCAGAAGACTGGAGAAGAGCACCGAGACACACAACAGTAGCAGCAGCAGCAGGAGGAGGAGGAGTAGCAGCAGCAGCAGCAGCAGCCCTGGCAGTGGTAGCGCCCCACGTGTCTTTCTCTGCCCAGAAGGCCAGATGCCTGCCTCTGCAACCAGAACCGACACACTGAGGTAAGGGCCGCAGGACGGAGGTGGACTGGCAACCACTGGAGGTTGGGCCCCGGACGAGATGGCGGCCGGACTCCCACCCAACTTCCAATTCATCGTCGTTGGCACCGGCTTGCCTGAGTCCATCATAGCAGCCTCGTGTTCCAGGAGTGGGCAGAGGGTCCTTCATGTCGATTCAAGGAACTACTATGGAGGGAACTGGGCCAGTTTCAGTTTTTCGGGCCTGTTGTCATGGCTGAAGGAATTCCAGGAGAAGAGCAACCGGGGTGAAGAAAGGGCCGCCTGGCAGGATCTTCTCCTTGAAACAGAAGAAGCCATTGCTCTGAACCAAAAGGATGAAACCATTCAACATGTAGAAGTTTTTTGTTATGCGAGATGAGGTAACTGAGGCACAGAGAAGTGAAGTGACTTGCCCAAAGTCACACAGCTGACAATTGATGGAGCTGGGATTTGAACCCATGACCTGACTCCAAAGCCCTTGCTCTTTCCACTGAGCCATGCTGCTTCTAATGGATTTGAACCCATGACCTACAACTCCCCTCCCCATCCCCCTGTCATACCTCCTTCCCCTCCCCGCAGCACCTGTATATATGCATATATGTTTGTACATATTTATTACTCCACTTATTTATTTTATTTGTACATATTTATTCTTTTTATTTTATTTTGTTAATATGTTTTGTTTTGTTCTCTGTCTCCCCCTTCTAGACTGTGAGCCCACTGTTGGGTAGGGACCGTCTCTATATGTTGCCAACTTGTACTTCCCAAGCGCTTAGTGTTCTGCACAGAGTAAGCGCTCAATAAATACGAGTGAATGAATGAATAATAATAATGGTGGCATTTATTAAGAGCTTACTACGTGCAAGGCACTATTCTAAGTTCTGTGGAGGTTACAAGGTGATCAGGTTGTCCCGCGTGGGGCTCACAGTCTTAATCCCCATTTTATAGATGAGGTAACTGAGGCACAGAGAAGTTAGAGGACTTACCCAAAGTCACACAGCTGACAAGTGGTGGAGCTGGGATTTGAACCCATGACCTCTGACTCCAAAGACCGGGCTCTTTTCACTGAGTCACGCTAAGTGGCTTGCCCAAGGTCATACAGAAGACAAGTGTCTGAGCAGGGATTAGATCCGCCCCCAAACTTGATTTAGTGTAAGAACCACTTGGGATAGTTCAGTTTACCAGAGTTGTTAAACATATTACCTCCCCACAGTGAGTTTACAGTCTACAGAAACCTCCCTTCCTTTAGGGCATTATGCCTCCCCAAAACCGAATCGTCTGTCCTACTTCAGTCTTAGCCGCCTCCCTCCCAGATTCTGACAATTTATCAACGTCCAGTGTTTTCTGTTAACCCAGTAGGACAGCTAAATATCTGGTGAGGTCCAAGAACAATTCCTCGGTTAAGTGGTGGTGTGACATTATTTACACAAGGAAGGAGACATTTTATCTCACAGCAGAGGCTGGGTGAGTGACCCTTTTAGGATCCTGCCCATAGCGGCCTTCATGTCCCAGTTCCTGAGGCTGTAGATAAGGGGGTTCATAGCAAGTGCTATCACTGCGTAGAACACGGACACCAGCAGGTCCACGATCAAGGAGGAGTCTGAGGGAGGCTTGATGTAGGCAAATGCATGCGCAGAGAGGAAATCAGTGATGACGACGAGATGGGGCAGGCAGGTGGAGAAGGTTATGGCCCGGCCCTCCCTGGCCGGCATCTTCAGCACGCCCCGGAAGATGTGCGCGTACGAGACGATGATGGAAATGAAGCAGACGACAGCTATGGCTGCCCCCAATTTCAGTTGCGTTGATGGTGATGTTCTTCTCGGAGCAGGTGATCTTCAGCAGAAGAGTGGCGTCATAGAACAACTGGGAAACGGTGTTGGACCCTCAGAAGGACAGGGACAACCTCCCAGCAGAACACATTGCTGCGAACAGGACCTCGCTGCGCCAGGAGGCGGCGGCCATCTTCCCACAGGCCCCTTGAGGCATGACAACCTCGTAGCTAAGGGAGAGGTAGATGGCAGCCTAGCGGTTGTAGGACATCACGGTGAAGACGGACAGCTCTGAGACAGCAAACCAGACCACGGAGAATAACTGGACGGCACAAGACAGCCCTCTAGGGAATTGGATGTCTTGTTCTTCAGGGGTTTGTGGATGGATTTGGGGACGGTGACGTAGATGTAGCAGAGGTCGAGGAAGGAAAGGTTCCTGAGGAAGAAGTACATGGGGGTGTGGAGGCGCCAGTCGAGGGTGGTGACGGCGACGATGAAGAGATTCGCCATCAGGGACGCCAGGTAGACCAGAAGGAACAGCACGGCCTGAACCAGCTGAAGCTCACTTACCTCCGAGAATCCCAGCAGGAGGAATTCTTTCTTCACGGTGACAGTCTTCACGATTTGAATGGAACTCCTCCCTAAGAGAGAAATTCGGCTGGTGGGTCACGTGTTCCCATGGGGCGGACACTTGGGACAGGGCCGCTACCCTGCCTATGGGGCCAGGGCCTGAGCGTTGCTGGCCCCACGGGAAGCCAGTCCCGAACAGGACGTAATTAGGCCCCTCAGCCCGATGTGTGGCCCGGCCCCGGGGAGGAATTCCACACGGAGTGGCAGAGAGCTTGTCCGGAAAGGCCCAGCTTCGCCAAGAGCCCATCACGCTCCGAGCCTCCAGGAGTCCCTCCTGTAGCAGAAGTCCAGGAGCTGAAGGGACGGAGTTGGTTGTAAGACAGCAGACACCTGTGCCTGCTCGCTCCAGTCTGACCGGTGAGCCTCGGTCGCGGAGTACACAGATGGGAAAGTGTTCACAGGAGGGTCGGAGGTGACAGAGAACGAGAGAAAATTCCCGGGTCTTTTAACGTCACTCACTAATAAAACAGATCTCTCCGCCGGGCGTCTCAATTGCTCTCCATCCTCCAGATCCCCGGGTGGGTGGCAGGAATGGACAGGGATTTATTAAGCACTTATTATTTGTCATGTACTAGTACTATACACTAAGCACTGGGGTAGATGCAAACCTATCAGATTGGACACAGTCTCTGTCCTACATGGGGCTCACAGTCTTCATCCCCATTTTTCAGATGAGGAAACTGAGGAACAGAGAAGTGAGGTGACTTGCCTAAGGTCGCACAGCAGACAAGTGGAAGAGCAGGAATTAGAAGCCAGGTTCTTCTGACTCCCAGGTCGGGGCTCTATCCACTAGGCTATGTTTCTTTTCATTGTCTGTGAACAGGCACAGCGTCCTCTGGACCTCCCCTGTCTTCAAGGAGTTGACAATCTAGTGTAGGGGGCTAGACCTTAAATCAATTACAGAGAAGGGATGACAGAATGTAAGAATAATGCACACAAGTGCTACAGGGCTGGAGGTAATGAGCATCGAAATCCTGAAGGGTTAGAGATCCAAGTGCATAGGCGACATGAAAGAGTAGGCCAATCAAATAGGAACATGAGGTGGTAGTCGGGAAGGCTTACTGGAAGAAGTGTGATTTGGGTAGAGATTTGAAGATGGGGAGAGTGGTGGTGGTCTGTAGGATATGAAGTGGAAGGGTGGTCCAGGCTAGAGGGAGGAGGTGGGCTAGGGGTCAGCCGTGAGACAGACGAGATCGAGATACAGTAAGTAGGTTGGTGTTTGAGTAGTGAAGTGTGTGGGAAATAAAGGAGGTGAGGTTGAAAGGGGTGAGCTGATCGAGTACCTTAAAGCTGATAGCGAGGAGTTTCCGTTTCATGCGGAGAACGATGGACAATTATCACAGGCTTTTGAGGAGTGGGGAGACGTGGATGGAACAATTTTAGTAAAATAATCTGGGCTGCAGAGTGAAGTATGGACCAGAGGGCAGGGGCGGAGGGGAAGACTGGAGGCAGGGAGGTCATTGAGGAGGCTGTTGTAGTAATAAAGGTGGGATAGGATAAGTGTTTGGATTAGCATGGTAGCAGTTTGAATGGAGAGGAATGGGGGGATTCTAGGGACTTCGTGAATGTCGAATCTACGGGATTTGATGACAGACTGAAGAGAAATAAGTGGAGGATAATGCCAAGGTTGCCACCTTGCTAGACATGGTGGATGCTGGTGTTGTCTACAGTAATTTAAATGTCTGGTGGAGAACAAGGATTGGGTGGGAAGACGAGAAGCTCTGCTTTAGACATATTAAGTTTGAGGTATGAGTTCGGATATCCAAGTACAGATGTCCTGAAGGGGACAGTGACTGAAAAGTCTGAAGGAAAACAGCGTTTGGGAGGGAGGATGAGAAGCTCTGTTTAAGACATGTTACATTTGAGGATGGAGTGGGGCATCGAAATAAAGATGCCCTGAAGTAATGCAACCTGAAGAGAAGGAGGGAGTTCAGGGGTGGAGATGTAGATTTAGGAATCTACATCTATGGAAGTGGGAGGGAGGATGAATGAAGGAGCAAGTAACAGTGACTTGGAAGTGAAAGATTTCGGAATCATCTGTGTAGAGACGGAAGTTGAAAGCACGAAGGCGAGCAGAAGAATGAAGTGTGAGTGGCATGGGGGAAATAACCGAGACAGACGGAAATTTAGAGATGGGATTGGGGTGGCTGTTTATGTGGGGCAGCCCGGTTTAAAGTTTGTCTGTCCCGTGTCAGGTAGGGACACGACAGAAAGCCGTCTTCTGTCCCGAGTGTCTAATTCCCGCTTCATCCTTGCTCTGACTATGATTCCGCTACTGATTTCTGCAGTTCGGACATAATAACTGTATTCCAAGTTCCCGGGACTGTGACCTACTGATTTGGGACCGAGTGGCAGGAGATGATCAGCTGTCCCCCGGTAACACGTTCGAGAGCTGATTCCGGCAAAATAGCGTGTAGGACGACAACATGCCCACCATCAGATATGTACTCCCTCTCTATTCCACTCTCCTGTCCCAGTAGCCCCAGCTTGCACCCTTAGACCCTTTGAGTTTCATTTACTCACTGGGTCTCGCTCTCCTGTCTCCCACCTCCAACCCCTGTCTAAAATTACATTAACTCCAGGAAGACTTCCCTTGCTAGATTTTTTTATTTTCCCCTGGTTGTAATCCCTAAATTACCACCTCACACTTTATACCAATCACAAACTTATCACTCTGAACATCCTGTAGCACACATCCTTATTTTTCAAACCCCGCTCTTATGTAGTCAATTTCCTTCTTCTTCCTATAATAATAAAATAATAATAATAATAATAATAATAATAATAATAATAATAATAATGGTTTTATTTGTTGCATTCTTACTATATGCCAGGCACTGTACTAACTGTTGGAGTGAATACAAGCCAATGAGGTTGGACACAGCCCTGCCCCACATTTTACCAATTTTCATCCCCATTTTATCAATTAGGGAACTGAGGCACGGAGATATAAAGTAACGTGCCCAAGGCCACACAACAGACAAGTGGCAGAAGCAGGATTAGAACCTATGACCTTCTGACTCCCGAGCCCATGCTCTATCCACTACGCCATGCTCCTTCTCCAATATATTTTATCTGTAATATATTTTAGGTTCTGCCTTCCCAACTCGACTGTCAGCTCCTTGAGAGTAAGAATCATGTCTACTAAATCTATTGTACTCTCCCAAGCGCTTAGTATAGAGGTCTGTGCATAGTATGTAGCATTACAGATGGGCACTGGGTTCTCAATCGTTTGGGCATTTCATAGTCACTCTATCCTTAGTCCCACAGGACTTATGTCCTTATCTGTAATTTATTTATTTATATTAATGCTTGTCTCCCCCCAGACTGTAAGTTCATTGTGGGAAGGAATTGTGTCTATCAACTCTGTTGTATTCTCCCAAGTGCTCAGTACAGTGCTTCTCGCACAATAAGCCCTACCACCGATTGACAGACTAATCCCTCTAGACTGTAGGTTCGCTGTGGGCAGAGAATGTGTCTACCAACCCTGCTGCATTGTTCTCTCCGAAGCGCTCAATACAGTGCTCGGCATATTGTGAGCACTCAGTCCAATGTGGGAGACAGACATTGATATGATTAAATAAACTATGGCTATGGACATACATGCTGTGGCGCTGAGATTCCACCTCCTTTTCGCCACAGACGATCTCGGCAATCCCCCGAAAATGGTCAATGTCACCGAGGTGAAAGAATTCCTGATGGTGGGATTCTTCAAGTTCCGCTAGCTGCGGCTGGTCCACGCCGCGCTGTTCTTCCTGGTCTACCTGACGGCCCTGACGGGGATTCTCCTCATCATTGTCGTCACCGTCCTCGACCGGCGCCTCCACACCCCCATGTACATCTTCCTCAGGAACCTGTCCATCCTCGACCTGTGCCTCATCTCTGTCACGGTCCCCAAATCCATCCACAACTCCCTGTCAGACAGTAGATCCATTTCCGTCCTGGGCGGTGTCACCCAGGACTTCTCGGTTGTTCTCTTTGGTGGTTCAGAGGTATTGCTCCTCGCAGTGATGTCCTACGACCGCTATACCGCCATCTGCCTCCGCATGAGCTACGAGGTCCTCATGGACCAAAGTGCTTTTGAGAAGATGGCCGCAGCCTCTTGGCCCTGTGGGGGGCTGTTTGCAGTTATTTCATCCTCTGGGACGTTCTTTCTACCCTTCTGCGGGTCCTTCCTGTTCCTACAGTTCTTCTTTGATATCGCTGCCATGGTCCGACTCTTCTGCTGTGAAACGCACCTCGTCATCGATGTGATGGTAGTCACTGGGACCCTTTCGAGCGTCTTATGCTTCGTCTCCATAGTAGTCTCTTACGTGCACATCTTCGGTACCGAGCTGAAGATGCCGGCCTTCGAGGGCCGGGCCAAGGCTTTCTCCACCTGCCTGCCTCACCTTACCAACACGACCTTGTTTCTCACCACGGCTGCTTATGGTACCTTACATCCACCCTCAGACTCCTCAACTCTAAACCTGCTGGTATCCGTGTTGTATACGGTGATGTCCCTAGCCCTGAGCCCTCTCATCTACGGCCTGAGGAACCAGGACGTAAACGGTGCCCTGAGGAGAGACTTAGGTGGGAGTCCTTTCACCCAGGATAGAAAGTTCCTAATGATGCTTTAATCTTTTGGTTTCTCTCTCCTTGGATTGACTCCGAGCAAGGCTCACCCATCAGGAGAAGCAACGTTTCCTAGTGGAAAGAGCATGGGCTTGGGAGTCAGCGGACCAGGGTTTTAATCCTGGCTCTACCACGAGTCCAATGTGTGACCATGGGCAAGGCACTTAACTTCTCTGGGCTTCAGTTACTCCATCTGTAAAATGGGGATTAAATCCCACACCCTCCTATTTAGACTGTAACTGGGATAAGGATTGTGTCCAACTCCATTATCTTGTTTCTACCCCAGGACTTAGTACAGTCCATGGCATATAGTAAGCTCTTAACAAATGCTATTATTATTATTACCCCCATGATTCAAAGTGCTCTTTTGTGCTTGGTCATTTTTCTTCTCTCGTCCCTCCAGGCAGGATCAATTGTATTTAGCGCTTAGTCGTTCTCTGCACACAGAAAGTGCTCAATAAATATGGTTGAATGAATTGTTCAATCAATGAACTGTGTGTATTGAACACTTACTGTGTTCTGAGTACTCTGCTAAGCACTTGGGACAGTATAATATAACAGACATATTCCCTCCCAAAGCGAAGTTACAGTCTAGAGTGGAAGACAGACATTACCATAAATAAATCTATTACAGATATGTACATATGTGTTCCGGGAGTGGACGAGTGAAAAAGGGAATAAATCAGGGTGACACAGAAAGGGGTGGGAGAAAAGGACATGAGGGCTTAGCCGGGGAAGACTTCTTTAGGAGATATCCCTAACTTTCATTCATTCATTTCATTCATTCAATCGTATTTATTTAGAGCTTACTGTGTGCAAAGAACTGTGCTAAGCGCTTGGAAAGTACAATTCAGCAACAGATAGAAGCAATCCCTACCAAACAACGGGCTCACAGTCTAGAAGGGGGAAACAGATCTTTGAAAGGGCAGTTTCGGTAGAGTGGAGGGGACTGAACCCAGATTGCAGGGCATCCAGCAGAGAGTTGGAGTTGAGGAATTCCAGGCAGAGAGTGTAGGAGACTCGCTCTATGAGTTTAGAAAGGAAAGGTAGGATGGAGATAGGGTTATAGCTGGAAGAGACAGTGGGGCCAAGAGAGAGTTTTTTAGGATGGGGAGACGTGAGCATGTTTGAAGGTAGAGGGGAAGATGCCATTGGAGAGTGAGTAGTTGAAGATAGCAGTTAAGGAGGCGAGGAGGGAAGGGGTGCGAGTTTTTATAAGATGAGAGGGAATGCGGTCCGAAGTGGTGGAGAGGGTGGCCCTTGAGAGGAGGGAGGTGATATCCTCTGAAGATACTGCTGGTAAAGATGGAAAAGCAAAGAAGAGAGTCGAGAGCGGGGAGGGTGGAAAAGGGGGAAGGGTGGCTTCAGGGTGCTGAGAGCTGATGGTGTTAATTTTCCTAATGAAGTAAGTGGCCAAATGGTTGGGGTTGAGGGATGGAGGAAGGGGATGAACAGGGAGCCTGAAGAGGGACTAAAATGTCCGGAACAGCTGACAGGGTTGATGGGCATGGATATAAATAAGGGAAGAAAAATAGTTTTGCCTGGCAGAGGAGAGGGCAGGGATAAGGCAAGAAAGGATAAAGTTACAGTGAACAGGGTTGGCTTGGTGTTTAGACTTTCTCCAGCAGCGTTCAGACGTTTGGGCATAAGAGTGAAGGAGACGGACAGTGACATGATACAAGGCTTTGGGTTAGTGGTGCGAGAGCGACGAAAAGAAAGGAGACGGTGCGAATTGAGTTTAGTAGAGAGGGTGGATTTGAGAGCAGTAATCTATTCATCAAGAGTATATAGTGAATAGTGGACAAAACTATTTCTCCTCCCGTATTGACACCATGCCCCTCATCCCTGCCAGCTCTTCCGTACATTCAACTCCCTTCTCAGGCCCCCGGTTTCTCCCCCACTTCCTTCCCTCACCCCCAACGATCTGGCATCCTACTTCATTAACAAAATTAAATCCATCAGGTCCGACCTGCTCAAAGTCACTCCCCCCTCCTTCTCCAACCCCCCGGCTCTCAAAACTCTCTGCTACTCTCCCATCCTTCCCAGCAGTATCCTTAGAGGAGCTCTCCTCCCTCCTCTCAAGTGCTACTCCGGCCACCTGTGCTTCTGACCCCATTCCCTCTCATCTCATGAAATCTCTCACTCCATCCCTTCTCCCCTCCTTAACTTCCATCTTCAACCGCTCACTCTCCACTGGTTCCTTCCCCTCTGCATTCAAACATGCTCATGTCTCTCCCATCCCAAAAAAACCCTCTCTTGACCCCACCCCACTTTCTAGTTATCGCCCCATATCCCTCCTACCATTCCTTTCCAAACTCCTTGAACGAGTTGTCTACACGCGCTGTCTAGAATTCCTCAACAACAACTCTCTCCTCGACCCCCTCCAGTCTGGCTTCCGTCCCCTAAATTCCACAGAACCTGCCATCTCAAAGGTCACCAAAGACCTACTGCTTGCCAAATCCAACGGCTCCTACTCTATCCTAATCCTCCTCGACCTCTCAACTGCCTTCGACACTGTGGACCACCCCCTTCTCCTCAACACGCTATCCGACCTTGGCTTCACAGACTCCGTCCTCTCCTGGTTCTCCTCTTATGTCTCCGGTCGTTCTTTCTCAGTCTCTTTTTCAGGCTCCTCCTCCCCCTTCCATCCCCTTACTGTGAGGTTCCCCAAGGTTCAGTGCTTGGTCCCCTTCTGTTCTCGATCTACACTCACTCCCTTGGTGACCTCATTCGCTCCCACGGCTTCAACTATCATCTCTACGCTGATGACACCCAGATGTACATCTTTGCCCCTGCTCTCTCCCCCTCTCTCCAGGCTCGCATCTCTTTCTGCCTTCAGGACACCTCCATCTGTATGTCGGCCCGCCACCTAAAACTTAACATGTCCAAGACTGAACTCCTTGTCTTCTCTCCCAAACCATGCCCTCTCCCTGACTTTCCCATCTCTGTTGACGGCACCATTCTTCCCGTCTCACATACCCGCAACCTTGGTGTCATCCTCGACTCCGCTCTCAAATTCATCCCTCACATCCAAGCCGTCACCAATTCCTGCCGGTCTGAGCTCCGCAACATTGCCAAATCCGCCCTTTCCTCTCCATTCAAACCGCTACCCTGCTCGTTCAAGCTCTCATCCTATCCCGTCTGGACTACTGCATCAGCCTTCTGTCCGATCTCCCATCCTCGTTTCTCTCCCCAATTCAATCTATACTTCATGCTGTTGCACGGATTGTCTTTGTCCAGAAACGCTCCGGACATGTTACTCCCCTCCTCAAAAATCTCCAGTGGCTACCAATCAATCAGTGCATCAGGCAGAAACTCCTCATCCTCGTCTTCAAGGCTCTCCATCACCTCGCCTCCTCCTACCTCACCTCCCTTCTCTTCTTCTACAGCCCAGCCCACACCATCCGCTCCTCTGCCGCTAATCTCCTCACCGTGCCTCGTTCTCGCCTGTCCCGCCATCGACCCCCGGCCAACGTCATCCCCCTGGCCTGGTATGCCCTCCCTCTGCCCATCCGCCAAGCTAGCTCTCTTCCTCCCTTTAAGTCCCTACTGAGAGCTCACCTCCTCCAGGAGGCCTTCCCAAACTGAGCCTCTTCCTTCCTCTCCCCCTCGTCCGCCTCTCCATGCCCCCCCATTTTACCTCCTTCCCTTCCCCACAGGACCTGTATATATGTATATATGTCTGTACATATTTATTACTCTATTTATTTATTTTACTTGTACATATCTATTCTATTTATTTTATTTTGTTAGTATGTTTGGTTTTGTTCTCTGTCTCCCCCTTATAGATTGTGAGCCCACTGTTGGGTAGGGACTGTATCTATATGTTGTCAACTTGTACTTCCCAAGAGCTTAGTACAGTGCTCTGCACACAGTAAGCGATCAATAAATACGATTGATTGATTGATTGATTGATTGAGAGAATAGGGAGGTGAGTTGGGGTGTGATGTGCTGAGAGAGCTGGATGGAGTCGAGAGAGCGGAGGTCTCTGTGGTAGATTTACAGGAGGGAGGACAGTGAGTGAGGAGGCATGTAAGAAGGGTATGATCAAAGACGTGAATTTCAGAGTTGTAAAGAGTGGAGATAGTTCAGCGGTAGGAGAAGATGAGTTCGAGGGTGTGACCAAATTGGTGAGTGGGCGAGGTGGGGTGCAGCAGGAGGTTGGCAGCGTCAAGGAGAGAAAGAAGGCGGGTGGCAGAAGAGTCAGCATGGACATACATGTGAAGTTGAAGTCTCCGGGGATAAGAGTGGGCATGGGGAAGGAGAGACGGAAGGTGAGAAAGCGGTCAAAATGGTGAAAAAATTTGCAGGTGGTGCCAGATGGGCAGTAGATGATGGCTACAAGAATCTGGAGGGGGTGGTAGAGGTGAATAATATGGGACTTAAAGGAGGTGAAGGAAAGGGAAGGGGGAGGAGGGATAGTGTGAAAGCGACATTGGGCTGCGAGAAGAAAGCCGACACCTCCTCCTTTCCCGGTGCCTCTAGGGGAGTGAGAGAAGAAGAGTCCTCTGCTGGAGAGAGCAGCATAAGAGACCATGTCATCCGGGGTGAACCAAGTTTCAGTAAGGGCGTGGAGGAGTAGAGTGTGGAAAAGGGAAAGGTCAATCATGAAAGGGAGCTTACCTATAATGGAGCGGGGGTTCCATAGGCCACACTTGGTAGCAGCTGTGGAGGGAGAGGAAGGAGAGGGAAGGTTGCGAGGGGTGGGGACTCTTTAGATGGGAGAGTTGGCGGGGGCCTGGGCAGGGAGAGGGGGAAGAGGGGTGGCGATGAGAAAGGAGAACTGGGATGGGGCGGTAGTGGGGAGGAGGGGAGGCTAGGGGGATTAGAAGGGTGGGGTTGAGGGAGGGCACTGGTGCACAGGGATTCTGGAGAGGGTGTAGGTGGAGGGGTGGGAGCGGGGGAAATGGAGGGAAAGACCTGGGTGGGAGAGGGGAAGGGGAAGGCGAGGATTGGGAAGGGCTGATGGGAACAGGGGAATTGATAATTCATGGTGAGGTCAGTGAGGTAAATGACAGCACAAAGAACAGTTAACAATTAACATGCAATGGCAATGACAAAATGAGCAAATGATGACATCACAGAGAGCAGTTAACAATTAACATGCAATAGCAACAATAAAATAGGCAAATGATGCCCAAGGCAGGAGGTTGAATTCTTCATGAGTCAGTCAAATAAAAAAGGTTAACGGCAAGGAGAGTCCAGGAGCTCTTGGCAGTATTGTCTCTGAGGTGGTGTAAGATGGAGTCCTGTGGAGGAAGTTCTAGAGAAGGGCGGAACTGTTATGGGGGATCATGGGAGAGGATTATGATTGAATATGATTGAATGAATTGATCAATCAATGAAATATATATTGAACACTTAATGTGTCCTGAGTTTTGTACTAACCCTTGGGACGGTATAACAGACACTTTCCTTCCTAAAGCTAAATTACAGTCTAAATGGTGAGACAGACATCAATATCAATAAATACATTACAGATATGTACATATGTGTTCTGGGACTGGGCGGGTGAAAACCGTAGCAAATCAGGGTGACGCAGAAAGGGGTAGGAGAAGAGGAAATAAGGGCTTAGCTGGGGAAGGCTTCTTGGAGGAGATGTGCCTTACATGTAGCAGTGCATCCTATGTGGAGTTGAAGATATACAGTGAGGGTGAGAATTGAATAACTCAGTGATAAAGCAACTGGCTAGGTTGTCATGACTGTGCGATTGTGAGTCAGAGGAACATTCTATGCAACAGGATCATAATAACAATATGAAGAAGAATAATGGTACTTATTAAGCGCTTACTATGTGTCAAGCACTGTTCTAAGCGCTGGGGTATAAACAAGGTAATCCGGTGGTCCTATGTAGGGCTCACAGAATTCATCCCCATTTTACAGATGAGGTAACTGAGGCACAGAGAAGTGAAGTGTCTTGCCCAAGGCCATGTAGAAGATCAGTGGCGAACCTGCGATTAGAACCCACGTCCTCTGACTCTCAAGCCTGTGCTCTTGCCACTAAACTATGGTCTCCCGACAGCTGATTGGATGTGCATGTCTGACTCCAGCCTTGACTTTGAAAGTCAGGACACAGAGAGAGAGCTGGAAGTCTGTACATACCTGGACTTGGATGTCCTTAAACTCACCCAAATTCTCACGGCAACGAAGAGGTTAATGCTGTGTGACCTTGGACTAGTCACTTCACTTCTCTGTGCCTAAACGTAACTCATCTGTAAAACGGGGATTAAGAGTTTGAACCCTTAGTGAGATAGAGACTGTGTTTAACCAGATTCACTTATATCTATCCCAGCCATTAAAACAGTGTTTGACACATAGTAAACGCTTAGCAAGGACCATAATAATAATGATAATAATGATAATAACGATAATAAATGGATGCAGGAGGAGCAGAGGGGCTGGGGCAGGACAGTGAATGGAGCTGTGGGCAGGAGGGTGGAGGGAAGTGAGGTGGGTGGCAGTTGACGGAAGGAGCATAGTATTAGAGAGGATAGGGAGGGTAGCTAGCGGGATCAGGAGTGGGAGGGTTAAAGTGAGGTCTGGAAGATGGAGACATACAAACTAGGAGGATGGTACATCCAAACTTTAAAATGTCCACCCCACAGCCGCGAAGGGGATGAAGCCGGTGGGACACTGACAATAAAACAGGGTGGACACCTCATTGCCATCTCCACAGTTACTCTGGAGGTTTTCTCCGTGCGACATACGCCAGTTTTACGGGCCACATGGTCCACAGTGGGGTAGTCATATGGGGCAGGGCCACTATCTCACCCAAGGTCCCCAAGATCCCCAGTGGTGCCGGACTCCCGGGGAGCCAGACCTGAACAGTGCATAATGAGGTCCCTCAGCCCAACGTGTGACCCGTCCCCCGTGGAGGGAGTCACGCGGGAGTGGCAGGGAGCTTTTCCAGAAAGACCCGACTTCACCGAGAGCCCGACACGCTCCAAGCAGGAAGCAAGAACAGCCAGGACCCCGCAAACCTCCTGGAGATCCTACTGTGGTCGACGTCCGCGAGCTGAGGGGACTGTTGAAGTATAACACAGATCAGAGTCCGCTCGCTCCAGTCTGACCAGTGAGTCTGGGCCGGGGAGAATACGGACGGGTTGGGGTCTTACAGAGGAGACGGAGGTGACAGAGAACTAGAATCATCTCACGTCTGCATACGTAAAACCGATCTCTTCCCTCTTCGTCTCCATGGCTCTCAGTCTGCTGAATCTACTGGGTGGGTGGCGGGGATGGACGGAGATGGATAGGTGAATAACGTTCTGGGTGGCCAGTCGATCATATTTCTTGAGCACTTACTTTGTGAAGAGCACCGGTCTAAGTGTTCAGAAGAGTAAATTATGTGATTGGCAGACATATTCCCTGCTCGTAAGGAGCTTACAGTCTAGGAGGGGAGACAAACATTAATAGAAATGCATAAATTATGGATCTATAATAATGCCGTGGGATCGAGAGAGCGGTGAAGAAAGGGGGCAAATTCAAGTGAAGGGCGACACGGAAAGTAGTGGGAGAAGACGAAATCGGGACTTAGTTGGGGAAGGTCTCTTGGAGGAGATGTGATTTTAATAAGCTTTTGAAGGTGGGTAGAGTGAACGTCTGTCGGATATGAAGAGGGAGGACATGCCAGGCAGGAGACAGGATGTGGTCGAGATGTGGTTGGAGGGAGAGATGAGATGGACATAGGATGAATAGGTTAGCATTAGAGGAGCGAAGTGTGCGGGCTGGCTTGTAGTAGGAGAGTACCAAGGTGAGATAGGAGGGAGCTAGGTGATTGTGAGCTTTAACGATGATGGTGAGGAGTTTCTGTATGACGCAGAGGTGAATGAACAACTAGTGCAGGTTCTAGAGGAGTGGAGAACCATGGTCAGAGCTGGTAATGTCTGCGTCTCAGTGATGTTTACTAAGCACCTGCTATCTGAAGACCATCGTACTAAGTTATGAGGAAGCAGCAATTCATTAGATACGGTCTTTTGAGAGGACAGTCGCTCACAACTAGATGAGGGTTAAGTTCACATGGGAGATAAAAGGCTCTACTACCCCAGATTTGCCATGAAACAGGAGGCTCCCTCTGGTGAGACATCATTTACTTGGTTGAGGTCAGCACAGTGCTCTGCACATAGTAAGTGCTCTACATATTTGATCGATTGATTGATTTTAGTTTCCTTCTGCCTGAAGGTTGAATGTTAAGAAGGGTAGCTACTCATGGTCACCCAGTATACACATTTGGCTCGTCTAAAACCAACCTATTCACTCATTCCCTCTTCATATAATAATAATAATAATAATAATAATAATAATAATAATAATTTCATTTGATAGCAATCGTCTAAGTGCTGGGGCAGATACAACGTTATCAGGTTGGAAACAGTCACTGTTCCACATGGGAATAATGGGCTTAATCCCCATTTTACAGATGAAGAAACTGAGGCACAGAGAAGTAAAGCGAATTGCACAACGTCACACAGCAGGCAAGAGGCAGAGCCAGAACTGGAATCCAACAAGAGGCAGAGCCAGAACTGGAATCCAAGTCCTTCTGATTCTCAGGTCCTTACTCTTTTCACTAGGCCTCGCTGTCTACTGTAACAGACCATCGCTCTCTCCACTTTCAGAGACTACTTAAAATCACATCTCCTCCAAGACGCCTTCCCCGACTGAGCCCTATTTTTCCTTACTTCCTCTCCCTTCTGCCTTGCCCTTGCACTTGGATTTGCAACTTTTGTTTTCCCAGCTCTCTTCCCCACAGCACTTATGTACATATTTGAAATTTATTTCAATGTATCTCCCCCCCTATCCTGTAAACATCTCTTCTAAAGCAAATATGTCTGTCAAGTCTGCTAAATTACACTCTCCCAATCACTTAGTATAGTGTCTGCACAAAGTAGGTGCTCAATAAATACCATTGATGGATTGATTTGACTGTCCTTGCTTGTTGAGGCTCTGACATAGCTTCCTCCTCATTGTTTTTGTAGGTGGTTTCAGCCATCCTGGGAAATGGCTAACATCACGGCAGTGAGGGGATTCCTGCTGCTGGGATTCTCGGAGGTCCGGGAGCTGCAGCTTGTCCACGCTGCGCTGTTCCTTCTGGTCTACCCAGTGGCCCTGACGGGGAATCTCCTCATCGTCACCATCACCTTCCTCGACCGGCGCCTCCACACCCCCATGTACTTCTTCCTCAGGAATCTGTCCGTCCTCGACCTCTGCTACATCTCCGTCACCGTCCCGAAATCCTTCCTCAACTCCTTAACCAACCATAGAGAAATCTCCTTCCTGGGCTGTTTTTTCCAGGTCTTCTTCGTGGTTCTTTCTGCCGGCACAGAGTTCTCCATGCTCACTGTGATGTCCTATGACCGATACCTGGCCATCTGCAGTGCTCTGTACTACGAGGTCATCATGAACCACACGACCTGCTTTGAGATGGCAATTGGGTCCTGGCTTACCGGAGCAATGTTCGGAGTCTTCGTTTCAGCTGCGACATTCTCCCTGTCTTTCTGCCGGTCCCATGTGATCACACAGTTTTTCTGTGATGTCCCGTCGATAATAAAACTCTCCTGCTCTAAAACGTATACTGCCTTAAAGGTGGCCGTAGCCACCGGCGCCTGTTTCAGTGTCTTCTGCTTCATCTCCATCGTGCTCTCTTACATGCGCATTTTCCGGGCCGTGCTGAGGATGCCGGCCTACGAGGGCCGGGCCAAAGCCCTCTCCACCTGCCTGCCCCATATTGTCGTCGTCACCATTTTTTTCTCTACGGTCTCCTTCGCCCATTTAAAACCGACTTCCAGCTCCTCATTTCAGCTGGACCTGCTGGTGTCCGTGTTCTACACCGTGGTGCCCCCCACCCTGAACCCCCTCATCTACAGCCTGAGGAACAGGGACATGAAGATGGCGATGGGGAGAGTCCTGTTTGGGAGTCTTTTCACCGGAGATAGAAATTCAATTCTCACTTCACGCTCTGACCCTGTTATTTCTCTCCCAATGGAGTGACTCTAGACAGACTAGGGCAGCCTGCAAAGATCTGTGGAATTTGTGGTTAGAGACTTTTCCTGACTATACGCTGCCTATTATCAATGGCTTTGTCTAGTTTGGTATAAGAGTTTTAACCAGTTGTTTTTGTCTGATATTTAAATCTAGCTCCCATGCCTGGGGATGGATGTCTGCACTTGGATTCACCCCCTTCAGTCACCATTCATTCATTCAATCACATTTACTGAGCGCTTACTATGTACAGACCACTGTACTAAGCGCTTGGAAAGTACAAGTTGGCAACATACAGAGACGGTCCCTACCCAACAGCGGGCTCATAGTCTAGAAGAGGGAGACAGACAACAAAACAAAACATATTAAAAAATAAAATAAACAGAATAAATATATAAAAGTAAAATAAATAAATAAATACAGCAATAAATCTGTACAAACATATATACATATATACAGGTGCAGTGCGGAGGGGAAAGAGGTAAGGCGGGGGGAGAGGGGGAGGAGTTGGAGAAGAAGGAGGGGACTCAGTCTGGAAAGGCCTCCTGGAGAAGGTGAGCTCTCAATAGGGCTTTGAAGAGAGTAAGAGAGCTAGCTTGGCGGATGTGCGGAGGGACGGCATTCCAGGCCAGGGGGAGGACGTGGGCCGGGGGTCGACGGCGGGACAGGCGAGAACGAGGCACAGTGAGGAGGTTAGCGGCAGAGGAGCGGAGGGTGTGGGCTGGGCAGTAGAAAGAGAGAAGGGTGGTGAGGTAGGAGGGAGCGAGGTAAAGGAGAGCCTTGAAGCCGAGGGTGAGGAGTTTCTGCCTGATGCGTAGGTTGATTGGTAGCCACTGGAGATTTTTGAGGAGGGGAGTAACATGCCCAGAGTGTTTCTGCACAAAGGCGATCCGGGCAGCGGCGTGAAGTGTGGATTGAAGTGGGGAGAGACAGGAGGATGGGTGATCGGAGAGCAGGCTGATGCAGTAATCCAGTCGGGATAGGATGAGAGATTGAACGAGCAGGGAAGCCGTTAGGATAGAGAGGAAAGGGCGGATTTTGGCGATGTTGCAGAGGTGAGACGGGCAGGTTTTGGTGACGGACTGGATCTGAGGGGTGAACGAGAGAGCGGAGCCGAGGATGACACAAAGGTTGCGGGCTTGCGAGACGGGAAGGATAGTTGAGCCGTCAACAGTGAGGGGAAAGTCTGGGAGAGGGCAGGGTTTGGGAGGGAAGATAAGGAGTGCAGTCTTGAACATGTTGATTTTTAGATGGCGGGCAGACATCCAGATGGAGATGTCCTGAAGGCTGGAGGAGATACAAGCCTGGAGGGAGGGAGAGAGAACAGTGGCAGAGATGTAGACTTGGGTGTCATCAGGGTAGAGACGATAGTTGAAGCCGTGGGAGCGAATGAGTTCACCAAGGGAGGGGGGGGTGAAGATAGAGAACAGAAGAGGACTAAGAACTGACCCTTGAGGAACCCCTACAGTAAGGGGATTGGAGGGGGAGGGGGAGTCCGCCAAAGAGACTGAGAATGAAAGGCCAGAGAGATAAGAGGAGAACCAGGAGATGACAGAGTCTGTGAAGCCAGGGTTTGATGAGAAGGGGGTGGTCCACAGTGTCAAATGCAGCTGACAGGTCGAGGAGGATTAGGATAGAGTAGTAGCCGTTGGATATCTTTCAGGCCTATTGTGCTGAGAGGTGGCAAGAAGAACCAGTTTGATGGCTACCCAGTCAGATACTGTTGGCTCTGTCACGATACAGATGGAATCCATAAAACACTTTCAAGCTGTCATCAGGTTTGCTCATTCAGCTCTCTCCACGAGTGTAAGAAGGGAGGTAAGTGTCAGTGTTCCATGTGTTTCCAGATTTCCCGAAATCATTTATCACCCGGGAACCCTACTTATGTAGGACTCTGCCCCACAACTTACAGCCGAGGCAAAAAGCTCGGTCATTTTCTTGCCCTTACCCTCCCAGAGTTCCCAGAGTGGATTCTGCTTGGAACAAGTCGGGTGGTTGACATCCTCCTAACGAATCAAAGGCTTTCTAAAAATCGAGGTGTTAATTTAGAGTTAAATGGAGATAGTGTCTTCCTGATGAGAGTATGGTATGATGGCTAAGAATTTAGGTCCCAAGCAGACAATCCTTTGGGTGCTTACTGTGTGGAGAGCACTGGATTAAGCCCTCGGTAGTTGGTAGATTTAGCAGACACATTCCCTGCCCATAATAAGCTTGCAGACTAGAGAGGGTGACAGGCATTAATATGAATACAGACAGTACCAATATCTCAAAAGTTTGGGAGGGTAGCCTCAGTCTTTGTTGCCTCAAAGCTGAGTGCAGGAACTGTGTCCAATCTTTCTGCCTTATATCTACACCAACACTTAGTAGATAGTGGGAGGACTTAGTAGATAGTGGGAGGGTGGAATGCCCTCCCTCCTCATATCCAGCAATTACTCTCTCCCCCTTCAAAGCCTTATTGGAGGCACATCTCCTCCAAGAGGTCTTTCTTGTCTAAGCCCTCTTTCATCTTCTCCCACTCCCTTCTGCATCTCCCTAACCTTTTCCCTTTATTCATCCCCCGCCCCAACCCCACAGCACTTATGTACATATCTGTAATTTATTTATTTGTATTAATATCTGTCTTCCCATCTAAACTGTAAATTCGCTGTGGTCAGGGAATGTGTCTGTTTATTGTTGTATTGCATTCTCCCAAGCACTTAGTACAGTGTTCAACAAATAGTAAGCTCATTGAATATGATTGAACGTAAGAATGAACAAGCAGAGTGAAGGGATGGCAGAGAGACTAGTGAGGAGGTTGGTACAGTAGTCGAACTAGGGCATGGCAGGCACCAAGAACAGGGTGGTGGCTGAAGATAGGATGATAAGAAGGGGCAGATCTGAGAAATGTCTTGGAGAAAAAGCCTACTGAGCTTAGTAACAGCCTCAAGATGAGAGTTGAAAGAGAGCAAGAGATTGAGGGAGGGAAGGTGAAGAGCTCTGTTTTCAGGTTTTTGAGTTTGAGGTGCCAGTGCAAATGATGGCATTTGTCAGCTGTGCGATTTTGGGCAAGTCACTTCACTTCTCTGTGCCTCAGTTCCCTCATCTGTAGAATGGGGATTTAAGACTGTGAGCCCCCCATGGGACAACCTGATCACCTTGTAATCTCCCCAGCGCTTAGAACAGTGTGAAAGGGAGGAAAAATGACATAAGTGAATAACCCAAACAGATGAAACTGTCATAGTGGGTTTGAATCAGCGTGGCCCGGAAAAAGCCTAGGCTTGGGAGTCAGAGGACTTGGATTCTATGATTCTTGCCTTCATGGAAGTTGTTCTAAATATAATTGTGTCGTGTTATATTGTTAAGCCTGTCCACTTGCTTTGTTCTGTTTTTGTCGTCTGTCTCCCCCCTCCTAGACTGTGAGCCCGTTGGGTAGGGACTGTCTCTATCTGTTGCCGAATTGTACTTCCCAAGCGCTTAGTACAGTGCTCTGCACACAGTAAGCGCTCAATAAATACGATTGAATGAATGAATGAATGAATTTGGCGAACAGGTCGTCATTGGTAATCTTTGAGAGGGCAGTTTCCTTGCAATGTAGGGGACGGAAGCCAGATTGGAGGGGGTCGAGGAGAGAGTTGGCGTTGAGGAATACGAGGCAGCGCGTGTAGACGACTCATTCAAGGAGTTTGGAAAGGAATGGAAGGAGGGAGATAGGGCTATAACTACAAGGTGACATGGGGTCAAGATAGGGTTTTTCTTTAGGATGGGAGAGACGTGGACATATTTGAAGGCAGAGGGGAAGGAACCAGTAGAGAGTGAGCTGTTGAAGATGGAAGTTAAGGAGGGGAGAAGGGACGGAGCGAGAGATTTCATAAGATGAGAGGGAATGGGGTCAGAAGCACATGTGGCCGGAGAGGCACTTGATAGGAAGGAGGAGATCTCATCTGAGGATACTGCTGGGAAGGATGGGAGAGTATCCTAGAGGGTTGAGATCCGGGGGGCTGGGGGTGGGTGACTTTGGGGAGCTCAGACCTGATGTATTTAATTTTATTAACGAAGTAGGAGGCCAGAACGTTGTGGGTGAGGGAAGGAGGAAGGGAAGGAACAGGGGGGCTGAGAAGGGAGTTAAATGTACGGAAGAGCTGACGGGGTTGATGGGCATGGTTGTCAATAAGGGAGGAGAAATAGTTTTGTCTGGCAGTGGAGAGGGCAGACTTGACGGCACTACCATCCTTCCCGTCTCACAAGCCCGCAACCCTGGTGTCATCCTCGACTCCGCTCTCTCATTCACCCCTCACATCCAAGCCGTCACCAAATCCTGCCGGTCTCAGCTCCGCAACATCGCCAAAATCCGCCCTTTCCTCTCTTTCCTAACGGCTTCCCTGCTCGTTCAATCTCTCATCCTATCCCGTCTGGACTACTGCATCAGCCTTCTGTCTGATCTCCCATCCTCGTGTCTCTCCCCACTTCAATCCATTCTTCTGGCTGCTGCCCCGTTGCTCCCCGTGGTTTCGGGGGCAACTCTCGGGTTCTTACCTTCTCCGGGTCTTCGGATGTCTCCGGACGCGGCCCGCGCGTTCATACCAGGAAGAGTCAGCCAGAGGTTCAAAGCTTGGTTGCCGTTTATTTGCTATCAGTGGTTACATGGTTGAAAGAGAGAGAGAGAGCGAGAGAGAGAGCGAGAGAGAGAGAGCGAGATAGAGAGAGGGAGAGAGGCGCGATAGAGAGAGAGAGAGAGGGCGCGCCCCCCCCCTCCTTGTCTTGTTCGTCTCTTATACCCTCCATTGCCCGGGGGCAGGGTTTTCTCGGGGAATGGCGTATCGAGGCTTTGCCATGTAGCACACGCCGCCCTCCAGCCACTAGCCTAACAACAGCTCTGTCCAGTCACGAAGCGTTTGCTCTGGCTCGCCCCCAGCGACCCGTTGCCAACCATCGCTGGCTGTGGATATGGCCTTGAGGTTGCCTCCGAGCCTTGCAGGTGCAAGCTTGTTTTTCTTGTCCTGGTCTCTTTATCTCCTGTTGTTGAGTCTGTTTGGCCTTGAGCCGTTGGGTACGGTTTGTGTGCACATACTGCCTGTCTCGTCGCCTTCTCCCACTCCCTACGTGTCCCCCTCCCATTATGGCGGGGACCGCTAAGGGCGTCCGCGCAATGGGAGCATCTCGACCTCAATCTCGCGGACCATCCGGGCAACAATGGAGCAAAAGAGACGAAGGAGGCACGGGAGGCACATGAGCAAAAGCAAAACCCCCCTTTGATCCTTCCGAGGCCCATGGCCACCGGGAGGATCACAAACGACCCTCCTCGGGATAACAAAGGTCTTCCCCAAAGCCGGCGCCTAAAGTAAAGGATAAGGACAAGACAAAAACATCCAGGCAAAAAGAAAAGATAGAAAAATCCAACAGAAAAATTCAAGCACAACTGAGCACACACAACAATCCCCCTCCTCAGCGAAACACAGCGTCCAGACGGCGCTGCATGTCCGTGACTTCAGCTTTGGACAGGCGTGTGGTCGGGGTTTATAGAAGCATCAGGGTAGATGAAGCACATCAGAGGCAGGCCTTCAGGAACTGTTAAAACACAGCACAGCAAAAAACCAAACCAGAGGCAAGACACACAAATAAGCAACCAGACAAAATCTCACAGGACCGAGGCCCATCCGGTAGAAGTTCGACGCAGCCATAAAGCTGGGACAGTGGGTGGCTCGGAATCTTGAGAGTCAGCAGAAACCGATGGGGGAGTACAATCAGGAGGCGAAGCATCGAAAACGGCTGGCTTCACCTGGGAGTGATGGATCCATGAGGGGCGCTCGGCAACACGAACTGCAGAAAAGGAAGACAAGAGAACCTGGTAGGGCCCCTCCCAGGATGGCTTAAGTGAACCGTTGCCGACCATGCGCCTAATCCAAACCCAATCTCCAGCGATGAATGGATGCTGATGATCGGTGAGAGGGGTGCACTGACGGAGGATTCCAGCAGCCTGCAGCTCAGCTAGGATTCCCTGGAGAGACAAAACATAGGCTTCGCAGGGCATCATCGCCCTGGTATGGTGCATGTAAAGAACATTCAATTCCAAGTGGTCGATTCATTCATTCATTCATTCAATCGTATTTATTGAGCGCTTACTGTGTGCAGAGCAGTGTACTAAGCGCTTGGGAAGTCCAAGTTGGCAACATATGGAGACAGGTCGATAAATTTCAGATAGAACAGACTCAGTAAAATGTGATCCTTGATCAGAATCAATAACAGCAGGTGGCCGGTGGCCCAAACCTGGGAATGACTTCCCGCAAGAGACATTTCACCACTGGAAGAGCGGTTTCTCGGGAGGAAGAGAAAGCCTCCATCCACCTAGTCGGGTGATCAACAATGACTACTAAATATCGGAAACGACCAGCCCTCGGAAGTGTCACAAAATCAACCTGCAAACCCTCAAAAGGGGAATAGACCTAAGGGCGTCCCCCCTAAGGGAACCCGATGACCAGGGTGAGCATTGAAGCTCTGGCAAGTAGCACAACTGGCTGTGACACGTTTGGCAACCGGATGGATACCTGGGGCAAACCAAACTCGAAGAACTGTGGCTGCCAAGGCATCTGCACCAAAGTGAGTCTCCTGGTGAAGACCCAGACAAACTGGTCGCAGTGCAGCAGCAGACAAAATAGGGCATCCATCAGGGACCCAAAAGAGTCCGTCCCGTTCCAGTGCCTCATATTGCCGAGGCCACTCAGCTCTTTCCTTATCAGTAATCAGGGAGGGCAACAGAGTGCCAGGCATAGACGTGGGGGCCAGGGTCATAACAGGAGCTACACATACAAGGGGGGCATGCCGAGCTGCCCAACGAGAGGCCTTGTCGGCTAGGCGATTGCCCAAACTTTGGGAATCACTTCCTCGGATGTGGGCATGCACATGCACGACAGCCACCTCGGCTGGGAGCAAGAGGGCCTGTAATAGGCGTTCTATACGATCCCCATTAGCAACCTGACGACCCGCTGAAGTGAGGAACCCCCGACTTTGCCACAGGGTACCTGTAGCATGACAGACCCCAAAGGCATACTTAGAGTCTGTATAGATGGTCACACGCTTCCCTTTACCGAGTAATAATGCCTGTGTAAGGGCTTCAAGCTCAGCTGCCTGCGCACTGCAAGAAGCTGGGAGTGAGCCGGTCCACAGCACAGAGGTTAGGGTAACAACAGCAGCGCCGGTGAGGCGCACCCTTTGGTCCATAAAGGAGGAGCCATCTGTAAACAAAGTTAGATCAGAAGAGGACAAAGGCTCATCGCGAAGGTGAGATCGAGGAGCGACAGTTTCCCGAACTACTTCACCACAATCGTGAATTCGGTCAGTCATGGGAGAGGACTCAAGCAGGGTAGCTGGATTCAAGGAGCCACAGTGCTCCACATGTACCTGCGGATTTTCCAATAAAGCAACTTCATATTTAGTCAGGCGTGCCACAGATAAGGCTTGGGTGGCTGCTCCACGAAGGAGGCGCACAACTTCATGCGGAGTCCGAACAACAACGGGATGTCCCAAGAGGATATCCTGAGACTTTTCAAGCACCATTACCACCGCAGCTATGCAGCGGATACAAGGTATCTGACCTAGAATGACAGGATCAAGGACACCTGAATAATAGGCTACTGGTCGATAGTGAGGACCGAGAGTTTGGCACAAAACACCTGAGGCCACTACGCGGCGTTCATGAATGTACAAATAGAACAGCTTACTGTAGTCAGGGAGTCCCAGGGCAGGGGCTGAACTCAGGCATGATTTTAGTGTCTGAAAGGCTTCTACAGCCTCGGAAGTCCAGTCCAGGGGCTCTGGGGAAGTCATTTTTAGGAGCTCAAAAAGGGGTTTGGTTAACAACCCAAAATCTGGAATCCAAGCTCGACAAAACCCAGCCGCACCAAGAAAACCTCTTAGGGCCCGCTTAGTAGTGGGGCGAGGTATGCATTGAATAAGGCTTGCTCGCTTGGGGGCGATTGCTCTTTCTCCCGCCCGCAACATGAACCCAAGATATTTTACCTGGGGCTGACACCACTGCAGTTTCTCGTGACTAACTTTAAGACCAAGCTGATGCAAACATGCTAGGACCTGGAGGGAACCTGACCGACACAGATCCTTCGTGTCCCCAGCAATAAGGATATCATCCACATACTGGAACATACTGATCCCTTCGGGTAATTTGAGGGGAGATAGGGCTCTGCACAATTCTCTCGAAAAGATAGTTGGGGAGTGAACAAAATCCTGGGGAAGCCTCGTCCAGGTTAGTTGACGACCTTCCCAGGTAAAGGCAAAAAGGTACTGGCTCTCACAGGACACCGGGATAGTAAAGAAAGCACCAGTTAGATCAATACAAGTAAAACAGGTTGCTTCGGGGCTCACGGAGCTAACTACTGCCGTAGAACTCGGAACCACAGCATGCATAGGCAAAACGTAAGAGTTAATTGCACGCAAGTCCTGGACTAACCGATAAGACAGAGGGGAGCCCAGTTTTCGCACAGGCAACACAGGAGTATTACAGGAAGACCGACATTCGACTAAAATTCCCTCGTGTCTCTTCTCTTTCTCCTTCATACACACTTACTCTAACCTTCATACACATACAATTCTTTTAACCATCGTCTCTTCTCTCTCACTAAGACGAGTGAAAAAGTCACCAGAGATTTCCCCTTCATTCTGGGCCATCCCATGAAAGGAGTCCCAATTAGGGGGTTTACAGCCCAATTCGTGGATGGCTGCCAGGAGAGTCTCTCTGGCCCTTGAAAGGCTGCACGGAGGATACCGTGTATAAGGAATTCCACATCCTTTAGCTCCCCCGGGTGAGAGTCTTCATAGGCCATCATCTGTTCCCCGATAACGTCCCACCGCTCCTCCGTGATCCCGGAATCAAATATCCACGGGGAGGTCATAGTTATCTTCCCTATAAATTCCCTTATTGTTTTCAGCTCAATCTTTACCCCCTTACTTCTCAATATCTTGTAACAGTGCCGGGTGTACAATTGCTTATCTTCTGGCTTATATATGGGCAACGATCGTGCCGTCCCCATCTTCCCGCCTGACCTTTAGCTACCTGGCCTACGGGGCACTCTCCCTGGTCTTCCCAAATGGGGGTATCCGAGTCCACGTTGGGCGCCACTCGTTGCTCCCCGTGGTTTCGGGGGCAACTCTCGGGTTCTTACCTTCTCCGGGTCTTCGGATGTCTCCGGACGCGGCCCGCGCGTTCATACCAGGAAGAGTCAGCCAGAGGTTCAAAGCTTGGTTGCCGTTTATTTGCTAACAGCGGATACATGGTTGAAAGAGAGAGAGAGCGAGAGAGAGAGAGAGCGAGAGAGAGAGAGCGAGATAGAGAGAGGGAGAGAGGCGCGATAGAGAGAGAGAGAGAGAGGGCGCACCCCCCCCCTTGTCTTGTTCGTCTCTTATACCCTCCATTGCCCGGGGGCAGGGTTTTCTCGGGGAATGGCGTATCGAGGCTTTGCCATGTAGCACACACCGCCCTCCAGCCACTAGCCTAACAACAGCTCTGTCCAGTCACGAAGAGTTTGCTCTGGCTCGCCCCCAGCCACCCGTTGCCAACCATCGCTGGCTGTGGATATGGCCTTGAGGTTGCCTCCGAGCCTTGCAGGTGCAAGCTTGTTTTTCTTGCCCTGGTCTCTTTATCTCCTGTTGTTGAGTCTGTTTGGCCTTGAGCCATTGGGTACGGTTTGTGTGCACATACTGCCTGTCTCATCGCCTTCCCCGGCTCCCTACGCTGCCCGGATTGTCTTTGTCCAGAAACGCTCTGGGCATGTTACTCCCCTCCTCAAAAATCTCCAGGGGTTACCAATAAATCTGCGCATCAGGCAGAAACTCCTCACCCTCGGCTTCAAGGCTCTCCATCACCTCGCCCCCTCCTACCTCACCTCCCTTCTCTTCTTCTATAGCCCAGCCCGCACCCTCCGCTTCTCTGCCGCTAATCTACTCACCGTGCCTCATTCTCACCTGTCCCGCCGTCGACCCCCGGCCCACGTCATCCCCCTGGCCTGGTATGCCCTCCCTCTGCCCTTCCGCCAAGCTAGCTCTCTTCCTCCCTTCAAGGATCTACTGAGAGCTCACCTCCTCCAGGAGGCCTTCCCAGACTGAGTCCCCTCCTTCCTCTCCCCCTCGTCCCCCTTTCCATCCCCCATCCTACCTCCTTCCCTTCCCCACAGCACCTGTATATATATGTATATATGTTTGTACATATTTATTACTCTATTTATTTATTTGTTCATTTTACTTGTACATATCTATTCTATTTATTTTATTTTGTTCATATGTTTGGTTTTGTTCTCTGTCTCCCCCTTCTAGACTGTGAGCCCACTGTTCGGTAAGGACTGTCTCTATATGTTGTCAACTTGTACTTCCCAATCGCTTAGTACAGTGTTCTGCACACAGTAAGCGCTCAATAAATATGACTGATTGATTGATTAAGGCAGGAAAGGATAAAGCTGAAGTGAACGAGTTTGGCATGGTGTTTAGACTTTCACCAGCAGCGTTCAGCAGCTCGAGCATAAGAGCGAAGGAGGGGAACAGTAGCAGTGATGCAAGTCTGCGGGTTAGTGGTACGAGAGCGGTGAAGGGAAAGGGGAGCGAGCAAGTCGAGCCGAGTAGACAGGGTAGTGTTGAGAGCAGTAATCTGATCATCAAGATTGGGTAGAGAGGAAAGGGAGGCGAGGTGGCGTGTGAGGCGCTTAGATAGATGGATGGGGTCTAGTGAGCGGAGGTTTCTGTGAGGATGTAATATAGATTTACAGGGGAGAGGAGTGTGAATGAGGAGGCATGTGAAAAAGTTATGATCAGAGAGAGGGATTTCAGAGTTGGTGAGGGTGGAGATAGTACAGCGGTAGAAGATGATGAGGTCGAGGGTGTGACCAAGTTGGTGAGTGGGCGAGGTGGGATGGAGCAAGAGGTTGGTAGCGTTAAGGAGAGATAGAAGGCGGGCGGCAGAGGAGTCATCAGGGATATCCATGTGGATGTTGAAGTCTCCGAGGATCAGAGTGGGCATGGAAAATGAGAGAAGGAAGGTGAGGAAGGGGTCGAAATCGTTAATGAAGTTTGAGGTGGGGCCTGGGGGGACGGTAGATGACGGCTACAAGAATCTGGAGGGGGTGGTAGAGGCGAATAATGTGGGCATTAAAGGAAGGGAAGGAAAGGGATTGGGGAGGAGGGATAGTGGGAAAGCCACATTGCGGGGCAAGAAAGAAACCGACACCTCCTCCTTTTCCTGTGAGTCTGGGGGAGTGGGAGAAGAAGAGGCCTCGACTGGAGAGAGCAGCAGAAGAGACCGTGTCGTCCGGAGACAGCCATGTTTCAGTTAGGGCGAGGAGGAGTAGAGACCTGGAAAGGAACAGATCCAGGATGAAAGGGAGCTTACCTATAATGGAGCGGGGGTTCCACAGGCCACACTTGGCAGCAGCTGTGGAGGGAGGGGAGGGAACGGGTAGGGTTCGAGGGGTGAGGAGGGTTTGGATTGGGATGAATTGGCGGGGGCCTAGGCGGGGGGAGTGGGAAGAGGGGTGACGATGGGAAAGGAGAACTGAGATGGGGTGGGGGCAGGGAGGAGGGGAGGGAAGTGGCTGGACGGAGGAGTTGAGGGTTGGCGCTGGTAAGGGGGTTCTGGTTAGGGGGTGAGGGGGAGAGGTGGAGGTGGGGGAAAGGGAGGGAAAAAGCTGGGTGGGAGGGGGAAGGGAAAGTGAGGAATGGGAATGGCAATTGGGAGCAAGGGATTTGATAGTTGATGGTGAGATCAGCAGGGTAAATGATAGCACAGCGGGAGGTTAACAGTTGAAATGCAGAAGCAATAACACAGTAGCATTGATATAAGTAGACGATGACATCACAGAGGGTAGTTAACAATTAACATTCTGTGGCTATAATAAAATAGGCAGATGATGATGTCACAGAGAGCAGATAACAACTACGATGTGATGGCAAAAAATAAGGAGATGATGACATCGCCGACGGCGGTTAACAATTAACATACGATGGCAGTAAAATACGCAGGTGATGACATCATCGAGAGACATTAGCAATTAACAATCGATAGGAATAATAAAATAAGCAGACGATGACATCGCAGAGAGCAGTTAAGAATTAACATGCAGAAGCGACTGTGCATTGTCCATAGGTCAGTCAAATCAGGTCAAAGAGGTGAATGACAAGCAGAATCCCGGGGCTCTTGGCAAACTTGTCTCGGAGGTGGAGGATGGGGTCCTAGGGATGGCAGTTCTGGAATAGGGTGGAACTGTTAAGGGGGGGTCAGGGAGCGGAGATGCCTGGGGAGAGGAATGAACAGCGAAATGGCAAGGGAGGGCTGGGTAGGTGCGAATGAGGTGGTCGTTAATGTAACTTGGTGATAACGAGGGCCTTTTTCCCAGGGAAGGGGAGGCGGCGGAGGGGGAATCAGTCAGGTCCGGACCGGGAAGGGAGGTGTTGGGAGGCTCTTCAAGGATGGTCCCTTAAGCGGTGTTGTGGGGGGGTGGAAGCAGGGGGACACAATGACTCATGGACGAGGAAGGGGATACAATGATCCGTGAACAAGCAGGGGGACATAATGTCCACGATCGAGCAGCGGGCCACAATGTCCCGCGATCCCAGTTGGCTACTTGGACAGAGTGGAGATGGCTTCTAGGGGTAGGTGTAGCGATGATGGGGGGGGGCAACCCAAGGGCCACGGTGTGGTCAGGCAAGGATGCAGATGCCCGGGTGGGGGGCCGCGAGGAGCCCGGCCGCGGGGCATAAGCGACCGATAGCGGGCTGCTGGGGGACGGACAGACGGACGGAGGGAGCGTGGGGGAGTCCCGACCCTCGCGGCGGCGTCCAGAGTGTGATCTCGGGAAAGCCGCTTAATCTCTCTATGCTCCAGGTTACTCATATGCTAAGTGCTCGGTACAGTGCCTAGTACTGTACTAGTACTGTAGTGCTCACCAGATATCATTGATTGATCAATCAATCCGTAGCTTCCATTCAAGCATCGTAGCCTTCGGCAAGCGTCCTGGCCTAGTGGACAGAGCACGAGCCTGGAAGTCAATAGGACCTGGTTCCTAATCTCGGCTCTGCCATATATCTGCTGTGTGACCTTGGGCAGGTCACTCCACTTATCTGAGCTTCAGTTTTGCAAAATGGGGATTAAGAGTGTGAGCTCCATGTGGGACAGGGACTGCGTCCAACCTGATTAATGTGCATATACCCCAGAGCTTACGTCAATACTTGGTCCACAGTAATACTATTGTAACTCATAAATTGCCTAGAACCTCGGTTTCTTTCATACACTGTGGGCAGAGGTCCAACATTCCATTATATTGTAAACTCCTCCAAGGCAAGGATTTCAGTTTTGCGGTCCCTCTCTCTTCGACTATAAGCCTCAGGCAGACCAGAGACTGTGTCCAAACTACTTATCCCAGTGCTCGGCATGCAGTAGGAGGAAAATGGGGATCCACCATTAGTTCTCCCTCCCACTGAGACTGGGGCCCTAAATATATATATATATATATATTCTTATTATAGTGCCTATAAAAGACTCTAGGTATCTTACTGATTTGCAAATTGTAAAGTAAGGAAAAGGAGCAGGTTTGAGCATAGGGTGAGGGATAGAAATAAATTAAACTGGTTCTAGACTGAGAGCTTACTGTGGGTAGGGAAAAAAAATCTACCAATTCTGTTGCAGTGCCCTCTCCCATGCGCTGAGTACAGTACTCTGCACACAGTAAGCACTCAATAAATACTATCAAATGATTGAATTTGGGTAGAGAACGAGTCTACCAACTCCGTTGTATTGTATTCTCCCAGCCACTTAGTTCAGTGCTCTGCACACAGAAAGCACTCAGTAAATACCATTGATTGATTAATTGTTTGAATGTGGGCAGGGAGGTTCTCTGCCAACCATGTTGAATTGTACTCTCCCAAGTGCTTAGTATAGTGTTCTGCACTGTAATTATAACAGTGCTCAATAATTATAATTGATTGATTAATGTTGTCTTCTGGTTTGAGACGGGTTTAGGGATAAGGAAGAAGTCATAATAATAATAATAATAATAATAATAATAATAATAATAATAATAATGGCATTTAGTAAGCCCTTACTATGTGCAAAGCACTGTACTAAGCACTTTGGAGGTTACAAGGTGAACAGGTTGTCTCATGGAGGGGACTCACAGTCTTAATCCCCATTTTACAGATGCTGTATCTGAGGCCCAGAAACGTGAAGTGACTTGCCCAAAGTCACATAGCTGACAATTGGTGGAGCCGGGATTTGAACCCATGACCTTTGACTCCAAAGCCCGAGCTCTTTCCACTGCTCCACTGTTGGCCTATTGGAAGCATAAGACCAGTAATGATACATTCCCTGCCCACAAATAGCTTAGACTCTGATCAATCAATCAATCAATGGTATTTATTGAGCACTGATTGTATGTAGAGTACTGTTCTAAACACTTGGGACAATAATATATAACAGACCCGCTAGGAATGTTCCCTGCTCAAAAGCTTACAGTCAAAAGGGGGAGACAGACATTAATAACAATAAAGGAAAGGGGATAGACAGAAATATTTTCAGAAGAGAAAACTAGAGAGGTGGCTGTGCAATGGAGTAAACAATATACATGCCTAGGAGGAGTATCAGTCGGTCCGTGATGGGTAGAGATGGTGGGTGGGTTTGTCTGCCTAAGAGTTAACTGGGAAAAGCTCGTTGGAGGAGATGGGCTCTAGCATGGGAATTGGAACGTGGAAGGATTGTGGTCTATCAGGAGGAGCAGCATGGCGGAGTGGATAAACCACGAGTCGGGGTGTCAGAAGGTCATGGGTCCTAATCCCGGCTCTAATACTTGTCTGTTATGGGACCTTGGGCAAGTCACTTTACTTCTCTGGACCCTCTATTACCTCATCTGGAAAATGGAGGTTGAGACTGTGAGTCCCACGTGAGACCAACCCGATTTGTCCTGTACCCGCCCCAGCGCTTAGTACAGTGACTCACATGTAGTAAGTGCTTGGTACATACCGTAATTATTATTTGAAGTGGTGGGAGTTCTAAGGCTGGGGAATAGCCCGAGAGAGGGGAGAGACGTGGGAGTAAGGAGAGTGAGGCAGAGCTAGAAGATTGGCCAGGGATGAACTAAAAGAATATGTTGGGGAATAGAAGGTGAGGCGAATAGATATGAAAGATAGAGGAGCTATTGAATAGGCATAAAAGATAGGAAGGGATTTGACTAATTCATAATAATAATAACAATGATAACAATGGTATTTGTTAAGCATGTACTTCGTGATAAACACTGTAGTAAGTGCTGGGGTACTTACAAGTCAATCAGGTCCCTCATGGACCTCACAGTCTAAATAGGAGGGAGAAGAGGTACTGAATCCCCATTTTGCAAATGTGGGAACTGAGACCCAGAGAAGTGAAATGACTTGCCCAAGTTCACACAGTAGGTAAATGGCAGAGCGTGGATTAAAAGACAGGTCCTCTGATTCCCAGGTCCGAGCTCTTTCCACTAGTCTGTGCTGCTTCTCAAATGATGTGGAATTAAGTGACTACAATCCGTGCATATATTTGCAAATGGAATAGACACCTGGGAGTCAGGAATGGTTTCTGTACTGGTTTGAACAGAGGCAGGTAAACTGAGGGAGATAAACACAGTGATTAGCTTGTAGCTATCCTAGCACTTAATACAGTGCTTGGTGTGTAGTAAGAAATTAATAAATACCATAAAAACCCCAAATCTGAGATTTCCCTCCAACCCCAAGATTTTATCCTCTGTGCACTTTTCTTTGGATTATTATTCTCGTCCCTATTTGAATCTACTTACCTTTTCTAAATGTCCTTAGGCTGTCAATGTCAATTTCCAGAAAATGACCACTGTCACTGTAAAGACAGAATTCCTGCTGCTGGGATTCTCGGAAGTTCGGGAGATGCAGCTGGTCTATGTTGCGCTGTTTCTCCTTGCGGCTCTGACGGGGAATCTCTTCATCTCCCCCATCACCGCCCTCGACCGGCCTCTCCACACTCCCATGTTCTTCTTCCTCAGGAATCTGTCAGTTACCTCATCTGGCCTCGAACTATGCCTCAAATCTGTCATCCTCCCCAAGTCTATCCACAACTCCCTAAGCAATAATAACTCCATCTCCTTCCTAGGCTGCATCGCTCAGTTCTTTCTGTGGATCTGATTTGTGGGTTCTGAGTATTTCGTCCTCACGGCGATGTCCTATGACTGCTACGCCGCCATCTGTCTCTCCCTCAGCACGACGTCATCATGGACCGAGGGGCCTGTGGGAAGATGGCCGCCGCCTCATGGCTCAGCGGAGGACTGATTGGGGTCTTGTTTTCAGCTTCGACCTTCTCCATGTCCTCTGCAGGTCCAACGTTGCCCCTCGTTGTCCCAGTTCTTCTGTGACGTCCCCGTTCTGCTAATGATCTCCTGCTCCTAGGACCACGTTGCCACGGACGTGAGCATGATCACATGGGTGGCGTTAGCCGTCGTTTGCTTCGTGCCCATCGTCGTCTCATATATCCACATTTTCCGGGCCGTGCTGAGGATAACGGCGACTGAGGGCCTGGCCAAAGCCTTCTCCACCTGCCTGCCTCACCTCATATTTGTCATTTTTTTTCTCTCTTACCAGGACTTTCGTTGACCTCAAACCACCCTCGGACACCCCTCGAGGCGGGACCTGCTGGCATCCGTGTTCTACCTGCACCGTGGTGCCCCCCGCCCTCACCTCCCTACAGCCTGAAGAATAAACATGTGAAATCTTCCCTGGTGAGGGTCCTAAAGGATGCACTCTCCCAGCTCCCTCTCTGGGATAAAATGTGTGTTTCTCCGTGCCAATGATCTCAGCCATTGTCATAGGGATAGTCCAAATATTTGTCCAGATTTACAGCCATCCTTCGGGTCTAAAGACAGAGTCCCGACAGGGAAGATTTTCCTATGTGTGCTGCTGTGGCTGAGAAGGCCATTCTTCATGTTCAGGATTTAGAGATCTTTCCTTGATCCCGCAGGGGAGAAATTCAAGGTACCCCTGTAGATTGTAAGCTCCAAGTGGGCAGGGAACATGTCTACCAACTTTCTTGTATAGTACTCTCCCAAGCACTTAGTACCATGCTCTTTACATAATAAGCACTCAACAAACACCAGTGCTTGATCGATTGTTTGAGACAGTGCTCCACACAGAGCAAGTGCTCCATAAATACCATTGACTGTCTGATTGACTGATTAATATCTGTATCCTTCTCTAGACTTATAAGCATACTGCTCTAATAATATAATAATAATTTTAGTATTTGTTAAGCGCTTACTATGTGCAAAACACTGTTCTAAGCGCTGGGGAAGATACAAGGTGATCAGGTTGTCCCATGTGGGGCTCACAAACTTATCCCCAGTTTACAGATGAGGTAACTGAGGCACAGAGAAGTTAAGTGACTTGCTCAAAGTCACACAGCTGACATGCGGTGGAGCCGGGATTTGAATCCATGACCTCTGACTCCTAAGCCCGTGCTCCTTCCACTGAGCCACGCTGCTTCTCTAGACTTGTAAGCTCATTGTGGGCAGGGAATGTGTCTGCCAACTCAGTTATACTGTACTCTCCCAAGCACCTAGTACAGTATTCTGTACATGGAAAGTGCTCAGCAAATACCACTGATTGAGTGATCGATTGATAAATGTCTATAGAGACTCCTCTAGCCTGTAAGCTCATTGTGGACAGAAACCCGGTCTACCAGCTCTGTATTACTTTACAATACCAGACACTTAGTACAGTGCTCTGCAAACAGTAATCGCTCAGTAAAGACCATGGATTGATTGACTGATTATTTGATAAGGTGAGGTGAGTGGGGACAGAGACAGAGGATATAGAAGAGGGTGCCAAGACCCAAGAGACACAGTTGCCATTTCCCCAATTCCTGGAAGTCTACCCCAAGCAACTCACAACAGTTCAACTGTATCAGATCAACAGTTACCCTTCATCCCGATGTATGCTTTTACACTCCCAATTTTTACCTATGCATAGATTACCAATTGTATATTCAGTTAGTAATGGATCTACTTCATCCTGGCGTTGATACCCCTCCTTGTAAAATCCTTATGGTCTCTGATGGGAATCACTTGTGTCTACTCTCTTCACTAAATTGTGAACTCCCTGAGGCCAGAATGTGCATGTCTTCCTTTTTTCGGAATTTGGTAAGTGCTTAATATGTGCTAGGCATTGTACTAAGTGCTAGAAAATACAAGAAAATCAGTCAGTCAGTTGGTCAATTGTATTTATTGAGTGCTTATTGTGTGCAGAACACTGTACTAGGTGCTTAGGAGAGTACAGTAATATAATATAGAAGATGCATTCCCTGTCCACAACGAGCTTACAGGCTAGAGGGGAAGACAAACGTTAATGTAAATAAATACTGGATATGCGTATGCGTTCTATGGGGCTGGATGAAAGAAGGGAGAAACTCAGGATGGCTATGAAGGGATTGGGAGAAAAGGAAATCAGGGCTTATTCAAGGAAGGCGTTTTGGTGGAGCTGTGCCTTAAATAAGGCTTTGAAAGTGGGGAGAGTGATCATCCATCAGATATGAAGACGAAGGGCGCGCCATCTCAGAGACAGGATGTGGGTGACAGGTCGGCAGTGAGATAGACTAAATCGTGGTACAGTAAGTAAGTTGCACCAGAGGAGTGAGGTATGCAGGCTAGGTTTCAGCAGTGAGATGAAGTAGGAGAAAGCAAGCTGATTGAGTGCTTTAAAACAAATGATCAGGAGTTTCTGCTTGATGTGGAGGTGGATCATAAACCACTGGAGGTTTCTGAGGAGTGGGGAAACATGGCCTGAACGTTTGCATAGTAAAATGATCCGGGCAGCAGAGTGAAGTATGGACTGGAATAGAGAGAGAGAAAGGAGACAGGGAGGTCAACAAAGAGGCTGATGCAGTTATCAAGTTGGGACAGGATACGTGACTGGACCAATGTGGTAGCAGTTTGGGTGAAGAGGAAAGGAAATTGTGTTATGTACTTCAATATTTAAGTACTATGTCAATATAATTGAAGTACAACAGAAGATATATTCTTTGCAAATAAGGAGGTTGCACTTTACCAAAGTTTTACACGTGCTTGTGAATGCCTACATTCTAAAATGACAAATGGGAAAATGAAATTTCACTGGAAAATCCTACTAGATTCATTCATTCATTCAATTGTATTTATTGAGTGCTTACTGTGTCCAGAGCACTGTACTAAGGGCTTGGAAATACAAGTCGGCAACATACAGAAACGGTCCCTATCCAATAATGGGCTTACAGTCTAGAAGGGGGAGACCGACAACAAAACAAATGAGTTGGGCTTCCAAGAGGGATTAGAAACTGGGGAGAAATGAGGCTTGGCAGGTTTAAAGGAGGGAGGGCGCACCAGGCAGGAGGAAGGGTACAATCCAAGGGATGTAGGAAGGGAAGTTAAGAAGGAGACATGGTAAGAAATTCTTTGGGGATTGGCGATTGTGAGCTGGGGTGTAGTGAGAGAAGAGAATGGGTAGGTAAGAGAGAGAGAGCTGATTTACGATGGCCCACGGTCTTGGCCTGATACATCTCCAATCTCCAGAGTTGAAACAGAAACCAATTATTAATCATGAAAATGGAATGATGATGAGTCCACTATTGTTGTTCTAAGAAGGAGTCCCAGAGTGAGAACCACGTGGAACTGGGCACTTATTTAGGTTGAGACCACAGGCAGCCCATGATCCCGGCCTTCTGAAATTCCCGGACAGTCAACTGCCTCAACCAAGCTCCGGACCCATCCTCCCGTGGGGAATCCACTAGGAAATAACTCGGCCATCATCTGAGGGGACGGCGCAGCCATCTGGAGAGCCGAGAGGGAGAGGAAGGATCCTGACAGCCTCCTCCCCTCACCCATACCTTTTTGTCAACCCCACCAGCGTCCAGGATATACGAGGTGGAGTGAGACGCTCTCTCAGCAGAGGTCGATGCTCCCCAGCCCAGGACAGGCCCAGTGATTCCGAGGAGGAGCAGGGGAAGGTGAGGGCTAGTGAAGGGAAATTTCAATATAAGCCCAAGATATAACAGGAATTTTCCTGTTCTTTCTTAATAATAATAATTGTGGTATTTGTTAAGTGCTTACCATGTGCCAACACCATACTCAGTGCTGAAATAGATATGAAATAATCAGATTGGACACTGTACCTGTCCCGCATGGGACTCACCATCTTAAACCCCATTTTACAGATGAGGAAACCGAGGAACAGAAAAGTTATTTGCCCGAGGTCTTCTAGCAGGTCTGTGACAGAGTCGGTACTAGGAGCAAGGTCCCGGGGACTCCAAGGACCATCCTCTTTCCACTAGGCTGTGGTGTTACTCCAATTACATAGAATTATGTGACCACAATCCTTGCAGATGCTTTCAAATGGAATAGACTTCTAGGAGTCAGGAATGGTTTCAGTGCCGTCTTGAACCAAGGGAGATTGATTGGAGGAGATGAACAACCTGATTAGTGTTTGGTACAGTGTCTGGAACATAGTGAGCATGAAAAATTACCATAAAACCCCCCGAGATTCCCTCCAACCTACAGATTATCTCCTCTCCTGTGCACATTTCTCTGGAATATTATTCTAATCCCAATCTTTTCTAAATTTCCTTAAGCAATCAATGTCAATTCCTGGAAAATGACCGATGTCACCTGAAGACAGAATTCCTCATGCTGGGATTCTCGGAGGTCCAGGAGATGCAGCTGGTTCAGGCCGCGCTCTTCCTCCTGGTCTACCTGGCGGCACTGATGGGGAATCTCCTCATCGTCGCCGTCACCACCCTCAACTGGCGCCTCCACACCCCCATGTACTTCTTCCTCTGGAACCTGTCCGTCCTTGACTTCTGCTACATCTACGTCACCGTCCCCAAATCCATCCACAAATCCCTGACCAACAAGACACCGAACTCCATAGAGAGCTGTGCCGTCCAGGTCTTCTCTGTGGTCTGATTTTCCAGCTGAGAGCTGTCTGTCTTCATGGTGAAGTCTTACTACCGCTACGCTGCCATCTGCCTCTCCCTGATCTACGAGATCGACATGGCTCAAGGGGCCTGTGGGAAAATGGCTGCCACTTCCTGGCACAGCTGGTGCCTGTTTGAAGCAATGTGTTTGGTAGGGACGTTCTCTCTGTCCTTCTGCGGGTCCAACATCGTCCCCCAGTTGCTCTGTGACGTCTCCCCTCTGCGGAAAATCACTTGCTCCGAGAAGCACATAGCCATCGATGCGACTGTAATGTTGGGGCAGCCTTAGCTGTCGTCTGCCTCATTTCAATCGTCGTCTTGTACGTGCTCATCTTCTGAGCCGTGCTGAGGATGCCGGTCACCGAGGGCTGGGCCGAAGCCTTCTCCACCTGCCTGCTCCACCTCATCGTCGTCACTGTTTTCCTCTATGTAGGTGCATTTTTCTACATCAAGCCGCCTGGGTTTTCTACTGGGTTCATCACTGGACGTTGATGAATTGTCAAAGTCTGGGAGGGAGGCGGCTAAGACTGAAGTAGAACGGACAATCTAGTTTTGGGGAGGCATTATGGCCTAAAGGAAATGGAGTCCCGGTAGACAGTAAGCTCATTAAGGGCAGCGAATGTAGTTAACAAGTCTGGTAAACTGAACTCTCCCAAGTGCTTAGTACAGTAAATCCAGTTTGGGGGCTGTTCTAATCCCTACTCAGCTACTCCTCTTCTGTGTGACCTTGGGTGAAGCACTTAACTTCTCCGTGTTTCAGTTACATCATCAGTAAAATGGGGATTAAGACTGTAATCCCCACATGGGACAACCTGATTACCTTGTATCTACCCCACTGTGCTTAGAACAGTGCTTGGCACATAGCAAATACTTAAAAAATACCCTAATGTTTTTTAAATTTTTATCATGAACTAAAGGAATGAGAATCGCTCTAGATGGTAAGCTCACTGTGGGCAGGGAATGTGACTACCAACTCTGTTATATTGAATGTTTCCAAGTGCTTAGTACAGTGCTGGGCCCAGAGTAAGTTCTTAATAAATATGATTGATTGATTGATTAAGACTTGAGTTCTGATGCTAGCTCTGCTACTGGCCTGCTCTGTGTACTTGGGGGGCAGTGACATAATATCCCTAGGATCAATCTTTCTCATACACTTTGAGCCCCTTTGAGACAGGAATTGTGTCTGTACTAGTTCTTTTGTTTCTACTCAAGCAAGTGGAACAATTTAGGCACATAACCTCTTAATAAATACAATAATGATATTATTATTATTCATTCATTAATTCAATCGTATATATTGAGCACTTACTGTGTGCAGAGCACTGTACTAAGCGCTTGGGAAGTACAAGTTGGCAACATATAGAGACGGTCCCTACCCAACAGTGGGCTCACAGTCTAGAAGGGGGAGACAGGCATCAAAACAAAACATATTAACAAAATAAAATAAATAGAATAAATATGTCCAAGTAAAATAGAGTAATAAATATGTACAAACATATATATATATATATATATATATATATATATATATATATATATATACAGGTGCAGTGGGGAGGGGAAGGAAGTAAGGCGGGGGGAGGGGGAGGGAGAGGAGGGGGAAAGTAAGCAGGGGACTCAGTCTGGGAAGGCCTCCTGGAGGAGGTGAGTTCTTAGTAGGGCTTTGAGCAATGACTACGAAAATATAATAATATGTATGTTCCTCAGCATGACTCTGGGTGTGGGTATGGAAGTTGGACAATGGGAAGAGGTATAAGAGAAGGGAAGAAAGGATGACTGCAGCTCCATCTGTCTTTTCAAATCCATCCTCTCTCATTAATCCATTTTTCCTTCTTTCCATCCATCTTTTCTTCCAACCATTCATGTATCCATCCATCCATCCATCCAGAGCACGGGCCTGTGAGTCCTCTACTTGTCTGCCCTGTGACCTGGGTGGGGCAAGTCACTTCACTTCCCTGTGCCTCTGTGAAAAATGGGGATCGACACAGCGAGGCCCATGTGGGACAGGGAGTTTGTCCAACCTGATACCCCTGTATCTACTCTAGAACTTAGAATAGTGGTTGGCACAGAGTTAGGCGCTTAGCGAAGACCATCATTATTACTATTATTATTATCAGTGGCTTTTAATTGCCCTTATCCTGAATGCAAAGCAATGTAGTAAGCTCTCAGGAGAGGTGAAAAGAGTTAAAATTGCATTGCTCCTGCTCTCCAGGAGATTATGATCTAATGAGGGCGATAGAGACGTTATAAATTATGTAAAGGACAAAGGAGACAAGGGAAAGATGAGAAAGAGGATCAACGCTAGATTCAAGGGTACAGTTTATATAGTCAGTAGGAACAACGCTTAAACGGATTTGCAATCAGGACAAATCAGAAGAAGCAGCGATGCCTAGTGGATGGAGCGCAGGCCTGCGATTCAAATGGACATGGGTCCTGATCCCGGTTCTACCACATGCCTGCTGTTTGACCTTGGGCGGGGTCACTTAAATTTTCCGTGCCTCAGAGTTTACCCTCTGCAAAACGGGGTTTGAAATGTGAGCCCAACGGGGAAAGTGGACTCTGTCCAATCTGATTAGCTTGTATCTACCCCAGCATTTATTATAGTGCCTGATATATAGTAAGCGCTTCACAAATACCATAAGAACAAGTTACAATTGGCTAATTTTACAGACAGATTGAAAGTCTCAGGTTTTGAATTAGACAAAGGTGATACAAATCACAGTGACTAAAGACTGTCGTTGACAACAGGAATCCTTGGGACTCTGGGATGCAGATGCCGCTGTTTCCACGGGAACGCCGATGGCCAGCACCATTCCTGATGCTCCCGAGACTGGGCCCTTGTCTCCCAAGATCCTCAGGAACCACGTGACCAGAGGGTGCGTGGCTTGTCCGGGCCACGAGGTCCCTTGGCAGGGCCCTGAGCCATCCTGCAGGGATGCCCGTTGGAGCAGCTCCTGCTTTATCTACAAGGATAGAGCCCGGTCTTGAAAGCTTTTCAGGGTCTGAAGGAGAGCAGAGAGGGATAAAGGGCTCTTCTGTGTTCTTTCCTGGATTACCGAACCCAGGGGTCTGAGGCGAAATAGAGGACCAGCCCAGCCCTGCAGAGGTCAGCGACCCCGACCCCCAGGCTGCTCCATTGAGAGTGACCGGGGGTGAGTGGAAGGGAGGGGAAGGGGGAAACGAGGATGAGGATGGAATAGATGGAGGCAGTCTGGGGCCTAATTTAGTTTCGCAACAAGGCCACGGTCACTAGCAAGGGAGGTGGGCTTGTAGGAGGAGTGGTGTTTTCCAGGTCAGTAACCACCAACCATCACACACATCTCCTTCATCCTCAAACCTCGCTACCATGCCAACCACCCACATGGCTACGGTGCTCCAGCACAGCGTCACAGACAGTCACGTCGGCCTTCAATGGATCCCAGAATCCCTTGCAGAAGGTAAATGGCAAGTAGGGCTGAAAGAGTATGACCAGCTTTGGACCGCCAACAGCACTATCAGAAATTCTTCCTTGTAAGAATTTTTCCCAAATGTTGGAAGGATTAAAATAGGGAAAGGTTGTAATTCCTACCCCCAAAAACTTTCCAGTCTACCGGGCTAGGTTGACACAATATAATTTACTAACAGTCAATCAATCTTCAATCGTATTTATTGAGTGCTTACTGTGAGCACTAAGTCCTTGTGAGGTTAATAATAATAATAGCAGTATTTGTTAGCTCTTACTTTGTCCCAAACATTGTCCTAAGCGCTGCGGTAGATAAACGTTAAGCACAGTCCTTGTTCCATATGAGGCTCACATTCTTAACTCCCATTTTACAGTTGAGGCAATTGAGGTTCAGAGAGTTAAATGACTTGCTCATGTTCACGCATCGGACATGAGGCAGACCGTAATTACAACCCAGGTCCTTCTGACTCCTTCTGACTCCCAGGCCCGTGCTCTAGTCACTTTAGAACACCATAAAAGACACATTCCCTGCCCCTTCTAGAAGGAAAGAAATAATGGAAAGTTGAATATGCAATTATTGCATGCCATTTTACAGGTGAGGAAACTGAGTCCCAGAGAAGTTAAGTGACTTGACCAAGGTCCCACAGCAGCAAGAGGACAGAGGAAGAATTAGCACCCAAATCCTCTGACTCCCTCTAAGCTATGCTTGGGAGAGTACAATAGAACAATGCTGCCTTCAAGAAGTTCACAATCAAGAAGAGAACTCCTGGACCCATGCTTTTTCCATTAAATGAGGATGAAAATGAGTTGATTCGCGCTTGAGTTAGGTGAAGTTTGTTTAGAGAGCTGGAAAATGAATCGAGGAAGCTGGATGGAGGAGAGGGGCTCAGAATTTGGAAAGAACTGTGCCCTCTCTGATTTTGAATGAAGGAGAGGGAGTTCCAGGTTAGGATGGAAAGGGAGAGCCGATCACGAGTAGCAACTAGAAAGTTGCTTTGAGAGCTGAGAAGACGAGCTGAACGATGGAAAGGGGATGAAGTGCAGTCATAGGGTGGAGAGCCTTCAAGCCGATTGTGAGTTTTTTTCTTGTGAAAAAACACAATTTGCCGGGAGAGGAGGTTGAGGAGAGGAGTGATGTAGACTGAGCGATGCTTTAGGAAAGGACTAGATGAATGATGTGGTATGCTTGTTTTTTTACGACTACAAGTGTGAATGCAGAAATGTGAGCAAATGGAATCACTTTGGTGTATATGTGGGTTTCATTTTTGTTGTTTGTTTTATGGTATCGCTAAGGGCTTATTATATGCCAGGTAGTGTACTAAGCCCCGGGGTTGATACAAGCTAATCAGGTTGGATATAGTCCATGCCCAGTAGGGTGCTCACTCTTGTAATCCCCAATTTAAAGACGAGGTAACCGAGGCACAGAGAAAGTAAGTGACTGACCCCAAGTTACACAGCAGGCAAAAAGAGTAGAAAGGATTAAAATCCAGGTCCTTCTGTCTATCAGGCTCTTTCTCTCTGTACTAAATGGTTGAATATATGTATAAAGTCATTCCTTGTTTGACTCTAAAACCACTGAAAAAATTTCACAATACTCAAGTACATACCTTTATGTTCTCTGACCTCTCCTATCTGCTATTCAGTTTAGTTTCAGTCTCCTTAATCAAAAATAATACTCTTGATATTTATTAAGCGCTTACTGTGTTCCATGCAAAGTAGTATGCTCTGGGGGAGATTCAGGACAATCTAGTTGAACACAATCACAAGGGATTCACAGACTAAGTAAGAGGGAAAACACGTATCGAATCCTCATTTTACTATTGAGAATACTGAGGTGTAGAGAAATTAAGTTACTTTCCCAAGGCTATACAGCTGAGAAGTGGTAAAGTTGGGATTAGAACCCAGGTTATCTGACTCCGAGGCCTGATTCTTCCCAATAGCAGCTTGTTCCTACACAGTTCAAAGCTTGGTGCTTCCAATAGAATGGAAGTTCTTTGAGGGCAGTGATCATATGTACTAATACCGTGAACTCTGTAGGTAATCAGTAAATAGAATTGATTGACTTAGTCTCATTCCTTCACCCCCAACATCGGTGTTTCTAAATTGAAGTCTTCCCTCTTCCTTTGTAGGGAGTCGGTATCATTCCCCAGAAATGTTCAATATCTCCACGGTGAACTCAAAGTCATCCAATAACTGTCTCCTTTCCACCGAGAATCTCCAGCAAGGGTCCTATCGATTCCTTCACTCATGCCATCAAATGACTCTAACTTTGACTCTTCCATGATCCATTGCAGAAAGTCAGTGCTGCCTCGGAAGAATGCCCAACGTCTCCACTGTGAGGGAATTCCTCCTGCTGGGATTCTCGGAGTTCCACGAGCTGAACTGGTTTACGCCACGCTATTCCTCCTGGTCTACCCGGAGGCTGCGACGGTAAATAGCCTCATCGTCGCCCTCACCGCCCTCGACCGGCACCTCTACACCCCCTTGTACTTCTTCCTCAGGAATCTGTCCTTCCTCGAACTCTGCTACATCTCCGTCACTATCCCCAAGTCCGTCGTCATCTCCCTGACCGATCGTAGATTCATCTCCCACATGGGCTGTGCCGCTCAGGTTTTTTTGGTGGTTCTGTTTGCTGTTTCAGATATGGTCGTCCTCACGGCAATGTCCTACGATCACTACGCAGCCATCGAACGTCCCCTGCGCTGTGAGCTCATCACAAACAACGCGGCCTGTGGAAAGATGGTGGCCGCCTCCTGGCTCAGCGGGGTGCTGTACTGGGTCTCGTTTGCAGCTTAGTCTTTATCTCTGAGATTCTGTGGGTCCAGCATCGTCCAGCAGTTCTTCTGTGACGTCCCCTCCCTGCTGAAGATCTCCTGCTCCGAGGACCACATCGCCATAGATGTGGACGTCACCGCTGGGCTAGCTTTATGTGTCTTCTACTTCGTCTTCATCATCATCTCCTAGGTGCACATCTTCCAGGCCGTGCTGAGGATGCCAGCCACCTAGGGCGGGGCCAAAGCCTTCTCTACCTGCCTGCCTTACCTCGCTGTCATCATCTTCGTCCTCTCGACAGGAACCTTTGCCTATCTCAAGCCCGCGTCAGACTCCCCCTCGACCTTGGACCTGCTGGTGTCCGTGTTCTACACTAAGGTGCCCCCCTCCCTGAACCCCCTCATCTACAGCCTGAAGAACCGGGAAATGAAGGCGGCCCTGGAGAGAGTCCTAAAGGGGAGATTCCTCCTCCCTCCTCTAAGGTACAAAATGTCTGTTTCCTTTTGCTGACTATTCCATTCCTCATCAAGCCTGACCGTTGGTGTATCCATATAAAGAGCTGTCTAAAGAGAAAGTCCACCGTCTGAGGATTTGTCAATGTCTGAGACAGTTGCTGATAAGCCGTGTGTGACTGTAAGCCCGGTGTGGGCAGGGATTGTCTCTCTTTATTCTGAATTGCACTCTACAAGCTCTTAGTACAGTTCTCTGCACACAGTAAGCACTCACTAACTATGAATGAATGAATAAATGAATGGCAAGTGATTGTCTGGGCGGTACAATGGCTTAGTGGAATGAGCATGTGCCTGAGAGTCATGAGACTTGAAATGTCTGCCCGGTTCTGCCACTGGCCTGCTGAATGACTTTGGTCCAGCCACGTAACCTCTGTAAAATCGGGATTCAATATGTGCTCTCTCTTTCTCTTACATTCTGAGCCCCTGTACGTCAGGAAACCTGTCCTATCTGCTTAGTCTGTTTCTACTACAGCACTTGGCAGTCTTTTGCAAGTAAATTCATAATATATTCAATAATGATAATGTTGTTACTATTACTGATAATAACAGCAATTCTATGAATTTTAAAATCACTCTTGGTGGTTATGAAAATCAGAAAATTGGAGGGTGACAAGGGACGCAGTCATGGAAACTGCTCCCCACATTTAAATGCCTGTTTACTTGTTTTGATGCCTGTCATTCATTCATCCATTCATTCAATCGTATTTATTGAACACTTACTGTGTGCAGAGCACTGTACTAAGCACTTGGGAAGTACAAGTCGGCAATATATAGAGATGGTCCCTACACAACAATGGGCTTACAGTCTCCCCCTTCGAGAATGTGAGCCCGTTGTAGACAGGGATTTTTACTATTGGAATTGTATTTTCCAAGCGCTTAGTACAGTGCTCTGCACACAGTAAGTGCTCAATATATATGAATGAATGAATGAATGAATTTGACTGATCAAATCCTTGTGTCGAATCCATTCGTTCATCTGTCCGACCATCCATTCATCCATTCTTCAATCCACACACCCATACATCCATCAATAATAATAATAATAATAATAATAGCATTTTTAAGCGCTTATTATGTGCCAGGCACAGTACTAAGTGCTGGGGCAGATACAAACTAATCAGGTTTTGCACAGTCCCTATCTCACATGGTGCTCACAGTATCAGTTCCCATTTTAAAGATGAGATAACTGAGGCACAGAGAAGTGACGTGCCTTAACTAAGGTCACACAGTAGACATTCCACCCATCCATCCATCCATCTATCCATCCATCTACTCTCCCACCCTTCCATCCACCCATCCATCCAACAACCCAACCATACATGCATGTATCAATCCATCCATGCATCAATCAAGGATATTTATTGAATGCATCCTGGGTATAAAGTACTGTAGTAAACCTTTCAGAGAGATCAAAATAAATTGAACAACGCCCCTGCTTTCCAAGAGTTTAAAATCTTACAGGGGAGATAGACACGGAATTAATTCATGAGATGACAGAGAAGAGAATGGAAATAATGGTGAAAAGATGACTATGTCCTCAAAGAGTACATTTATAAAAGCCACTATGTACAAAACTATAATGGTGGGTGTGAGTACAAAAATGGAGAAGTGGTCTAAGATGCTGATTGGTATTTGGGAGAAGATGACTTAGGGAGAAGAAAAGTGAATCGTGTGAGGCATCCTGGAAGTGGTGGAAAGACAGAGGGGTTTTGAAGAGGGGGAAAGCTGTGATCTGATGGACTAGAATGGGGAGGGGAGGAAATGGGGGCTGACAGATTATTTATCCATTTTCCATCACTGAGATATTTTGAAAGAGGACAGGGACATTCAGAGGAGAGAATGCAATGACCTCCTCATCTCCCGTTTGGTACAGTGTCTCAGCTCTGAGTTAGAAGAGGACGAACCCTAGACTGCAACCTGTTCCTTCTGAAACCAGGGATTTTCGCGTCGTGTCCACCCAGTTAGTATCAGTGATTTCTTCCCATCACCCCATTCTCAGAACCTCTCAGCCCTTCCCAAACTGATAATAGTGATAACAGTAATAATAATAATCGCATTTGTTAAGCACACAAGCATTGTTCTAAGCGGTCAGCTAGATGAACAAAATCAGGTTGTCCCAGCTGGGGTTCACAGTCTTATTGGTGGTGACAAAGCAGAAATTTGCTTCAAGCAAAGAATCTCCACTTGGTTTTCCCTAGCTAAGGTGGTCTTCAGGGCCACAAAGGAGAACATTTGAGATGAAAAAGAGGAATGTTGATGTAAGAGGAAAATCTCCTGCTACGGTTTCTGTACCTAACGTTTACAAGGCCTGAAAAGATAATATTTGGGGTTAAAAAAGGATACTTTTGCTTCAAACAAAAACTCTCCTCCTTATTTTTCCACTCAAGGTTTTCAAGGCTTCAGAAGAGAGTACATGAGGTGCCAAAGAAGAAATCTGTTTCCCTGCACATGCATACTTTGGTTCTTTCTCCACCGCGGGCCTTCAAGTTCTTTTAATTGAGAATGAATAAGAGAATATTTGAGGCGAAAAGGGAGAAACGTTCTGCATGTAAACAACCTTGCTTTTCTTTCTCTGCCTGAGAATTTCGAGGCCTCCAAAAGAGGATATTTGAGGTGAAAAAGGAGAAGGTTAGTCTCATGCACACAATCTCCATGTTATGCTTTTCTAAGTCTTCAAAGCCTGAAAATAGAATCTTTCCAGGGAAAAAGGAGAAACGTGCTTTACACAAATCATTTCCTGCTTTCATTTTTCTCACTGAGTTCTTGAAGGCCTGAAAAAATGCGATATGGCATTTTTTATGAAAGGAGAATTTTACTTCATGAAAAACCTGTCCTGCTTATTTGTCCACCTTAGGTCTTCAAGGCCTTTGAAGTGCATGTGAGAGGTGAAAAATAATCCATTTGCTTCATGCAAACAATCTCGAGCTTTAATTCCTTTAAGGCCCTCTAGGCCTTACAAGAGAATGATTTAGAGGAAAATGGATAAATGTGCTTCATGTGGCAGATACTTCTCCTATTCATTACTTCATTTCAGGCCTTCCAGGCCTTTTCACTGAAAAGAAATAGAGACTATTTGAGGTTCCAAAGTAGAAATTTGCTTCATGCAAACCATCTCCAGCTTTCATTTCTCCATCTGATTTCTTCAAGGCCTCCAAAGAGAATAGTGGAGGTGAAACCAGAGAAATTGGCTACATGAAAAACCATCTCCTGCTTTCACTTGTCTAATTAAGTATTCAAGACCTGAGAAGAAGATATATGAGACGGAAAAAGGAGAAAAGTGCTTCATGCAAAGACCTGCAGCTTAGATTTCTTTACCGAAGGTCTTCAAGGCTAGCAGTGAGAATATATGAGGAGCATAAGGAGAAATCTGCTTCATGTAAACCATCTCCAGCTCTTACCATCTCTACCGCAAGTCTTCAAGGCCCGAAAAGAGAATATTTGAGGTGAGGAAGGGGACAGTTGCTTCATGCAAATCATCCCCACCTTTTATTTCTCTTCTTAAGGACATCAGTGTCTTAGAAAAGAAAGTATTTGAGGTGAACAAGGAGAAAGCTGCTTCTTGCAAAGACCTCCAGCTTTGATTACTCTACCCAAGATCTACAAGGCACAAAATGAGAATATCTTAGGTGTAGAAGGGGAAATTTGCTTCATGCAAACCCTCTCCAGCTTTTATTACTCTCCATAAAATCCTTAAGGCCTTAAAAAAGAGAATATATGAGGTGAAAAGGGTGGAATTTGCTTCCTGCAAAGACCTCCAGCTTTGATTTCTCTACCCAAGGCCTTCTAGGCCTAAAGAGAATTTGAGGTGCATAAAGAGAAATTCGCTTCATGCAAACTGACTCCAGCTTTTACTTCTCTGTCTAAATTCTTCGAGGCCTCAAAAGCAAGTATTTTAGATGAAAAAGGAGAACATTTCCTTCTTGAAAACACCCTCCAGCTTTGAGTTCTGTATCGAGGTTCTTCATGACCAGAATATAGAATATTTGAGATGGAAAAGGAAACATTTGCAACCAGCAAAGTGTCCGCAGCTTGATTTCTCTACCAAGGGTCTTCAAGGCCGTGAAAGAGGATATTCGAGCTGCAAAAGGAGAAAGTTCCATGGGATCTCCCAGTTTGTATTTCTGCAACGTCTTCCAGCCCTCCAAAGAGAAGATATCTAGTGCAAAAGGAGAAATTTGATTTATGAAAACAATTTCCTGCGCTGCGTTTTCTAAATATTCATTCATTCAATGATCTTCAAGGCCTGAAAAAAATACAGAGGGTTAAAGAAGGTGAATTTTGCTTCACGAAAATACTGTCCCGCTAATTCGTAATCTTTGAGTCTTCAAAGAGAATATATGAGGTGAAAAATGATCAGTTTTCATCCTGAAAACAAACTCCAGCTGTTATTACTATAAGGTCTTAGAACCACAATGCCTCCAAAGAGAATATTTGAGATGGGAAAGGAGGAATTTGTCTCATGCAAAGTCTAACTTTTATTTCTCTGAGGTATTCAAGGCCTGAAAGATAGTATATGGCATTAAAAAAAGAGAATTTTGCTTCATGCAAAAAATGTCCTGCTCATTTGTCAACCTAAGGGCTTCAAGGCTATCAAAGAGACTTTATGTGGTACAAAAGGTTAAATTTGCTTCATGCAAACAATTTCTAGGTGTTATCTCTCTACCTAATGTCTTCAAGGCCTCAAAAGTGGCTACTGCAAGCGAAAAGGAGAAATGTGCTTTATGCAAACAATTTCCTGTACTCATTTTTCTAAATCAGATCTTCAGGGCATGAAAAAATTAATATGTGGAGTTCAAGAAGAATTCTGCTTCAAGAAAAAGCTGTCCTGCCCATTTGTCCAACTTAGGTCTTCAAGGCCTTTCCAAGAGAATATATGAGGTGAAAAAAGATTAGTTTACTTCAGGCAAACAATCTCCAGGTGTTATTTCTATAAGGGTTTGGTCTTCAAGGCCTCCAAAGAGAACATCTGAGTTGAAAAAGTAGAAATTTGGTTCATGCAAGCCAACTCTACATTTGATTTCTCTAAAAGACTCCAAGGCCTCCAAATAGAATATTTAAGGTGGGAAAGGAGAAATTTGCTTCATGCAAACAAACTCTAGCTTTTATTTCTCTGAGGTCTTCAAGGCCTGAAGGGATGGTATATCTGTTGAAAAAGGATGAATTTGCTTCATGCAAACAATCTCCAGCTGTTATTTCTGTATATAAAGTCTCCAAGGCAGAGCTTCAAAGGAAGATACACTTCTTGTGCACTACTTACTCCACGTTAGGCCTTCAAGGCATTGTAATTGAGAGTATTTGTGGTGCAAAAGGAGAAATTTGCTTCATGAAAAACATCTCTAGCTTTCACTTTTCTGTCTAAGGTCTTCAAGGCCAGAAAAGAGAATACTAGAGGTGAAAATGGAGAAATTTGGTTCATGCAATCCAACTCTAGTTTTGATTAATAAAGACTTCAAGGCCTCCAAAGAGAATATTTGAGGTGGGAAAGGACAAATTTGCTTCATGCAATCAAAGTCTAGCTTGTATTTCTCCAAGGTCTTCAAGGGCTGAAGGGATAATATATGACTTTATAAAAGGAGAATTTTGCGTCATGAAAAAAATGTCCTGCTTACTTGTCAACCTAAGGGTCTCAAGGCCATCAAGCGAAAAGGGGGAAATTTGCGTTGGGTAAAACAATTTCCTGCACTAATTTTTCTAAATCGGGTCTTCAAATAATTTTAAAAAAATGAGGTTAAAGAAGGAGAATTTTGCTTCATGAAAAAAAACTGCCCACTCACTTGTCCACCTTAGTTCTTCAAGGCCTTTCCAATAGAATATATGAGATGAAAAATGCTTAGTTTACTTCATGTAGACAATCTCCAAGTGTTATTTCTGTAAGGTCTTAGGTCTTCAAGGCCTCCAAAGAGAATGTTTGAGGTGAAAAGCGCTAAATTTGCGTCATGCACTCCAACTCTAGCTTTTATTTCTCTAAGGTCTTCAAAGCCTGAAGAGATATTATATGGCATTAAAAAAGGAAACTTTTGTTTCATGCAAAAAATGTCCTGCTTACCTGACAACATAAGGTCTTCAAGGCCATTAAAGAGAATATCTGTGGTGGAAAAGGAAGAATTTGATTCATGCAAGCCATCCCCAGCTTTGACTTCTCTATACAAGGTCTTCAAGGAAGACCTTCTAGCACAGATATACTTCTTGTGCTTTCCTCCACCTCAGGCCTTCAAGGCCGTTTATTTGCGAATGAATAGAGATGGTGTGGTGGTGTAAAAAGGAGAATCTCCAGTATTTTCCTTCTCTAAGGTCTTCAAGACCTCAAAAGAGAATACTGGAGAGAAAACAGAAAGCGGGTTTCGTGCAAACCACCTCCAGCTTTTATTTCTCTACCCTAAGGTCTTCAAAGCCAGAAAAGAGAAGAATCGGATATGAAAGGAGAAATGTGCTTCATGCAAAGCTCGTCTCCAGCTTTTATTTCTCTGTCTAAGGTCTTCAAGGAAGCAAAAGAGAATATTTGAAGTGGGAAAGGAGAAAATTTACTTCATATAAACAACCTCCAGCCCTTATTTCGCTACCTAAGGTCTTCAAGGCCAGAAAAGAGAATAGTTGATGTGAAAATGGAGAAATATGCTTTATGCATACACTCTCCAGCTCTTACATCTCTAAAGGTCCTCGGGGTATGAAAAAAAGAATGATTGAATTGAAAATGAAGACATTTACTTCATTAAAACCTTCTCCTACTTTGATATTTCATAATGAATGTCTTCAAGACCTGGAAAGAGAATATGTGTGTTGAGAAAGGACAAGTTTTCTTCATGCAAATAATCTCATACTTTTGTTTTTCTGCCTAAGGACTGGAGAAAGTAATATATGGAGTTCAAAAAGGAGAAATTTCTTGATACAAAAACCCACCTCATAATATTCCACTTAAGGTCTTCAAGACCTGAAGGGAAAATGTACAAACCTGAAAAGGAGAAATTGTCTTCCTTCAGAAACACCTCCTGTGTAATAGTTCACTTCAGGCTCTCAAGGCCTCTGAAATGAGAATGAATAGAGTATATTGGTGGTGAAAGGGAGAAATTTGTTTCATGCAAAAAAAACCCTGTTTTGATTTTTCTCCATAAGGTCTTCAGGGCCTGAAATGAAAATATCTGAGGGAAGAAAGGAGAAGTTTGTTTCATGCAGATAAATTTCCTGTTCATTACACCACTTGAGGCCTTCAAAGCATTTTTATGGATCTTATTTGACTCGTTGGGTCACTCGGGCCCCGACAACCTCTTTTGCTGACCCGTTGGATCACCGAGCCGCTGACTAGTTGTCCGAGAGATTTCGGTGAGGAGCGAGCAGAGCTTCCAGCTCGAGGTAAGAGCCCAGGACACAGGGGAGGAGAAGGGGAATGAGGCGTGGGCACGAAAGGGAATTGATGGAAAGGAATCCGTTCAAATAATATCTAAACGAAACAATGACTCCAGAGAAACCCAAAACACTAGCCTGATCATTGTACCCTTGCTCCTCGGGGAATTTGACGGGATTTGCATGACCTAGTGCAAAGAGCGCAGGCTTGGGAGTCAAAGGATGTGAGGTCTAATCCAGCCTCAGCCATTGGCTGCTGTGTGACCTTGGGCAAGCCAGTTAACTTCTGTGTGTCTGTTACCTCATCTGGAAAATGGGGATTAAGACTGCGAGACCCACGTGGGACAATTTATTACATTGAATCTACCCCAGCGCCTAGAACAGTGCTTGGCACATAGTAAGCACTTAACAAATACCACGATTCTTATTATGATTATTATTATTCTTAATCCCCATTTCTCAGATGAGGTAACTGAGGTCTAGAGAAGTTAAGTGGCTTGCCCAGGGTCACGTAGCAGAGAGGTGGCAGACCTGGGATTAGAATCCACGTCCTCTGATTCACAGGCCCGGGCTCTCGACACTAAAACAGGCTGCTTCTTATGCGGCTCTCCGGATTAAGCCACCAGGTCAGCCCTGGGGAGGGGCTAAGGGTGGGTTTAGAGTCATTTCTCGTTTTCTCTAGATTTGCAATCAGAAGATGTCAGAAAATACAACTCATTAAATGACCGATTGACTGTTTGAGGTCAGGAATAAGATGTAACTCAGAGAAGCAGCATGGCCTAGTCTATAGAGCATGTACCTGGGAGTCAGAATGACCCGGTTTCTAATCTTGTCACTGTTACCTTTATGCTATGTGACTGTGGGCAAGACTCTTCAATTCTCTGGGCCTCAGTTCCCTTATCTGTGAAATAGGGGTTGAGACTGTGAGCCCACGCGGGACAGGAACTTGCCTGACCCAATTTGCTTCTATCCACTTCAGCGCTTAGTACAAAGCCTGGCACTTAGTAAACACTTATAAAATACCACAATTATTATTACTGTTATTATTATTATTAAGGATGGGGAGGAGGGCTTTTTACAAAGGCCTAGACCGAGACAATTAAGCACCCTGAGACGGGGAAGCCCAGGGAAGACGCCTAGCCCAATTGATAGAGCATGGACCTGGGAGTCAGAGACATTGGGTTCTAATTCCGCCTCCACCAGTGTCTGTCATGTGACCTTGGGCAAGTCATTTCACTTCTTGCCTCAACTTCCTCATCTGTAAAATGGGGATTGACTGGAAGTCCTATGAGGGACAGGGAGTGTGTCCAATCTGACTAGCTTGTATGTACTTCAGTGATTAGAATGGTCCCTGGAAAATAGTAAACACGCACCATGTACCATTATGAAAAAAATAATCAGGGATGGTCCCGTGGATTTAATTGAGTTTCAGGAAGGAGTTTAGAAGAAGGGAAGCCCTGTGGTCTGGGGGATATGAAGGGAGAGGGAATTCCAAGCGTGGGAAAGATGTTGAGGTAGGGGTCTGAGTGGGAGGCACAGTGAAATGGTGAACTTGGGAGGAATGGAGAATGCAGATAGAAATTCAGTAGGGGAAAATGATGCATATCAATCGATCGACCGTGTTTATTGAGCACTTGCTATGTTCAGACCTTGGTACTAAAGTACGATATAACAATATATCAGGGTTGGTAGAGACAGTCCTTGCTCATGATGAGCTTACAGTCTAGAGGGCAATGTCTAAGATGGATTGCTGCAGATTTCAGATGGTCCCAACCCCTGGCATGGGATGAAGCTCCAAACCTCAGAGCTTAACCAGAACACTATCATTAATAAAAGAAAGGGGATGATTATTAGTCTGTTGATGTTGTCATAGGAAGGAGTTCCAGAGTGGGAACCACGTGGGACTGGACAGTCATTTAGGTTGTGGGGGCCGGGACCACAGGGAGCCCACGATCCCGGCCTTCAGAGATTCCCGGACAGTCAGCTGTCAAATCGGAGCCCCGCGCCCGTTCTCCAACGGGGAATTCCCCAGGAAATAACTGGGCCGTCAACTGAGGGGACGGCGCGGCCAACTGGAGAGCCAAGAGGGGGAGCAAGGATCATGACAGCTCTCACACCTCGCCCAGTCCTTCCTGTCACTGCCACCAGCATCCAGGGCTGACAAGATGGAGTGAGCCTCTCTCTCAGCAGAGGTAGATACTCTCCAGCCCAGGGCAGGTCCGGTGACTTCGGAGAGGAGTAGAGGAAAGGTGAGGGAAATTTCAATATGGAACAGGATAACCAAGGTAAGAGTCACAATTTCTCTAAATCAAAACAGTTGTTGCCTAGTGGAAAGAGCATGGTTCCGGGAGGCAAGAGGACCTGGGTTCTAATCCCAGTTCTGCCACTTATCTGGTGTGTGACATTGGGCACGTCACTTCAGGTCTTTGGGGCCCGATCCGGTCCTCCAGAGATTCCCCTCAGAACGGCGGCTGCATTATCTTTGGGGACGGGGTCCATATGCAGAATTATCTCAGTGTCTGCCGGCGACAGAGAGCTGAGGGCTGAGTGTTCTTCGATGTCCCTCCTGGGCTGACAGAACCCAGGAGTCCGAGGGGAGACAGGGGACCAGCCCAGACTGACAGAGGACGGCGACCCCCATCCCAACGCTATCCCTGTGAGTGCTCCCTGTGCTATGGATTGAGGGGCCGTGAGAGGCCAGCAGCCCGTAGTGAATCTGTGGAAAATCTCGCACTCGGCCCCCAGGTTGAAATTCGGACCAAGGCAGCATTGCAGGCAGATTTGCAGGAGCAGAAACCAAGCTTCTGCAGGGACGAAACAGTGGCAAGTACCACATCACAAGCCATTAATAGTAGAATCACTTCCTCTGCTCAGGTTCTCAGTCGCATGGTCTTTGTACCTGGACCTGCACTCATCTGCTATTTGCTCTAGGACACCCCTTCCGTCGTCTCGCTGACATCCCTTCATTGGCCCTCCATCGGCCCTCCAACATCCCTCCATCACCACTCCATCGTCCCTTCATCAATGCCCCATCATCCTTCCATCTCGCTAGACTGTCAGCTCGTTATGGGCAGGGAACGTGTCTACCAACTCTGTTGGATTGAACTCTCCTTTTCTTTAACGCTTTAGTCAAGTGCTCTGCACACAATAAGCTCTCAGTAAATACCATCGATTAATCATTTCTCCCAGCCTTCTGCCAAGCCCGAGGCGACGTATATAATAGGGGTCCCACGCCAGACCCATCCCTGTTTAGCCGGACTTCATTCTGCAGTTCATTTTCCTCGTATAGAGACAGATGCAATCGGATTCCCTGGACCCGCAGCTTGTGTACGCGTGTGTGCGTGTAGCTCAGGGCAGGGTAGGAGAATCAGGGAGCAAATCCCAGGCTTTAGGGAAAGGGGACATGTGGGTAGGGAACAGTGGGGAATGTTCTCCATCTCTCTAGGAAACAGGTTTGGGGTTCAGGGAAGAGCAGAATGAGTGACTAGATCTGTTTTTGGGTGTATGTGACTACCTACTTGCTTGTATTGTACTCTTCCAAGTGATTAGCACATTACTCTGCACAGAGTAAGCGCTCAATAAATGCGATTGACTCTGTGCGACTGTCTGTCTGTGGGAGAACCCCGGCCTGTGAGTGAGTCGGAATACGTGTGAGGGCATTATGTATTTGGATGCATTTATATTTAGCTGTAACCTTGGGTGTGAGAATGAATTTGTGTGCTTCAGGTTACCTTGTAGGGTTAGTATATCCTTGCTTTTTTTGTCCACCGGGGGCTTGATAAATACCGTTATTAGTATTATCAGTCAGTCAATCAACTTAGTACATTGCGCTGCACAAAGTAAGCGCTCGATAAATACGATTGAATGAATGAATATTTATTGAGCTCAGAGCAGCGCTCCGTGTGCAGAGCACTATACTACATGCTTGGGAGAGTACAATATAAAAATATAACAGAGACTCTCCTATCCACAAAGAGCTTACAGTCTCTGTACATATCTGTAATTTATTTTATATTAGCATCTTTATCCCCCTTTAGACTGTAAGGTTGTTGTGGGGAGGGAACATGTCTACCATAAGGAATAAGCCCGTCAGGTGCGTTACCCCCTGTTCAGTCTTCGGCCTTACCAATAAAACTTTATTAAAACTTTCAGTAGTCACATGCTGTCTGACTAATTCTTTAGTCGCCCGGCAACCTTGGTCGTGATCCAGAACAACAGTCACCATTATTTGGTGGCCCGTACGGGGACCCGGTAGATGTGACTGCCACCATCCTGGCTGACCACAGCAGAGTCTGAAGCCATCAGAGTGGTGAGTCCTCTTTTGAATTGTTCTTGTCTGCTCTCGCGGAGGCACCCTCTAGTTCCCGGGTACACTAGGGGGGGAACGAGGGGCGACCGGGTCGGTCCGGGAAAAGAATCTCTCGTCAGGAGACGGTCCGATGAAGAGACCTCTAGTCAGGGGACGCCCTGAGGTAGAGGGACCGCAGCTTGGGCCAGTGGGATGCCACACGGCTCTCGGGCATATAAGACATACACAGAACCTGAATTGTTCTTCTTTTCGCGGAGGCACCCTCTAGTTTCCGGGTACACTAGGGGGAAAGGAAGGCTGATCGGGTCGGTCTGGGAAAAGGACCTCTCGTACGGAGGTGGTCTGGGCATTTCAGCACCTGTGGGAAGCCACGCAGCGTTTGGGCATAGCCCGAGAGAGACACAGAACCTTAAAAGAGGAACGTTTTCCACCCATTCAGAGTGGTGAGTCCTCTTTTGAATTGTTCTTGTCTGCTCTCGCGGAAACACCCTCTAGTTCCCGGATACACTAGGGGGGACAGAAGGCCTACCGGATCGGTCATAGCCGGAGAGAGACACAGAACATCAAAAAAGGAATGTTTTTCACCCATTACGGGACAGGTTTTTTCAATCACCTCAAAAGAGGAATGTTTTAATAAGGACAAATTTGGTTTGGCCGATTTAAAATGGCAGTAACTGACTTTTCTTGTGCACTACAAAATGGCCCCAGTATACATTAGAGGATCAGGAGGTCTGGCCCGAATATGGGTCCCTAAATTATAATACCATTCTCCAGTTGGATTTATATTGCAGGCGGTTAGAGAAATGGTCAGAAATCCCCTATGTCCAACTTTTTATGGCTTTATCCCAGAGCCCCGAGGGAAAGAACTGCCGCATGTGTTTTTACTGGGCCCCTCCCGGGGCCCCAGCCCTAATGTTCAATTCCCCATATGTACTGGATAATCCTCTCCTTGGTCGGGGACCCCGGAAGGATGGCTCTCCTCCTCCCTCCGGCTGGGAATCCCATGTGCCTTCGGCAACCCCTTAGCCCCCTGAGGGGATGGGAAACACCACCACTACGGGGCCCAACCCATTGTTATGTCCTCCTCCATACCAGTCCACCTCCTCGTGTGCCCTAAGCCCTTCCAGCACCCGGGGAGGCACACTCTATGCCCCTCCGGAGAGAGAGGAAACGATACTCCCCTTGAGTAAGGTCGCACGGGAAAGGGGACAGATAGTGCGGGTACAGGCACCCTTCTCTTTGAGCGAATTGGAAATGGCAAAACGGAAATTGAGACAATAGTCTGCGGACCCCGCGCGCTTTCGGGACGAATTCCGGAGACGTTCCAGTACGATCTCTCATGGGAAGATCGTAACCTGTTGCTTTCCTCCTGCCTGACGGTAGAGGAAAAGAGAGTAGTTTAGGATTACGCTGAAAGGGCAGGGGATGAAGCTGCCGTGAACAGTCATGGGAGGTACCCACTGGGAGCGATAGCTGTGCCTCCCTCCAAACGCCAGTGGAATTATCAGGGAGAGAGTACCGATAGACAGCTCCGGGATCATATGATTACATACCTACTGGCGGGCATGGAGAAAGGAATTAGGAAGCAAGTTAACTACGTTCGGGTCCGAGCTGTGACCCGGGACTTTACCGAGAACCCCGCCATGTTTAGACTCAGACTGGCGGAGGCGATTTGAACGTACACCCAGCTTGATCCCGACTCGGTAGAGGGAAGTGTCATTCTGAATATGCATTTTATTAATCAATAGGCTAAAGATATCCGCCAAAAATTACGGAAGGAGCAGTTGGGGCCACAAACCCCCATTAATCAGTTGATAGAGGATACCTTTAGAGTTTTTAACAACTGGGAACAGGCAGCCCGGGATGAGAAGGATCGCAGGGCCAAGGTGAAGGGCAGAGAGCAGGCTCCGTTACTTGTAGCGGCCCTGATGAAGGGTCGGTCTCACCCTGGAAGGTCGCCTGATGAGGCTACAGTGCTTGTCCGTGGCCCAGGGTCCGGGAAGCCTTGTTTTGTGTGCCACTAGTCTGGCCATTGGTCTCGGGAGTGCCCCCAGGGGCGGAGACCTGGTTGCGGCCACCAGCCACCTGGACCGTGCCCCTCTGCCAGGGACATGGGCACTCGAAGCGGGACTGCCCACTTGGATGTGAGTGCCGACCCTGAGGCTGTTGGCACATCTAAGAGCCGGAACTGATGGGGCCCAGGGAACACCCGAGCTCCTGCAGGAACCATCTCCATGGCTGAACCCAGGGTGAGTGTGGAAGTGTCCGGTAAGATCATAAATTTTCTTAACGATACGGGTGCCACCTACTCTGTTCTTCCCAGTTATTGCGGTACTACCCATCCATCTGGAGTACGGGTGGTGGGGATCGACGGCATCTCAAAATCCTGTCGCCAAACTGACCCCGTACCATGTTTATACCAGCCCCAGTTCATGATTGCCTAAACGAAATTGATGAGTTACTCCAGCAGACCAGAACCTTTTAAAAACGCAGGTGCTAACTGGTTCACAGATGGGTCCAGTTACATGGACCAGGGAGTCCAATATGCAGGATATGCGGTAGTGAGCCTTCACTAGGTCATCGAGGCACAGCCCCTCCCTCCAGGGACCTCTGCACAGAAAGGAGAACTAGTAGCCCTGTCTCGAGCTATGGAATTGGGAAAGGGGATGCGTCTTAACATATTTACTGACTCCAAATATGGCTTCCATGTCTTACAATTTTATGTGACTATTTGGAAAGAGCGAAGTCTCCTAACTGCCCGAGGCACCCCTATCAAACTTGCAGAGGAAATCCTCCAGCTACTCGCAGCAGTTTGGGAATCCCGGGAGGTGGCTGTAATTCACTGTCGGGAACACCAAAAGGGGAGTACAGAAATAATCAAGGGAAATCGTTTTGCGGACTCAGCTGCTCGACAGGCAGCCCGCACCAAAACCGAGGACACCTCTTGTCCCAGATTCTTCCGATTCTCCCCAGGAGGACGCTTCCTCACAGTACACCTGAAACCGAATCGGCAACCTCCGCCTCCGGCTCCACAGCGAAGAGCACCAACCCACGGTAGAGAAGCCAACTGAGGAACCTGAGGGGGAACCCCGTCTGAAAGGCTCTACGAGAAATCACCCCAACCGTGACACCACCGCTATCTCGCCGTCGGGCTCATGGCCGGTTTGCGGTGCACCCACACGACCCCGAACGCATCTAGTTATGAGTTCATCACCCACTGTCAGCATGAAGCCGTTCCAGAAAATGGACCATCGACGCTCAGCAACCCCTTAGGAATAAGAGTCGTATGTCTTTGACGGGGGAATGATGGGGGCCCCCATGCACCATGGAAAGTTTGCAGATATTGTTTGAATGTACGCGGTCCTGTTGCCATATTTGGTATGGGCCTTAGACCCTGCAGCCCACTGGCTGGGTCTGGGAACCAAACCAAATAAGGAGATAGACTCCGCCCAGCTCTGCACCAAATCTGGAATAAATCTGCACCAATCCAGTCCCCACTGTTTTCAAATCTACCAATCACTGTCATCAGCAACAACAGTATATAAGCTTGTTGCATCGGGCACTCGGGGCCTTTTACCTTAAGAAAATGAGCCCGCTGGGTGCGTTACCCCCTATTCGGTCTTCGGTCTTACCAATAAACCTTTATTAAAACTTTCAGTAGTCACATGCTGTCTGACTAATTCTTTAGTCGCCCGGCAACCTTGGTGGCGATCCAGAACAACCGCCACCACCAAAAGGTCTTCCGTCCGGGCTATTCCCCTGACTTCCTGATCTTTGGAGACCAGCGAGCAGCCACGTAGAGGCTGAGAGCAGCGCGGGCATCCCCTCGGTTGGAGCCCTCGGCCTTGGTGGGCTCGGTTGACCTTGCCCACAATGGTGAGCAGCAGCCACCCCTGGCATTTTCCCGCAGCCTTTCAATTCTGCTGCTGGTCGAACGTAACCTCCAGCTTCCTCCGGGCCAATTACAGCCCCATTGTCTTCTGCTCTTAGAAGACGTCTCCTCCGGACCCCTGCGGGGCGCGGAGGTGGTGTCAACAAGCTTGGCGACGATAGGTTCGGTTCACCTGCGATCCCGGTAAGTGAAATGCCTAAGGGCATTCACAGTCGAATCTGGTGATGAGCGAGGAGCCAACTGCACACTGCAGAGAGGCAGGCCTCTCCCTCCGTGACTGAGAAGCCAGAAGCTGGGTGGTGCCAGTAACTTTCACCGGTTCTCTGCCCTTTTCCTTTTTGTTTTTAGTTTTCACTGATATTTGTTAAAAACTTGCTCGGAGCCAGCCAATGTACTAGGCACTGAGGTAAATAAAAAGTTGATCATGTACCATGCCAGGCACTGTGGGATAGATCCAAGCTAATCAGGTTGTATACAGTCCCCGTCCCACAGGGGGTCACAGTCTCACCCAAGGTCAGACAGCAACAGGCAAGTGGCAGTGCCGGGATTAGAACCCACGTCCTTCTGACTCCCAGGGCCGGGCTCTGTCTAGGCATTTCCAAACCAGCATCACCCTGACAAGCCGGACTGTTCGATTCCCAAAACCCCATCGGAGGAGGGAGAGGGGGGAGAGAGAAACAGCGTGGCTCAGTGGAAAGAGCACGAGCTTTGTAGTCAGAGTTCATGGGTTCAAATCCCGGCTCCGCCAATTGTCAGCTGTGTGACTTTGGGCAAGTCACTTAACTTCTTTGGGCCTCTGTTACCTTATCTGGAAAATGGGAAATAAGACTGTGAGCCCCCCGTGGGACAACCCGATCACTTTGTAACCTCCCCAGCACTTAGAATAGTGCTTTGCACATAGTAAGAGCTTAATAAATGTCATCAATATTAGTACTATTTGCCATTCCTCTGTCTCAGTCTCCTCGAGCCTTGACTCATCATATGGGACTGCTGTGTTGACATTCAGGCAAAACTGCGATTCAAAAATTCACGATCCAGCTTACAGTCTACAGGACTTTATTCGTCCCCACCCTCAGTCCCACAGCACTATTAAAAATATAATATTCTAAGTTATTTCTTTGTATAGATGTCTGTCTCCCCCTCTAGACTGTAGGCTCGTTTTAGGAAGGGAACGTGTCTGCTAATTATTTTGTATGGTCCTCTCTGGAGGGATTAGTGTGGTGTTCTGCACAAGGTAAGCGCTCAATGAATTCCATTGATGGATTGATTGATTACGTGTCTATCTGTAATTTACTTTAATATCTGTCTCTCCCTCTAGACTGTAAGCTCTTTGTGGTCAGGGATCGTGTCTATCAATTCGGTTACATTGCCCTCTCCTAACAGCTTAGTACAGTGTTCTGCACAGTAAATGCTCAATAAATACCCTTGACTGACTGACTCCCTCTCTTGACTATAAGCTCATTATGGGCACGAAACGTGTTTGCCAACTCTGTTGTATTGTACCTCTCCCAAGCGCCTAGCACAGTGCTCTGCACACTGGAAGCGTTCAATGAACTGTGAGCCGGTTGTTGGGTAGGGTCCATCTCTATATGGGGCCAGCTTGTACTTCCCAAGCACTTAGTAGTACAGTGCTTTGCACACATAAGCGCTCAATACATACGACTGAATGAATGAATCTCTGTTACATTGCATTCTCCCAAGTATTTAGTACAGTGCTGTGCACACAGTAAATGCTCAAAAGTACGATTTCTTAATTGATTGATTGATACTACCACTTCTACTAGGGCATTTGCTGCTATTACTGTTACTATTACTTGACTGCTTTCCCCTCTTGTATCTTTGTCATATTTTTGTCCCCACTTGGAGAATTATGGTGTCAATCATCCTTGGGAATTCCGTTCTAGTTACATGGAAGACTTTTACCAAGTTCCTAGGCCATTTTGTAATTGATAACTCTCTTCCAATATACCATAAGGTGCTCGTCCCATGGACTCACCGGCAAGACTCCTGATGATTTCTTCACCTCATCATGATCTTTGTCCTTTGTGAGGAATCATTATCACCTACCAATGACTAACATCTCCACGGTGAGGGAATTCCGCCTGCCGGGATTCTCAGAAGTCCTGGAGCTGCAGCTGTTCCACGCAGCCCTGCTCCTCCTGGTTCACCTGACGGCCCTGATGGGGAATCTCCTCATCGTCGCCGTCACCACCCTCGACCGACGCCTCCACACTCCCATGTACTTCTTCCTCAGGAACCTGTCCGTCCTCAACCTCTGCTACATCTCCGTCACTGTCCCCAAATCCATCCACAACTCTCTGACCCACCGTAGATCCACCTCCCTCCTAGGCTTTGCCGCCAAGATCTTCTCCGTGGTCTGGCTTGCCTGCTCAGAGCTGTTGGTCCTCAAGGCCATGTCCTATGACCGCTACGCTGCCATCTGCCTTCACCTGAGCTACGAGGTCGTCACGAACAGAGCGGCCTGTGAGAAGATGGCTGCCGCCTCGTGGGTTAGTGGGGGCCTGATTGGTGTCTTGCTTTCAGCTCCGACCTTCTCCCTGTCCTTCTGTGGGTCCAACATCGTCCAGCAGTTTTTCTGTGACGTCCCCTCCCTGCTGAAAATCACCTGCTCCGAGGATCACGTCGCTGTCAACGTGAGCGTCGCTGCCGAGGTGACGTTAAACGTCGTCGGGTGACGTTAAACGTCGTCTACTTCATTCTCATTATCATCTCATATGAGCGAATTTTCTGGGCCGTACTGAGGACGTCGGCCACCGAAAGCAGGATCATAGCCTTCTCCACCTGCCTGCCCCACCTTGTCGTCGTCACTGTTTTCCTCTCTGCAGGTGCATTTGTCTACATCAAAGCCGCCCTCAGACTCCTCCTTCATCGTGTACCTACTGGTGTCCGTGTTCCACGCAGTGATACCCCCTGCTCTGAACCACCTGATCTACAGCCTGAGGAATCGGGACATGAAGGCCGCCATGGGCAGAATCCTAAAAGGGTCACTCACCCGGCCTCCGCTCTGGGTCAAAAGTATCCTTCCTTGTGTAAATAATATCACACAACCACTTAACCAAGGAACTGCCCTTGGACCTAGCCAGAAACTTAGCTGTCCTACTGGGTTCACAGAAAATGCTGGACGTTGATGAATTGTCAAAGTCTGGGAGGGAGGTTGCTAAGACTGAAGTAAGATGGACAACCCAGTTTTGGGGATGCATCATGGCCTAAAGGAAGGGGAGTCCCTGTAAACTGTAAGCTAATTGTAGGCAGGGAATGTATTTAACAACACTGGTGTACTGAACTTTCCCAAGTGCTTAATACAGTAAATCCACTTTGGGGGCGTTTTCTAATCCCTGCTTTGCCATTTGTCTTCTGTGTGACCTTGGGCGAGCCGCTTAACTTCTTCGTGCCTCGGTTACCTCATCTGTAAAATGTGGATTAAGACTGTGAACCCCACAAGGGACAACCCGAATACCTTGTATCTGCCCCAGTGCTTAGAACATGTGCTTGACATATAGCAAGTACTTAAATACCATAATTTGTTTTCAATTTTATTATGACCTAAAGCTTTGGGAATCGCTCTAGACTGTAAGCTCATTGTGGGCAGGGAACGTGTCTACCAACGTTCAATTACACTGAAATTTTCCAGGTGCTTAGTACAGTGCTGGGCCCAGAGTAAGTGCTCAATAAATATGATTGATTGATTGATTGATTGATTGAGACTTGAGTTCTGATGCCAGCTCTGCTACTGGCTTGTTTTCTGACCTAGTGGAAGTGACTTAACAACCCTAGGATCTCTCCTGCTCTTACACTCTGAGCCCCTGTGTGACAGGAACTGTGTCTGAACCGATTCTTTTGTTTCTACTCGAGCAAGTGGAACAATGTAGGCACACAACCTCTTAATGAATACAATAATGATATCATTATTTTAGTAATGTCCACGAAAATATAATGATATGCTATGTAGCATGACTCTGAGGGTGGGAATGAAAGTTGAAAAATGGGAGGTGGTATGGGGGAAGGGAAGAAAGGATGACTGAAGCTTCATCTGTCTTGTCAAATTTGTCCTCTCACTTCAATCAGTCTTTCCTTCCTTCCTTCCATCCTTCCTTCCAACCATTTGTTATCCATCATTCCGTCCATCCTTCCATCCAGAGCACAGTCTTGGGAGTCAGAGGTCGCAGGTTCTAATCCCCGTTCTGCTACTTGTCTGCCATATGACCTGGGGCAAGTCACTTCACTTCTCTGTGTTTCAGTTACCTCATCTGTAAAATGGGGATTGAGACTGTGAGCCGCATGTCGGACAGAGACTGTGTCCAACCTGATTACCTTATAGCTACTCCAGCACTTAGCACAGTGCTTGACACATAGTAAGTGATTAACAAAGACCATAATTATTAGTATTATTATTATTAATGATATTTATTGACCACATCCTGGATGCAAGGCATTATAGTAAGCTCTCAGGAGAGTTGAAAAGAGATAAAATTGCATTTTTCCGGCTCTCTAGGAGATTAGGATTTAATTGGGGAGCTAGACACAGAATAAATTATGTTGAGGAGGAAGGAGAGAAGGGAAAGATGAAAAAGTGTGTGAACGCTTGATTTAAGAGTACAGTTTATATAGTCAGTATAAACACTGCTTCTGTGGATTTGTAATCAGGACGTCAGAAGAAGCAGCGTTGCCTAGTGGGTAGAGCAGGGACCAGAGATTCAAAGGAACATGGGTTATGATCCCGGTTCTACCACATGTATGCTTTGTAACCTTGGGCAGGGTCGCTTAACTTCTCCGTGCCTCAATTCCCTCATCTGTTAAATGGGGATTGAGGTGTGAGCCCCACGGAGGACATGTCCAATCTGGTTAGCTTGTAACTACTTCAGCACTTAGTATAGTGCATGATATATAGTAAGTGCTTTAAAAATGGCAAAAGTAAAAGTTACAGTTGGCTGCTTGACTGACAGATTGAGTGTTGTAGGTTGTGAATTAGGCAAAGGTGAAACCATCCACAGCCTAAAGACTGTCTTTGAAAACAGGAACCGTTAGGATGCTGGAATGCAGCTGCCGCTGTTTCCACGGAAACCCCGAGGGCCAGCACCATCACTGGTGTTGCAGGGGCGTGCCCTTGTCTCCCAGGAGCCTCAGAAACCAGGTGACCAGGGTGCTTGGCTTGTCCTGACCCTGAGGTCCCTCGGCAGGGCCTCGAGTTATCCTCTACGGATCCCCCTTGTAGCAGCTCCTGGTTTATCTACAGGGATGGGGGCCGTCTGGTGAACTTCTCAGGGTCCGAGGGGGGAGCCTAGAGGGATCAAGGTCTCCTTTCAGTTCCTTCCTAGCTGACCGAACCTAGGAGTATGAGGGGATAGAGGAGATCAGACCAGCCCTGAGAAGGTCAGCGACCAGCCACATGCTGCCCCGGTAAGAGTGACCAGAGGTGAGTGGGATGGAGAGGTGTGGGGCACGAGGATGAGGATGGAAGAGATGGAGCCAGTCTGGGGCCTATGTTCGGGTTCGGATCAGGGCCGTGACCCCCATAGGGGCAGGGGTGCTAGCAGGATGGGAAAGGTTTTCCATTTAAGTAATCCTCAACCATCACACACCTCTCCTCCTTCTTCCTCAAACCTCGCTACCATGTTAACCATCCGCCGGGCTACGGTGCTCCAGCAGTTTCAGCATTGTGGATAATCAGTTTGGCTTTCAGTGGACCCCTGAAATCCCTTGGAGAGGCTAAATGACAGGCAGGGCTGAAAGAGCGTGACCGGCTTTGGACCGCACTCCAACAGGTCACGGTCAGGGTCAGGACAAACCAAGCACCCTCTGGTCACCTGGTTTCTGAGGCTCCTGGGAGACAAGGGCATGCCCCGGGCACTCTCAGCAATTCCTCTATGTAAGGATTCTTCCCAAATGTTGGGAGAAGAGAGTGAAAAAGGTTGTAATCCCTGCCCTCCAGAATTTTCCTGCCTACTGGGCTAGGTTGACATAGTATAATTTACTATCAATCAGTTAGTCTGGAATCATATTTCTTGAGGGCTTATTTTGTGCACTAAGTAGCCTAGGTAGTCCACCATCACGGTGCCCAGCGTGTACAGGCCCTCCATGGCCATGGCGCTTTAGGTACACATGCCGTTCGGTTTCGGCTGGGGGCGGCGTAGGCGGCCGTGTCGCCCCCGAAATCCTTGTAGTGGTCGCGCCCATCGAAGTCCAGGCTGAAGAAGATGTTGTTCTAGATGAAAATCTGCATCTTGGTCTCCTCGCTGGGGTTGATGGCCATCATGTTCCCTTCGATCACCGCCATGGCCCCCCGGGTGGCTGACGCCGTGAGGTCATTGTGTGCCTGGAGGGAACAGCGGCTCCACTCAGGGAGGGAGTCCCCAGGGCGGATGCTATTGGTCAGTCTGTGGGCTTAGGTGCCTAGAGGTTGTGTGAGGGTAGACTGGAGCCAGCTGCCCACCCCCAACCCCCCACCACACAGAACCAGCCCCTAGCCACCCCGTAAATTGAACATGGCTCGTTGCCTCAGCAGCCGCTCAGGCAGGTTCTTCCGGGGCAGCTCTCACGTTATCTGCAGCTCCTCATTCCAATCCCGCGTCTGGTGGGTGGGGGAGCGGAGGTGGGAGGACGGGTGTCAGGGGGCCATCACTATGCCGGGTGCGGCCTGCACCCCAACTTGGCCTTTCTGGGTTTTCAGAGGGGCGATGCCACGACTCTGCCAGAGCTCCACGCCAGGGAGATGAGAAGGGCAGACACTGCTCCACCCAGACCCCCACAGCCTCTCAGTCAGGGTTGGGACCGGGCACTGCCCCCTTAAACCTGGAGCCTCAGTGACAGGCCAGAAAGGGTGGACGGGCCTTGGGAATGCCTGGGTGCTGACCCCATGGGGAAGGGGTCGGGGAGGGTAGGCAGGCAGGCACCAGTCCAGAGATGTGCTCCTCGTAGCCCAGCCATACACCGTGTAGGTGTCCTCAGCCCTCACGCAGTCCCTGCATACTCGGCCTGGGGCGCCGTCCAGCTATATACACCTGGAATGGGATGGCGATCTTTTCGAAGGGTTGGCGCTATACCCTGAAGTCAGAATTTGGGGGGAAGGGGACACAGCCATCAGCCCCAGGGCACGAGGATGCTCTTCACCACCCCAGCCCTTCACCGAGCCCAAGGGCTCCCAGCATCCCCGAGACCAGCCCAGCTCATGGGGCTCAGTTTCTCCAGTTGTTCGGGGGCCCCAGCTCCCACCGCCTCCTCACCCGGTGCGGAGAGAACGGACTGAGTCCCGATGCAAAGCCCTTCCCCCTCCTCAGAGCCTAGACCCTGGGCCACGCCCGAACACTTGGAGACCAAACGCTTCAAGCGGGGGCCGCTGCGAGGCCATGGCCGTTTGCGCCCCGCACCCAGGGGCAGGATGGGGGAGGTCCCCCGCCGTATCTTTCCTTCGGCAAGGCAGCAAAGGTTTTTTTGGAGGCCGGGCTGATCTGGGTGAGGAACTCCACCAAGGAGTGGCTGAGGAAACGGGGGCTGGCAGGCTGGGGTTTGAAGCTGTACGCCTTGGACCTGCAGGGGGACATGGTGCATTCACCGCCCATCCCACCCCCCCTGCCCCCATGCCATAAGCCCAGAGTCCGTCCGAGGAGACCCCCACTCACTGGTTTAGGTAGAAGCCGCGGGTGGAGGCGGTGATGTTGAAATGGCGGTCCTCGGCCGTGACCACGTACAGGTAGATCAAGTCTCTGTACACGTTGCGGTTGCCGGGGGGTGGGTTCCAGCCTTTCATGGTGAGTTCCTTGAGGCACTGCGGGGGCTGGGAAGGCGAGGGGCATGGACACCAGGGGAGGTCGGCCGAGGCTGTTGCCCTTCCCCTTAATTCCCTCCCACCGGGGGTCGTTGCCGTTGCCCCACCGGCGCCGAACCCGATCCCCGAGGCCGCCACACCTTCCAGTAGCTGTTCTGCTGCTTCAGGGTGCACAGCGACCGCTCTTTGTTCCCAGGCAGGATTTGCTCGGGGTCGTTCAGTTGATCTGCTCTAGCTCCCCGAACTTCTCCTTCCGCTTGCCGCTGACTGTGGGGGTGGAGGCCGCCATCAGAGCCATGCCGCTGCCCACCCGGGACCAGAGCAGGCAGGGGAAGCCCTCCATCTCCCACTCCCAGAGGGCCCCGCCGCCGCCCCCCCGGCCCGTATAGCCAAGGTCGCCGTCGGTGAAGACGCTCAGGAAGGACAGCGAGTTGCGTTCCAGGCCGTTGAAGGCGTCGGACGAATCCAGGCTCTTTAGCAGGCCCCCGATGTAGCGCATGTGGATCAGGGCTGCGAGGACCGTGTAAGGCTCTCGGGGAGGTGGAGAGCCGGAAGACGGCTGATGGTCGGGGCGGGGGGAGGCTGGGGACACGGCGAAAAGAAAACTATCCCAGAATCTCTCCCCACTGGCCAGAGATGCAGACCCACGAGGCCCCAAGATGACTGGGGTCCTATGCCCTACTCCCACCCCCGCGGCGTGGAGCCAGGCCGCCCACCCTCTGACCTGGTCCCGGACAGGGTGAGATGAGGGGGAGGGTATGTCATACACCACTCGGAGCGAGGGCCCTTCCTGCAGTCCCTCGATGGTCTTGATCTCAGCGAAATTATCTAGGATATTGCCGTCCAACTACAGGGAGAAGCACGTGCGGTGGCAGGTGTCTTCGCGGTCCATGAGCACCTGGTGGATCTCCTGCTCCATCTCCTGCGGAGAGACCCGCAGCCAACAGGGCCAGCAATCAGGGTCCGGCCTGGGTGCCCCCTCTACCCGCTCCTATCCGGTCCCGGAGCCTCTGACCCCAAGGTCTCTCCTCCTTGGGGACAGAAGGAGGAGGAACATGAGCAGCTTGCCTTTGTCTATGAGGGGAGGGGCTGGGTTGGCCTGGGGCAGGGGGGTCTAGCTAGACCTTGCTCCCGTGCCGCCATCACCCTCAGGTTCTAGGCCTGGTCCTCCCCACTGGAAGTCACTCCACAGGCCCGGACAGGCTGGGTTAACTCGACTGAAGGGCTCTCCTAAGCAGTGGTGTGATGGCTTGGGATCAGCCCAGGGACGCCCCCTTGGCCTGCGGCTGCAGCCCCTGACTCCACATTGGCTCTCCTCTATGCCACGGGCCAGCCGCTCACCTCCTCCAGTCGCCTCTCCACACCTGTAGAGAAAAATGCCTCGGTCCCTGGCATGAAGATCTTGACGGTGAAGCCTGTGCCCTGGATGTCGATGGCCTCCTGCTCCTCGCCAGTCTCCCTGCCCCCCTCCTCCTCCTCGACATGTCAGTTCTCCTGCGGCTCCTCCCCTTTCCCGTTCTCGCTGCCCTCATTAACCAGCGCCAGGGCCGGCAGGAGCTCTGCCCGGTGGTAAAGGGAGAGTAGAGGGGAGGTTAGGAGGCCGTTGAGGCCCAGTGCCCGAGAATGCAGGTGCACCCCCACCCCACGAGATGTTCTGTGAGCCTGCATATTGGGCAGCGCCCCCCCACCCACAAGGAAGCAAGCGTTATGGACGGGAAGGCCCCAGGGCAGCTACTGTTCTGACCCGCTGGAGAGTGGTGTGGTCCTTTGGAAAGTGGGTGGGACTAGCTGCCAGGAGACCTGGGTCTGAGCCACGGGTCCGCCACTGGTCTACCGCGTGGCTGTGAGCAAGTCATTTAGCCTCTCCGGGCCTCGGTTTCCTCCTTTGTAAAATGCAGGACAGCAAACTGTGAGGCCCTAACCGCCTTCACCCAGTATCACCCGGCTCCTCTGGGTCCTTCGAGCCAGTGTCACCCATAGGCCCTGCTCAGGCTCTGGTCGAGGATGGATGAATACTGCTTTCCCCCTCCCCCCACGACAACCACCCACAAGGTTTCTCAGAGAGGCCCCCGGCAGTAGTACTAAGCACTTGGAGAGTAATAATAATAGCAGTAGTACTTGTTGAGCTCTTACTATGTCCCAACCACAGTCCTAAGAAGTGGGGTAGTTGCAAGTTAAGCAGGCTGGATACAGTCCTTGTTCCACACGGGGCTCACAGACTTAACCCCTATTTTACAGATGAGGTAACTGAGGCTCAGAGAAGTTAAATGACTTGCCCATGGTCACATAGCAGACATGAGGTGGAGTCGAAATTAGAACCCAGGTCCTTCTGACTCCTGACTCCCAAGCCTGTGCTCTATCCACTTTATAACGCCATAAGAGACACATTCCCTGCCCCTTCTAGGAGGAGGAAAAAAAGAATGGAAAGATGAATATGCAATTATTGCGTGCCATTATACAGATGAGGAAACTGAGGCCCAGAGAAGTGAAGCGACTTGCCCAAGGTCCCATAGCAGCAAAGGGACAGAGCCAAGATTTCAACCAAAGTTCTCTGACTCCCACTAAGCTATGTCTATTGTTCTACAATAGAACAAAGCTGGTAGATATATATGCAGCCCTCAAGGAGCTCACAGTCAGAAAGAGAACTCCTGGGCCCATGCTTTTTGCACTAAATGAGGATATAAATAAGTTGATTCTCGCTTGAGATAGGTGAAGTGGGTTTAGAGGGCTGGGAAACAAATCGGGGAAGCTGGTTGGAGGAGGGGTTGATTTTAGCAGTGCTCAGAATTCGAGAAGACTGTTGTTGAATGACTAAGGGAGGGAGTTCCAGAGTAGGATGGAAATGGGAGAGTCGATTGTGAGTAACAACTAGAGAGTTGCTTTGAGAGCGAGAAGACGAGTTGAGTCAAGCGCTTAGTACCTTGCTCTGCACACAGTAAGCGCTCAAAAATACGATTGAATGAATGAACGATGGAAAGAAGGTGAAGTGCAGTCGTAGGGTAGAGAGTCGTCAAGCCGATTGTGAGGTTTTTTTTGCTTGTGAAAAGACACAACTTGTCATGAGAAGAAGTTGAGGGGAGGAGAAGACGTAGGCTGAGCGATGCATTAGCAAAGGATTAGATGAATGATTAGGTATATTGCGTTTGTGAGTGTACAGGTTTGAATGCAGAAATGTGAGTAAATGGAATCAATTTGATGTATACGTGATGGGGGGGGTTGTTGTTCGTTTTATGGTATCGTTATGTGCTTATTATATACCAGGTTGTACTAAACACCGGGGTGGATAAAAGGTAATCGGGTTGGACACAGTCCAGGCCTCATATTGTGCTTTCAATCATAATACCCAATTTAAAGATGTGGCAATTGAGGCACATAGAAGGTAATCAATCAATCAATCAATCAATCGTATTTATTGAGCGCTTACTATGTGCATAGCACTGTACTAAGCGCTTGGGAAGTACAAATTGGCAACATATAGAGACAGTCCCTACCCAACAGTGGGCTCACAGTCTAAAAGGGGCAGACAGAGAACAGAACCAAACATACCAACAAAATAAAATAAATAGGATAGATATGTACAAGTAAAATAAATAAATAAATAAATAAATAAATAGAGTAATGAATATGTACAACCATATATACATATATACAGGTGCTGTGGGGAAGGAAAGGAGGTAAGATGGGGGGATGGAGAGGGGAACGAGGGGGAGAGGAAGGAAGGGGCTCAGTCTGGGAAGGCCTCCTGGAGGAGGTGAGCTCTCAGCAGGGCCTTGAAGGGAGGAAGAGAGCTAGCTTGGCGGAGGGGCAGAGGGAGGGCATTCCAGGCCCGGGGGATGACGTGGGCCGGGGGTCGACGGCGGGACAGGCGAGAACGAGGTACGGTGAGGAGATTAGCGGTGGAGGAGCGGAGGTTGCGGGCTGGGCAGTAGAAGGAGAGAAGGGAGGTGAGGTAGGAGGGGGCGAGGTGATGGAGAGCCTTGAAGCCCAGGGTGAGGAGTTTCTGCCTGATGCACAGATTGATTGGTAGCCACTGGAGAATTTTGAGGAGGGGAGTAATATGCCCAGAGCGTTTCTGGACAAAGATAATCCGGGCAGCAGCGTGAAGTATGGATTGAAGTGGAGAGAGACACGAGGATGGGAGATCAGAGAGAAGGCTGGTGCAGTAGTCCAGACGGGATAGGATGAGAGCTTGAATGAGCAGGGTAGCAGTTTGGATGGAGAGGAAAGGGCGGCTTTTGGCAATGTTGCGGAGCTGAGACCGGCAGGTTTTGGTGATGGCTTGGATGTGAGGGGTGAATGAGAGAGCGGAGTCGAGGATGACACCAAGGTTGCGGGCTTGTGAGACAGGAAGGATGGTAGTGCCGTCAACAGAGATGGGAAAGTCAGGGAGAGGACAAGGTTTGGGAGGGAAGACAAGGAGCTCAGTCTTCGACATGTTGAGCTTTAGGTAGCGGGCGGACATCCAGATGGAGATGTCCTGAAGGCAGGAGGAGATGCGAGCCTGGAGGGAGGGGGAGAGAGCAGGGGCAGAGATGTAGATCTGGGTGTCATCAGCGTAGAGATGATAGTTGAAGCCGTGGGAGCGAATGAGGTCACCAAGGGAGTGAGTGTAGATTGAGAACAGAAGGGGACCAAGCACTGAACCTTGGGGAACCCCCACAGTAAGAGGATGGGAGGGGGAAGAGGAGCCTGCAAAAGAGACTGAGAATGAACGACCGGAGAGATAAGAGGAGAACCAGGAGAGGACGGAGTCTGTGAAGCCAAGGTCAGATAGCGTGTTGAGGAGAAGGGGGTGGTCCACAGTGTCAAAGGCAGCTGAGAGGTCGAGGAGGATTAGGACAGAATATGAGCCGTTGGATTTGGCAAGCAGGAGGTCATTGGTGACCTTTGAGAGGGCAGTTTCCGTGGAATGAAGGGGATGGAAGCCAGACTGGAGGGGGTCGAGGAGAGAGTTGTTGTTGAGGAATTCTAGACAGCGCGTGTAGACAACTCGTTCAAGGAGTTTGGAAAGGAATGGTAGGAGGGATATGGGACGATAACTAGAAGGTGAGGTGGGGTCAAGAGAGGGTTTTTTTAGGATGGGAGAGACATGGGCATGTTTGAAGGCAGAGGGGAAGGAACCAGTGAAGAGAGAGCGGCTGAAGATGGAAGTTAAGGAGGGGAGAAGGGATGGAGCGAGAGATTTCATAAGATGAGAGGGAATGGGGTCAGAAGCACAGGTGGCCGGAGTAGCACTTGAGAGGAGGGAGGAGAGTTCCTCTGAGGATACCGCTGGGAAGGATGGGAGAGTAGCAGAGAGTGTTGAGAGCCGGGGGGTTGGAGAAAGGGGGGAAGAGACTTTGGGGAGGTCGGACCTGATGGATTTAATTTTGTTAATGAAGTAGGAGGCCAGATCGTTGGGGGCGAGGGAAGGAGGAGGGGGAGGAACCGGGGGCCTGAGAAGGGAGTTGAATGTACTGAAGAGCTGGCGGGGGTGATGGGCATGGGTGTCAATAAGGGAGGAGAAATAGTTTTGTCTGGCAGAAGAGAGGGCTGAGTTAAGGCAGGAAAGGATAAACTTGAAGTGAACGAGGTTGGCATGGTGTTTAGACTTTCGCCAGCAGCGTTCGGCAGCTCGAGCATAAGAGCGAAGGAGGCGGACAGTGGCAGTGATCCAGGGCTGTGGGTTAGTGGTGCGAGAGCGGCGAAGGGAAAGGGGAGCGAGTCAGTCTAGCTGAGTAGAAAGGGTAGAGTTGAGAGCAGTAATCTGATCATCAAGACTGGGTAGAGAGGAGAGGGCGGCGAGGTGGGGTGTGAGGCGCTCCGAAAGATGGGTGGGGTCCAGAGAGCGGAGATCTCTGTGATGGAGTAATACGGATTTACAGGGGAAAGGAGTGTGAGTGAGGAGGCAGGTGAGAAGATTATGATCAGAGAGAGGGATTACAGAGTTGGTGAGGGTGGACACAGTGCAGCGGTAGGAGATGATGAGGTCGAGGGTATGACCAAGTTGGTGAGTGGGTAAGTTACTGGGTCATGCAGGGGACAAGGGGCGGATACAGGGTTAGAATCCAGGTCTGTCTGTCTACCAGGCTAATTCTTTCTGTACTAAATGGTCACAACAGTCATGTTCATATTCTTTTGTTCCCTGATAATCTCCTATCCCCTATTCATTTTAGTTTCTGCATACTCAACCAAAAATAATACTCTTGATATTTAAGTGCTTACAATGTTCCAAGCAAATTATTAAGTGCTGGTGGAGATTAAGGATAATCTGGTAGAACACAATCCGTGTCTCACAGGGAATTCACAGACAAAGTAGGAGGGAAAACAGGAATCGAATCCTCATTTTACTATTGAGAAAACTGGGGCTTAGAGAAATTGTCACTTTGCCATGGCTATACATCTGACAAGTGGCAGAGTTGGGATTAGAACCCAGGTCCTTTGACTCCCAGGCCTGTGTTCTTCCCAATAGCACCCTGATTCTACACAGTTCTAACCTTGGTGCTTCCAAGAGAATGGAAGCTCCTTGGAGGCAGTGATCACGTGTCCTCTATAGGTTCTCAATAAACAGAATTGATTGACTTATTCCTATTCCTTCTCCCACAACATCAGTGTCTCTAAATTGAAGTCTTCCCTCCCTCTTTATATGCTTCTTATGTGAAGAGCCCTGTACTAAATGCTTGGGAGAGTCCAATACAGTAGTTCAATGAGCTGGGAGTGAGCTCTCAAAGTACAAGAAGGAACATGGCCTTGCAGGTAAAACATGGGCCTGGGAGTCAGAGGATTTGGGCTCTAATCCTGACTCTGCCACTCATCAGCTGGGTGACTTTGGGCAAGTCACTTAATTTCTCTGGGCCTCAATTACCTCATCTGTAAAATGGGGATTAAGACTTTAAGCCCCATGTGGAACAACCTGATTAACATGTATCTTCTTCAGTGCTTAGAACAGTGCTTGGCACATAGTAAGCACTTAACAAATACCATCATCATACAGAGAATCAGTGTGGCTCAATGGAAGGAGCACGGGCTTGGGAGTCAGAGGTCATGGGTTCAAATCCCGGCTCTGCGAATTGTCAGCTGTGTGACTATGGCAAGTCACTTAAATTATCTGTGTCTAAGTTACCTCATCTGTAAAATGGGGATGAAGACTGTGAGCCCCACGTGGGACAATCCGATCACCTTATATCCTCCCCAGCGCTTACGACACTATTTTGCACTTAGTAAGTGCTTAACAAATGCCACTGTTATTATTATTAATTTCATCTCCTCCACTTGCCTGCTGTGTGCCCTTGGGTAATTCACTTCACTTTTCTGTGCCTCTGTTCTACGATTATACCCCAGTTCACACTCTTTAGTCCCTTGTAATAATAATAATAATAATAATTGTAGCATTTCTTAAGCACTTATTATGTACCAGCCTTACTGCATCAGCCTTCTCTCTGATCTCCCATCCTTGTGTCTCTCCCCACTTCAATCCATACTTCATGCTGCTGCCCGGATTGTCTTTGTCCAGAAACGCTCTGGGCATGTTACTCCCCTCCTCAAAAATCTCCAGTGGCTACCAATCAATCTGCATCAGGCAGAAACTCCTCACCCTCGGCTTCAAGGCTCTCCATCACCTCGCCCCCTCCTACCTCATCTCCCTTCTCTCCTTCTACAGCCCACCCCTCACCCTCCGCTCCTCTGCCGCTAATCTCCTCACCGTGCCTCGTTCTCGCCTGTCCCGCCACGTCATCCCCCGGGCCTGGAATGCCCTCCCTCTGCCCATCCGCCAAGCTAGCTCTCTTCCTCCCTTCAAGGCCCTACTGAGAGCTCACCTCCTCCAGGAGGCCTTCCCAGACTGAGCCCCTTCCTTCCTCTCCCCCTCGTCCCCCAGTCCATCCCCCTCATCTTACCTCCTTCCCTTCCCCACAGCACCTATATATATGTATATATGTTTGTACATATTTATTACTCTATTTATTTATTTATTTTACTTGTACATATCTATTCTATTTATTTTATTTTGTTAGTATGTTTCGTTTTGTTCTCTGTCTCCCCCTTTTAGACTGTGAGCCCACTGTTGAGTAGGGACTGTCTCTATATGTTGCCAACCTGTACTTCCCAAGCGCTTAGTACAGTGCTCTGCACACAGTCAGCGCTCAAAAAATAAGATTGATTGATTGATTGATTGATTGGTTGATTACCAGGCACTGCATTAAGTGCTGGAGTGGATACAAGTAAATTGGGTTATAAACAGTCCCTGTCCCACATGGGCCTCACAGTCTTAATCCCCATTTTACAGATGCGGTAACTGAGGCACAGGGAAATGAAGTGACTTCCCCAAGGTCTCACAGAAGACAAGTGGCAGAGTCAGGATTAGAACTTAGGTCTTTCTGACTCCCATACTCGTGCTCTATCCATTAGGCAATGCTTACCCTCAAGCCAACCTATTTACTCTCCTTTGCCTTCCTATTTTCCACTGCTGGTATCTTGGTCACAGTTCATTGCTCACAGCCCAGTGGTATCTGGGCTCTACTATGTGCCTGCCATGTGATCTTGGACAAGTCACTTAACTTATCTGTGCACCAGTTCCCTCATCTGAAAAATGGGGATTTGATTCCAGTTCTCGCTCCTACTGTGAGCGCAATGTGAAATCTGATTATCTTGTATCCATCTCAGTGCTTATTGCAGTGCTTAGCAAATAGTAAGCGCTTAACAAATACCACAAGTATTGTTATTACAAGTCCCCCCTTTTCTCCCAGATGAAGCTCCCTTTTCCTCAGCTCCCCTTTCCCTCCGCATTGCCCCATCTCTCTTTCTTTGCTCTTATATATATAAAAGTATATATATATATATATATATATATATACTTACGTATATATGTACATATCTATAATTTCATTTATTTATCTTAATGCCTGTTTACTTGTTTTTTGTGTATATATCTGTAATTCTATTTATTTCTATTGATACCTATTTACTTGTTTTGTTGTCTGTCTCCCCCTTTCTAGACTGTGAGCCCACTGTGGTCAGGGATTGTCTCTCTTTATTGCTGAATTGTATTTTCCAAGCGCCTAGAACAGTGCTCTGCACACAGTAAACACTCAGTAAATACGATTGAATGAATGAATGAACTACCTGTTTAGAATCTTGTACCACTTATGAACTTGAGTACTCACAAACCCCCATAGAATTAGTGTAAATACTGTGTATACCTTTATTATTTACACACTAAAATACCCCCTTATCTTTCTTCCTTTTTTCTATAGTTTATTCCGGTGGCTTTTTCCCGTTAGACTGTAAGCTTGTTGAAGGCAGGGATTGTGTCTCCTAACTCTTTGTATTCTGCTTGTTGTGCTTAGAACAGTGCTTTGGACATAGTCATAATAAATACCGTTGATTGATTGATCATGCCTATGACTTCCATTGTTCTCTTCAAAGCACCTACTACAGTGCTCAGGCATAGTTGATTCACAATACGTGCTCCTGAGTGGTAGACAGAGAACGTTTCTATCACCTTTGTTATACTATCCTCTCCCAAGCGCTTAGTACAATGCTCTGCACACAGTAAGCACTCAATGAATATGAGTGCCATTGTTTGATTAATTGGTAGAGAGAATAGGTGATCCAAAAGTCAAGTAAAGGAAATCAAGTCTTCTCCATGTTCAGTATCTGTCAAGATCACCTCCTCTGCCCCTAAACCTGGACTGAGAGGGGGGAACGATTCGCGTTGGGTAATAGATGTGGTGGGGAGAGCTGTGGTGATTTTATTGCAGCAGTTTTTAGCTCTTGAAAAATGCCCCAGATTTAGCTTTTCACCTCCTGATTCTTCAATGTTTTGAGACGCCTTACTTTGGCCATCAAGAAGCCAGGACTGCTGGTTGTGAAGTGGTGTAACGCAGGAGCTTAGCTCCAAGAAGATTCATTCTGGAATCGGCGAGACCGAAGAAAGAGAGAAGAGCCTTTGCAATAGGGTTCATAGCACCTTTTATCTCGCGGCGGCCGGTCGATGTCCTGGTGCAAGGACAGCTCCCTTCCACGGGACATCCGTGGGACATCCGCACCGCAACGGGTGTGGGGCGGGCTTTTATACAGAACCGGACAAATGTGGCCGCTTGCCAAAGCCTTATCTAAGGCCTACATAGGTGTGGCACAGTTAGAAATATATGGCGCTTGAGCAGAAAGCAGAGCAAGGAATTCTAGCTATCATAACAAAGCGAGGGATCCTGGATATCACAACAAAGCCAGGGATTCTGGGTATCGCAGTATTCCCTGGACATACACTACACCCCTCCAGTATCCTCGCCTCACAATCTACACGATTATCTTCCACGTAGATCCCTTGGCGAGGAAACTGGAACATTGCATTCAGATACCACAGCAACAATAAAGGCTACAACAACATACCAGGATTCCCAGCGCTAAGCCAAGTACCATAAGGATGGCAGTATGCCACCCGAAAGTTAGCGACAGCCACCAATTACTTACAGGGTCATAGGATAGTGCATTGACTGGCTGCATCTCTTGCCTTAAAGCAGTTAAAGCAAGGGACACGTTATGATGGGCATCAGGAATATATACACAACATTCGGTGTGGAAAAACACACACATCCCGCCCTGAGCAGCTGTAAGAATGTCCAGAGCCATACGGTTCTGCAGGACCACTTTGCGCATCTAGGCTACCTCATCATTAAAGCACTTGTATAATCTCACACAACTGTTCAGGCGTCCATCCCATCGTTCAGTTCAGTGGCTGGCGGGGTGGCTTAACTTGACAGTCACGGCAGGAAGCCAACTGAAAGCATCCCAAATGGGGTATCCCATTCATGGACGCGACCGGTTCAACCGTCGGTAGAGAAGATCACCTATCGCTCGCCGAGAGTGGTTCCAGAGGCATCTAGTCCTGTAAGGTCCAGCTTCGTAGCCACTCCCATGTTGTGCAGTTGGTGGCATCGATTCTCCATAGTAGACCGTCCGAAGCGCTGGTTGGGAGGTAGGGACAAACCCAACATGCTGACCTATTAGCCACCTCTGCAACAGTGTGGGCCCAATCCACAAAGACATTCAGCTCCCTTCCACAATTGTGACCAAAATCCAATCGGGTGGCGAACCCGTTCGGCGCGTTGCCATAGCCCCTACCCGAATTCATCTTCGGTTACGTGGACATCCAGCTCACACGGCTGTGCTGTGTCCTAAACATTAAAAGCCTGAACTACTCTTACTGCCCGTTTCGCTGCAGCGAAGGCAGACTACTGGTTTGCACCCCAATCCCAGGGACTTCCTTTCCTCACTAGACGATACAGGGGTTTTAGCTTCTGAGCTAAATGAGGAATAAATACTCTTCAATACCCCAAGAGCCCTAGGAATTCCTGAAGATGGCTCACAAGCGTGGGAATGGGGAAAGCCTGCACCGTATCTATCACGGCCCCCGGTATTATCTTTGTCTTACCCGACCAAACAACCCCCAAGAATTTGACTGAGAGGCCAGGTCCTTGGACCTTGTCCGTGTTTACCGCCCATCCTCTCCCTAGTAAATGCTCTAACAGAGCCGGAGCAGCAGCTTCCAGATCTGAAAGAGAGTCAGAAGTTAACAAAATATCATCGATATAATGATATAACCCAACATTCTGGGGGACGGACCATAATGTAAGATCTTGTGCTACCAATCCGTGACAGACTGTCGGGCTGTGAACATATCCCTGCGGGAGGACTGTAAAAGTACATTGCCGCCCCTCCCACGTAAATGCAAACTGATCTTGACAATCGGCGGCAATATCAACAGAGAAAAATGCATTAGCCAAATCCAAAACATAATGATATGTGCCCAATTCATGGCTCAGTTTGTCCATCAAATCCGAGATAGATGGTACAGCAGCATACAAAGGAGGAGTCACCTTATTCAGTACACGGTAATCAACCGTCATACGCCAAGTACTATCCGGTTTTCGTACTGGCCAGACCGGAGAGTTATATGGACTTCGGGCAGTTCGTACAATGCCCACCTTTTCTAATTCCCCGATAGTATCTGTTATCTCCTGTTGTCCCCCAGGCAAACGATACTGTTTAGTCGTTACCACTAGATGGCTGGTTGCCAAAGGCTCATCTAAGGCCTACATACGTGTGGCACAGTTAGAAATATATGGCGCATGAGCAGAAAGTAGAGCAAGGAATTCTAGGATCATAACAAAGCGAGGGATCCTGGATATCACAACAAAGCGAGGGATTCTGGGTATCGCAGTATTCCGCGGACATACAAGTGGCCAATCAATTTTCTGAAGTAAGTAAATACAAACCTCCTTTAGAGAAGGAGAAGGATAGAACAAAGAGTTGCTCTGTTCTTTCAAGCAAGAGGAGAAGTATCAAACATTACTTGAAAACTTTGATTTCAAAATTTACTTACAAATGGGTTTTCCAAATTTTAGATCCTGCTGGACTTGCTCCCTCTAGTTATTTGTAGCATATCTCCTGATGTTGCCATCAATATCCCAAGGGTTCAATTCTTCCTTTCCTCTGATCCTGGTGCCAGATCATACTTGCCAGTTCCTCACTCACTACCGAGTCCCAAAAACAGCGTGGCCTCCATGGTATCCTCAGCAGGATACATATGAAATAGTAATAATAATGATAATTGTGATATTCTTTAAGTGCTTACTATGTGCCAGGCACTTACTAAGTGCTTGGGTGGATATAAGCAAATCGGGTTGGATACGGTCCCTGTCACATGTGGGGCTCACAGTCTCAATCTCCATTTTAAAGATGAGATAATTGAGGTTCAGAGAAGTGAAGGAACGTGCCCAAAGTACCACAGCAGACAAGTGATGGAATGTGATGAAATGATGATAGCTCTTTGACCAGCAACAGGCACATGATGGCCAGAGAAGGGGGTGAGGGGTGTTGCTATTTGTCTGAAGAGATATTTGATTAGGTAATGGTTGTTTCTGGGCACCCCATTCTGATTGTCCACATCTTGTTAGAGGGGATGATTTAAAACCTACTAATGAGTTGACAATTCCTTTGGAAGATTTCCCAGTTCTAGAATGCAATCTGAAGCAACCTGGAAGGGTTTGGGTTCTAAAGCTGGCCGTGCCACTTGTCTGCTTTGGGACCTTGGGCAAGTCACTTCTCTGTGTCTCGGTTACCTCATTTATAAAACGGAGATTAGGTTTGTGAGCCCCATGTGGTACGTGGACTGTACTCAACCTGATTAGCTTGTACTTACACCAGCAGTTATTACAGTGCCTGTGTATACTGCGCTTTATTTATTTATTTATTTATTTATCTATCCATTTATTTATATTAATGTTTGTCTCCTCCTCTGGACTGTGAGCTCGTTGTGGGCAAGGAGTGTGTCTGTTTGTTGTTATATTGTACTCTTTCATGCGCTTAGTTTAGTATAGTACTTTACACACAGTAAGCACTCAATACATACAATTGAATGGATGAATGAATGCCTGGCATACAGCAAACACCCAATAAATACCATTAAAAAAATTGAATATTACAAAATAAAAAGCAAACTCTGCAGCTTCTTACCTCTTTTTACCAAGACATAGTGGAGCATATGGGATGTGGTGACAGCCAGTCAGTAAATCGTATTTATTGAGTGTTTTCTGTGTGCAGAGCTCTATACTAAGCACTTGGGAGAGTACAATATAACATAAAAACAGACACATTCCCTGCCCACAATGAGCTTACAGTCTACAGGGGGAGACAGACATTAATATAAATAAAATTATAGATGTGTATGTAAGTTCTGTGGTGCTGGGAGGGAGGATGAATAAAGGGAGCAAGTCAAGGTGATGCAAAATGGAGTGGAAAAGGAAAGGAGGGCTTAATCAGGGAAGGCCTTTTGGAAGATATGTAATTTCAATGAGACTTCAAAGAGGGGGAGAGTAATTGTTGTTGGATATGAAGAGGAAGGGCAATCCTGGCAAGAGGCAAGATGTGGGCAAGAGGTCGATAGTGAGATAGACAAAATCGAGATACAGTGAAAAAATTGGCATTAGTAATAGAAGAATGTAGTCTTCAGGAAGATACCAAGTGAGCTGGAGACTTGTATGTTTTGAAAGGCCACTTTAATGGACACCATCTCTACTGCTGACTGATTCCCATTCTTAAATGGATGTTACCTACATAAACCTTCAGTGTAGATGACCCGGCATTTGAGGATAATATGTTCATCCACGCATTCTGTCAGGATTAATGCATTAAATTTGGTTAAATCCATTAAATACCCTTGAATAAAGGTTCTCTGTGGGTTTGAAGTATTCCTTCCCCACAAAATGTGGTCACTGAGGGCCAAGGGTTGGCTAGGTTTGGGAATGGAACAGGGAACATTCCGGAATAGGATTCGTGAATCTGGACAAAACTGAGAAAGACTCTTGCCAATCGGGCAAGCAGGAAGGCAAGGTTGGAGTGCGAGCCCAACCTTTGCCTGAATTTAAAGAGAAATCTGTTAAACTGGGAAAAAAATAGAGCATTCAGTAAAACTAAGTGGACTTACCATACATAATAAGACCAAATGTTAAATAAACCTGGAATAGATTAGTTTTAGTAGGACCTGTGCTCTCTTCATCTTTGTTTTTGTTTTCTGAACTGAAAATTTTGCTTCCTGTTGCCAGGGTGTATCACGGGCTATTTTCCTAAGAGAGATTTTCCTATTTGTCAGATTTAACTCTTTTGTCTTCTAGATTGTATGCTTGTTGTGGGCAGTGAATGTGTGTACCAGTTCTGATGTATTTTACTCTATCATCATCATCATCAATCGTATTTATTGAGCGCTTACTGTGTGCAGAGCACTGTACTAAGCGCTTGGGAAGTACAAGTTGGTAACATATAGACACAGTCCCTACCCAGCAGTGGGCTCACAGTCTAAAAGGGGGAGACAGAGAACAAAACCAAACATACTAACAAAATAAAATAAATAGAATAGATATGTACAAGTAAAATAAATAAATAAATAAATAGAGTAATAAATATGTACAAACATATATACATATATACAGGTGCTGTGGGGAAGGGAAGGAGGTAAGATGGGGGGATGGAGAGGGGGACGAGGGGGAGAGGAAGGAAGGGGCTCAGTATGGGAAGGCATCCTGGAGGAGGTGAGCTCTCAGTAGGGCCTTGAAGGGAGGAAGAGAGCTAGCTTGGCGGATGGGCAGAGGGAGGGGATTCCAGGCCTGGGGGATGACGTGGGCCGGGGGTCGATGGCGGGACAGGCGAGAACGAGGTACGGTGAGATTAGCAGCAGAGGAGCGGAGGGTACGGGGTGGGCTGTAGAAGGAGAGAAGGTAGGTGAGGTAGGAGGGGGCGAGGTGATGGAGAGCCTTGAAGCCCAGGGTGAGGAGTTTCCGCCTGATGCGCAGATTGATTGGTAGCCACTGGAGATTTTTGAGGAGGGGAGTAATATGCTCAGAGCGTTTCTGGTCAAAGACAGTCCGGGCAGCAGCATGAAGTATGGATTGAAGTGGGGAGAGACACGAGGATGGGAGATCAGAGAAAAGGCTGATGCAGTAGTCCAGACGGGATAGGATGAGAGTTTGAATGAGCAGGGTAGCGGTATGGATGGAGAGGAAAGGGCGGATCTTGGCAATGTTGCGGAGCTGAGACCGGCAGGTTTTGGTGACGGCTTGGATGTGAGGGGTGAATGAGAGAGCAGAGTCGAGGATGACACCAAGGTTGCGGGTTTGTGAGAAGGGAAGGATGGTAGTGCCGTCAACAGATGGGAAAGTCAGGAGAGGGCCAGGTTTGGGAGGGAAGGCAAGGAGTTCAGTCTTCGACATGTTGAGCTTTAGGTGGCGGGTAGACATCCATATGGAGATGTCCTGAAGGCAGGAGGAGATGCGAGCCTGGTGAGAGGGGGAGAGATCAGTGGCAGAGATGTAGATCTGGGTGTCATCAGCGTAGAGATGACAATTGAAGCCGTGGGAAGGAATGAGGTCACCAAGGGAGTGCGTGTAGACCTAGAACAGAAGGGGACCAAGCACTGAACCTTGGGGAACCCCCACAGTAAGAGGATGGGAGGGGGAGGAGAAGCCTGCAAAAGAGACTGAGAAAGAACGACCGGAGAGATAAGAGGAGAACCAGGAGAGGACGGAGTCTGTGAAGCCAAGGTCAGATAGCGTGTTGAGGAGAACGGGGTGGTCCACAGTGTCGAAGGCAGCTGAGAGGTCGAGGAGGATTAGGACAGAGTATGAGCCGTTGGATTTGGCAAGCAGGAGGTCATTGGTGACATTTGAGAGGGCAGTTTCCGTGGAATGTAGGGGACGGAAGCCAGACTGGAGGGGGTCGAGGAGAGAGTTGTTGTTGAGGAATTCTAGACAGTGCGTGTAGACAACTCGTTCAAGGAGTTTGGAAAGGAATGGTAGGAAGGATATGGGGCGATAACTAGAAGGTGAGGTGGGGTCAAGAGAGGGTTTTTTTAGGATGGGAGAGACATGGGCATGTTTGAAGGCAGAGGGGAAGGAACCAGTGGAGAGTGAGCGGCTGAAGATGGAAGTTAAGGAGGGGAGAAGGGATGGAGCGAGAGATTTAATGAGATGAGAAGGAATGGGGTCAGAAGCACAGGTGGCCGGAGTAGCACTTGAGAGGAGGGCGGAGAGCTCCTCTGAGGATACTGCTGGGAAGGATGGGAGAGTAGCAGAGAGTGTTGAGAGCCGGGGGGTTGGAGAAGGGGTGGGGGGAACTGACTTTGGGGAGGTCGGACCTGATGGATTTAATTTTGTTAACGAAGTAGGAGGCCAGATCGTTGGGGGTGAGGGAAGGAGGAGGGGGAGGAACAGGGGGCCTGAGAAGGGAGTTGAATGTATGGAAGAGCTGGCGGGGGTGATGGGCATGGGTGTCAATAAGGAGGAGAAATAGTTTTGTCTGGCAGAAGAGAGGGCTGAGTTAAGGCAGGAAAGGATAATCTTGAAGTGAACGAGGTTGGCAAGCACTTAGTACAATGCTCTGCTCAGAGAAAGTGATCAATAAATACCACTGAATAATTTTGTCTATTAACAACATTACCAACCTAAAGTGCCCACCGATGCTGTCTGTACTTAACAAATGTGTGAAATCAGAGATGCAAAAGTCAGCCAAGCAAGTGAACAATCTCTTTTGCTTAAAATACACAGACAAATGAGCTGGAAAATTTCCCTCCAAAATTATCTGAAACCTTTTCTCAGCTATCTTCTCCAAATCACCAGGGGACATTTGGTTGCTAGGTTCTGGTGACTGGCAATTTGACGATGGTCATAAGAGGACCAGAAATGATTTCTGTTTTAGAATGAAAATCCAGTGAAAATGTGTTTTTCCTTCCCCGCATCTATACTCATTTTTCTAAAGCAAAATTTCATTTGGCATCATCTTGGGCAAACCTTCTGCAAGGAGAGATTGGTCATATTCCCATGAGGCTGATTAGACAGAATGTTATGTGGTTCCTGAGTATCTGTAGAATCCAGTTCAAATGTGAGAGGAGAAACAGTCTATTTAATGAATCTGCTTCAGGGCAGACATAATACCTCCTTCCCTTCCCGACAGCGCCTATATATATGTATATATGTTTGTACATATTTATTACTCTAATTATTCGTTTTACTTGTACATATCTATTCTATTTTGTTAATATGTTTGGTTTTGTTCTCTGTCTCCTCCTTCTTGACTGTGAGCCCACTCTTGGGTAGGGACTGTCTCTATATGTTGCCAAGTTGTACTTCTCAAGCGCTTAGTACAGTGCTCTGCACACACTAAGCGCTCAATAAATATGATTGAAATGAATGAAGTGTTTACTGTGAGTGAGGCTCAATACGATTGATTGATTGATTGATTGAAAGAGTCTGGCATAGAATACCAGTAACCGGACCGACTCCGGCTAGGGAAGATTTTAAGAATTTCTTGTCTAATGTTTTTTCCTCATGCTGGTGAAATCGATCAGCCTTAGAAAGTGAATTTATGAACCTGAGGCTAAAGCTAGATTATTGATAATATAAAAACTTTTGCTGGGCTTTTAGCTTTACTGGTCTTCAAAACTTTAAAAGCTTTGTAAATTATATTGTATTTATATTGTTTTCTCTGTTCTTTCTGTACTTCTCTCCGTGTCTTTGAATTCTGGTACTTTATGACTCTTTGGCTCTGACACCGTTTCTGCCCATCTGAGATTCTGTTTTTGCCTTTATGAATCCTTCTGTGACTCCTTTTATGACTCTCTCTCCCTTTGCTTCCCTGTTTGTGTGTGCTTTCAGTGGCTGTGTGAGGTTTTGGGAAGTTTCCTCTCACTTCCTTAGAAATCCCAGGTTCACCAACCCTTTCTCTCTGTCCACTGCTGTCACGGTGTAGTGGCTTGAACGTGGGCCTGGGAGTGAGAAGACTCCACCACTTGTCTGCTGTATGACTTTGGACAAGCCACCTAGCTTCTCTATGCCTCAGTTACCTCATCTGATCCTAATACTTAGGAACTTTGTAACATTCATTTCTTTTCCCCATATAACCATAACTTTCCCTGCAGTGCAATCAAGTTTGAATGACTTGTACACAAATTAGTTCAAATACTTCTAAAAGCTCCCAACACTCTGTGCCTGCACAACTTCCTTTGCTCACCAGGTACTCACCAATTGCAGCATGAAGAAGCATTTCCTTTGAGTTGTTTTGAACCTAGCACCTTCATGTTTCAATGGTTCTCCCCACATCCTGGGGTTGGGGGATTTAGTGAACCCCTAGGAGAAGAGCAATGAGAAGCAATGTGACTTAATGGAAAGAGGCTGGGAGTCAGGAGATCTGTGTTCTAATCCTGCTTCGCTGTGTTCTAATTCTGACTTTGCTATTTTTTTATGGTATTTACTAAATGCTTACTCTGTGCCAGGCACTGTACTGAGTGTTGGAGTATTTGCAAGCTAATCCGGTTGGACACAGTTCTTGTCCTATCCGAGCCTCACAGTCTTAATCTCTATTTTACAGATGAGGTAACTGAGGAACAGAGCAGTGCAGTGACTTGCCCAAGGTCACTCAGGAGACAAGTGGAAGAACTGGGATTAGAACCTAGGTCCTTCTAACTCCAAAGCCCATGTTCTATCCAATAGGTCACATTGATTCTCATGTCTGCTGTTCTCCCTTCCCCTTAGACTGTGAGACCCATCTGGAATAGAGACTGTGTCCCGTCTAATTATCCCGTATCTATGCCAGGGCTTAGCACCGTGTATGGCACATAACTATTATTATTGCCATCATTATCATTATTATTAAGTCATGCAGGTTTCCTATCTGGTTGGTGTTAGATTTGCAACTCAAGCTAAATCTTTACGAGTCTTTTTAGAGATCTGGGAAATATTAGTCCTGGTCCATTTCTGGAGCCATAAATGCATTAATCAACTGGCAGGTAAGAGAACAGACAATTGGTAAGTTTGTTATCTATGGAAAGGATGCTGATGTGAAGGTTACTGTATGCTGTCCCGTTGACTGTATTTCACAATTCGTCCAGGAAGACCCTGATTTTGGATGCTTCCTAGCTGCCCGTCTGGTTGTTGAAGGATATCATCAAGTCCTAGCAGGAACAGCAAGGCTTGAAGCTGGAGTGGGTTATTTTTCAACAGCATTCAGCTCCAAATTGCACGTTTCTGGTAGGAAAGAGACCCAGGAGTCCCCTCCCTAGTGCCTTGATTCAGAGAATCAAGGCAGGATAAAAATGGATGGGCTCCCACTCTAAATCCCATAATTTAGCACTTATCTATATATGAATATATGTACATTTATAATTCTATTTGTTTATATTGATGCTTGTTTACTTCTTTTGATGTGTATATCTCTATAATTCTATTTATTTTTAGTGATGCCTGTTTACTTGTTTTGACGTCTGTCTCCCCCCTTCTGGACTGTAAGCCCTATGTGGGCAGGGATTGTCTCTTTTCATTGCTGAATTGTACTTTCCAAGCGCTTAGTACAATGCTCTGCACACATTAAGCGCTCAATAAATTCTATTGAATAAATGAATGAATGAATGAATAAAAGTGTTTTGAGCTCCTTTATGAAGCATAGTTTAATCATCTCAAGACAAACCTAACAAGGATCATCGTTCTCTTTACCAAATCTGCAGCTCTCACTTGTGTACTGAGTGCCTATCTCGAGTTGATGGAGAATGAAAACAATGTGACAGAATTCATTCTACTGGGACTCACACAGGACCCAAGTATGCAGAAAATTATTTCTGTTTTGTTTTTAATCATCTACATAGTCACCGTGGTTGGAAACCTGATCATTGTGGTAACCGTAGCTTCCAGTCAGACTCTGGACTCCTCCATGTATTTCTTTCTGGCTCACTTGTCGTTCATTGATGCCTGCTATTCCCGAGTCAACACACCTAAACTGATCATTGACTCCCTCTCTGAGAAGAAAATCATCTACTTCAGAGGCTGTATGACCCAGGTCTTTGGAGAGCATATTTTTGCTGGGGCTGAAATCATTCTCCTCAAGGTGATGGCTTATGACCGTTATGTGGCGATAAGTAAGCCGTTGCACTACACGACCATCATGAGCAGACATCTCTGTAGCTCACTGGTGGCCTTGGCCTGGGCCGGAGGCTTCCTTCACGCCACAATTCAAAATCTCTTCATGGCACGTTTACCATTATATGGTCCCAATGTCATCGACCACTTTATGTGCGATTAATACCCCTTGCTGAAACTGGTCTGCTCCGATACTCACACCTTGAGTGTGCTGATTACTGCTAACAGTAGTGGCATGTGCATGTTGATCTTTATCCTGTTGATGATTTTCTCCGCCTTCATCTTGCACTCCCTGAAGACCCACAGTGTAGTGGGTAGACTCAAAGCTCTCCACCTGTGCCTCCCACTTCACTGTTGTCATCTTCTTCTTTATTCCATGCATCTTTGAATATATGCAGCACACAACTACCTCATCCATTAACAAGGCTGTTGCAGTATTTTATACTATGATAACCCCTATGCTAAATCCCTTCATCTACACATTGAGAAATGCAGAGATGATAAATCAATCAATCAATCGTATTTATTGAGCGCTTATTGTGTGCAGAGCACTGTACTAAGCGCTTGGGAAGTACAAGTTGGCAACATATGGAGACAGTCCCTACCCAACAGTGGGCTCACAGTCTAAAAGGGGGGAGACAGAGAACAAAACCAAACATACTAACAAAATAAAATAAATAGAATAGATATGTACAAGTAAAATAAATAAATAAATAAATAAATAAATAGAGTAATAAATATGTACAAACATATATACATATATACAGCTACCGTGGAGAAGGGAAGGAGGTAAGATGGGGGGATGGAGAGGGGGACGAGGGGGAGAGGAAGGAAGGGGCTCAGTCTGGGAAGGCCTCCTGGAGGAGGTGAGCTCTCAGCAGGGTCTTGAAGGGAGGAAGAGAGCTAGCTTGGCGGATGGGCAGAGGGAGAGCATTGCAGGCCCGGGGGATGACGTGGGCCGCGGGTCGGTGGCGGGACAGGCGAGAACGAGGTACAGTGAGGAGATTAGCGGCAGAGGAGCGGAAGGTGCGGGGTGGGCTGTAGAAGGAGAGAATGGAGGTGAGGTAGGAGGGGGCGAGGTGATGGAGAGCCTTGAAGCCCAGGGTGAGGAGTTTCTGCCTCATGCGCAGATTGATTGGTAGCCACTGGAGATTTTTGAGGAGGGGAGTAACATGCCCAGAACGTTTCTGGACAAAGACAATCCGGGCAGCAGCATGAAGTATGGATTGAAGTGGGGAGAGACACGAGGATGGGAGATCAGAGAGAAGGCTGATGCAGTAGTCCAGACTGCATAAATGCCATTAGAAAGTCACTGAGCAAAACAGTGACTTTTGCCCTTGAATAAGTGGCAACCTAGGAAAAGTGTCATTAATATAAATGAGGAAATCAGCTGCAGAATGTTCTTACCCGCTTTTTTGGAGAACACACACTTTACTGATCAAGGGAAATTTGGTCGATTATTTTTATCGATTTTAGGTCAGAGGCCAAATGAACATCATTTCTTTGATCATTTGGATATCTTCTAGTTTTAGATGCTGTTTTACCACCATCCTCTGATTACTTGTCGCTCATTTATAGCCTTTCCTAATGCAAGCATAGAGAATAAAGGGAAGGAGTGTCATTAAATGATGAGGAGGAGCCTGGTCTAATGGAAAGAACATGGGCCTGGAAGTCAGAGGAAGTGGATTCTAATCCCGGCTCTGCCAGTGGCTTGTTGTGTGACCTTGAGCAAATCACTTAAAGTCTCTGTTGCCTCATCTGTAAATTGGGGGTGAAATATCTCTTCTCCCTCCTACTTAGGCTGTGAACTCCATGTTATGCAGGGACCATGTCCTAGCTGATTAGCTTGCGTCTACCCCAGCACTTACTACAATAGCTGACTTGTAGTAAGCACTTAATAACAATAATAATGGACACTTCGAGAACTACTCTGACAAAGTATTCATTGAACACCGAGTGCACTCCACTAAACGCAGTTCATTGTACTGTTTGGGATTGGAAAATGTAAAGAAGCCATGCCTTCACTGCCCGCTGGTAGAATACATTGTAATTCAATGAGAGATTCTTTTTAATTTGGGGGTGGTTTTACCCTATTGTCTTGTGGATGTTGAGTTGTCTCCAACCCACAGAATCTCCATGGACACCCCTGTCCCAGATTGCCCCACCTCCATCTGCAATCGTTCTGGTAACATATCCATAGAGCTTTCTTGGTAAAAATACAGAAGTGTTCTACCATTGCATCTTCCTCTCAGTAAATGATTCTCCACCCTCAACTCTCTCCCGTGCCTCTGCTTCCCAATACAGGTGAGTTTTGATATGGAGCAGATTGTCTTCCACTCCTAACCACTGCCCAAGCTAGGAATGGAAGAGGTAGGCCTCTGTTTGACTCTCCCTCCCATAGCCGAGATCGGTAGAGTACTGGAAATTCTCCAAATGCAATCCTGAGAGGGTGCTTTAACAACAATAATAATGTGGTATTTGTTAAGCGCTTACTATGTGCAAAGCACTGTTCTAAGCGCTGGAGAGATAGAAGGTGATCAGCTTGTCCCACGTGGGACTCACAATTTTAATCCCCATTTTACAGATGAGGGAACTCAGGCCCAGAGAAGTTAAGTGACTTGCCCAAAGTCACACAGCTGACAATTGGCAGGGCGTGGATTTGAACCCATGACCTCTGACTCCAAAGCCCGTGCTCTTTCCACTGAAACACTCTGCTTCTCTACCTATAGCTCTACTGAATAATGGGTCGTAAAAGGTTCTGAAATCAATCAATAGTATTTACTGAATGCTTACTGCGTGCAGAACACTGAATGAAGAAAATAGAAAATGACAGTACAGCAGAATGGGTATACATGATCCCCGCCCATGAGGACCTTACAGTCTTTAAGGGGAGACAGACATTACATTTGTAGATGAGGTCACTGAGGCATAGAGAAGTTAAGTGACTTACCTAAGGTCACACAGCAGACATATGGCAGAGCCAAGATTGTAACTCAGGTCCTCTGATTCTCAGGCTTGAGCTCTTTCTAGGGACCACTTCTCCAGGGAACCACATGTCAGCAAATTGCTGTGGACTAGCTATTAATTTGAAAATCAAGGTTATTTACCACTCTATACCCAAAAAAGAATCTCCAACAATGACACCGACCTAAATACTGACCCTCAATTCTTCACATCCTTAAATGATGCAAAAATAGAAAAAGAAGTAGAAAACAGAATCAAGACCATTAAGGCTTCATTTTAGAGAGTGGGAGCCTACATGACATCCAGATCCAAATGAATCTGAAGATAGATGGAGCAATTATAATGAAGCAATTATATTGCACAAAAGAGAGAAACCGCAGGGTCTACTGGAAAAACCATGGGGTTGGGAGTCAGAGGATCTGGGCTCTAATCCCACCCCTGCCCCTTGCCTGTTGTGTGACCTTGGTCAAAGCACTTAACTTTTCTGTGCGTCAGTTCCCGCAAGTATAAATAGGTATTCAATGCCTGTTCTCCCATGTACTTTGGCTGTGAATCCCATGTGGGACAGAGACTGTGTCTAATCTGATAAATGTCTATCTACCCCAGTGCTTAGAACAGCATTAGACACATAGTACGTGCTTAACAAATACCATAACGAACAGATGCCACATCTGACTTCTAGAGAAGTTCCGAAAACCCTGCCTATAAACAATACTTAATATCCAATGACTAGAGAGGGTCACAAATAACGTGGCCTTGGAAAACTGGCAATCCATCGGCATCAAAGTATCACACTCTCCCAAGCACTTACTACATTGCTCCTTATGTAAACGCTTAATAAATACCACTGAGTGATTGATTGGCCAAAGTGACTCTGGTCCCTTTATTTGTTTCACTGGGTGGGGCGTTAAGGAAAAGGGATGACCCAAGAAATCCAAACAGCTGTTCTTGGGTGAGCTGAAATAGGGTAACCATAAGCAGGGTGAGCAATAGAATCAATTGATCAATTGATCAGAAGCAGAAATGCTTTCAAGATCAAGTGAAACCAAACCCCAAATGATGTGGCATAGTGTCTATCATCGGGGAAACAGCAGAAGCTCACAGATCAGCCGGGCATTCAGCAGTTATAAGTGAAGTACTTGTGTTCCAACATCATTTCTACAAACGCTATTATGTTGTACTTTCCCAGCATCGTGGCTTAGTGGAAAGAGAATGGACTTGGGAGTCAGAGGATGTGTGTTCTAATCCTGGCTATGCCACTTGTCTGCTGTGTGATCTTGGGCAAACCACTTAACTTCTCTGTGCCTCAGTTACCTCTCCTGTAAAATGGGGATTAAGACTATGAGCCCCACGTGGGGCAACCTGATTACTTTGTATCTATGCCAGTGCTTAGATCAGTGTTTGGCACATAGTAAATGCTTAACAAATGCCACAATTGCTATAATTATTTAAGTGTTTAATTCAGTGCTTTGCACATAGTAAGTGCTCCATACACGGCACTGATTCACTGGTTAAAACTGGGGATGACAAATACAATAGTGTAGCCAAGGGCCAGGGAGTCAAAAGAATTGTTTCCTAATCCGAGCTCTGATACTTGTCTGCTGCGTGACCTTGGGCAAGTTACCTGACTCCTCTGTTCCTCAGTTACCTCTCCTGTAAAATGGGGATTAAAGCTGTGGGCCCCATGTAGAACACGGACTGTGTCCAACCTGACCATCTTGTATCTACCCCAGTGCTTAGAACAGTGCCTGACTCATAGTAAGCACTTATCAAATATCCAAAAAGGGGGAAGGGAGCATCTTTATATGCCCACAGCGCGGAAGGAATTGTTAGTCACACTTATGCAGCTCAATAAAAATCTCAATAGTGGCATCCTTAAACCCAAAAGACAAGTAGATATAAATTCCAAATGTCTTCATCCATTCTGCAGCATATCCTTGAGCTTCTTGCTTTGTTTTCTTGACATCTTATCTCTACCAAATGTCCCCTTCTTCACCCATTTCACCTCCAAATTAATTGGAAATGTAGCTATGACTTGCTTCCAGAAAGAAACTCCGGTGGTGATTGTTCCTATTGCCAAACATGGTGTTAATTACCTAAGGCCAAATGGAGCTGTCTCCTAAATGTTTACCTTTGACAAATAGCCTTTTTCATTATTTTGACCCTTTTTCTGCTAAATCTCTACCCAGAAATTATCCTAGACAGGCAGTGATACATAGGAAATTGAAATCCAATTCAATTGTTTTGAATACAGTGCTAAAAGAACGATGATGGCTTACTAAAATAGACTTTATTCTAACTTCTACACTGTCCATTATCCTAATCAGCAATTTTTATTTAGAAAATTGGAATTTGAATAACTAAAGCATGCATTTCCTTTATATTAAAAGAGATCTATTGTCACTTTTAACCAAGGTATCACTATTTCCTAATCCACAATCATTGTTGATATTTTATACATTTCACAAATAATAATAATAATGATAATAATGATAATGGAATTTGTTAAACACTTACTATGTGCCAGACACTGTACTAAGCGCTGGGGTAGATACAATCAGACGAGGTTGGACGCAGTCCCTGTCCCAAATAGGACTCGCAATCTCAATCCCCATTATACAGATGAGGTAACTAAGACAGATAAGTTAATTGAGTGGCCCAAGGACCCACAACAAACAAGTGGCGGGGCTGGGATGAGAACCCATGACCTTATGACTCCTGGGCCGTTGCTCTATCCACTACACCAGGCTGCTAGAATATATCATGTTCTTATAACTGAAAATTTAACAGTTGTAATTGTGGAGTGATGCTACGGTTTCAGACAATTATTGGGTTTTGACCAATTGTAAATAAGAGGACCTCTGTTTTCATTTGAGCTTAGTCACTGTCTGAACTTTAGGTTCTTTTGCATTGTACTCTCCCAAGTGCTTAGTACAGTGCTCTGCACGTAGTAAGTGCTCAAAAAATACCATTGATTGATTTAGGTTCTTTCCTCCTGATACCCTTCTGCTCCACATTATTACTTGGATATTGTTGTACTGTTCTTCCCTTTCGAGAACCTATGAATATTTTGGTTTCTCTCGGTTTACTGTAGTGGCAATGCTCTTTTACTCAATACCTTTTGACTCTTGTGGCATTTATCCTCTTTAAAAGGTCTTAAATGTCTTCTTTCTTGTGCTAGATATGAAATGTACTTGCCAGAAAAGCCAAATATTTCATCATTACCGGTTACTATTACTTCTCTTTTGTGAGATATGCTCTCCTGTATTCCATTTTGATTAATTTTGACACCATCACTCAGCAAATTGAAATTCCCTTTTAGGTAAATTCACAGGAATTTATTCAGTCCATAATAGTTCTACTTGATTCTATTGTCTCCCCCTCTAGAACATAAGCTTGTCGTGAGGAGGAAATGTGTCTACCATATCTTTCATATTATACTCTTCTAAGTTATTTGTACAGGGCTCTGCATCCAGTAAGTGTTCAATAAATATGATTCATTAATTATTTGCCTTATCTCTTTTCATATTCGTTCTCTAGGGACATGAGAGATATAGGAGTCACTTCGTTCAGGTGTCAACAAGAAAACGGAAGGGGCAAAATGGGATTATTTTTCAATGGTATTTGCTAAGCAATTACTATGTGTCAAGCACTGCTCTAAGTGCTGATATCAATACAAATCAATCAGGTCGGTTCCTGTATCACATGAGGCCCTATAGGGAGATGCTCCTCAAAGTCAACTTGAGTCGCCGACTAGAGGTCGGCTCCGGGTTCTTCAGACTGGGTGACAAAGATCCAAAGACCTGACACCGAGCCAGAGTGATTAGTTCTGCCTCTATATTGGGTGTACTCACATAGCTGTAGTGCAGCAAGCAAGCGAAGGAGGGGGTTCAAGTCCTAATCAGCAGGGCAGGCTCTGCAGGGCTCGGTCTAAACACCTACAACTAAAAATAGTAGCAATGTCTCTTATATACGAAGCCCTCTCGTACCGGTTAGCCCTCCCCATATTCCCAGTATGTATATCTTTTTGGGACAGTTCTGCAACCTTGTAGTGTAGCAGTTCCGTGTCCTTGCCGTGGGTTGCTCAGGCGGAGGGAGGGGGTGAATTCACAGATAGGGCACTCTTCCCACACTCCACCCCTTCACCTCCTCCATACGCCTAGAGCAATCTGGAGATGGAGACCACGATAGTTTTGGTGGAGGGCCTGCGCAAGTAACAACATCCTAGCACCAAAACTGCACAGAGCACGATGCACCCTAGCACGATCCACTGGGACCAATATCCCGCTCCTATACTCCCGCACCTCCACAGCCATGAGACCCACCCGCTGTCTGTCACCATCTTTTGGTTCAGTGTTTGTATCCGCAGTCTGGCTTTAGTTCGGTGGAGCACGGTGTGATTAGAATCTTGTGCGTCTGCCAGGGCTTGTCGTATCACTTTTGTGGCCTCCTCCACTTGCTCCGTCCAAGCTACTAAATCCACTAGATCCGTTGGAACGTCCCGGAGGAGGGTATGCTGTCCATGCCGCTCCCATCTGGACAGGTCGATATGATTACCAATGCTCACCTTACTAAAGACATATTACTACAAACAAGCATTTAATTAGCACGGGCAGCATTAATATTATAATTAAAAGTGATCATGGTTATGTTTATATGTTCTCCGCACATCCAACATAATTTCTCAGTACCCAAATACCAGTAGTCTGCCTCCTCCACCCTGGTGATGGAAATCAGCCAACTGTCCAGTACGCTCTCACTTTCCCTGGGGTCATATGAGCAGAATCAATCCCTCTTTACTTGGGTACATCCAGAAGGGGAAAAAGGCTCCCACTGATTCCTGGACCCATTCCACCATGCCAACTTCTCTCCCAGGGGACCACCCGCTTGCCATACTGCACAATCCCTAATCCCCCTAGGGCTGTGGCTCGCAGTGGCGGGTTGCCCACCGGGTGGCATACCCTCAGTTTACAGTAATGGGTGGTACACCTGCCGAATAGTACCTGAATGGCCGACCATAAAACAAAGGCTAGATACAGACGAGCCAGGCTGGGGGGCCACTGTGCTCGGTTTACTTTTTCCATTTGAGTGGTGAGATATAGTAGCAGTGCTAACTGAGTCTGGATGCCGGCATCCCACCAGGTGATGTTTCAGGCCCAGCGGGCCAGCTCCCCTGTGAGGACCCCCACCCACGTTTTCAGAGTTCCAGATTACAGTACCATTCTTTCCCCGGCGTCCTGCAAAATTCCACTGATAATTAGCTGCTGGATCTGGCTTTCAGTTTGTAGGTTTTGGTCTAGGGAATCCCATAGGTCTTGTATGTCCGCTTGGTTCCATACCCCCAATGCGCTGCCTACCCGTCCAGTGATGTCTCTCTTTCGCCATCCGGGAGCCTTTGCCGGCAACCGGTTCCCTGCCCACCAGTTCCACTGTTGCCAGAGCTGGGCCAAGGCAGCGGAGAAGTTTGGGTGATGGGTATCTACCCACCACGGTTCCAACGACTAGGAAATTGTCTCGGTAGTCCATCGAGTGTTGGTGAACAGGCAAGCCCCTTCCAGGGTGGCTTCCCATAGCTATGCAGCCCTGGTACCTGGGTATCCATTGTCCATATTGTCCGGTATTACTTTAACAACGAAGAGGGGAGTGCCCGAGTTCCAGGAATCTTCTTTGGCATTTTCCCAGCCCGGGGCGGGGGCATTCAACTAATACCCATACCAGCATGGCTCAGTGGAAAGAGCACTGGCTTTGGAGTCAGAGGTCATGGGTTCAAATCCCGGCTCCACCACAAGTCAACTGTGTGACTTTGGGGAAGTCACTTAACTTCTCTGGGCCTCAGGTACCTCACCTGTAAAATGGGGATTAAGAATGTGAGCCCCCGGTGGGACAACCTGATCACCTTGTAACCTCCCCAGCGCTTAGAACAGTGTTTGGCATATAATAAGCACTTAATAAATGCTATTATTATTATTATTATTATTATTATTATTATGCCATGGAGGGGTGTTCCGGGAGGGGCATCTCCAAGGCGGCGTGATGGGTGCTGCTAATGCTCCCTGATCCTCATATCCGGCCAGTTTCTCGGTTATCGGGTTGAAGTGCAGCCAGGCCGTTTTCATGACCGTGTCATTGGTGATCTGCCACGACATGGTGCCCTCCATGGTGACAATGGTGACATTTGCCTTTGACATCGTGACGTTCACACTCCAATCATGAGAAGTATCCATAATGAGGTAGGGCACCTGTACAGTGGTTATAAGTACCATCACAGTCTCCCACATCCCATTGTATTCTCCAGCTGCGATTACAGTGGCAGGCAACCATCGTCCTTGGGGGGCAGCATCCCAACACACGTCGGTTCTGCCAGTCAGTGGTTCTGGCGTGGTGATGTCACCTTCCAGTCGGGTACGAGCCACAGAATGTCATGTTGCATGGCTCACTCCTTGACCTCATGCCCCGTAAAGTGAGTCCCCTGACCAGAATCTATGTAGGTCCGCAAGCCATATCCAGTCCCCTTCACCTGAAGCCCTTGTATAGTAGCAAGCTGCATAGCTCCTGCCACCGGGTAGGCAAACACAACTCCCCTAATAGAATCCACTGCGGTGAGTGAGTATCTCTTTCCCTGGTTTAGGGGCAGGGGCCCTATGTTGACCATATGGTCACAAATTATTTGGTGTACAATGCTTACAATCTTACAAGAATTTGCGTACCTCCCTGCGGGTTCCTTCCCACCCTGGTCCCCAGCAGGCTCGATACGTGGCCCCCACCCCGCTATGAGCTAGTGCCTCATGTACCCCCTGGATGGCGTTGGTGGGCCGTACCTCCCGCAATTTCATGAGCGCGTCTGCCTCCACATTCCCGGGGGTCCCCCGGTGAGCTGGCACAGGGTACATGGTGGGGGGGGCCTCCGGGGCTCTTAATATTTGGACGATGTCATGCCACATCTCTTTTCCCATTCCTCTCCCCGTGCTACCATCCACCCCTTGGCTTCCCACAGCCCCCAACCATGAGGCTAGGCTGCTGTATAGAGCCCACGAGTCGTTTGCCTTGACATATACATCAGGGTGTGTGGATAGAAGCATCCATACTGCCCTGAGTTCAGGCCATTGGCTGGACTGACGGAACCCTTCTTCCCAGAGGATGGTATCCGTACTTGGGTTCCCTTTGGCTGACCCCTCAGCATACCATGTACCAGTTGCCAGCGTCCCCTCCCCATTGTCCACGGGCCAGTTCTCGCAAATTGGTACTGAGGGGATTGAGGGAGGGGTCCCGGGTCCTCAAATATCACCACCACCAATACACACTCGGGTACTGCGGTGATGAGTACCTGATAGGCTGCGGGGGGGCATCCGGCCCACACCCAATCGGAGGGTGGTTCTCACGGCGGAGACAGAGCCCGCAAAATCCTTCTATCCACATCCGGGAGCCCGTGAATTTTCTAGGGTCCCCATGTATAAGGATGACTTCTGCACAGTTGTCCACAAAAGTGAGGGTGGACTGAATATTCAAAGGACTCCAGTAAATGGTCAGAGTAACGTATGGCCTCCGATCCCCTCCGATTGACCTGACCTGAAGGGAGGGGCCTTGGCCACTTCCCTATGGCTGGTCTCTCCATTCGTTCAGGTCAGGGTACAGCGATGCAGAAGACATCACCAGGGACTGAGTGAATGGGCCTCTTTTTTTGTCGTCCGTTGACAATTTTGGGTGCTTCAGCTGTGGGTTTGCCTTCCCCTGTGGTATACCTCTGATCCTTAAGTAATTCTTTCCACAGGGCGAACAGCACAGTGTTTGTCTGCTTATCTATCTTTTCTTGTTTGGTCCCGGCCGCTATTAAATCCCTCCACATTTGGCATCGGGGTCCCTTCTGTATTGCACCTTCCGGAGTGACGGGTTTTGTCGGGGCCACCCCTGGAATCCTGCTAGTCTTTGGAATCAGCCCCTTCAGATTCCCCAAGTCCTGTATAAGATCTATGACAGGCTTGCCCATCTTTTCCTCAACTAGAGGCCTCACATTCCCTGCATGTTTGCGGGGGCGCCGACTGGCGGAGTTCACTGAGCAATCCGGAATTCAAGGGTCCTGCATTGGGGCTATAATCTCCCGCGGCATATATTTGCTGTCTCATCCCAACCTTCTCAATAACATGCATGCCCCTTCTATATCCACCCAATCTTCTGGTTCAGCGGGTAGCTGGTCCGGAGTGGCCCACGTGTCGGCCACTACCCAGTCCATTAGGGAATGGTTACCCTTGTTGGCCTGACCCACCTTCAACTGCTGCCTTACGTGGGGGGTAGATGCTACTCCAGCTAGTTTAGCTACTTCCTCATTGCTCAGTGGAAAGAGTACGGGCTTGGGAGTCAGAGGACATGGGTTGCTTGGGAGTCAGAGGTCATGGGTTCTAATCCCGGCTCTGCCGCATGTCTACTGTTTGACTTCGGGCAAGTCACTTAATTTCTCTATGCCTCAGTTACGTCATCTGTAAAATGGGTATTACGACTCTGAGCCCCACGTGGGACAACCTAATCACCTTCTATTCCCCCCAGTGCTGAGAACAGTGTTTCTCACATAGTAAGCGCTTAACAAATACCATTCTTCTTCTTCTTCTTCTTCTTCTTCTTATTATTATTATTATTATTATTATTATTATTATTATTATTATTATTATTATTATTATTATTCCTGTGCTCTTAACATAATCCCGTCACCTCCCTGGTCCCAGCATCGGGCCATCCAGGACAGCAGCGTTTCTCGAGGCTGCTGCCTGTATTGCCTGTGGACCTCCATCAATTCCAATGGCCAATCAGGCCATGTGGCCAAAGGAGGGAGGGTGGCCTGTCGGCTCGGGACATAAAGACTTCTGGGAGTCGTAGTCTGACGCTCTCTCTTAAGGGTGGTCACCTCTGCCTAAGGAAATACCACCGCCAAGGCTCATTCCGTCTGGGACCGCAGCCATTGGCCGGAGCGTGGAAGGCGCGGATGCCAGTTGCTAAGCCTGTTTTCCGATGGAGAATGATAGTAACTAGTGGATTTATTAAGTACTTGCTACCCCTGCCCGTGAGGTGTAGTGTAGAAAACACAGGAACCCGAAACTCGCTCCAAACCTGGAGTATCAGTTGAGCTCCGATATAATACTCCAGAGTTGCCACAAGAGGGCAGCTGCCCAGCTTCATCTGGCCCCGGCCGGCTCCTTTGGATTCCCAGAGCCCCTCCGCCTTCCAAACAACCTCGCATACCCGTTAAGAAGCAGCGAGGCGAGTTGGGATGTGGCAGACCTGGAACCAAATCCCGGTTTTGACGCTTTTGTGCTGTGGGACCTTAGCCAAGGCACTTTGTAATCTGTGTGCCTCAGCTGCCACACCTGTAACCCTGAGGATGAACCATCTGTTAACCCTCTTCCGCAGGCTGGGAACCCCCACTGTGGGAGGCAGGCTGCTTCTGCTCTGGTCGTACGGCCCGCACACCAGCGAGTGGCCAAGTGTAATTGCTTAACCAACAGCACTGCGAGAAGGTGGAGGCAACAGAATCCATCCCAGGCAGCCTCCCTGCCAATCCCCCCTGTTCGCATTGGAAGGGAACGTGGGGTGGCGCATCGGGCAACAGTGCCTTCCAGGAGTCGTAGTATGATGCTGGCTCTTGACTGGCGTTCACCTCCACCTCACGAACTACCAGTCCCATCGTGTCCCTGGTCGGGGCCAGAGGTTATGGGTCAGCAGGAAGGCGCCGGCAGCGGTTGTTTAGAATGTTTTCCAATTGAGATTGATGGTAATTATGGTATTTTCTAAGTGTTTACTACCACTTCCTGTGAGGTGTAACGCAGAGAACACAGAAACCACAAACTCGGTCCAAATCTGGCTCCTTTCCTCCCATTTACTCACTGGAGAATTTACCACACAACCAACCGCCAACGCACTGAGCGGCCCCATGCACTGAAGGTCGGTCCCTTAAATTGGGAGGGGTTTTTATACATCAATTAATTGGCACAGATCCGTTCCCCCCAGTCTATGCAGCTGTCCTTGGCCCTCCCCAAGATGCTCCCACAGGAGCGAACCCTCATTAGTACCCGGCGCTGCCCGTCGGATCCCCTGAAGCCAAGACCAGTCACTGACCTAGTCAATCATACCCTTTCGGGAGGGTTCTTTGGAAGCTCGAGGCCCAAAGACTTCTGGCAGTCGTACTCAGATGGTCTCCCTAGATAGCAATCGCCAACGCCTACCGAATCACAATTTCCGTCGTGCCCCACGCCCTGTGTTGTAGCCGTTGGGGGGCTTGCAGCAGACTCGGGTAGCCGATATTCAGCCTGGAAAATGGCGATTTTGTGCAGCGCTGCAGCCACGCTGATCTTTGGCCTGCAACCCCCAGCCCCTCTGCCCTTCCGTCTATAGCCGCAAATAATTATTTACTATTGGTGTCTGTCGTCCCCCACTCCCCAACCCCTACTGGAGACTGAAGGCTCATTGTGTCCAGGGAATGTGTCTCTTTGTTGGGTTGTAGTCCCGCCAAATCTGAGTACCGTGCTTGACGCACAGAACGCACTCAATCAACACGATTCCTCGATCGGTCGATCGATTGAGTCAAACACAACACCAAAATTCAGACATGTAAGGCAGGAAGAAAAGTCGTATGATTTACAGTGATGCGAAAGGAAAGCAGCTGGATCTGGTGGAGAGATCTCTAATTCCCACTCTTGACTATGTCACCCTGTGGGCAAGTCGCCTTTCTGTAAATGACTGCTTGTTTCATTTTTTTCTTTCCTTCTTTATTTATTTCTGTATATTAAGGTCTGTCTCTCCCTCTAGACTGTGAGCTCACCGTGGGTAGGGATAGTGTCTGTTTACTGTTATAGGGTACTCTCGCCAGCTCTGAAGGAAGTGCTTGGAATACAGTAAGCGCTCAATCAATTCTATTGAATGAATGAAGGAAGGAAGGAATAAATGAATTAATTTTCGGGGTCTCACTTACCTCATCCATAAAACGAGAAGGGGAAGACTGTGAGTCCCATGTGGGACAGGAGTGCGTCCAACCAGAAAAACTTGAATTTACCTCATCTCCGAGGATAGTACCTGGCATGTAGCCAGGGCTTATAAAGAAATATCAGTAGAAGAAAAAACAAAGAGACCAATAAAGAAGTGGGTTCTGCGACAGGGTTCGAATTGGAAGGGAAGGAGGACGGTTTTGGACCTGTGTAGTTGGAGGTGTCGGAGGGCCCTAGTACACACTGTCCCTGGCCCAAGGAACTGGACAATGTAGATGGGAGGAGGGACAAAAATATACTTTCCCAGTAGAAGGACGTCATAGAGGATGACGAAGTACAAAAGGAATGAAGCATCGGTTGAGGGCTGATGTAATACTCCAGAGTTGCCATAAGAGGGCAGCTGACCGGCTTCATCTGGCCCCGGCCGGCTTCGCTGGATTCCCAGAGCTCCGTCGCCATCGAAACAACCTCGCACACCCCTCGAGAAGCAGCGAACCGACTTGGAAAGGGCGCAGGGCTGTGATGTGGCAGACCTGGAACCAAGTTCCGGTGGCGGTACTTTCGCGCTGTGTGACACTTTGGTAAAGACACTTTGGAACCTGTGCACCTCAGCTGCCACGCTTGGGAACCTGAGAATGAACTCTCTTCCACAGGATGCGAGACCCGATGGGTGACGCAACCTGCCTCTGCTCCGTGCCGACAGTCCCCACACCCGCGATTGTCCATGAATGATGGCTGAACCAACATCACTTCGATACTGCGGGTAAACTGGGACAAGCCCAGGCACCAGGACCCAGCCAATCGGGTCGTGTGGCCAGGGGAGGGAGGGAGGCGAGGCATCCGGGGCACAAAGACTTCTGAGAATCGTACTCTGACACTGGTTCTTAAGAGAATCAGTAAACCCCAATAAATAACCGCTCAATAAATACGATTGATTGAAGAGTGGTCACCTCCGCCTAAAGAATAATAATAACAATGATGGCATTTCTTAAGCGCTTACTATGTGCAAAGCACTATTCTAAGCGCTGGGGAGGATGCAAGTTGATTAAGTTGTTCCACGTGGGGCTCACAGTCTTGAGCGCTATTTTACAGATGAGGGAACTGATGCCCAGAGAAGTTAAGTGACTTCCCCAAAGTCACACAGCTGACAAGTGACGGTCCTTGGATATGAACCCATGACCTCTGACTCCCAAGTCCGTGCTCTTTCCACTGAGCCACGCTGCTTCTCGTAAGAGCTAACAACCCAAGGTTCCCCTCAGCAGGGACCGCGGCCATCGGATGGAGCTCCAAATGAGGTGTAGCGTGGTGTAGCGAAGAGAACACAGAGACCCCAAACTTGCTCCAAATCAAGCATCTTTAATCCCATTCCCTCCTGGGAGAGTTTACCACACAACCAATGGTTGTGAACAATGGCTCAGAACACTGAGCGGCCCCACGAACGGAGGGCGGGCCTCTTACAAGGGCGGGGTTTTACATCACCTTTTCAGTGGCATAATCCCGTTCTGAGCTGTTCCAAGCAGCTGCCCTTGGCCCTTCCCAAGATCCTCCCACAGGACCAAACCCTGATTAGTTTCCCCACCTCGCTCCGTCGGGTTCCCATGTAGCCCAGCCCAGGTAACCACCTAGACATCCAGACCTTGTAATGGGGGTTTCAGTAGCGGCTCAAAGCCCAAAGTCTTTCACTCGCTTTGGACAGCTTTCGTCTCTGCCTACCGAAATACCAGTCCCCTCGTTCCTCTCGAAAGGGCTCACATCCGACCCGGAGGAGGCGCGCAGAAGCTGCCTGAAGCTGATATTCACCTTGGCAAATGGCCGAGTTGCACGGAGCTGCGTCCACGCTGAGGTCCTCTGAGCCCCTTCCCACCAACCCCAGCCCCCTAGCACTTCCGTCTACACCAGTAATCCAATTGTTCCTATAGGTGTCTCTCACTCCCTGGACACTGAATGCTCCAGGTGGCCAAGGAATGTGTCTGTCATATTGTTGTGTTGCCTGCCCCAAGAGCTTAGGTCAGAGGTCTACACGCAGATTGCATTCAATCAACACGATTGAGCGACTGACTGACTGATTGAGTCAAGCACCCCCCGCCCCAAAGAAACACGCTTTTGGAACAGGAAGTAAAGTGATATGATATAGTGCGATGGAATGTTGCCAATTTGTACTTCCCAAGCGCTTAGTACAGTGCTCTGCACATAGTAAGCGCTCAATAAATACGATTGATGATGATGATGGGAAAGGAAAGCACTTTGATCTAGTGAATAGAGCTCTAAGACCAGCCCTTAGCAAGGTGACCCTGTGAGTATGTCACTGTATGTCACTTACGTGTAATTTACGCGTTTCTTTCCTTCCTTTTCCCTTTCTCCCTTTCCTTCTCCCTTTCTCCCTTTCAGCCTTTCTCCCTTTCTTTCATTCTTTCTCCCTTTCACCCTTTCTCCCTTTCTTTCATTTCTTTCTCCCTTTCACCCTTTCTCCCTTTCTTTCATTCTTTCTTTATTTCACCCTTTCTCCCTTTCAGCCTCCTCTCCGATCTCCCATGCTCCTGTCTCTTCCCAATTCAATCCATACTTCACGCCGCTGCCCGGATCGTCTTTGTGCAGAAACGTTCTGGGCATGTTACTCCCCTCCTCAAAAACCTCCAGTGGCTACCAATCAACCTATGCATCAGGCAAAAAGTCCTCACCCTCGGCTTCAAGGCTCTCCATCACCTCCCTTCTCTCCTTCTACAGCCCAGCCCGCACCCTCAGCTCCTCCGCCGCTGATCTCCTCACCGTGCCTCGTTCTCGCCTGTCCCGCCGTCGACCCCCGGCCCACGTCCTCCCCTTGGCCTGGAATGCCCTCCCTCCGCACATCCGCCAAGCTAGCTCTCTTCCTCCCTTCAAAGACCTACTGAGAGCTCACCTCCTCCAGGAGGTCTTCCCAGACGGAGCCCCCTCCTTTCTCTCCCCCTCCTCCCCCTCCCCATCCCTCCGCCTTTCCGCCTTCCCCTCCCCACAGCACCTGTATGTATGTATATATGTTCGTACGTATTTATTACTCTGTTTATTTGTTTTTCTTGTACATATTGACTATTATATTTATTTTATTTTGTTAATATGTTTTGTTTTTTTGTCTGTCTCCCCCTTCTAGACTGTGAGCCCGCTGTTGGGTAGGGATCGTCTCTATATGTTGCCAACTTGTACTTCCCAAGCGCTTAATACAGTGCTCTGCACACAGTAAGCGCTCAATAAATATAATTGAATGAATGCATAAAAGAACTAGACTAAGTCCAGAAAATCATCTCTTACAGACAAGCTCGTCTCTAGACTGTAAGCTTGTTGTGGGCAGGGAACTTGTCTGTTTATTGTTATATTGCACTCTCCCAAGTGCTTACTACTCAAAGGTAACCAATGATCTCCTTCTTGCCACATCTAACGGCTCCTACTCTGTTCTAACCCTCCTCGACCTCTAAGCTGCCTTCGAAACTGTCTCCTCAACACGCTATCCATCCTTGTCTTCACAGACTCCGTCCTCTCCTGGTTCTCCTCTTATCTCTCCAGACGTTCATTCTCACTCTCATCATCATCATCATCATCAATCGTATTTATTGAGCGCTTACTATGTGCAGAGCACTGTACTAAGCGCTTGGGAAGTACAAATTGGCAACATATAGAGACAGTCCCTACCCAACAGTGGGCTCACAGTCTAAAAGGGGGAGACAGAGAACAAAACCAAACATACTAACAAAATAAAATAAATACAATAGATATGTACAGATAAAATAAATAAATAAATAAATAGAGTAAAAAAAAATATGTACAAACATATATACATATATACAGGTGCTGTGGGGAAGGGAAGGAGGTAAGATGGGGGGATGGAGGGGGGACGAGGGGGAGAGGAAGGAAGGGGCTCAGTCTGGGAAGGCCTCCTGGAGGAGGTGAGCTCTCAGTGGGGCCTTGAAGGGAGGAAGAGAGCTAGTTTGGTGGATGGGAAGAGGCAGGGCATTCCAGGCCCGGGGGATGACGTGGGCCGGGGGTCGGTGGCGGGACAGGCAAGAGCGAGGTACGGTGAGGAGATCAGCGGTGGAGGAGCGGAGGGTGCGGACTGGGCTGTAGAAGGAGAGAAAGGAGTTGAGGTAGGAGGGGGCGAGGTGATGGACAGCCTTGAAGCCCAGGGTGAGGAGTTTCTACCTCATGCGCAGATTGATTGGTAGCCACTGGAGATTTTTGAGGAGGGGAGTGATATGCCCAGAGCGTTTCTGGACAAAGATAATCCGGGCAGCAGCATGAAGTATGGATTGAAGTGGAGAGAGACATGAGGATGGGAGATCAGAGAGAAGGCTGATGCAGTAGTCCAGACGGGATAGGATGAGAGCTTGAATGAGCAGGGTAGCAGTTGGGATGGAGAGGAAAGGGCGGATCTTGGCAATGTTGTGGAGCTGAGACCGGCAGGTTTTGGTGACGGCTTGGATGTGAGGGGTGAATGAGAGAGCAGAGTCGAGGATGACACCAAGGTTGCGGGTTTGTGAGACGGGAAGGATGGTACTGCCGTCAACAGAGATGGGAAAGTCAGGGAGAGGGCAAGGTTTGTGAGGGAAGACAAAGAGTTCAGTCTTCGACATGTTGAGCTTTAGGTGGCGGGCAGACATCCAGATGAAGATGTCCTGAAGGCAGGAGGAAATGCGAGCCTGGAGAGAGGGGGAGAGAGCAGGGGCAGAGATGTAGATCTGGGTGTCATCAGCGTAGAGATGATAGTTGAAGCTGTGGGAACGAATGAGGTCACCAAGGGAGTGCGTGTAGATCGAGAACAGAAGGGGACCAAGCACTGAACCTTGGGGAACCACCACAGTGAGAGAATGGGAGGGGGAGGAGGAGCCTGCAAAAGAGACTGAGAAAGAACAACCGGAGAGATAAGAGGAGAACCAGGAGAGGACGGAGTCTGTGAAGCCAAGGTCAGATAGCGTGTTGAGAAGAAGCGGGTGGTCCGCAGTGTCAAAGGCAGCTGAGAGGTCGAGGAGGATTAGGACAGAGTAGGAGCCGTTGGATTTGGCAAGCAGGAGGTCATTGGTGACCTTTGAGAGGGCAGTTTCCGTGGAATGTAGGGGACGGAAGCCAGACTGGAGGGGGTCGAGGAGAGAGTTGTTCTTGAGGAATTCTAGGCAGCGAGTGTAGACAACTCGTTCAAGGATTTTGGAAAGGAATGGTAGGAGGGATATGGTAGGATAAATAGAAAGTGAGGTGGGGTAAAGAGAGGGTTTTTTTAGGATGGGAGAGACATGGGCATATTTGAAGGCAGAGGGGAAGGAACCAGTGGAGAGTGAGCGGTTGAAAATGGAAGTTAAGGAGGGGAGAAGGGTTGGAGCGAGAGATTTCATGAGATGAGAGGGAATGGGGTCAGAAGCACAGGTGGCCGGAGTAGCACTTGAGAGGAGGGAGGAGAGCTCCTCTGAGGACACTGCTGGGAAGGATGGGAGAGTAGCAGAGAGTGTTGAGAGCCGGGGGGATGGAGAAGGGGGGGAAGAGACTTTGGGGAGGTTGGACCTGATGGATTTAATTTTGTTAATGAAGTAGGAGGCCAGATCGTTGGGGGTGAGGAAAGGAGGAGGGGGAGGAACCCGGGTCCTGAGAAGGGAGTTGAGTGTACTGAAGAGCTGGCGGGGGTGATGGTCATGGGTGTCAATAAGGGAGGAGAAATAGTTTTGTCTGGCAGAGGAGAGGACTGAGTTAAGGCAGGAAAGGATAAACTTGAAGTGAACGAGGTTGGCATGGTGTTTAGACTTTCGCCAGCAGCGTTCGGCAGCTCGAGCATAAGAGCGAAGGAGGCGGACAGTGGCAGTGACCCAGGTCTGTGGGTTAGTGGTGCGATAGCGGCGAAGGGAAAGGGGAGCGAGTCAGTCTAGCTGAGTAGAAAGGATAGAGTTGAGAGCAGTAATCTGATCATCAAGACTGGGTAGAGAGGAGAGGGCGGCGAGGTGGGGTGTGAGGCGCTCCGAAAGATGGGTGGGGTCCAGAGAGCGGAGATCTCTGTGAGGGAGTAATACGGATTTACAGGGGAAAGGAGTGTGAGTGAGGCAGCAGGTGAGAAGATTATGATCAGAGAGAGGGATTTCAGAGTTGGTGAGAGTGGACACAGTGCAGCGATAGGAGATGATGAGGTCGAGGGTATGACCAAGTTGGTGAGTGGGTGAGGTGGGGTTGAGGAAGAGGTTGGCAGCATCAAGGAGAGATAGAAGTCAGGCGGCAGAGGAGTCGTTAGGGATATCCATGTGGATATTGAAGTCTCCGAGGATCAGAGTCGGCATGGAGAAGGAGAGAAGGAAGGTGAGGAAGGGGTCAAAGTCGTTAAAGTAGATGGAAGTGGGGCCCGGAGGGCTGTAGATGACCGCTACAAGAATCTGGAGGGGATGGTAGAGGCGAATAATGTGGGCTTCAAATGAAGGGAAGGAAAGGGAAGGGGGAGGAGGGATAGTGCGATATCGACATTGGGGGGCGAGAAGGAAACCGACATCTCCTCCTTTTCCGTTGAGTCTGGGGGAATGGGAGAAGAAGAGGCCTGCACTGCAGAGAGCAGCAGAAGAGACCGTGTCGTCTGGAGACAGCCAAGTTTCAGTTAGGGCGAGGAGGAGTAGAGAGCTGGAAAGGAAGAGGTCCAGGATGAAAGGGATCTTACTTAAAACGGAGCGGGGGTTCCAGAGGCCACACTTGGCAGTAGCTGTCGAGGGAGAGGAGGGAGGGGGAAGGGTGCGAGGGGTGGGGAGGGTTTGGATTGGGATGAGTTAGCGGGGGCCTGAGCGGGGAGAGGGGGAAGGGGGGTGGCGATGGGAGAGGAGAACTGGGATGGGGTGGGGGCGGGGAGAAGGGGAGGGAGGGGGCCGGGAGGGAGGAGCGGAGGGCTGGCGCTGGTACAGAGGAATCCTTGGTAGGGGGTGATGGGGAGTGGTCTTTGTGGGGGAGAGGGAGGGAAAAAGCTGGGTGGGAGAGGGGAAGGGGAAGGTGAGGAATGGGAATGGCAGTTGGGAGCTAGGGAATTGAAAGTTCATGGTGAGGTCAGCAGGGCGAGTGACAGTACGGTGGGAGGTTAACAATTGAAATGCGGAAGCAATAAAACAGTAGCAATGATATAAGTAGGCGATGGCATCACAGGGTGTAGTTAAACAATCAATATGCTATGGCAATAATAAAATTGGCAGATAATGATGTCACAGAGAGCAGATACAAAATATTAAGTGCTGGAGTAGGGTGGGCCTGTTAAGGGGGGTCAGGAAGCAGAGATACCTGGGGAGAGGAGCGGACAGTCAACTAGCATGGGAGGGCTGAGGAGGTGCGAATGAGGTTGTCGTTAATGTAACATGGTGCTAACGAGGGCTTTTTACCTGGGGGCGGGGGGGAGAGTCAGTCAGGACCGGACTGGGAAGGGGGGGATGAGGGGCACTTTAAGGAATGTCGCCTAAGTGGGGGGGGGGGTGGAAGCAGGGGGGGCGTCTTGTGGGGGCGCTGCGATGGCGGGCAGGCCTCTCGGGAACGGAGTCCCGGGCGTCAATGACGGCGTTCTGAGGAGAGGAGCCTTCCGGGAGCAGCAAGGCCGCGCGGTGTGATGGCGGGCGGGCGGGCAGGCCTCTCGGGATCGGAGTCCCGGGCGTCTATGGCGGCGCTCTGAGGAGAGGAGCCTTCCGGGAGCGGCAAGGTCGCGTGGTGTGATGGCGGGCGGGCGGGCCTCTCGGGAACGGAGTCCCGGGCGTCTATGGCGGCGCTCTGTGGAGAGGATCCTTCCGGGAGCAGCAAGGCCGCGCAAAGGTCCTTTGCGGCCTCCTCCTCCCTCTCCCATCCTCTTACTGTAGGGGCTCCTCAAGGGTCAGTTCTTGGTCCCCTTCTGTTCTCTATCTACACTCACTCCCTTGGTGAACTCATTCACTCTCACGGCTTCAACTATCATCTCTACGCTGATGACACCCAAGTCTACATCTCTACCCCTGCTCTCTCTCCCTCCCTTCACGCTCGGGTCTCCTCCAGACTTCAGAACATCTCCATCTGGATGTCTGCCCGACATCTAAAACTCAATATGTCCAATACTGAACTCCTTATCTTCCCTCCCAAACCCTGCCCTCTCCCTCACTTTCCCTTCACTATTGACGGCACTAGCATCCTTCCCGTCTCACAAGCCCACAACCTTGGTGTCATCCTCGACTCTGCCCTCTCGTTCACCCCTCACATCCTATCTGTCACCAAACACTGCCGGTCTCACCTCCGCAACATCGCCAAGATCAGCCCTTTCCGCTCCATCCGAACCACTACCCTGCTGGTTCAATCTCTCATCCTATCCTGACTGGATTACTGCATCAGCTTCCTCTCTGATCTCCCATCCTCTCTCCCCACTACAATCTATGCTTCACGCTGCTGCCCGGATCATCTTTGTGAAGAAACACTCTGGGCATGTTACTCACCTCCTCAAAAATCTCCAGCGGCTTCCTGTCAACCGACGCATCAAACAAAAACTCTTCACTCTTGCCTTCAAGGCTTTCCGTCACCTCGTCCCCTCCTACCTCACCTCCCTTCTCTCCTTCTACAGCCAAACCCGCACCCTCTAATCCTCTTCCGCTAACCTGCTCACTATACGTCGTTCTCGCCTGCCCCTCCGTCGACCCCCGGCCCACGTCCTCCCGCTGGCCTGGAATGCCCTCTCCCCCCACATCCTCCAAGCTAGCTCTCTTCCTACCTTCAGACCCTACTGAGTGCTTACCTCCTCCAGGAGGCCTTCCCAGACTGAACCCCCTTTTTCCTCTCTTCCTCCTCACCCCCCAGCCCTACCTCCTTCCTTCCCCACTGCACCTGTATATATGTTTGTACAGATTTATCACTCTAATTATTTTACTTGTACATATTTACTATTCTATTTATTTTGTTCATGATGTGCACATAGCTATAATTCATTTGTTCTTATGATTTTGACACCTGTCCACGTGTTTTGTTTTGTTGTTTGTCTCCCCCTTCTAGATTGTGAGCCCGTTGTTGGGTAAGGACCGTCTCTATATGTTGCCAACTTGTACTTCCCAAGCGCTTAGTACAGTGCTCTGCACACAGTAAGCGCTCAATAAATACGATTGAATGAATGAATGAATGAATGGCAAAATTGCTTCTTCATCCTTATTGACACCCATGCCCCTTGCCCTCACCAGTTATTCCAGATGTTTAACTCCCTCTTCAAACCCTCAGCTCCCTGTCTCCCCCATTCCTCGCCCCCAAAGACCTGGCCGCCTACTTTATTGAGGTAACTGAAACCTTCAGGCATGGTCTCCCTAAAACTTCCCTGCCCCTCCTCAGTCCTTCCTCATTACTGACCCTTCTTCAACTCTCCCATCTTTTCTGTCAGCATCTCAAAAAGAGGTCTCCTGCTTTCTTTCAAAATCGACCCCTTCCACGTGTGCATACAACTCTATCCCTTCACACCTTTTCAAAACACCTGCCCCGTCCCTTGTCCCTCTCTAACTGCCAACCTCAACTATTCACTCTCCAGTATCCTAAAAAAAGTCTCTTGACCCCACGTCTCTATCCAATTATCGTCCCAACTCTTTCCTTCTATTTGTCTTCAAAACCATTGAGAAAGTGATTTAAATCTGCTATCTCAAGTTCTTCTTCTCCAATTCTTTCTCCTTGAACCCCCTCAAATTTAGCTTCCATTCCCTTCACTCCACAGAAATTGCCCTCTTAAAGGTCACCAGTGAGGTACTTATTTCCAAATCCATTGACTTTTACTCCATCCTAATCCTCCGAGACCTCTCAGATACTTTCAATACTGGAGAACTTCGCCTTCTGTAAACATTATCCAACCTCAGCTTCACTGACACTGTCCTCTTCTGGTTCTCCTCCTCGCTCTCTAGCTGCTCATTCTCAATCTCTTTCATGAGCGCCTTCTCTGCCTCCCACCCCCTAATCGTTGTGGCAGGGTGGGGGCGGGTCCCTCAAGGTGCCGTTTTGGGTCTTCTTCTGTTTTCCATCTATACCCATTCCCTTGGAGAACTCCTTAGCTCCCATGGCTTCAACCTCCACATCAATGTGGATGATTCCCAAATCTACATCTCCAGCTCTGATCACTCTCCCTCTCTTCAGTCTCACATTTCCTCCTGCCTTCAAGACATCTATACTTGGTTATCCCATCATCACTTCAAACAGACATCATCATTCCTCTCAAACCTTGTCCTCCCCCTGACTTTTCCATCATTTTGTAGATGCCACACAGTTTCTCATTCAGCTCACATAGTCAATCCATCACTAGGCCTCGGTCTAAAGTTAAGGTTAGATTTCAGGTTAGGGATAGAGTATCAGATGGGGTAGGGTTAGGGTTAAGTTTAGGGGTAAGTCTAAGGCTAGGCCTAGGGATAAGTTTAAGGTTAAGGTGATAGGGTTAGGGTTAGCGTTAGGGTTAAAATTAGGGTCAGTGATAGGGCAAGGGTTAGGGCTAGGGCTAGGTTTGTGGATAGGATTAGGTTTATTGTTAGAGTTAGGATTAGGTTAGGGTTAGGGTTAAGGTTAGGTCTATTGCTCTGGTAAGTGTTAGAGATAGGTATACAATTAGGGTTAGGGTTAGGGTTGGGTTAGGTTTAAGGCTAAGGCTAGGGTTAGGGATAGAGATGTGGCTAGGAGTATTATAGATTTAGAGTAAGGAAAAGGGTTAGTTTTAGAGTAAAGTTTAAGGATATAGCTCAGGTAAGTGTTGTGGTTAGGGCTGAGCTAAGGTTTAGGGTTAGGGCTCTGGATATTCATTCGTTCATTCATTCAATCGTACTTATAGAGCGCTTACTGTGTTCAGAGCACTGTACTAAGCACTTGGGAAGTACAAATCGGCAACATATCGACACAGTCTTCTAGACTGTGAGCCCATTGTTGGGTAAGGACCGTCTCTATATGTTCCCAACTTGTACTTCCCAAGCACTTAGTACAGTGCTCTGCACACAGTAAGCGCTCAATAAATACGATTGAATGAATGAATGAATGAATGAACATATAGAGATGGTCCCTATGCAACTACGGGCTCACAGTCTAGAAGGGGGAGACAAACAACAAAACAAATCAAGTAGACAAGTGTCAATGCTATCAGAAGAAATAGAATTATAGCTGTATACGCATCATTAATAAAATAAATATAGTAAGTAGGTACAAATCAAATAGAGTAATAAATGTGTAGAAATATATACAAGTGTTGTGGGGAGGGGAGAGGGCAGGGGGAGGGGGGCGATGGGGAGGGAAGAAGGAGCAGGGGAGGAAAAACGGGGGACTCAGTCTGGGAAGGCCTCCTGGAGGAGGTGAGCCCTCAGTAGGGCTTTGAAGGGAGAAAGAGAGCTAGTTTGGCAGATTTGAAGAGGCCAGAGGAAGAACGAGGGCCAGGGATCGACAGAGGGACAGATGAGAAAGAGGCACAGTGAGAAGGATAGCGGCAGAGGAGTGGAGTGTGCGGGCTGGGCTGGAGAATGAGAGAAGGTAGGTGAGGTAGGAGGGGGAGAAGTGATGGAGAGCTTTGAAGCCGAAAGTGAGGAGTTTCTGCTTGATTCGAAGTTTGACAGGGAACCACTGGAGATTTTTGAGGAGAGGAGTGACATGTCCAGAGCATTTCTGTACAAAGATAATCTGGGCAGCAGAGTGAAATATAGACTGAAGCGGGGTGAGACAGGAGGATGGGAGATTAGAAAGGAAGCTGATGCAGTCATCCAGTCGGGATAGGATGAGAGACTGAACCAACAAGGTAGCGGTTTGGATGGAGAAGAAAGGGCGGATCTTGGCGATGTTTTGGAGGTGAGTCCGGCAGGTTTTTGTGACTGAGTGGATGTGTGGGGTGCCTGAGAGAGCGGAGTTAAGGATGACAACAAGGTCTGGGCATGTGAGACAGGAAGGATGGTAGTGCCTTCTACAGTGATGGGAAAGTCACGGAGAGGACAGGGTTTGGGAGGGAAGATACAGAGCTCAGTCTTTGACATATTGAGTTTTAGATGGTGGGCAGACATCCAGATGGAGATGTTCTGAAGGGAGGAGGAGAGACGAGCCTGGAGGGAGGGAGAGAGAGCAGGGGTGGAGATGTAGGTTTTCGTATGATCAGAGTAGAGATGGCAGTTGAAGCCGTGGGAGCGAATGAGTTCACCAAGGGAGTGAGTATAGATAGAGAACAGAAAGGGACCAAGTACTAACCCTTGAGGAACTCCTAAAGTAAGGAGATGGGAGGGGGAGGAGGAGCACGCGAATGAGACTGAGAATGAATGGCCGGAGAGATAAGAGGAGAACCAGGAGAGAATGGAGTCTGTGAAGCCAAGATTGGATAGCGTGTTGATGAGAAGGGGGTGGCCCACAGTTTCGAAGGCAACTGAGAGGTCGATTTGGATTGGGATAGAGATAGCCATTGGATTTGGCAAGAAGGAGGTTACCAAGACCTTTGAATGTGCAGTTTCGGTGGAGTGTAAGGGACGGAAGCCAGATTGCAGGCAGTCTAGGAGAGAGTTGGAGTTGTGGAATTCGAGGCAGCGAGTGTAGACGACTCGTTCTAGGAGTTTGTAAAGGAAGGGTAGGAGGGAGATAGGGCGATAACTAGAAGAGGCAGTGAGGTCAAGAGAGGGCTTTTTTAGGATGGGGGAGACCTGGGCATGTTTGAAGGCAGAGGGGAAGAAACCAGTGGAGAGTGAGAGGTTAAAGATGGTTGTTAAAGAGGGGAGGAGGGAAGGGGCGAGAGTTTTCCAAAGATGAGAGGGAATGGGGTCCGAAGCACAGGTGAATGCGGTGGCACTTAAGAGGAGTGAGGAAATCTCATCTGAAGATACTGCTGGGAAGAATGGGAGAGTAGCAGAGAGGGTTGAGAGGTGGGGGGATGGAGTGGGGGAGAAGTAACTTTGGGGAGCTCAGACCTGATGGCGTGAATTTTACTAAAGAAGTAGTAGGCCAGATCTTGGTGAAGGATGGAGGAGGGGGAGGAACAGGGGGCCTGAGGAAGGAGGAACAGCTGGCGGGGCTGACGGGCATGGTTGTCAATAAGGGAAGAAAAACAGTTTTGCCTGGCAGAGATGAAGGCAGAGTTAAGGCAGCAGGAAAGGATAAACTTAAAGTTAACAGGTTTGGCTTGTTGTTTAGACCTTCGCCAGCAGCGTTCATCAGCTAGCACATATGAGCGAAGGGGGTTGACAGTGGCAGTTATCCAAGGCTGTGGGTTAGTGGTACGAGAGCGGCGAAGGAAAAGTAGAGCGAGCGAGTTGAGTACAGAAGGTGGAGTTGAGAGCAGTAATCTGGTGGACACTAGTGGGTTGAGAGGTTAGGGAGGTGAAGTGGGGTGTGTCGCACTAAGAGAAATGGATGGTGTCGAGAGAGCAGAGGTTTCTGTGGGGCATTAAAGGTCACCAATGACCTCCTGCTTGCCAGATCCAACGGTTTATACTCTATCCTAATCCTCCTCGACCTCTCAGCTGCCTTCAACACCACCCCCTTCTCCTCAACACGCTATCCGACCTTGGCTTCACAGACTCCGTCCTCTCCTGGTTCTCCTCTTATCTCTCCGGTCGTTCATTCTCAGTCTCTTTTGCAGGCTCCTCGTCCCCCTCCCATCCCTTTACTGTGGGGGTTCCCCAAGGTTCAGTGCTTGGTCCCCTTCTGTTCTCGATCTGTACTCACTCCCTTGGTGACCTCATTCGCTCCCACGGCTTCAACTATCATCTCTACGCTGATGACACCCAAATCTACATTTCTCCTCCTGCTCTCTCCCCCTCTCTCCAGGCTCGCATCTTCTACCTTCAGGACATCTCCATCTGGATGTCTGCCCGCCACCTTAAACTCAACATGTCCAAGACTGAACTCCTTGTCTTCCCTCCCAAACCCTGCCCTCTCCCTGCTTTTCCCAACTCTGTGGACGGCACTACCATTCTTCCCATCTCACAAACCCGCAACCTTGGTGTCATCCTCGATTCCGCTCTCTCATTCACCCCTCACATCCAAGCCGTCACCAAAAGCTGCCGGTCTCAGCTCCGCAACATTGCCAAGATCAGCCCTTTCCTCTCCATCCAAACCGCTACCCTGCTCGTTCAAGCTCTTATCCTATTCCGTCTGGTCTACTGCATCAGCCTTCTCTCTGATCTTCCATCCTCGTGTCTCTCCTCACTTCAATCCATACTTCATGCTGCTGCCCGGATTGTCTTTGTCCAGAAACGCTCTGGGCATGTTACTCCCCTCCTCAAAAATCTTCAGTGGCTACCAATCAATCGGCGCATTAGGCAGAAACTCCTCACCCTCGGCTTCAAGGCTCTCCATCACCTCCCCCCCCACTCCTACCTCACCTCCCTTCTCTCCTTCTACAGCCCAGCCCGCACCCTCTGCTCCTCTGTCGCTAATCACCTCACCGTGCCTCGTTCTCGCCTGTCCCGCCATCGACCTCCGGCCCACGTCATCCCCCGGGCCTGGAATGCCCTCCCTCTGCCCATCCGCCAAGCTAGCTCTCTTCCTCCCTTCAAGGCCCTACTGAGAGCTCACCTCCTCCAGGAGGCCTTCCCAGACTGAGCCCCTTCCTTCCTCTCCCCTTTGTCCCCCTCTCCATCCCCCCCATCTTACCTCCTTCCCTTCCCCACAGCACCTGTATATATGTATATATGTTTGTACATATTTATTACTCTAGTTATTTATTTACTTATTTTACTTGTACATATCTATTCTATTTATTTTATTTTGTTAGTGTGTTTGGTTTTGTTCTCTGTCTCCTCCTTCTAGACTGTGAGCCCACTGTTGGGTAGGGACTGTCTCTATATGTTGCCAACTTGTACTTCCCAAGCGCTTAGTACAGTGCTCTGCACACAGTAAGCGCTCAATAAATACGATTGATTGATTGATTGATTGATTTACAGGGGGAGGAGTGTGAGAGAGGAGACAGATGAGAAGGTATGATCAGAGAGTGGAATTTCAGAGTTGGTGAGGGTGGAAATAGTGCAGCTCTAGGAGATGATTAGGTCGAGTGTGTGACCAGGTTGGTGAGTGGACGACGTGGGTTGGAGCAGGAGGTTAACAGCGTCAAGGAGAGATAGAGGGGGGGCGGCGGAGGAGTCACCGGGGACATCCATGTGGATGTTGAAGTCTCCGAGGATCAGAGTGGGCATGGAAAAGGAGAGAAGGAAGGTGAGAAAGGGGTCAAAGTCGTTAAAAAAGTTGGAGGTGGGACCGGGGAGGCGGTATATTACTGCTATAAGAATCTAATGGGTCTGATAGAGGCGAATAATGTGGGCTTAAAAGGAGGACAAGGAAAGGGAAGGGGGAGGAGGGATAGTGCGAAAGCGACATTGTGGTGTGAGAAGGAAGCTAACACCTCCTCCTTTTCGGTGAGTCTCGGGGAGTAGGAGAAGAATAGGCTCCGCTGGACAGACCAGCAGAAGACACCGTGTCATCTGGGGTAAGCCAAGTTTCCGTAAAGGCGGGGAGGAGGAGAGATTGAGAAAGGAGCGGGACAAGGATGAAAGGGCGCTTACCTATAATGGAGTGGGGTTTCCATAGGCCACACTTGGCAGCAGCTGTGGAGGGAGGGGAGGAATCGGGAAGGGTGCGAGGGGTGAGGAGTGTTTGGATGGGAATGATTTGACAGAGGCGTTTGTGGGCAGAGGGGGAAGAAAGGTGGTGATGAGAAAGGAGAACTGGGTGGGGGCGGGGGCGGGGAGGAGGGGAGGGAGAGAGGGGGGTAGCCCGGCAACTAGTGCCAAGATATGGTAAGAGTTAAGGTTAGGGTTGGAGTTGGGGCTATGATGAGGTTTATTGCTAGATTTATGGATAGGGATAGGGTTAGGCCCAGGTGCTGTGTTAGCGTTAGAATTATGGACAGGTAGAAGGATAGGCTAATGTTAGGGTTAGGGTTAACCCTAAAGCCAGCGTTAGGATTAGGAATAGGGTTACCACTAGGTCTATGTTTATGGTTAGGGTTAGTGATAGGGTCAGGGTTAGCACTAGGGCTAGGGCTAGGTTAGGGTAGATTTAAGTTTCAGGTTAGTGTTAGTGCTAGGTTTGGGGTTAGGGTTAGGGTAGGATTAGATTTAGGTTTAGGGCTAGTGTTCGTTTTAGTGTTAACGCTAGGACTACGGCACTCTTAGTGTAAGGATAGGGCTAGGCCTAGGACTAGGTTTAGGATTAAGTTTAGAGATCCTGTTAAGATGAGGATTGGGGTTAAGTGAGGCTTGGAGTTATTGTTAGGATTAGCACTAAGGCTGTGGCTAGGGTTAGGCATGGGGATAGGTTTAGGATTATGTTTAGGTTTAGTCTTCTGTCTACGTTTGGAAGTAGGGTTAAGGTTAGCCTTCAGGTTAGTGATAGGCTTTCGGATAGGCCTAAGGTTATGATTAATCTTAAATTCAGGGCTAGACCTACGGCTAGATTTATTGTTCAGATTTAGGGTTTTAGGTTTAGCATTAGTGGTAGACTTAAAGCTACTCCTATGGCTAGGGTAGGTTGCAATTTAGGGCTATGGTTAAAGTTAGTGTTAGGGTTAGGCTTCGGGTTAGTGGTAGGCTTAATCTAGGCCTAAGGTTAGTGCTATGGTTAGGGTTAGTTGTAGGTCTGTAGCTAGTGCTAGGATTACGGTTAGAGATAGGGTTAGGTTTAGGTTAGGGGTTATGAGTAGGGTTAGTATTAGGGCTAAGTTTGGTGTAGGGTTAAGGTTAAATTTAGATTTATGGTTATGGCTAGGGTTAGTCTTTGGGTTAATGGTAGCCTTAAGGCTAGGCCTAAGCCAAGGATTTGGATTAGGTGTAGGGCTAGGCTTTCGCTGTGGTTAAAGTTATGATTGTGGTTAGTTTTAGGGATAGGGTTAGGTTAATGGCTATGGCTAAATTTAGGTTTAGGATTAGGGTTAGATTTAGTTGTAGATTTAAAACTTAAACCAAGGGGTAGGGTTAGGATTAGGGTTAGGGATATGGTTAGGTTAGGGCTAGGGTTAGGGCTAGTGTTAGGATTAGGATTAGGGTTAGGGTTAGGATTAGGATTAGGTTTAGAGTTAGGGTTAGGATGATGTTTAGGGTTAGGTTAAGTTTTAGAGTTAGGGTTAAAGTTATAGTTAGGTTTGGGATAGTGCAATTTGTTGTAAGGAGAGTTTCAAGGTGAAAGACATTTTGGGGACTAGAAGAGCCCATCGACACAATCTCTATGACATGCTTCCATTGACTCGGTGATTTAGGGTAGGTTGAGAGTTAGAATTGGGGTTAAATTTAGGATTAGGGCTAGATTGAGGATGAGGTTTAGGGTTAGGTTTAGGATTAGGGTTGTGGCTAGGGTTAGAGGTAGGGTTAGGTTTAGGGCTCGGGCTCGGGCTAGGGTAAGGGTTATTGATAGGGTTTGGGTTAGGGTTAGTGTTAGGTTTAGAATTAGAATTAGGGTTAAGGTGAGAAGCAGGCAGCAGTTTGTTGCCTTGGAAGAGTTGCAAGGTGAAAGGATTTTCAGGGCTGGAAGAGCCCACCCACACGGCCCCCCAAACATGCTTCCACAGCTCAGAGATTTAGTGTACTGTAGGAGGGCAGGGGGCACGAGGTCTCCTGGGACTGTTAAAGGGGAGTGAGCTACAGTCTTCCTTAGACTCCAAGTGGGAGGGAGCTGCAGCTCTTCTGGGACTGTAGGAGGTGGTGGGAGCAGCAGCCCTCCCGGGATTGTAATGGAGGAGAGAGCAGCCCTTCTCCTGGAACGGTGGGAGGAGAATGAACTGCATTTCTCCACAGCTGTGGGAAGGAAGCTAGGCATAGATCTTCTGGGAGTGTAGCTTGGGAGGGAGCCGCAGCTCTCGAGGGACTGTAGATGGGGAGGAAGCAGTAACTCACCTGGGACTGTATGAGGAGTGGGAGCCACATTTCTCTTGGGACTGTGTGAAGGAAGGGAGCTGCGGCACTTCCGGAACTGTAGGAGGGGAGGGAGTTGCAGTTCTCCAGAGAATGTAGAAGAGGAGAGAGCTGCACCTCTCCTGGAACTGTAGGGTAGAAGAGGGAATCACAGCTCTCCTGGAACTGTAGGAGGAAAGGGAACTGCAGCTCTACTGGGACTGTAGGAGGAGAGGGAACCGCATCTCCTCAAGGACTGTAGGAGAGGAGGGAGGCACAGCTCTGCCCAGACTGTGGTGGGGCTGGGAACTGCAACTTTTCTTGGACTGTAGCAGGACAGGGAGCCAAAGGTCTCCCAGGACTGTAGAAGTGAAATGAGTCACAGCTCTCCTGAGACTGTAGGAGGAGAAGGAACCCCACTGTCCTGGGAGTGTAGAGGTTAAGGGAGACAACTCTCCTAGGACAGTAAAAGGGGTCTCGGCACAGCTCTCATGGAACTGTAGGTGGGGAGAGAGCTACGGCTTTCCTGGGACTCTTGGAGAAGAGGGAGCCACAGCTCTCCTGGGATAATAGGATGACATTCAGTCAATGGTATTTATTGAGTGTTTACTGTGTGCAGAGCACTACACTAAGCGCTTATATAGCAACATAACAGACACATTCCCTGCTCTCAATCAGCTTACACTCTAGAGGGGAAGGCAGACACATCTAAATTAATAAAATTACTCTATTTTACTTATTACTCTATTTTGCTTATTACTCTATTTTACTTGTACATATTTACTGTTCTATTTCAATCAATCGTATTTATTGAGCGCTTACTGTGTGCAGAGCACTGTACTAAGCGCTTGGGAAGTACAAGTTGGCAACATATAGAGACGGTCCCTACCCAACAGCAGGCTCACAGTCTAGTTATTTTGTTAATATCTTTTGTTTTGCTGTCTGTCTCCTCCTTCTAGACTGTGAGCCTGTTGTTGGGTAGGGACCGTCTCTATATGTTACCAACTTGTACTTCCCAAGCGCTTAGTACAGTGCTCTGCACACAGTAAGCGCTCAATAAATGCGATTGATTGAATGAATGAATGAATGAATAACTGGTCTGGCTGGGAATGAGGCTGAATAAAGGGAACAAGTCAGGACAACGCAGAAAGGAGTAGGAGAAGAGGAAAGGCGGGCTTAGTCAGAGAAGACATCTTGGAGGTATGTCTTCAATAAGGCCTTGAGGTTGGAGAGGGTAAATGTCACGTATGGAGAGGGAGGGTGTTCCAGGGCAGAATTAGGATGTAGGTGAGAGATCGGTCGTGAGATGGACAAGACAAGATTGAGGGACAATGAGAAGGTTAGAATTAGAGGAGCAACGTGTGAAGGCTGAGAATAGTGAGGTGAGGTAGGAGGGGGAAGGTGATTTAGTGCTTTAAAGACAATTGTAAGGAGTTGTCATTAGATACAGAGGTGGATGCGCAATTACTGGAGGTTCCTGAGGAGTGGGGAAGTGTGCCCTGAACATTTTTGTAGAAATTTTCTGAGTAGTCATTCAATCTGACAGAAAAGAGTCAAGGATAATGCAAAGTATGGAGACATAGCTGTCCAGGGACTAGGTGGTGAGATAGTGTGCCAGGGTGACCCAGGGCACTGGCTACCCAAGGTCAAAATGCTACCTGTGACATAACCTCTCTGGCAGGAGAGGGTAGGGAGGAAAGATAGGTGTCCCTCACCTCTGTGACGACCAGATAAGGTATGGGGAGGTGAAAGGGAAAGAAATTGAGTAAGCGGAGGACGGAAGCCGGGACAGCCCAAGCCACTGGTAATAAATACCTGTAGCCTCTGACCTTCTGGGTAGAAGACCGAGACGTGCAGCAGCAGCAGCAGCAGCAGCAGTGGGAGAAGCCGCAGCAGCAGAAACAACAGCGGCCCAGGTGTCCAACACACTGAAGAAAGGGTCGCAGGACGGTGAGTGTCTTGCCGAACGTCCTTGGGTGGGAGCCAGGTGCCCCACTACGAACAGGCAACATAAGTGAGTCCTCCCGTGTAGGGAGAGCAGATGGTGAGAGTTAGCCGTCTCACCATGTGCGGGTAACGTAAGTGGATTCTTCCCGTGTTGGAAAGCACGTGGATTCTTCCCGTGTGGGAAAGCACGTGGCGAGAGCTAGTCGCCTCACCACGTGAGGTTAACGTACAAGTATATTCCTCCCGTTAGGGTAGATCAAATATTACTAATTAATCACATTCCTCCCGAAAGGGAAGTTCAATTTACTGCGTCCAAAAATTAAATAATTCCATTCACCCGTGGAATAAATTTTGTATAAAACTGAGGCTTTCCGTTCCCGCCCCCCCCGCCCCTCTCTCTCTCTCGCCGCACCGATTCCCAAACGAACCTGTCCCTGGTAGCCTATACACAGACTGTTTAGCCAGTGGATAAACAGAACACTTCCTATTCTGGACTTCATTCATTCATTCAATCATATTTATAGAGCGCTTACTGTGTGCAGAACACTGTACTAAGTGCTTGGGAAGTACAAGTTGGCAACATATAGAGACGGTCCCTACCCAACAGCAGGCTCACAGCCTAGAAGAATTCAGAATTAATATCATCAAACAGTACTCTCTTGAGCAGGGCATGCAGCACACCGCCATCAAATGAAAATTAATGTGCAAATTTCGAGGAACGAGGACTTATCTTGGAGTGAAAGCAGGAAATGCGGAGCTCAGATTGACTGGATCTAAGTTCTAAAAATCCTCCTCTACTCCCATAAGCACTTATTGCAGTACTCTAAATACTAGTGCCTGACTGGAATCAGATAATGCATGTGGCCATGAATAAGCATTTGGGCTTCTGCATGAGGTTTGTTATCGCTTGGAAATGCAAGATACTGGGCATTTCCTAGAGCCATCTCTCTGCCTGTCCTGCAGTCCACCACAACCTCAGGCGCTGTCTGGTTGCTCTTGAATCCTGGTGATTCTAGCCCAGGCATAGTGGTCTGGTTACTAGGCCCTTGCAGTGAACGCGTTGAATTGGAAAATGAGTAGGATTTCATGGATTCAATTCTGAAGTGGACAGACATCTGAAACGTGAAGAAATATATTGGCTGATTTATCAAAAGGAAGGTTTTAAGATGGGAACATCCAGATTTAAAGTCCTGGCCAGTTTAGGTATTTCAGAGAACACTTTTTGAATGAATTTTTGACCTCACATAATACAATTTCCACAAAAGAAAGAAATCTACATTTTTAAAAAAAGGTCTGATAAGCATATTATTACAGTGTTACTACACTTCTTGAAACAATAAATTATTTTACTTTAAACCTCAAACCTGGAACACTAATCTGCTTAAGAAAATACTGAGTTTCTTATCAACAAATACTACTCAGTTCAATTAGCTACCACTGTTCTTCTCTCTATGTTTTGAACCAAAGTGTATAAGAAGAAATTGAGCATTTTGTGACATACCCACTGGAACATACTATAGGTATTTACACTCCCCATTTAAAAAAGTACAGCAGGCAGATGGAATCCCCACAGACTCTCCTACAAATGGAATTAATCACAGTAATCTCTCCTAATAAAAGACTTGTTGACAAAGACACTCCTATTCTTAATATCAAAGTGTGGCCAAACAGGCCGGCTTATTCAAAAAGCTGTCTTTACTGAAACCTAGGGCAGAGGCCCAGGTTTCTTTGACTTTCAAGGGCCAACCTGATACTACCTAGTTTAACAGTCCCCCAAAACACCTGCCACATATCTGCAAAAGAACACTGCATTTCAGAAATCCTCTAGATATTTCCAATTAAGAAAAATGAAAGGCCTCTCAGAAGAAAGGTGGTGACAGAATCTATTTCCACCATACGTTAAGGGTGTCTTCACTCAGGCTGCGTTCTTTGGCCTCTGCAAGCATCTGGAATTGGACACAAAGAAGAGTTGAAATTTGTAGGAAAGTGAAGGCAAGCCTTAAGGGTTTTACTGAGGTTCCATGGGCTTATANNNCCACACTTTTTTTGCTAGTTGTAGTTGTTGTTTGTGTATGGCACTTATTGAGCGCTTGGTAGATGAATGGCTATCATAGCAGATACAGTCCCTGTCCCACCACTGGACCTCAAACCCTCATCCCCATTTTTACTGAGTGGAAAACAGAGGCCCAGAGAGGCGAAGGAAGTTCTCCAAGGTCCACAGCATGCAAAATGCAATTCTAGAATGAGAAGCCAGTCCTATGTTCTGACCCCTAAACTACCCAGCCTCCTTCATGTCTTTCAGCCCAGCACAGGAGTCCATTGGCCTGGGTAAAGAAGGTGAACGTGAGCCACTAACATCTCCCCGAATGGGGGTTGGGGGTGGCTCCTGGGAAGATGTCATTGCACCCGGAACAGGAGGAAGACCATACCTCCACCCTGCAGAACTGGGCCCCCTGTTAGCGGAGTTGCCCAGTCAGGTCAGCCATCAATTCTTGTCTGTGATGGACTGTCCTCACTCTTCAAAAGGAGGCAGAACAACCTAGTGATAAGAGCACGGGTTTGGGAGTCCCGCCTGGCTTCTAGTCCCAACTATCCCTCTGATTTATTGGCTAACCCTGGGCAAACACTTCACCACTCTGAGCTTCAGCTTCCTCCTCTGTAAATGAGGATAAGATAGACTGTGAGTCCCCCTGAGGGATGGAAATTGGGTCTGATGTGAACATATTGAATCTAACTCAGCACTTCAGGTGGTGCTTAACACATAGGGCACGTATTGTTAATGCTGTAATTAATTCATCAATTACCCAGGATAATTCATTGATAGGGTATAACCACCGCCTAATAGGAAAGGACACCAGAGAAGTGAAGAAGAAGATGTTGTACGACCAGGAGAAGGAGGAGGAAGGAGAAGAGGGTGGGGGGATAAGGAATACAGAAGAAGGGAGAACGAGGAAGAAGGTGAGGGGGAAGAGAAGAACGATAAGTAAAAGGAGAAGAAAGAAGAAGAAGAGCTGGAGAAGGAGCGAGAAAGGGGAAGAGGAGGTAAAAGAGGAAAAGTCGTAATGAGATGAGGAGACAGTCAGTCGATCGTATTTATTGAGCACTTACTGTGTGTAGATCACCGTAATAATCGCTTGGGACACATTCCCTGTCCACAACGAGCTTAAGGTCTAGAAGAGGAAACAGACAATATAAATTAATAAAATTACAGATATGTACATAAATGTTGTGGGACTGGGAGGGAGAATGAATAAAGGGAATAGGTCAGGGTGAGGCAGAAGGGAGTTGGAGAAGGGGAAAGGATGGCCTCTTAGAGGAGATATGCCTTCAATAAGTCTTTAAAAGTGGGGAGAATAATTGCCTGTCGGATATGAAGAGGGAGGGCATTCTAGGCCAGAGGCAGGACTTGGGCGAGAGATTAAGGATGAGAAGGTACAGTGAGAATCAATCAATCAATCAATCAATCAATCAATCGTATTTATTGCGTACTTACTGTGGCAGAGCACTGTACTAAGCGCTTGGGAAGTACAAGTTGACAACATATAGAGACAGTCCCTACCGAACAGTGGGCTCACAGTCTAGAAGGGGGAGACAGAGAACAAAACAAAACATATTAACAAAATAAAATAAATAGAATAGATATGAACAAGACAGATAAATAAATAGAGTAATAAATGCGTACAAACATATATACATATATACAGGTGCTGTGGGGAAGGGAAGGAGGTAAGGCGGGGAGATGGAAAGGGGGAGGAGGGGGAGAGGAAGGAGGGGGCTCAGTCTGGGAAGGCATCCTGGAGGAGGTGAGCTCTCAGTAGAGTCCTTGAAGGGAGGAAGAGAGCTAGCTTGGCGGATGTGGGGAGGGAGGGCATTCCATGCCAGGGGGATGATGTGGGCCGGGGTCGACGGCTGGACAGGACAGAACGAGGCACAGTGAGGAGATTAGCGGCAGAGGAGCGGACGGTGCGGGCTGGGCTGTAGAAGGAGAGAAGGGAGGTGAGGTAGGAGGGGGCGAGGTGATGGAGAGCCTTGAAGCCGAGGGTGTGGAGTTTCTGCCTGATGCACAGATTGATTGGTAGCCACTGGAGATTTTTGAGGAGGGGAGTAACATTCCCAGAGCGTTTCTGGACAAAGACATTCCGGGCAGCGGCGTGAAGTATGGATTGAAGTGGGAAGAGACAAGAGGATGGGAGATCGGAGAGGAGGCTGATACAGTAGTCCAGACGGGATAGGATGAGAGCTTGAACGAGCAGGGTAGCCGTTTGGATGGAGAGGAAAGGGAGGATCTTGGCGGAGAAGGACAGCATTAGAGGAGCAAAGGGTTGGTTGTAGAGGGAGAGTAATGAGGGGAGATAGGAGAGGGCAAGATGATTGAGTGCTTTAAAGCCGATGGTAAGGAGATTCTGTTTGATGTGCAGGTGGATGGGCAGCCACTGGTGGTTCCTGAGGAGTGGGGAAACACGGAATGGACTTTTTGTAGAAAAATGATCCGGGTGGCAGAGTGAAGTATGGACAGGAGGGGGAAGAGGAAGCAGAGAGGTCAGCAACGAGGCTGATACAGGGTGAGTGCTTGGACTAATGTAGCAGCTGTTTGGATGGAGAGGAAAAGGCGGATTTAGCGATGTTGTGAAGGTCGATTCGAAAGGATTTAGTAATGTACTGAATGCATGGGTTTAGTGAAAGAGCGGAGTCAAGTCTAATGTCAGGGTTATGGGTTTGCGAAACAGGAAGGATGGTGGTGCCGTCTACAATGATAGGAAAGTCAGGGGAAGGAAAGAATCTGTGTAGGAAGATAAGGCGTTCTGTTTTAGACATGCCAGGTTTGAGGTGATGGCAGAACATCTAATAAAAGATGTCTTTAAGACAGGAGGAAATACGAGACTACAGCGAGAGAGAGAGAGAGAGAGAGAGATGGGCTGGAGGTGTAGATTTTGGAAGAGAAGGAGGAGGCAGGATAAAGGGGAGGATGGAGGGAGGTAATGGCAGGTAGTGGACCACCTCTCTGGCCCCGTTTCCTAAAGGCTCCTCTAGGCTGAATGGGTCAGGGCTATTGGATATGATTGTCTCAACCAGGAAGTAGCAGACAGAAGAGAAGCAGACAGTAGAAAGAGCAAAGAATAAAGAAACGGGTAGGATCCAGAGAGATCCTATCTGCCAGAGGAACCGTTTACTTTCAGGGGAGGCTGGTCTCACCCTTGCCGTCGGCAAAAGAACCGGAACCTAGGAAAGGCCGTAAGATCTCCTGGAGCAGAATCGGGGGAGTTTCCCCACGCCCTCTCTGGCCAAAGTATATATAGTTTGGTTGTGCAGCAGCCATAGCCTGAGCCACTGACCGTCCAGGGGATGGAGAATCGCTCGTTGGCTAGTCCATGGGCTCTTCTCATCGTCTCAGGCTGTTCCTGCACCTTCTCTCAGCTCCCCCATCCCCGTTGCTCCTACAGGTTCGGCTGACGCCACCAATCAACCATGGGAAATGGCACGGGGGTGACAAGAGTTCATCCTCGTGGGGCTCATAGATGACCCCCACCTGCAGGCTCTGATCTTCCTCTTCCTTTTCCTCACCTACGCATTAAGCATCACAGGGAACCTGACCATCGCATGCTCACCTTCGTGGACTCCCGCCTCCGCAACTCCCGGACTCCCGACTCCCTCGACTGTTCAGAGTGGGTTGTTGCCCTTTCCCTTCATGTTACAGAGACGTTCCGAGGTTTGCTTTTCAAGTCGGTCCCGAATCCGATGGAGTACCACAGATGCAATGTGATGTGTGTTTTTTTCTCCTCCCCTGACTCGACGTCCTTTCTCCTGCCTTGAGCACCTTCATATTTTATACCTGTCAGACCACAATTCTCTGTCTTAAAAGCTCTTCTGAAATCCCTCTTCCTCCAGGAGTTCTTCCCAATTTTTTTTTACTTAGGTCTCACCCTCGTAACTACCATGCCAGCAAGTATTCAATTCCAACAACCCATAGCACTTCTATTTCTATCAATTTAATCTCTCCCAGTTAATCTCCCGTCATCTGAAATTGAGCCAACTCTAGCACAGATGACTTTATTTAAACCCATCTCAGCACTTGTACATTCATCTTTATTCATTATTGTTTATTATTATTATTATATTATTTATTATACTATATTATATATTATATATATTATTTTTCGTTATTGTTATATTTGTTCATTGCTTACTGTGTGCCAAACATTGTACTAAGCACTAGGGTAAGTGTAAGACCATCAAGTCAGATGCAGTCCTTTTGCCACACTAAGCTCACATTCTAAACTGGAGGTGGAACAGGTATTGAATCCCCATAGAACAGCTAAGGAAAATGAGGCAGAGAGAAGTCAAGTGACACAAGGTTACACAGCAGACAAGTAGCAAGCAGGGATTAGAACCTGGGTCCTGGGGCTTCCCGGCCTGTGCTGTTTCCACTAGGACATGCTGCTTCTCATTTTTCTCATACCTTCCTTTCTCATTAGACTGCTATATTCTTGAGGAGAGGGGACGTGTTTGTTTATTCTACTGTAGTATCTCAATAATTTAGCTCTTCTCAGTAAGCACTCAGTAAATACTACTGATTGGCTGATTGATTGGGTAAGGAATAGAATAGTACTGTTCACTTTTCTCTGGAGGTGCTCATAACTACTACTACTACTACAACTACTACTACTTCTACTACTACTACTACTACTACTACTACTACTACTACTACTACTACTGTATGAGATCTATTTAAGCCCTTACTTTCCCATACGTATTCCTTCTTATTTTATCCATAATTCATTTTGGGCCTGTTTCCTGGCTAGATTGTAAACTCCTTGTCTCCTACTTCTATTGTGTTTTCTGTTTGTCTGTTTTTATTTTGTCAGCGTTTAGCACGGAGGTCTGCACACAGTTAATTCTACCGATGGATTGGGATTGTGTAGGTTCCTCCTGTGAAGGGTTTGGGAAAGAACTGGTAGCTGTGAATCCCTGAGGGCGGTTCCTGGGTGGGACTAGTGCTGATATTAACAGCTGGAGTCTAGGCAAAAAATCATTCATTCATTCATTCAATTGTGTTTATTGAGCGCTGTGTGGAGAGCACTGTACTAAGTGCTTGGAAAGTACAATTCAGGAACAAATGGCTGAAGCAAGAAAGCGGGAACCAGCCAGAAGGTCTTGTTTTAGGGTGGGTCAGCAACAGGATGGCGGAAGATCCTCTCCCCTCCCCTAGGCCAAGACAGGTGTAACTGTCCCTCCTCAAGGAAGAATTTAGCCAGGGTCTCCAGGTTGCGTCCTTCCAGTCCCCTCTTCATTTCTGGGCGCTGTGCCCCCGGCCCTGCCTTCCTAGGTCCCCCCGGCACTATTCTCCACGGACCCGGGTCTCTGCTTGCTGCCACCGCGGGTAACGGCGTAAGCTCATTACTGCTCCTGAAGCCTGGAACTAGAGCTCGTCGCGAACACAGTGGGTAAAACCAGCCTAGCTCCTGGCACGTTGGTCTTGAGAGTCATCGCCTCCCCGCATGGAGAATTGGGGTCCTTGGCTGTGGTGGCTTTGGGCACAGAGTCTTCTGGGAATTCAGGCATTCATTCAATCATATTTATTGAGCATTTACTGTGTGCAGAGCCCTGCACTAAGCGCTTGGAAAGTACAATTCAGCAACAGATAGAGAATCTCTAACCAACAACGGGCTCACAGTCTAGACGAGGGAGATAGACAACGAAACAAGTAGAAAGGTGTCAATACTATCAGAATAGATAAATAAAATTATAGATACATACACATCATTAAGAAACTAGAGTAATAAATATGTACAAATATACCCAAGTAATGTGGTGGGGGGAATGGGGTATAGCAGAGGGAGCGGGTAGGGGAGTTGGGAAGGGGTGGAGGAGCAGAGGAAATGAGGGGATTCAGTCTGGGAAGGCCTCCTGGAAGAGGTGAGCTCTCAGTAGGGCTTTGAATGGAGGAAGAGAGCTAGTTTGGCCACAAGTGGACAGCTGCCCGAATTTGGCTGGCCCAGGCATGTTCCTCTGCATTCCAAGAGCCCTGCCACCATCGAAATAGCCTCGCATCACCATCGAGAAACAGCGAAGGGTGCAAAGGGTGGAAAGGGCGCAGGGCTGGAATGTGGCAGAACTGGGACCAAGTCCTGGTTGTGGCACTTTTGTGCTGTGTGACCTTGGCCAAGACACTCTGGAATCTGTGTGTCTCAGCTGCCACACCTGTAAACCTGAGGAGGAACTATGGGTTAACTCTCTTCCACAGGTTGCGAGCCCCGATGTGGGATGCAGATTGCCTCTGTTCTGGTGGTACGATCCCCACAACTGCGATGGGCCAAGAGTAATCGGTGAACCAACAGCACTGCGCGAAAGCAGAGTCAACACAGGCCAGCCCAGGCACCCACCCAAAAAATCCAGATGTGTCAAGGTGGGAGGAAGCGTGGCATGGCTGATTGGCGCACAAAGCCTTCTGGGAGTAGTAGTCGGAGCCTCGCCCTTGACTGACGTTCGCATAAGCCTCCCAAACTACCAGTCCCATCGTGCCCAGAGGCGGGGCCCGAGGCCATGGGCCAGAAGGTGGAAGGCACGGATGGAGGTTGTTCAGAACTGTTTCTGATTGACACTGTTAGTAATTATGGTATTTTGTAGGTACTTGCTACCGTTCCACGTGAGGTGTAGCGCAGAGACACCAAACCTGATCAAATTTGGGTTCCTTTCATCCTATTTCACTCACAGGAGAGTTTACCACGCAACATACTGCCATGGAACTGAGCGGCCCCATGTACTGAAGGCTGGCCCCTTATATCGGGAGGCATTTGGCTGGCATAAGCCTGCTCCCCGCTGGTACAGGATGCTGCCCTTGACCCTCCCCAAGATGATCCCACGGGAGCAAACTCTCATTAGTACCTGGCGCTCTCCCTCAGATCCCTGTAGAACCCAGGTCAGGCACCGATCCAGTCAATCAGACCCTGGCGGGAGGATACTGAGGAGGCTTGATACCCAAAAACATCTGGGAGTTGTATTCTGATGCTCTTTCTGGACAGCGATAGCCTCTGCATACCGAACTACCATCCTTGTAATAATCTAAAGTTGCCACAGAGAGGGCAGCTGCCCGGATTCATCTGGCCCCAGATGGCTCCTCTGGATTCTCAGAGCCCCGCCGCCATCGACACAACTTTACAACACCATCGAGAAGAACCGAAGGGAGTTGAAAAGGGGGCAGGGCTGGGATGTGGCAGACCTGCGGCCAAGTCCTGGTTGTGACACTTTTGTGCCGTGGGACCTTGATCAAGGTACTCTGGAATCTTTGGGCCTCAGCTGACACACCTGTAAAACTGAGGAGAAGCTACGTGTTACCTCTCTTACCTAGGCTGCGAGCCCCGATGTGGGATGCAGGCTACCACTGCTCTGGTCGTGCTGTCCCCAGACCCGCAATGGGCCAAGAGTAATCGCTAATCCAACAGCACTGCGAGAAAGCTTAGGCGACAGTGGCCAGAGCAGGCATCCACCCAAACAATCTGACCGTGTCGCTGTGGGAGGGAGCGTGGCGTGGAGGATCGGGGCCCAAAGATTTCTGGGAGTCGTAATCTGATCCTCGCTCTTGACTGGCTTTCACCACCGTCTCCAGAACTACCAGTCCCATCGTGCCCATTGGCGGGGCCCGAGGCAGTGGGCCAGAGCGCGGAAGTTGCGGGCGGCGGGTATTTAGAAATTTTTCTGATTGATATTGATTGTAATTATGGTACATTTTAAGTAATTGCTACCTCTCCCTGTGAGGTGTAGTGCGGAGAACACAGAGACCCCAAACTCGGTCAGATCGGGCTCCTTTCATCCCATTCGGTCTCGGGAGAGTTTACCACACGACCAATCGCCAGGGCCCTGAGCTGGCCCACTTAGTAAAGTCCGTACCCTTAAATTGGGAGGAGTTTCATTGGCATGAGCCCGCTCCCCGCTGGTCCAGGCAGCTGCCCTTTGCCCTCCCCAAGATGCTCCCACGGGAGCGAACTCTCATTAGTACCCGGTGCTCTCTGTCAGATCTCGATGGAAACCTGGCCAGGCACCGACCCAGTCAATCAGACCCTGGCTTGAGCGTCCTGTAGAGGCTCGAGGCACGAAGACCTCTGGGAGTTGTAGTCTGATGCTCTCTCTGGAAAGCGATCACCTCTGTCTACCGAACTATGATCCCCTTCGTGCCCCAAGGCCTGCCTCGAGGCCGTTGGGGGGCTCGCAGAAGTCTCAGGTAGCCAATATTCAGCCTGGCAAAAGACGGCTTTGTGCAGTGCTGCGGCCACACTGAGCCTCTCCCCACAACCCCCAGCTCCCCGGCCCTTCCGTCTATAGCCACGATGAATTGATTACAATAGTTGTTAGTCTCCCACTGGAGACTGAAACATCGTTGTGGCCAGGAAACGTGTCGCTTTTATTGTTGGGTCATACTCCTGAAAAAGCTGAGTACAGTGATTGATGCACAGAATACACTCAATGAACACGATTGATCGATTGATTGAGACAAGCACTACACCAATATTCAGACTAGTGAGACAGGAAAGTTGAACTATCTACAGTGATAAGAAAGGAAAGCAGTTGGATCTGGTCGTGAAAGCTCTAATTCCGGCTCTTGACTATGTCATTCTGTGGGCAAGTACTCTCTCTGCATGAATCTTATGGATTCATTTTTTTTCCTTCTTTATCTATTTCTGTCTATTAATGTCTGCCTCCCCTGCTAGACTGTGCGCACAAGGTCGGCGGAGATTGTGTCTGTTTATTAATATAGAGTACTCTCCCAAGCTCTGAGAACTGTGCTTTGCATACAGCAAGCGTTCAGTCATTGCGATTGAATGAATGAATGAAGGAACAAAAGAGTGAATTCTCGAGGCCTCAGTCACCTCCTCTGTAAAAGGGAAGGTGAAGACCGTGAATCCCATGTGGGGCAGGGGTGTGTCCAACCAGATTATTTTAAATCTACCCCATCGCCAAGGACAGTACCAGACACATAACAAGCGCTTATAAAGAAATTCCAGTAGAAGAAAAAAACAAACAGACCACTAAGAAAGCAGGTCCCGGGATAGGGCTCGAATTGGAAGAGAAGGAAGATTGTTTTCTACAAGTGGAGTTAGAGGTATCAGATGGTCCTAGTACCCATGGTCCCCGGCCCAAGTAACCGGACAGTGTAGATGGGAGAAGGGACAAAAAATATATTTTCCCAGTAGTAGCACGACATAGAGGATGATGAAGTACAAAAGGACTGAAGCATTGGATGATCGCCGATGGAATAATCGAGAGTTGGAACAAGAGGGCAGCTGCCCAGATTTGTTTGGCCCCGGCTGGCTCCTCTGGATTCCCAGAGCCCCGCCACCATCGAAACAATCTCGCATTACCCTAGAGAATCAGCTAAGGGAGTTGGAAAGGGCGCAGGGCAGGGATGTGTCAGACCTGGGACCAAGACCGCGTTGTGACACTTTTGTGCTGTATGATCTTGGCCAAGACACTCTGGAATCTGTGTGCCTCAGCTACCACACCTGTAAACCTGAGAAGGAACTACGGGTTAACTATTTAACACAGGTTGCGAGCCCGGATGTGGGACGCAGGTTGCCTCTGTTCTGGTGGTACAATCTCCACACCCGCGATGGGCCAAGAGTAATTGCTGAACCAGCAGCACTGTGAGAATGCGGAAGCGACACAGGCTAGCCCAGGCACCCACTCAAACAATCCAGCCGTGTGGCAATATGGGGGAATGTTGCGTAGATGATCGGGACCCAGAGACTTCTGGGAGTCGTAGTCTGACCCTTGCTCTTGAATGGTGTTCACCTCTGCCTCCCGAACTACCAGTCCATCATGCCCAGAGGCGGATCCAGAAGCTATGGGCCAGAACTAGGAAGGCGCGGATGGCGGTGGTTTATAACGGTTTCTGACTGACATTGTTAGTAATTACGATATTTTGTAGGTACTTGCTACTTGTCCAGTGAGGTGTAGTGCAGAGAACACAGAGACGCCAAATTCGGTCCAAATCGGGCTCCTTTCATCCTATTCGCTCACGGTAGAGTTTACCACACAACTAACCGCCAAGGCACTGAGCTGCCCCATGTACTGAAGGCCGCTCCTTATATCGCTAGGCGTTTCATTGGCACGAGACCGCTTCCCGCTGGTCCAGGCAGCTGCCCCTGGCCCTTCCCCAAGATGCTCCCATGGGAGCGAGCCCTCATTAGTACCCGGCCCTCTCCATCAGATCCCCATGGAGCCCAAGTCAGGCACCGATCCAGTCAATTAGACCCTGGCAGGAGGGTCCTTTGGAGCCTCGAGGCCCAAAGACCACTGGGAGTCATAGTCTGATGTTCTCTCTGGAAAGCGATCTCCTCTGCCAACCCCGTTATATCCCACGGCCTGTTTAGAGGCCAAAGAGGGGCTCTCAGAAAGCTTGGGTAGCCGATACCCACCCTGCAAAGGGCGGCCTTGCCTAGGGCTGCGGCCAACCCCTTTTCCTCAACATGTTATCCATCCTCGGCTTCACCCACTCCGACCTCTCCTTGTAATCCTCTTACCTCTCTGGATGTACATTTTCAGTCTCCTTCTCGGCCTCCTCCTCTCCCTCTCATTCCCTTACTGTAAGAGTTCCTCAAGGGTGAGTTCTTGGTCCCCTTCTGTTCTCCATATTTACTCATTCCCTTGGTGAATTCATTCGCTCCCACGGCTTCAGCTACCATCTCTACGCAGACGACAACCAAATCTACATCTCCTCCCCTGTTCTCTCCCCCTCCCTACAAGTTCGTATCTCCTTCTGTCTTCAGGACTGCGGCCGCGCTGAGCCTCTCCTTTCAGGCCCCAGCTCCCCAGCCCTTTCGTCTACAGCCACAATGTAATGATTCCTACTGGTGTCTGTCTTCCCCTGGAGATTGAAACCTCCTTGTGGCCGGGGAATGTGTTGCTTTTATTGTTGGGTTATGCTCCCGCGAAAGCTGAGTTAGGTGCTCGTCGCACAGAATGTACTCAATCAACACAATTACTCAAAGAATCGATCGATTGATTGAGTCAAACACAACACCGAAATTAAGACTACTGATACAGGAAGACAAATCGTATGATCTACAAGGTTGCGAAAGTAAAGCAGCTGGATCTGGTGGCGAGAGCTCTAATTCCGGTTTCTGACTATGTCACCCTGTGGGCAAGTCCCCTCTCTGTAAATGTCTGATTGATTTAATTTTTTTCTTTCCTACTTTACCTATTTCTCTATATTAACTTCTGTCCCCCTCTAGACTGAGAGCTCACTGTGGGCGGAAATTGTGTCTGTTTATTATTATAGTGTACTCTCCCAAGCTCTGATGACAGTGCTTTGAATACGGTAAACGCTCAATTATTGTGATTGAATCAATCAATCGTATTTATTGAGCGCTTACTGTGTGCAGAGCACTGTACTAAGCGCTTGGGAAGTACAAGTCGGCAACACATAGAGACAGTCCCTACCCAACAGCGGGCTCACAGTCTAGAAGGGGGAGACAGTGAACAAAACCAAACATACTAACAAAATAAAATAAATAGAATAGATATGTACAAGTAAGATAAATAAATAAATAAATAAATAGAGTAATAAATATGTACAAACAAATATACATATATACAGTTGTCGTGGGGAAGGGAAGGAGGAAAGATGGGGGAGATTGAGAGGGGGACGAGGGGGAGAGGAAGGAAGGGGCTCAGTCTGGAAAGGCCTCCTGGAGGAGGTGAGCTCTCAGTAGGGCGTTGAAGGGAGGAAGAGAGTTAGCTTGGCGGATGGGCAAAGGGAGGGTATTCCAGGCCCGTCGGATGACGTGGGCCGGGGGTCGATGTCGGGACAGGCGAGAACGAGGTACGGTGAGGAGATTAGCGACGGAGGAGCGGATGGTGCGGGGTGGGCTGTAGAAGGAGAGAAGGGAGGTGAGGTAGGAGGGGGCGAGGTGATGGAGAGCCTTGAAGCCCAGGGTGAGGAGTTTCTGCCTGATGCGCAGATTGATGGTAGCCACTGGAGATTTTTGAGGAGGTGCGTAACATGCCCAGAGCGTTTCTGGACAAAGACAATCCGGGCAGCAGCATGAAGTATGGATTGAAGTGGGGAGAGACACGAGGATGGGAGATCAGAGAGAAGGCTGATGCAGTAGTCCAGACGGGATAGGATGAGAGTTTGAATGAGAAGGGTAGCGGTTTGGATGGAGAGGAAAGGGCGGAACTTGGCAATGTTGCGGAGCTGAGACCGGCAGGTTTTGGTGATGGCTTGGATGTGAGGGGTGAATGAGAGAGCGGAGTCGAGGATGACACCACAGTTGCGGGCTTGTGAGACGGGAAGGATGGTAGTGCCGTCAACAGAGATGGGAAAGTCAGGGAGAGGGCAGGGTTTGGGAGGGAAGACAAGGAGTTCAGTCCTGGACATGTCGAGTTTTAGGTGGCGGGCAGACATCCAGATGGAGATGTCCTGAAGGCAGGAGGAGATGTGAGCCTGGAGAAAGGGGGAGAGAGCAGAGGCGGAGATGTAGATCTGGGTGTCATCAGCGTAGAGACGATAGTTGAAGCCGTGGGAGCGAATGAAGTCACCAAGGGAGTGAGTGTAGATCGAGAACAGAAGGGGACCAAGCACTGAACCTTGGGGAACCCCCACAGTAAGGGGATGGGAGGGGGAGGAGGAGCCTGCAAAAGAGACTGATAATGAACGACCGGAGATATAAGAGGAGAACCAGGAGAGGACGGAGTCTGTGAAGCCAAGATCGGATAGCTTGTTGAGGAGAAGGGGGTGGTCCACAGTGTCGAAGGCAGCTGAGAGGTCGAGGAGGATTAGGACAGAGTAGGAGCGGTTGGATTTGGCAAGCAGGAGGTCATTGGTGACCTTTGAGAGGGCAGTTTCCGTGGAATGTAGGGGACGGAAGCCAGACTGGAGGGAGTCGAGGAGAGAGTTGATGTTGAAGAATTCGAGGCAGCGCGTGTAGACAACTCGTTCAAAGAGTTTGGAAAGGAATGGTAGGAGGGATATGGGGCGATAACTAGAAGGTGAGGTGGGGTCAAGAGAGGGTTTTTTTTAGGATGGGAGAGACATGGGCATGTTTGAAGGCAGAGGGGAAGGAACCAGTGGAGAGTGAGCGGTTGAAGATGGAAGTTAAGGAGGGGAGAAGGGATGGAGAGAGAGATTTCATGAGATGAGAGGGAATGGGGTCTGAAGCGCAGGTGGCCGGAGTAGCACTTGAGAAGAGGGAGGAGAGCTCCTCTGAGGATACTGCTGGGAAGGATGGGAGAGTAGCAGAGAGTTTTGAGAGCCGGGGGGTTGGAAAAGGTGGGGGAGTGACTTTGGGGAGGTCGGACCTGATGGATTTAATTTTGTTAATGAAGTAGGAGGCCTGGTCGTTGCGGGTGAGGGAAGGAGGAGGGGGAGGAACCGGGGGCCTGAGAAGGGAGTTGAATGTACGGAAGAACTGGCGGGGATGATGGGCATGGGTGTCAATAAGAGAGGAGAAATAGTTTTGTCTGGCAGAGGAGAGGGCTTAGTTAAGTCAGGAAAGGATAAACTTGAAGTGAACGAGGTTTGGCATGGTGTTTAGACTTTCGCCAGCAGTGTTCGGCAGCTCCAGCATAAAAGCGAAGGAGGCAGACAGTGGCAGTGATCCAGGGCTGTGGGTTAGTGGTACGAGAGCGGGGAAGGGAAAGGGGAGCAAGTGAGTCTAGCTGAGTAGAAAGGGTAGAGTTGAGAGCAGTAATCTGATCATCAAGACTGGGCAGAGAGGAGAGGGAGGCGAGGTGGGGTGTGAGGCGCTCAGAAACATGGATGTGGCCAAGAGAGTGGAGATCTCTGTGAGGGAGTAATATGGATTTACAGGGGAAAGGAGTGTGAGTGAGGAGGCAGGTGAGAAGATTATGATCAGAGAGAGGGATTTCAGAGTTGGTGAGGGTGGACACAGTGCAGCGATAGGACATGATGAGGTCGAGGGTATGACCAAGTTGGTGAGTGGGTGAGGTGGGGTGGAGGAAGAGGTTGGCAGCGTCGAGGAAAGATAGAAGGCGGGCGACAAAGGAGTCATCAGGGATATCCATGTGGATGTTGAAGTCTCCGAGGATCAGAGTGGGCATGGAAAAGGAGGGAAGGAAGGTGAGGAAGAGGTCAAAATCGTTAAAGAAGTTGGAGGTGGAGCCGGGGGGGCGGTAGATGACGGCTGCAAGAATCTGGAGGGGGTGGTAGAGGCGAATAATGTGGGCTTCAAAGGAAAGGAAGGAAAGGGAAGGAGGAGGAGGGATAGTGCGAAAGCGACATTGGGGGGCGAGAAGGAAACTGACATCTCCTCCTTTTCCGGTGAGTCTGGGGGAATGGGAGAAGAAGAGGCCTCCACTGGAGAGAGCAGCAGAAGAGACCGTGTCGTCCGGAGACAACCATGTTTCAGTTAGGGCGAGGAGGAGTAGAGAGCTGGAAAGGAATAGGTCCAGGATGAAAGGGATCTTACTTAAAACGGAGCGGGGGTTCCAGAGGCCACATTTGGCAGTAGCTTCCGAGGGAAGGGAGGGAGGGGGAAGGGTGTGAGGGGTGGGGAGGGTTTGGATTGGGATGAGTTGGCGGGGGCCTAGGCGAGGAGATTGGGAAGAGGGGTAGCGATGGGAAAGGAGATCTGGGATGGGGTGCGGGCGGGGAGAAGGGGAGAAGAATTATGAATGAATGAATAAGGAACAAATGAATGAATTCTCCGATCCTCAGTAACCTCGTCTGTAAAAGGGAAGGTGAAGACCACGAGTTCCATGTGGAACAGGGGTGTATCCAAACAGATTATCTTTAATCTATCCCAGCCCAGAGTACAGTACCTGACACATAGCAGATAAGCACATAGTGCTTATAAATAAATACTTAATTGTTGGGCTAAAATTATATAAAAATGTAACAGAGTTGGTGGACACATTCCCTGTCTACAAGGGGCTTACAGTCTATAGGGAGAGAAAGACATTAATATAAATAAATAAATGACAGATGTGGACATAAGTGCTGTAGGAGTGGCTGAAAAGAGCAGATCAGGGTGACACAGAAGGCACTGGGCAAATGAAGACTTAGGGAAAGGCCTCTTGGAGGAGATGTGCGTTAAGCACGTCTTTGAAGGTGGGGAGAGTGATCGTCTGTTGGTTTTGAACAGGGTTCCAATCCTGGCTCTGCCACCTTTATACTGTATGATTTCTGGGCTTTAGTTCCCCTATCTGCATTCCAGGGTAGAGGTGGGACTTGGGAGAGAAGTCATCAGGGAGATAAAAGTGACCAAGGTGCAATGATCAAGTGATCAAGGCTGTCATTAGAGGAGCAGATAATGCAGGAGGAGAACAGCCAGGTGAGATAGGAGGGAAAGAACCTTCCGAGGCCTTTAAAGCTAAGGGTGAGAATATTTTGTTTGATTGGGAGTTGGCGGGGGAGACAAGAAACCACTGGAGGTGTTTGAAGAGTGGGGAGATGTGGACTGAACTGTTTTGTAGAGAAATGATCTGGGCAGCAGAGTAAGGTATGAACTGGAATGGGGAGACATAGGAGGCAAGGAGGTAGTGCAGGAATCAGGGTGGGATAGATATGTGTCTGAATCAGCATGGGAGCTGTGTGGATGGAGAGAAAATGGCTGAATGTAACGGTGTTTTGAAGGTTGAAATGACAGGATGTGGTGACAAGTAAAACGAGAGTTCAATTAACAATTGAATATGGGTTGAATGAGAGATGAATCGAGGATAACGCCAGGTTTGAGAGCTTGGGAGGATGGTGGTGCTTTCTACAGTAATGGGAGGGTCAGAGTGAGGACAGCGTTTGGATGGGAATATAAGGAGGTCTGTTTTGGACAGTTTGAGCTGACAGCAGGATAACCAAGGGGAGTTCTCTTGAAGGCAGCACGACATGAGAGACTGCAGAGAGGATGATAAATCAGGGCTGGAGAGGCAGGTTTGGAAATCATCTGCCTAGAAGTGGGAAAGGAAGTTGTGGGAGTGAAGAAATTATCCAAAGGAGTGGGTGTAGATGGAGAATAGAAGGGAACCAAGAACTAAGCCTTGAGGTATCCCTTCAGTTAGGGGCGGGAGGAGGAGGAGGAGGAATCCGGGAAAGAGACTGAGAATGAGCGGCCAGAAGGACAGGACAAAAACCAAGAGAGGTTGGTGTCCATGAAGCAAAGGTTGGATAATATTTCCAGGAGAAGGAGGTGTTGCACAGTGCCAATGCATTTGAGATGTTGAGGAGGATTAGAATGGAGTAAAGGCTGTTGGATTTTCCAAGAAGGAGATCATTTGTGAGAGGACAGTATCTCTGGAATATACAGGGCAGAGGGCAGAATGCAGGAAGTCCAAAAGATAATTGGGGGAGACAACTCCCAAGGAGTTTGGAGACACATGCTGAGAACGAGGTGGGGTGAAAACTGGAGGGAGCCATGGGGTCAAGCGAGGGTTGTTTTAAAATAGGTGAGGCATAAAATGTGTGGTCTTCACAACTTAGACTCTAAGCTCCATGAGGGCAGAGGTCTTGTCTACTGTCTCTGTTATCATTCATTCAATCTTATTTGTGAAGTGCTTACTGTGTGTAAACCGCTGTACTAAGCGATGGGGAAATACAATACAACAATAAACTGGCATATTCCGTGCCCAAAGTGAGCTTACAGTTTAGAGTGGGTGGAAGCATACATTAATATAAACAAATAAATTACAGATGTGTGCATAGGTGCTGCGGGGTTGGGAGGGAGGATAATAAAGGGAGAAAGTTAAGGAGATGCAGAAGGGAGTGGGAGAAGAGGAAAGGGGGTGCTTAGTTAGAGAAAGCCCCTTAGAGGAGGTGTGCCCTCAATAATGATTTCAAGTTAGGGAGAGTAATTGTCTGTAGGATTTGAGGAGGAAGGGCGTTCCGGGACAGAGGCAGGACGTGGGTGAGGAGTTGGCAGCGAGATAGACAAGACCAAGGCACAGTTAGAGGGTTAGCATTAGAGGAATGACACGTGCAGGAACATGAGGTACATGTGCAGCACCGCTGAGGGAAGGACAGGTCAGCAATGATCTCCTTGTTGACAAATCTGCTGGCCTGTGCCTCATCCGCATCCTGCTTGACCTCTCAGCTGCCTTCAACACCTTCGAGTACGCCCTTCTCCTGGAATTATTATCCAACATCTGCTTCACTGACACTGTCTTCTCCTGGATCTCCTTCTTTCTCTCTGTCCACTCACTCTCAGTCTCTTTCACAGGTTGCTCCACTTCTTCTCATCCCCTAACTGTGATGGGGCCCTCAGAGATCATTTCTGGGTCCCCTTTTATTCTCTATCTATACCCACTCCTTTGGAGAACTCATTTGCTCACACCTGGCTTCACCTCTATGCGAATGATTCTCAAATCTCCCTCTCCAGCCCTGATCTCTCTCTCTCTCTCTCTCTCTCTCTCTCTCTCTCTCTCTCTCTCTCTCTCTCTCTCTCGCTCTCACTATCTCTCTCTCTCTCTATCTCTATCTCTCTCTCTCTCTATCGTTTGCTATTTTCAAGACCTCTCCACTGGGATGTCCTCCCGTCACTTCAAATTTACCATGTCAAAAGCAGATCTTATTATCTTTCCACCCAAACCAAATCCTGTCCTCCCCCTGACTTTCCCTTTATTGTAGACGGTACCACCATCTTTTCTGTCTCACTTTCAGAGACGGGAATGAAACCCCTTTCTCTCATTTGACGTACATTGTCATTCCATCATTAAATCCTGCCAGTTTGACCTTAAAAACAATGCTAAAATCTGCCCGTTCCTCTCTACGCAAACTGCTACCACCATAATAAAATCACTTATCCTATTCTGCCTTGTTTGCTTTATCAGCTTCCTTGCTGACCTCCCTGACTCCTATGTCTCCCGTCTCCACTCCATATTTCTCTATGATGCCCACAACATATTCCCACAAAAATGTTCAGGTCATGTTTCCCCAGTCCTCTAGAAATTCCAGTGATTACCCGTCCACCTTCACTTCAAACAGAAACTCCTCACCTTTGCCTTTAAAGGCCTCCATCACTTTGCCCCTGTCTACCACATCTCATTACTGTTGTACTACAATACAGCCCACACACTTTGCTCCTCTAACAACAACTTTCTCCCTGTTCCTCCTTCTCATCTGTTTCAACACTGACCTCTCACCTTGTACTGTGTCTGGGTTGGAACACACTTTCTCATATTGACAGACAATTGCTTTCCCCTAGGTTCAGAGCCTTATTGAATAATAATAATAATAATAATAACAACTATGGAATTTAGTTAAGCGCTTACCGTGTGCCAAGAACTGTTCTAAGCACTGAGGTAGATACAAGTAATCAAGTTGTCCCACGTGGGGCTCACACTTTTAACGTGGGGCACACATCTCCTCCAAGAGGCCTTCCCTGACTAAGCCCTCATTTCTTTTGCTACCACTCTCTTCTGCATCACCCTCACTTGCTCCCTTTATTCATCCCCGCCCCTCGACCCAGCCCCACAGCCCTTTTGTCCATGTCTATAGTTGATTTATTTTTTATTTATATCTGTCTTCCCTCCTAGATTGTGAACTCTTTGTCAAGCAGGGTATATGTCTATTATATTGCTAAATTTTACTCTCTCAAGGTACAGTGCTCTGAACACAATAAGCACTAAATAAGCATGATTAACTGACTGATATACACCAGACCACTTCTCTCCTCACCTTCCAAGCCTTATTAATGTCACATTTTGTCCAATATATCTTCTGTGATTAAATTCCCTTTTCCCCGGCTCCCTCTCCCTTCTGCATCATCTCTGCACCTGGTTCTCGGACCTTTGGGCATTTGTAATTCTCCTCAACCCAGTCCCTCAGTACTGATATAGATATGTTTAAAGTTCATGTTACAAATTCCTTATTTATTCATGTGAATGTCTGCCTCCCCCTCTTGTTATGGGGCACTCTACCCATAGTAATCAGTCAATAAGTACCATTGACTGATTGGATGCATGATAGTAGAGTTAGCAGTAGTAGTAGTAGTAGTAGTAGTAGTAGTAGTAGTAGTAGTAGTAGTAGTAGTAGTAGTAGAAATAGTAGTAGTAGCAGCAACAGCAACATCAATAGCAGTAGTAATAGTAATAAAATCTGTGGTAGTGTTAAGTAAAAGTGGCAGTAGTACTAATAATGATATTAGGAATACTAGTAATAAGAGTAGTAGTAGTTGTAGTAATAGTAGTAGCGATTAGCAGTAGTAATAGTTGTAGCAGTAGTAACAGTAGTAGAAATAATAGTCGTAGTCGTAGCAGTAGTAATGGCCTAGTGGACATTACAGAGAACTGGGATTCAGGAGACCTGTGTTCTAATCTGGGCTCCCTCTTCCACACTCTGTGACCTTGAATAAGTTCCTTTAGTTCTCTGTACCTCAGCTTCCCCAACTGTGAAGAGGGATTTCAAATCTTGTCCTTCCTTCTCCTTAGCAGGTGAGCCCTATTGTACATACCCCCGTGCTTAGTGCAGTGCTTGGCACATTCTAATCACTTACCAAATCTGAAAGATATTTTAATGACTGTGATAACAGTATCTCAGTGCTGTGGTTCAGTCTGGTTCCCGAACAGAGGAGGCAGACAGGAAGTGTGGAGGGGAGGAAGGGTCCAGGCAGAATAATGGAAATTTGCCATGCAGACTCTGGCCAGGAGACACCCCTCCCCAAGCCACACTAGACAATGGGCCACTGAGCCCAAACCACTTCTGATAATGATAGTAATCATAATAATAATAACAAACATTGTATCTATTAAGCACTTTCTATACACCAAGTACATTTACCGAACACTAGGGTAGATGGAAGATCACCAGGTTGAACACAGTCCCGTTTTCACAAGGGGTTCACAGCCTTAATCCCCATTTTACAGATGAGGGAGTTGAGGCCTAGAGAAATTAAGTGAATTATCCAATGACACACAGCACCACAGTGGGGGCGCTGTAATTAGAGTCCAAGGCCCTCTGACTCCCAGGTCCAGGCTCTTCAGTCACACTTCAAGGCCCTCATTCAGGTGGCGTCCTGTCCATTCACTACAAGCTCTGACTCCACCTCACCAAGCCCGTCGTTTAACAATGGTGCCAGTGGCAACAGAGCCTTCTATCTGTGCCCTCTGCCCCGGTAAGCACTGTCCACCTGAGTCAAGAGGGAAGCTGTGCGGCTACTATGCTCGAGTTGGAATGAATTTTATTGATCCAAACCTGAGCATAGTGATGCTTCTGAGTTCAGCATAGAGTCCAGGACCCATTCCGGCCACGGTGAGAAGCATCTGTGGGCTTGGGAGCAGGGGGTGTCTCCGTTCATTCATTCATTCATTCAATCGTATTTATTGAGTGCTTACTGTGTGCAGAGCACTATACTAAACACTTTGGAAGTACAAGTTGGCAACATACAGAGACAGTCGCTACCCAATAAAGGGCTCACCGTCTAGAAGGGGGAGACGGAGAACAAAACAAAATATGTGAACAGGTGTCAAGTCATCAGAATAAACAGACGTAAAGCTAGATGCACATTGTTAACAAAATAAAATGAATAGAACAGTAAATACGTACAAGTAAAATAAATAGAGTAATAAATCTGTACAAACATATATAGAGGTGCTGTGGGGAGGGGAAGGAGGTAGGATGAGGAGGATGGGGAGGGGGAGAGGAAGGAGGGGGCTCAGTCTGAGAAGGCCTCCTGGAGGAGGTGAGCTCTAAGTAGGGCTTTGAAGGGAGGAAGCTAGCTTGGCGGATGTGCGGAGGTAGGGCATTCCAGGCCAGGGGGAGGACGTGGGCCGGGGATCGACGGCAGGACAGGCGAGAACGAGGCACAGTGTGGGGGTTAGTGGCAGAGGAGGGGAGGGTGCGGGCTGGGCTTTCTGGAGAAGACCGGGATGCCAAACAGGGAGTGCTGGGTTTAGGCCTGGATGCCACTTAGCCGGTCGCTGGCCCTGTAGGCGGTCCCTCCGTGGGGGTGGGAGACCCCGGCCCGAGGAGGTCCCCGGATGCGGGGACACTGTGAGAATCCAGGAGAAGTATCTCTGCGAACTGGTTTAGAAGACGAGGTTGTGCAGAGGCGATTCCGTTGGATTCCCGGGGATACACGGGCCGGTGGTTCAGTCCCCTCGGTCATTCGGTCGGTTTCCTCACCTTCTGCAGCATCTCTATGGGCTTCTACTGCTGGTTAATCGAGAGCAACTTTTGAGGTTGAGTAGGATCCATACTCTCACATGGCTCTGGATTTTGGGACTTGCTGAGGCTCCGTGGTTGCGCTTGAGGTTTACTGAGAGATGGACTGCTCTGGACCGTTGTCATCCGAGCCACGGCACCAAATTGCGGTGGAAGAAAAACTTTTCTGACTCAATCCGACTGGCTTCCCCAAGTTTCCTGAAGATAGTCCCACGTCACAGGAGTTTCAGGGAGTCTGGACCTCACAGCATACCATCTTGGTTCAAGTCTTGGGTGCCTTTCCTCGGCCCCATTAAGGTGTATCAGCGCAGATCATTGATATTTGTTTTCTTTGTTCCGCGGCCCCAGGGCACCAGTTCTTTCCCCCTTTTCTCGGGTGTTTCGGTTTTTTGCGGAGGTGCGGAGCGGGGAGTTGTGGAGGAAGTTCTCATTTGCTGCTCCGACTCCCTGCTATAAGGGGAGACCTGGAAGAAGGCTGGAAATGGGGGCTGCAAGTCTGGGACAGGGTCCCTGGCCTGGAGGGTGGGGGAGGGTCCTGCTCCGGACCTCTTTCGGACCCGTTATCCAAAGGCCAGTGCAAGAGTGCCAGGGCAGAGAGGGCATCGATGGAGCGTTTTCTGAGGGCATGGCACAGTACTGAACACTGGGAGAGGACTCCCAGCTGGGAATGAGGCTCAGTACTTGCCCCTTGGGGTCTGCCGGTCTAATGGTGTCAGCCGTGGGAGGGTCCTGGGGCAGACCCATCAGGAACTATGAAATGATCCTGTGCACGGCACAGGATCGGCACTGGCAGGGTCCAGTGCAGCAGGGGAAAGCAGGAAAGTGGAAGAATGTGAGAGACCACCCCTCATCCCCACTGGCGGCAGGTTTTCCCCCATGTTGGATCAGGACTGGCAGATCCATGGCCAGGAGAGATTCTTTATGTACCAGTGCCGAAGGTGGTGGGTCCGAGGGGGAGACCAGGCCTGCAGCCGCCCCGGCATGAGAGCCGACAGGGAGGGAAGAAAGGAGGGAGAGACCACGTGAGGGAGGGTGCCCGGCTCCCCCATCCTCCCTGATTGATAAATCAATCCAGCGAGTATTTACTGAGTGCCTACTGTGTGCTGAGCACTCTACTAAGCACCCCCCTGGAACCTTCAGCTTTTAGAGATCTTGGAGAGAGTCACCATGAGGGGACAGGTAGGCCCAGGGGACAGAACGATGAGGGGATAGTCAGTGGGTGAGAACGAAAAGCATCAGATAATGGGAGGGACAGATGGGGGAGGTTCAGACTTGGGGAGAGTCAGACGGGGAAGAGTCAGGACAGGGAGAGTGCCAGGAAGAGAGTCAGACAGCAGAGAACCATACATGGGACAGTCAGATGGGGGAGAGTCAGAGGAGGGCAGTTAGGCTGGGGAAGGTCGTACAGGGGAAGTCAACCAGGAAGGAGAGTCAGACCTAAGGAGAGTCAGACGAGGGGAGGTCAGACGGGGAGAGTGACATAGGGAGAGTCATACTGGGAAAAGTTAGATGGGGAGAGTCAGACTGGGAGACAGTCAGTATGGGGAGGGTCAGACAGAGTCAGGACAGCCAGAAGGGAAAATCTGAAGAGGAGAGTCAGACAGTGGGAGAGTCAGAGGAGTAAGAGAGGGGGAATCAAAGGGGAGGGCGGAGTTAGCCATACCCCCCTCCAAGTCTCCTTCTTGACCCTTCTGCCCCGCCCTCTCTTGGCCTCGCCCTTTTAGGCCCCGCCCCATACGCGCCCCGCCCCCTTTCCGCCTGACTGACATAACGGAGCAAGGCGGGGGAAGGAGGCCTCAATTTGACAGTTCAAGATGCCGTCAGTGGGCGCTACACGGGCTCTTACAGGGGCCTCCGCCCTTTCCCTGGCAGGATGTGGGAGTGGAGCAAACCAAGGCGGGCCTGGCCCAGGGGCTCCAGTAGAACTTCCCGCCTCTGTTCCAGGTGGAAGGGGGTGTAGTGATCACATACAGAGCAGCCTGCCTCCTCCTGCTGCAAGCCCTAATCATTCCCTGCAGCCCTGGACCTGAAACACTACCTGCTGCCATAAGCCCTAAATGCTCCCTGCAGCTGCAAGCCCCTGAGCCCCCAAACACAGATGGGTGGGGAAGCTCATTCTCCACTCATCTGTGCCAGGGAGGATCGGGTATGGTATTGGGCTCCTGGCCAGTTCTCCAGACCCTGGAAATCGGCTGCAGCTGCCGACTCGGAACACGACATTCCTATTCTAATCCCTGCCTTCCTCGTGGGAGTTCAGATCTCCCCAACTCCTCGATTCCTCAGTAGCCCCCCGACCTCCAACTCCCAGACCCGGGATCTATGTCTTCGAGGCCCTGCTCTAAAATTCCCATTGTTGAAAAACTTCAAAGCCCAGTCTTGGAAATGACATGGTTCATAAAATATTTTCTTATGGAGCCCCTTTCCGCTGAAAACACCCATCTTGAATGAATAAATGAATCAGAGCTGTGGAAAAAAAACTTTATATTGTACACATTCTAATAATGTAAAGATATTGAATTTCAGAAAAAAATGGCAAGTGAAAATACTTTTCTAATTATAATAATGATGGTGATAATTGTAGTAGCTGCTAAGCACTTATTACATGCCAATCACTGTACTAGGCTCTGGGGTAGATAGAAGATCATCATGTTCCACATGAGGCCCAGATTCTACATAAGAGGGAGAACAGGGTTTGAATCCCAATTATACCACTGACGGAACTGGGGCCCAGAGAAGTAAAGTGACTTGTCAAAGATCACACAGCAGAGACGTGGCAGAGGCAGGATTTGAACCAGGTTCCTGCAACTCCCAGGCCCAAGGTCTATACACTAGGAAGCATTGCTTCCATCAGAAGCCGATCTAATGGAATCCTTGAGGAGTCAACTTTCACCATGTTGACACATGCCCTACCTTCGGAAGTATAGACCAAGGTGGGCATTGTGAGTGTCTTCATTTTGCCGTCCATGATGATTCCTCTTTCATCTTCCCAGAGATGGAGGCTCCCATGCTCCCAGCGGTATTTAGGGACAAACCCTAAATCAAATCAAATTTGTGGTCCCTCAAACCATCTGATTCCTTTCCAATGATAATGCCAGTAAGACTCAACTCTATCAATCAATAAATCTTATTTATTGAGTGCTTACCGTGTGCAGAGCACTGTACTGAGCACTTAGGCGACTATATTATAGCAATGTAGCAGAGTTGGTAGACAGACTCTCTGCCCAACATGAGTTTACAATCTAGAGGAGGAGACAGACATTAATTTAAATAAATTATTTACAGATGTGGACATAAGTGGTGTGGTGCTTAGCGAGGAGTGAATAAAGGGAACAATTCAGGGTAATGCAGAAGGGAATGGAGCAGAGATAATGAAAGCTTATTCAGGGAAAGCCTCTTCGAGGAGTTGGGCCTTCACTAGACCTTCGAAGGTGGATAGAGTCTGTCTGTCTGTCCCTCTGGGGAGAGGGAGGATATTTCAGTGTAGTGACAGGACGTGGTTGAGAGGTTGGCATCACGATAGATGAGATTGCAGTAGAGTGAAAAGGTTGGCATTAGAGGAGAGGAGTTTGTAAGGGAAGCAGTATGGTCTAGTGACAAAATCATGGGCTTGAGAGTCAGAAGATGTGGGTTCTAAGCCCGGTCCTGCCACTTGCCAGCTTTATGACCTTGGATAAGTCATTTAAATTCACTGTGCCTCAGTTACCTCATCTGTAAAATGGGGATTAGGACTGTGAGCCTCACTTGGGACAACCTGATTACCTTCTATCTATCTACCCCAGCAGTTAGAAAAGTGCTTGGCACACAGTAAGCACTTAACAAATAACGTATTTATTACTATTACTTGTTGGCTGGGCAGTAGGAGGAAAGCAGTAAGATGGGTTAGGAACAGGTGAGCTTATAGACGACTTTAAAGTTGATGGTGAGTCTCTGTCTGATGTGGAGGTTGATGGGAAATCCCTTGAGGGGCAGGAGGAGTGGTGAGACTTGAACTGAACATTTTGTAGAGAAATGATCCGGGCAGCAGAGAAGTATGGACTTGAAGCAGGGAGGTCAGTGAGGAGGTTGATGCAGTAGTTAAGGTAAAATAGGTTAAGCTGACACTGAGCTCCTTGTCTTCCCTCCCAAACCTTGTCCTCTCGCTGACTTTCCCATCTCTGTTGACGGCACTACCATCCTTCCCGTCTCACAAGCCCGCAACCTTGCGGTCATCCTCGACTCCGCTCTCTCATTCACCCCTCACATCCAAGCCGTCACCAAAACCTGCCGGTCTCAGCTCCGCAACATTGCCAAGATCCGCCCTTTCCTCTCCATCCAAACCGCTACCCTGCTCATTCAAGCTCTCATCCTATCCCGTCTGGACTACTGCATCAGCCTTCTCTCTGATCTCCCATCCTCGTGTCTCTCTCCACTTCAATCCATACTTCATGCTGCTGCCCGGATTATCTTTGTCCAGAAACGCTCTGGGCATATTACTCCCCTCCTCAAAAACCTCCAGTGGCTACCAATCAATCTGCGCATCAGGCAGAAACTCCTCACCCTGGGCTTCAAGGCTCTCCATCACCTCGCCCCCTCCTACCTCACCTCCCTTCTCTCCTTCTACTTCCCAGCCCGCACCCTCCGCTCCTCCACCGCTAATCTCCTCACTGTACCTCGTTCTCACCTGTCCCGCCATCGACCCCCGGCCCACATCATCCCCCGGGCCTGGAATGCCCTCCCTCTGCCCATCCGCCAAGCTAGCTCTCTTCCTCCCTTCAAGGCCCTGTTGAGAGCTCACCTCCTCCAGGAGGCCTTCCCAGACTGAGCCCCTTCCTTCCTCTCCTCCTCGTGGCCCCCTCCATCCCCCATCTTACCTCCTTCCCTTCCCTACAGCACCTGTATATATGTATATATGGTTGTACATATTTAGTACTCTATTTATTTATTTATTTATTTTACTTGTACATTTCTATCCTATTTATTTTATTTTGTTCGTATGTTTGGTTTTGTTCTCTGTCTCCCCCTTTTAGACTGTGAGCCCACTGTTGGGTAGGGACTGTCTCTATGTATTGCCAATTTGTACTTCCCAAACGCTTAGTACAGTGCTCTGCACATAGTAAGCGCTCAATAAATACGATTGATTGATTGATTGATTAAGCACTTGGATTAGAGTGGTAGCAATTTGGAGGGAGAGGAAAGGGTGCATTTTAGCGATGGTGTGAAGGTTGAACTGACAGGATTTGGTAACATGATGAATATATGGGTTGAATGAGAGAGATGAGTTGAGGAGAATGCCAAGGCTATTGGCTTGTGAATCTGGGAGGATGGTTGCTCTGTCTCCAGTGATGGGAAAGTCAAGGGGAAGACAGGATTTGAGTAGGAAGATGAGGGGTTCTGTTTTGGACGTGTTGGGTTTAAGTGACATCCAAGGAAACAAGGCTGGAAGGCTGGTGGAGTTGAGAGATTTCAGAGAGGGAGACTGATGAGGACTGGAGAAGAAGATTTGGATATTATCACGAGCCCCGAGATCGCTGGACTATTTTTTTTTTACAGCGATCTGACCTAAAGCCAAACAGCCTACCTCCTTCTCGAATTCCTTCTTCGATTTTGTTGTTCGCGGGGTCAGAAAAATAGTAACTTGCAAAATGGTTTCTTGGTCAAGAAAATGCCTTCCCGAGGTCTCATTAGAGATATCTTCCGTATAGAGGTGGTAGTTGAAGCCTGGGGAGCAAATGAGATCTCCAAGGGAGTGGGTGTAGATGAAGAGTAGAAGGGGACCCAGAACTGAACCGTGAGGGAATACCACGGTTTGGGGGAGAGAGGAAGAGGAGAAAACCATGAAAAATACTGATAAGGAGTGGCCAAAGAGATAGGAGGAGAACCAGGAGAGGACACTGTCAGTATCAATGTCAGGTTGGATAATATTTCCAGGACAAAGGGGTGGCTAACAGAGTCCAAAACAGCTGAGCGGTTGAGCAGGATTAGGATAGGAGTAGAAGGATTTAGCAAGAAGGAGATCATTGGGGACCTTAGATAGGGTGGTTTCTGGGGCAAAAAGGAGGGAAGAAGCTAGATTGTTGGGAATAAGGAGAAAAGTGGAGGAAAGAAATTGAAGACAGTGGGTGAGACAACTCGCTCAAGCAGTTTGGAGAGGAATGGTGGGAAGGAGATGGCGCGATAATTAGAGAGAGCCGTGGGGTGAAGGGAAGGGATTTTAGAATGGGGGAGTCAAGGCATGTGTAGTCTTCACATGACAGATTCTAAGCTTCTTGTGGTCAGGGGTCTCATCTACTGATTCTATTGTCCTCTCCCAAGCACTTAATATAGTGCTCTGGCCACAGTAGATGGTAAGCTCTTTGAGGGCAGGAATCAAATCTCCCAGCTCTGTTATGATATATATTCCAAAGTACTCAGCGCTTACTCTGCACACAGTAAACATGTAACAAATGTAAATGATGGATTTGATTGATTGGTAGTAGTAATAGGTTTCATCCCCCCTTCCATATTCTGAGAGGAATTGGGAGTCTACCTTGAGCACGACTGAGTTCCTTTAAGTAAAGTGTCGTTCATATACCTGTTTAGTGCCTGTCCAAAATTATGTAAAAAGCAGCACAGTCTGAATAAACCACAAAACTGATAAAAAATATATTTCTTCCTATCAGTGACATGTTCTTATTTTCTTCTCGAGTGTGGTCCGAGTCATTGTAAATGTAAACTGTGGGATCCTTTGAGACCCCTAGGTCTTTATCTTGAGGGTATGAAAAGAGGGTCCCGTTAAATCTTGGATTATTGGAAGTGGGGTAAGACTATCTTCCTTTTTTAAAAACAAAAGCTTTAATTATGTGGTATTTTTGAAGCACTTACTGTTTGCCAGGCACATGTATTCCTTAGATATTTAGTTCATCGATTGGCGCTGCAGGGGACTGAGCAGTGAGCTGGAAACCTGGGTGCTATCTTCAATTGTTTTATATCATGCATAGGTTTTAACAGTTTTTAAGATGAAAAGAGCAAGGATGGTAATAACGATTATGATAAAAAATAATTGGATTTGTTAAGCACTTACTTTGTGCCAGGCAGTGTACTAAATGCTGGGATAAATACATAATGATCGGGGTGGAAACAGTCCTTGTCCCACAGTCATAATCACCATTTTACGGAAAAGGTAACTGAGATACAGAGAAGTGAAGTGGCTTGTCCATGGTCACACAGCAGACAAGTGGCAGAGCCGAAATTAGAACCCCGGTCCTCTGACTCCCAGGACCATGCATCTGCCTCTAGCCATCTCGCAAGAATACTTAGGTTGAGCGTGGAAATACTGATCACATTCTTCAGAAGAAGAGAGTCATAATAATCTGACCGTGTGATATACGGGCCAAATTTTGCACATCAGAAATCTGGAATATTATAGGTGTTTTTGAGATAGTGACAACCTGTCCTTGCTCTTTCAGCCTCCTTATTGTACTACTGTGTCTCTCCAAAATACCATTTACTTTCAAAGCCTTACTGAGGTCACAACTTATCTACGAGCCCTTCTCCAATTAAGCCCTCTTTCCACTACTCCCTCTCCCTTCTGTGTCACCTAAGCACCCATATCTGGACTCTTTAAACGCTTGTTATTCACCCCACCCTCGGCTCTACAACACATGTACATAGTCAGTATTTTTTTCTTTATATGAAAGTCTCTCCCCCCATAGACGATAAGCTTATTGTGAGAAGGCAACATGCTGCTACTGTATTAGAGTCCCCCACATGCTCAGAACACTCCCTGCAAAGCCCTACTGAGAGCTCACCTCCTCCCGGAGGCCTTCCCAGACTGAGCCCCCTTCTTCCTCTCTCCCTCCCCATCCGCCCGCCCCACCTCCTTCCCCTCCCCTGTATATATATTTGTACAGATTTATTACTCTATCTATTTTACTTGTACATATTTACTATTCTGTTTATTTTATTTTGTTAATATGCTTTGTTTTGTTGTCTGTCTCCCCCTTCTAGACGGTGAGCCCGTTGTTGGGTAGAGACCGTCTCTATATGTTGCCACATTGTACTTCCCAAGCGCTTAGTACAGTGCTCTGCACCCAGTAAGCGCTCAATAAATGCGATTGAATGAATGAATGAGTGAATGAATGAGTGAACACTGCTCTGCACCCAAGAAGTACTCAATAAATACCACTGAATGATTGTTTAATTTAAGGCTAGTAATAGTATAGGAGCAGCATGACCTAGTGGACAGAGCACACTATTGGAAGTCCAAAGACCTGGGTTATAATATCCACTCTGACCCTTGCCTGCTGTGTAATCTCAGAAACAGGACTTAATCAATCAGTCAGTCAATTGTATTTATCGAGCGAATACTGTGTGCTGATCATCATACTTAGAGCTTTGGTAGCATAAAATACAACAGTGTAGCACACACATTTCCAGCCCACGATCGATTGATCAGTGGTATTTATTGAGCACTTACTATGTACAGAGCACAGTACCAAGCGCTTGGGAGAGTACAATACAACAGAATTAGCAGAAAAGTCCATTGACCATAACGGGCTTAGAGTCTCTAGGGGGATGTAGCGTGGCTCAGTGGAAAGAGCCTGGACTGTGGAGTCAGAGGTCATGGGTTCAAATCCCGGCTCCGCCAACTGTCAGCTGTGTGACTTTGGGCAAGTCACTTCACTTCTGTGGGCCTCGGTTACCTCATCTGGAAAAAGGGGATGAAAACTGTGAGCCCCCCGTGGGACAACCTGATCACCTTGTAACCTCCCCAGCGCTTAGAACAGTGCTTTGCACATAGTAAGCGCTTAACAAATACTATTATTATTATTATTATTAATTTATAATATATAATTGAAAGATATGTACATAGTTCTGTGGGGTTGGGGATGGGACAAATATCAGTTTTCCAGAGTTCCCAGATCCAGGTGCCTAGGCAATGCAGAAGGGAGAGCTAGCTGGGGAAATGAGGGTTTAATCAGGGAAGTGAAGAAGTGGGGGTGGGTGGGTAGGGCCTGAGGGAACATCTAGGAACCTCAGCTTCCTTATCTTTAAAGTGGGAATTGAATAATGATCTCCCTCTTGCCTGGACAGTGGGTTAGTAAGTGAGACTGAGGATCAGAAAGGTGCTTGCATAAGACATGTTTGTTTGGCTAGCAGTAGTGGCTGTGCGGCCCTATTTCATCTGCCTTCACCTAGTGAGGGGTTGGTTGATAATCCACTAATGAGCTGCACCCTCAGATTGACACCTGCCAGTCAGAGGACAATGCAACACGGAGAGAGGGAGGTTATGTCTAGTGGCTAGGAAGTGCCCGAGACACATAACGCTGCATTGGTGTTGGTCTAAATGTGTATCCACCCCACCGGAAGACAGAGAAGAAGGGCAGGGGAATGATGGGGGAGGGGGAACACAGTGCCCCTGAGGGAAGGGCAGGAGTGGTGTCAATGAACAATCCACCCTACCTCTTCCCAGCTCTAGACATAATTTAGCCACTGAGACAATGGATGAGGCAGCTGGGTAGAGTGGTGGCATATTCAGTCATCTCTGAGACTTCTCCTGGTGAACAGGTCTTAGCTCAAAATGCACGAATCATTTGTGGAAATGTGAGGCCCACTGTACTTACCCCAGTGCTCAGCACAGTCAAAGTATTTACCAGATCTCACAGATATTATTTTCATTATTAAGGCAACCATGGCTCACTTGGCATGGTTCAGTCTGTTTTGTAATTAATCAATCACGTTTACTGAATGCTTACTGTGTGCAAAGGACGCTTACTGTGTGCAAAGGCCAGTACTAGACGGTTGGGAGAGTCCAGTATAACAAAGGTGGTGGATTCATTCCCTGCCCACAAGGAGCTTGCAGTCTAAAGGGGAATACAGACATTAATATAAATGAATAAATAAATAAATGACGGCTATGGACATAAATGTTGTGGGGCTGAGGAAGGGGGAGAATAAAGGATACAAAGGCGACAGAGAAGGGAGTAGGAGAAGAGGAAACGAGGGATGAATCTGGGAAGGCCTCTTTGAGATGTCCATTGATAAGGTTTTGCAGGTAGGGAAACTAGTTGTCTGTCGGATGAAAAGAAGAAGAGCATTTCAGGCCAGAGGTAGGATGTGAGCAAGAGGTCAGTGGCAAAACAAATGAGACCAAGATGCAGTGATAAAGTTGGCATTGGAGGAGTGAAGTTCTGCTGGATGAACTGGAGTAAGAATGTACCACTTGGAGCTGGAGGGATGGACTGAACCATGAGGGGTGAGTTGGGTGTGGGAAGAGGGTGGAGGTTCGAGGTAGAATGTACCACTAGGGGCAGGGAATGAGTGACAGGTGGAAAGAAGAGGGTGAGAGTTCGTGGTAGAATGTACTACTAGGGGCAGGGAATGAGTGACAGGTGGAAGGTACTACCTGGGGGTGGGGAGGTGGACGTTTCAGGAAGAGTGAACCACAACGGAGGGGTGTAGTTATAGGGGAATGAACCACTGGTGGTGGTGGCGGGGGTGGAGGTCCAGCCAGGGTAAACCACTAGGAGCCGGCGGGAGTTGGATTTCCAGGGGACACAAACCACTAGTGTGGGAGGTGGGAAGAGCAGAAGACGGAGGGAAGGGGTGCCAGGGTGCGTGAACCGCTATGGGAGACGGAGATGGATTTGGAGGGGGAAGGAAAACCTCTAGAAATATAGAGTGAATCTCCAAAATGAGTGAACCACATATAGTGGTAAGGAAATGATGTACATGGAAGTGAACCCTACGGGGAGGGTACATATTTATTCTATTTATTTTATTTTGTTAATATGTTTTTTTTTTCTCTGTCTCCCCCTTCTAGGCTGTGAGCCCACTGTTGGGTAGGGACCGTCTCTATATATTGCCAACTTGTACTTCCCAAGCGCTTAGTACAGTGCTCTGCACACGGTAAGCACTCAATAAATACGATTGAATGAATGAATGGATGAATGAATGATGTTCTAGGTGTCGTGTACCCCTAGGAGTGGGGGATGGAGGTCTAGAAGTAATGAGCCACTTGGTGTTGCAGGAGAGGGAATTACTGGGGGAGTGAGTTATCTAGGCGTGAGGGTGGATGGAAACTCACTGGAACTACTCCCTCACCGCTCTGCCTCCTGGATTTGCCCACTCGAGCCCAGACTTCACTCTGCTGCCCAGATAATTTTTTAAAAAATTTCAATACACGTCTGCCCAGTCCTCAGGCCCCTCCAGTTGTTGCACGTTCCCTTCCGCAATGGACAGAAACCCGTCACTATCGGTTTTAAAGCCATCTGTCAACTCAACTCCTCCTAACTCAGCTCACTGTTCTCCTACTATAGACCAGCCTACACACTTCCTTCCTCTAATACCAACCTCCTCGCTCTTCCTCCATTTTGTCTATCTCACCACCGACTCCTCACCCACATCCTGCCTCTGGTCTGGAACTCCCTCAAGCTCCACATGCACAAACCACCCTTCTCTCCACCTTCAAAGCCTTATTAAGGTCAAATCTCCTCCAGGAGACCTTCCCTAATTAAACCCTCCTTTCCCCAGCTCTCTCTACCTTCTACGTCATCCATGCACTTGGACCTGTGACATTTGGACATTTGATATGCACCCCACCCACGACCCCACAGCACTTGTGTACATATCTTTAAATTTTGTATTACAAATGACTTATTTAACCATGCTTATGTCTGTCTACCTTTCTAGCCTGTTACAGGAGTGTCTGCTATTTCCATTGTATTGTACTCTCCCAAGTACTTAATGCAGTGCTCCGCACATAGTCAGCACTCAATAAATAGCAATGATTGACTGATTGTAGATATAATAGTAGTAGTAGTAAGTCGTACTAGTAGTAGCCATAGCCTTAGGAATAGTAATAGTGGCAGTAGTAGTAATAGTAGGGATGGGAACGGTTCTGTTCTCCATTCATCTGCAAACACTTCCTTGGAGAACTTATTCGTTCACACGGCTTCAACTTGCACCTCTATGTATCTGATTCCTAAATCTACCTCTTCAGCCCTGATCTATCTCCCCCTCTGCAATGTTGCCTTCAAGACACCTCCCTCGGGATGTCGTCCTATCACCTCAAATTTAACATGCCTAAAACAGAACTCCTTATCTTCCCATCCAAACCCGGTCATGCCCCTGACCTAGACAGCGTCATCGTCCTTCCTCTCACAAATCGTTGTTACTTTGGTGTTATCCTCGACTCCCCTATCTCATTCAACCCACATATTCAATCCATCACTAAATCCTGTTGGTTTGACCTTTACAACACTGCTAAAATTTGTGCTTTCCTCTCCTTCCAATCTGCCACCACATTAATCCAAGCTTTTATTTTATTCCATTTTGATTACTGTAAGTCGCTTTACTGACTTTCCAGCCTCCTGTCTCTTCCCACTCCAGTCCATATTTCCCTCCGCTCTCTGCATCATTTTTCTACAAAAGGAATCAGGCCATGATCCCCCACTCCTCAAGACCCTGCCCATCCATCTCCACATGAAAGAGAAGCGTCTTGCCATTGCCTTCAGAGAACACAATTACCTTACCCTTTCCTACCTCACATCACTATTCTCCTACTAAACAACCCATCCCGATCACTGCACTTCACTCTATCCCGATCAACTCATCTCAATCACCTTATCACTCTACCTTGATCTTGTCTATTTTGCTATCAACCTGCAATTACTCTTCCCTCCTTCAATGCCTTATTGAAAGCAAAACTCCTCCAAGAGGGCTTCCCCAACTAAGCCTTCCTTTCCTCTTCTCCCATTGCCTTCTGCATCATCTTGACATGGTCCCTTCATTCACTCCCCCGATCCCAGCCCCACAGCACTTAAGTCCATATCTATCTGTAATTTCTTTTATTTATGCTAATGTCTCTCTACCCGTCCAGATGGCCAGCTTGTTATGGGCAGGGTATGTGCCAGTTACATTTTTCTATTGCACTTTCCCAAGCACTTAGGTACAGTGCTCTACACATAGTAAGTGCTCAATAAATACCAGCGATTGAATAGTAATAATAAGACTAGTAGTAATGAAAGTAGTAGTAATAGGAGTTGTAGTGGTGCAAATAATACTACTAGTAGTAGCAGTAATAATAGTAGCAGAGGTAGGAGTGATACCAATAATGGTAGCATTAATAGCCATTGCAGTAGTGGTAGTAGCTGTAGATGCAGGCCGTGGGTGAGGGGTCGGTGGTGACATAGGGCTTGTGAGACCCCATTCCCTCTCATCTTATCAAATCTCCCGCCCCTTACCTCCTACCCTCCTTAGCGTCCATCTTCAACCGCTCACTCTCCACTGTTTCCATCCCCTCTGCCTTCAAACATACCCACGTCTCCCCATCTTAAAAAAACCCTCTCTTGACCGCACCTCACCTTCTAGTTATCATCCTTTCTCCCTCCTACCATTCTTTTCTAAACTCATAGAACGAGTTTACATCTACACCCTCTGCCTCGAATGCCTCAATGCCAACTCTGTCCTTGATCCCCTCCAATCTGGCTTCTGTCCCCTACACACCACCGAAACTGCCCTCTCAAAGATCACCAATGACCTCCTGCTTGCCAAATCCAATGGCTCCTACTCTATTCAAATCCTCCTCGACCTCTCAGCAGACTTCGACACTGTGGACCACCCCCTTCTCCTCAACACGCTATCCAACCTTGACTTCACAGACTCCGTCCTCTCCTGGTTCTCCTCTTATCTCTCCAGCCGTTCATTCTCAGTCACCTTTGCGGGCTCCTCCTTCTCCTCCCATCCCCTTATTGTAGGGGTTCCTCAAGGGTCAGTTCTTGGTCCCCTTTTGTTCTCTATCTACACTCACTCCCTTGGTGAACTCATTCGCTCCCATAGCTTCAACTATCATCTCTACGCCTATGTCACACAAATCTACATCTCTACCCCTGCTCTCTCTCCCTCCCTTCTGGCCCGTGTCTCCTCCTGCCTTCAGGACATCTCCATCTGGATGTCTGCCCGCCATCTAAAACTCAATATGTCCAAGACTGAACTCCTTATCTTCCCTCCGAAACCCTGCCCTCTCCCTGACTTTCCCGTCACTGTAGATGGCACTACCATCAGTTCCGTCTCACAAACCCGCAACCTTGGTGTCATCCTCGACTCCGTCCTCTCGTTCACGCCTCACATCTAATCCGTCACCAAAACCTGCTGTTCTCACCTCCACAACATTGCCAAGATCCGCCATTTTCTCTCCAACCAAACCGCTACCTTCTGGTTCAATCTCTCATTTTATCCCGACTGGATTACTGCATCAGCCTCCTCTCTCATACCCCATCTTACTGTCTCTCTCCACTTCAGTCTATACTTCACGCTGCTGCCCGGATCATCTCTGTGCAGAAACGCTCTGGGCATATTACTCCCCTCCTCAAAAATCTCCAGTGGTTGCCTGTCAACCAATTAATCAAGCAAAAACTCCTCACTCTCGGCTTCAAGGCTCTCCATCACCTCTCCCTCTCCTTCCTCACTTCGCTTCTCTCCTTCTACAGCCCAGTCCACACCCTCCGCTCATCTGCCGCTAAAATTCTCACTGTACCCTTTATCGCCTGTCCCGCCGTCGACCTCTGGCCCATGTCCTCCCCCTGGTCTGGAATGCCCTCCCTCCACACATCCGCCAAGCTAGCTCTCTTCCTCCCTTCAAAGCCCTACTCAGAGCTCACCTCCTCCAGGAGGCTTTCCTAGACTGAGCCCCCTTTTTCCTCTCCTCCTCCCCACCCCCCCCGCCCTACCTCCTTCTCCTCCCCACAGCACCTTTATATATGTTTGTACAGATTTTTTACTCTATGCATTTTACTTGTACATATTTACTATTCTATTTATTTTTTAATGATGTGCATTTGGCTCTAATTCTATTAATTCTGACGGCCTTGTTTTGTTGTCTGTCTCCACCTTCTAAACTGTGAGCCCGTTGTTGGGTAGGGACCGTCTCTATATGTTGCCGAATTGTACTACCCAAGCCCTTAGTACAGTGCTTTGCACATATTAAGCGCTCAATAAATACGATTGAATGAATGAAAGAATGCAGTAGTAGAAGTATCTCGGCCTAGTGGACATTACAGAAAACTGGGAATTAGGACTCTGGGGTTCTAATCCAGGCTCTGTCACTTGCCCACTCAGTGATCTTGAATATGTTCCTTAACTTCTGTGTACCTCAGCTTCTATATCTGTCAAGAGGATTTCAAATCCTGTCTTTGCTCCTCCTTAGCCTGTGAGCCCCTTTGTAGCTACCTCATTGCTTAGTGCATTGCTTGGCAGACCCTAAGCAGTTACCAAGTCCCAAAGATAATAATGTGATACCCATGTTAACGGTGGCTCGGTGTTTCAGTCTGGTTCCTGAGCAAAGAGGGTAGACAAGAAATGTGGAGGGGAGGAAGGGTCCTGGTGGGAAAGAGGAAATTCTCCATGCTGACTCCAGCCAACAGACGCCCTTTGCCCCTCCCCAGACCGCACTAGCCTCAGGCCCACTTTATTATCAACATGAGAAATTATGATAATAATGATGATAACAATGATTGTGGTATCTATTTAGCAATTTCTATACATCAAGCGCTGGGGTAGATGAATGATCATCAGGGTGGAAACAGTCCCTAATTTATATGGGCTTCATAATATTAAATTCCATTTTACAGTTGAGGGAACTGAGGCTTAGATAAGTGAGTTGCCTGCCCAAGGTCACAAAGTACACCAGTGGTGGTTCCGGGATCAGAGTCCATGTCCTCTGGCTCTCAGGCCTGGGCTCTTTGGCCACATTTCAGGGCCCAAAGTCAGGTGATTGCCTGCCCACTCATGACAAGTTCCTTCCCCTTCAGAATATCTTCCCCCTGCCCCGCCCCGACCTCACAAATCCCCTCCTTCAACAGTGCTGCCCATGGCAATGGAATCTTCTCCTTCCATCCAGCCCCCTATCCCGGCCCATCGGGCCCTGTCCTGAGGAAGCCAAAAGAGCAGCTATGAAGCAATTAGGCTCAGGTCGGGGCCCTTTAGCTTAATCCAAACCTTTGTATATTGAGCTTTCCCGTCTAGCACAGAGTCCAGAACCCGCCCCGGGCCAGGTGAGGGACGTCTATTTGTTTGGGGGTGGAGGGTGTCACCGGGATTGGGGGAGACCTGCCTGAAGGTTGGAAATGTGGGCCTCAATGCCAGGGCAGTGTCCTCGAGCTGGCGGTTTGGGGAGGGTCTCGCTCTGGGCTTTTCTGTGGCCTGTTATCTAAAGGTCAGTGCTTCCTGTGCAGGAATGGCATAGATGGAAGCGCTTCCTGTGGGCAGAACACTGCCCTGAGCGCTGGGAGAGCACTTCTGGCTCTGAATCAGGCCCAACTCCTGCTCTTCGGTGTCTCCCGGTTTAACAGTCTCAGAAGGAGGAGGGACCTGGGGCAGACTCTCGGAGTGATGAAATGATAAAGCACAACACAATGTCAGGCAACCATGGGGGCCAGTGAGGTGGGGAGAAAGAGAAAAGTGAAGGAGAGAAAGGGGCCACCACCCGTCCCCGCTGACGGCAGGTTTTTCCACCGTTTGGTTTCTTTCCAGAGCTGCCATTGCGGATCGAGACTGGCAGGTCCACAGCCAGCATAGATTCTGCTTGTTCCAGCAGGGAAGACGGTGAGTCAGATGGAGTGACAAGGCCTGGAACTGCTCCGGGACTGGAACAGGGAGGGAGGGAAGGAGGGAGGAAAAGACCAAGTGAGATGTTGACAGGGCCCACCCCCTTCAACTAATCAAAAGTATCATAATGCTATAATAGTATGATATTATACCAATAATAATATAGTAATGATATATTATTAATAATATAATTATACGTGATAATAATATTATATATTGTATTATATTTAAACATTATCATAATACTATAATAGTATAATACGCAAGGTTTTTTTGCATGCTGAGTCTTGAATTAAGCACTTCCCAGGTCCTCCGGGACACAGTCAGCTGACAGGGATCCTGGAGAGAGTCGGCCTAAGGGGAGGGTGAGGCCCAGGGCAGAGGATGATGAGGGGAGTGTCAGATGAGGCAAGAGACAGTTGAGGGAGGGTTAGACGAGGCGAGAGTCCGACAGGGGAGAGTCAGACGGGGAAGAGTACCAGGGGGAGAGTCAACTGGGGAGGGCTATACAAGAAAGAGTCAGATGGGGGAGATTCAAGCTATGAGAGATTCAGACGTGGGGAGGTCAGATAAAGGGAGGGTGAGATGAGGGGTGAATCAGATGGGGGAGAGTCAGCTCGGAGAGAGTGATGAGGGAGAGTCAGACGGGATGAGACTTTGGGAGGTCAGCCATAGGGGAAGTCAGACGAGGAGAAAGTAAGATGGGGAAGAGTAAGAAGCAGGAGGGCAGAGTGGGGGAGAGACAGATGTGGGAGAGTCCTCGGGGTGAGTCAGAAAGGGGAGAGCCTGCCACGGGAGAGTCAGATGGGGAAGAGTCAAGAGAGGAGAAAATCAGGAGGGGGAGGGTCAGATATGGGGAAATCAGACGACAAGAGAGTCAGATGAGGGGAGTCAGACAGGGCGAGAGTGAGACAAAATCAAAGGGGAGGGCTGAGTTAGTGCCATTCCCTCCATCCCCCCTTCTTGTCTCCTGGGCCCCTCCCTATCTGGGCCTCGCCCCCCCTAGTTTCCGCCCATTCCAAGTCCTTCGTGCTCCGATCTCTGGCCCCGCCCATATAGACCCCGCCTACTCCGGGTCCCCATCTCTGGGCCCCGCTCCGTTCCCTGCTGCCTGAGGTCACAGGGCAGGGCACGAGAAAGAGGCCTCAGTTTGACAGTTTAAGTTGGCGTCAGTGGGAGGTGCGCCACCTTTAATGGGGACGCGACCCTTTACCCGGCAGGATATGGGGGTGGACCAAGCCCAGGGCGGCCTAGCCCGGGAGCTGCGCTAGAATTTCCCACCGCAGTTTATCAGCCCGTGGGAGGTGGCGGGGCCAGACGGGGCGCACACTCACACATGCGCGCGTACGCTCCAATCCGTGGGCTAGAGAGGAGCTGGGGCGGGAGGGAGCGGGGCCGGCAGGCCAAGAGCAGCCAATCATGTTGGCTCTGCGGCGCCCCTCCCCCTGCCCTTTCCCCCGCCCCTAGGAGGAATCGAGCCAGTCCTGGGCGGGAAAAGCCGAGGCTGAAGGGACAAGGGAAGAAGAGCCATGTTTGAGGGCCGCGCCTGACAAGCCTCCCTGCCCCTGGGGAAGGGGGATTGAGGGCCCCCCTCACGGCGGGGGCCGCTCTGACTGTTAGGAGATGGGAGGTAGAGCATGGAAACCCCGCTCCCGTCTCATTGTCCACCCTCTACCTCCTCCATATCCGGCCACCCACCCGAGAGTGAGGCCACCAAGGGTCATGTGACGGGGTCCGCTTACCCTCACCCCCACTCTTCACGGCGCAGCAGCTCGGGAGCCCCGGGTCTCCTCAGGAGCCCTGCCCATCGGACATGGGCCAGAGACCCCGCGAACAGACGGGTGACAGAGTGAAACGAAAGAAGGGTGCTGGGCTGGGTGGCCTGTGCCCGGAGGTGGGTGAGGAATTCCCTGCGGAGGAAGACCAGGGTGCACCCACAGGGCAGGGAATGAACACAACATCGGCCTCTTCCGGGGCACCGGCTATGCCCAACTGGAATACGTGCCCCTGCCCATGCCCAACTACCACATAAAGCCCGGCACTGCCCTCTCCCCGGGGATCTGGACTCCCCTCATGTGACTTCCAACAGTCACGTCTGTATCGCAGCTCTCCTTTAAAACCAGCCGGCCGCGTCCAGATCACTCCAGTCCTTGAATGATTGCCGGCTATATCCAGATCATTCCAGTCCAAAAGTATCAGCTGGCCATATCCGCATTGCCCCCATCCTTTATCGTGAGCCAGAAAAGTCCACATTGCCCCGCCCATTAACACCAGCAGGAACTGTCTGCATCGAAGCCATTGTTTAACATCTGCCAGCCATGTTCATCTCGCCCCAGGCTTTTAACTTCAGCCAGACATCAACCCGGCCCCTTAACCTCTGCAGGCCATGTCCAGATCCCCCCTGTTCTTCAGCTTTAGCCAGACCTGCCTCCAACTTCCAGTACTTTACTACTTTAATGTCTGCTGACCATGTCTGCATCTTTTAACATCAGCTAGGAATTTCCAAATCACCCCAGTCCTTTAATATCTGCCGGCCATGTCCTCATCACCTGCATCCTTTAATGTCTGCTGGCCTTGTCCTGCTCGCCCCCATCCTTCAGCTTCTGCCGGCCACGTCTGCATCTTCCCCTACTTTAACGACTGCTGGCCACGTCCTCATCGCCCCTGACACTGAACATTGGCCGATCACATCCTGATCACCCCCGACATTTAACGTCTTACAGCCACGTACGCATTGTCCCCGTCCTTCATTGTCCGCCAGCCAAGTCTACATCGCTCAATTCCTTTAAAATCTGCTGTTCAGGTCTGCTTCATCCCTGACCTTTAAGGTCTGCCAGTCACATCCTCATAGCTTCCTTGAATATTTGCTGGCCACATCTGGATAGCCTCCATACTTCAAAGTCTGCCGGCGACGTCTGCATCACCCCACTTCTTTAACATCTGCTATCCACATCCTCGTCACTTCCTTGAGCATATGCCGGCCGTGTGTGGATCGCCCCCATCCGTAAATGACCTCCAGCAACATCCGCATCACCCCCGCCCTTAACAGTTGCCTGCCACCCCATCTTTTAACATCTACCGGCTACGTCCGCATTGTCCCCTATTTTAAGTGTTTGTCAGCCATGTCCGCATATCTTGCTGTCCTCACTGCGGGACCCTGATGGCACTCTGAACAATGGCCCAGGATGTCTCTACCCCGGGACACCAGTCCCCGCCCACACTGAGCCTGCCATTCCCATCACCCCAGCTCCCATTGGCTCCTGATGAGGACCCCTCCTGTGCCTGCCCCCCATCGCACTCTCTCAGGGGCTTGACCTACTGTCTACCTCATAGACCTAATTGCTCCTAGCAGGTGTGAACACTAAACACTCCCTGCAGATCTAAACCCTAAGTGCTCCCAACAGAGACAAATCCTAAATGCTCCATGAGCCATGAACCCTAAATGTTCCCTGCAGTCACCAACCCTAAATGCTCCCTGCAGCCAAGAACCTCACATCCTACTTACAGCTGCAAACCCTCATGACTCCCTGCACCAGTGAACTGGAAACGCTCCTTGCACCATGAACCCTAAATGCTCCCTGCAGCCATGCACCCCTGAACCCAAACGCAGCAACGATGTGGGGCAGCTCACTGCCCACTCATCTATCCCGAGGAGGATCGGATCAAGTCCTAGGCTCCCGGCCAGCTCTCCAGACCTTTGTCGACAGCTGCCCACTCAGGACCCGGGCACTTCTAGCCCACTTGCTGCCTTCCTTGGGAGGAGCCCAGTCCCCCAGTTTCCAAATCCCAGGCCTGGGACCTATTTCCACTAGGCCCTGCTCTAAACGTTTCATTGGTGAGAAACATAAAAGCCCCGACCTGGTAATGACAAATTTCATAAAATATTTTCTAATGGAGCCCTCCCTTCCTTAAAACACCCATCATGCATGAATGAATGAGTCAATGCTATGAAAAAAACTATTGTACACATTCCAAAAATATAAAGATTTTACATTTCAGAAGAAAATAGCGAGTGAAAATATTTTTCTAATTATAATGATGATGGTGATAATTCTAGTAGTTAACAAGCACTTATTATGCGCCAAGCACTGTACTAGCCTCTGGGATAGATAGAAGATCATCAGGTCCCACATAAGGCTCACATTCTATGTAAGAGGGAGAACAGGGTTTGAATCTGCATTCTGCAACTGAGGGAACAGGCTCAGAAAAGTGAAGTTAATTGCCTCAGATCATGCCGCATAAAAATAGTGGAGACAGTATTAGAACCCAGGTCCTGCAACTCCTAGGCCTGGAGCCTCTCCACCAGACCACATTGCATCTATCAGAAGCCAATCTAACGGAATCCTTCAAAGGGTCAAAGTTCACCATGTTGACAAATGCCCTACCCTCAGAAAAACGGACCATGGTTGGCAGTGTGGATAATATTGATAAAAATGAAAATGGTACTTTTTAAGCACTTACTATGTGCCAGGCACTGTACTAAGTGCTGGGGTGGATACAAGTAAATCGGGTAGGACACAATCTCCGTCCCACATGGGGCTCACAGTCTTAATCCCCACTTTAAAGATGAAGTAACACAGGCCAAGAGAAATGAAGTGACTTGTCCAAGGTCACACAACAGATAAATTGTGGAGCTAGGATTAGAACCCATGACCTGACTAGTAGGCGCAAGGTGCTCTACCCACTACGCTAATTTTGTCATTGATGATGATTCCTCTTTTGTCTCCCCAGAGATGGAGGCCGCCATGCTCCCAAAGGGATTTAGGGACAAACAACTCCTCACCATCGGCTTCAAGGCTCTCCATCACCTCGCCCCCTCCTACCTCACCTCCCTTCTCTCCTTCTACAGCCCAGCCCGCACCCTCCGCTCCTCTGCCGCTAATCTCCTCACTGTGCCTTATTCTCACCTATCCCGCCGTCGACCCCTGGCCCACGTCATCCCCCTGGCATGGAATGCCCTCCCTCCGCACATCCGCCAAGGTAGCTCTCTTCCTCCTTTCAAAACCCTACTGAGAGCTCACCTCCTCCAGGAGGCCTTCCCAGACTGAGCCCCCTCCTTCCTCTCCCCCTCCTCCCCCTCCCCCTCCCCCCACCTTACCTCCTTCCCCTCCCCACGGCACCTGTATATATGTATATATGTTTGTATGCATTTATTACTCTATTTATTTATTTTACTTGTACATATTTATTCTATTTATTTTATTTTGTTAATATGTTTTGTTTTGTTGTCTGTCTCCACCTTCTAGACTGTGAGCCCGCTTTTGTGTAGGGACCGTCTCTATATGTTGCCAGCTTGTACTTCCCAAGCGCTTAGTACAGTGCTCTGCACACAGTAAGGGATCAATAAATACGAGTGAATGAATGAATGAATGACAAACCTGAAACTAGATGGGATCTGTGGCCCCTCAAACCAGCTGATTCTTTTTGAATGAAAATGTGTTAGACTCAGATTGATCGATAAATCAATCTTATTTATTGAGTGCTTACTGTGTGCAGAGCACTGTATCAGTACCGTATCAGTATCTGTTCTTAGCACTTAGATGGGTACACTATAACAGCATGACAGAGTTGGCAGACACATTCCCTACCCAAAATGAGTTTACAGTCTAGAGGGGAAGACAGGCATTAAAATAAATCGATCTCCTTCTCACCAAATCCAACGTCCTCTACTCAATCCTAATCCTAATCCTCGTCTATCTTGGCTTCACTAACACTGTCCTGGTTCTCCTCTTATCTCTTTGGCCATTCATTCTCAGTCTCTTAGGGCGGTGTCCTCCTTTCCTTCCCAAGGTTCAGTTCTGAGTCCCTTTCTATTCTCCATCTACACCCACTCCCTTGGAGAACTCGTTTGCTCCCATGGCTGCCACTATTACCTCTATGCAGATGGTTCCCAAAACTATATCTCCTAATTTCTCTCCCTCTCTGTAGCCTCACATTTTCTCCTGCCTTCATGTTATCGCTACTTAAGCTCAAACTCACCTCAAGCTTAACATGTCCAAAACAGAATTCCTTATCTTTCCACCCAAACTCTGTCCTCCCTCCGACTTCCCCTTCACTGTAGATTCCACCACCATCCTTCTTGTCTCCAAGACCTAGAAACTTAGCGATATCCTGGACTCCTCACTCTCATTCAACTCACATATTCAACACATCACTAAATCCTGTGGGCCCCACCTTAGACATTGCTAAAATCTGCCCTTTCCTCGGCACCCTAACTGCTACCCCACTGATCCAATCACTCATCCTGTCCCACCTGGATTATGCCATCAGCGTCTTTGCTGACCTTCCAGCATCCTGCCTCTCCCCACTCTAGTCCTTACTTAATTCTGCTGCCTGGATCATTTTTCTACAAAAACGTTCAGAACAAGCAGCATGGCCTAGTGGAAAACCAAAAGTTTAAGAGTCAGAGGATGTGAGTTCTAATCCCGGCTCTGCCACTTGTCTGCTGTGTGACCTTCGGCAAGTCACTTCACGTCTCTGTGCCTCAGGTCCCTCATCTGTAAAATGGGGAATACATCTGTCAGCTCCTTGTGGGACAAAGACTGTGTCCAACCTGATTATTTTGAAACTGCCCCAGTGATTAGAAGAGTTCTTGGCACATAGCAAATATTTAACAAATACTATAATCATTATTATTAGTCCCCACTTCTCGAAACACTCCAGTGGGTGCCCATTCATCTCCGCATCAAACAAAAACTCCTCAGTATTGGCTTTTAAACACTCAATCACTTTGCCCCCTCCTACCTCACCTCCCTACTCTCCTATTACAAACCAGCCTGCAGACTCTGCTACTCTAATGCCAACCTTCTCACTGTGCCTCAATCTCCTCTATCTCACCACTGACCCCATTCCCATATCCTGCGTCTGCCATGGAATGCCTTCCCTCCTTAAATCCAACAGACAATTATTCTCACCCCTTCAAAACCTTATTGAAGGGACATCTCCATGAAACCTTCCCTGATTAAGCACCCACTTTCCTCTTCTCCCACACCCTTCTGCACTGCTCTGACTTTTTCCTGTTGTTTACCTCCCTCTCAGCCCCACAGCCCTTATGTGCATTCGTTCATAGAAATGTCTGCTTCCCCCTTCCCCAACCTCTTGACTGTGGTCTTTGTGGGCATGGAATGTGTCTCATACCGTTGTATTGTACTCTCCCAAGCGCTTAGTAGAGTGTTCTGCACCCAATAAGCACTCAATAAATATGATTGAGTGAATTTATGAATGAATAAATGAATTACAGATGTGGACACAAATGCACGAGGGGTGAATTAAGGGAACAAATCAGGGTAACACAGAAGGGAATCGGAGAAGAGTTAATGAAGACTTAGTCAGGGAAGGCTTCTTGGAAGAGATTTGACTTTATCGAGGCTTTGAAAGTAGGGAAAGTGATCGTCTGTCGGCTATGGAGAGCGGGGACATTTCAAGCCAGAGGCAGGACGTGAGGTTGGTGGTTAGAATAATATGGGTATTTGTTATGCAATTACTTTGTACCACGCACAGTACTAAATGCTGGGGTAGATAAAGGATACCCAGGTTGGATACAGACCCTGTTTCACTCTCTTAATCCACATTTAATAGGTAAGGTAACTCGGGCACAGAGAACTGAAGTGACTTGCCCATGATCATAAAGCAGGGAGGTGGCAGAACCGGGATTAGAAGTCAGGTCCTCTGACTTCCTTCCCTGTGCATAGGCCTCTGGCTATCTCTGAAGAATGTTGAAGGTAGGTATGATGATATCAATGATATTCTTCAGAGGAAGAAAGTCATACTTAACTGATGATAATATACAAAAAATTCATGCATTCATTCAATAGTATTTATTGGGCGCTTACTGTGTGCAGAGCACTGTACTAAGCGCTTGGGAAGTACAAGTCGGCAACGTATAGAGACAGTCCCTACCCAACAACGGGCTCACAGTCTAGAAGGGGGAAACAGACAACAAAACAAAGCAAATTTTTACACATCAGAAATTCACAAAATGATATGAGTTTTTGAGTGAGAGCCAACCTGTCCTTGTTCTTTTTGCCTCCTCACTGCGCTTCTGTATCTCTCCAGAATAGCCTTCCCTTTCAAAGCCTTACTGAGGTCATATCTCCTCCAAGAGGCCTTCCCCAATTAAGTCCTCTTTTCCCCTACTTACTCTCCCTTCCGTGTCACCTATACGCTCACATTTGAACCCTATGAATCCTTGGTATTCACCCCATCCTCTTCTTCACAGCACTTATGTCCATATCTAGAATTTATTTCTTTATATTAATAACTAGATTGTAAGCTTGTTGTGCAAAGGAAATGGTTCTACCAACTCTGTTCTACCAGCACTAGTTCCGGGGTTGGGGCAGGAGTGGATGGAGTTCTAATGGAGATGGACCACTTGAGGCGGGAGGGATGGATATACAGTGGCAGAGAAAACCACTAGGAGAGGTGTGCAGTGAATTTCTAAATGGACTGAACCACTTGGGGGTGGGAGAACTTACAAGGACAGAGATGCCAAGGGGGAGGGGAATGAAGTTATAGGTGGAATGTGCCACTTGGGATGGGGGATGAAGTTCCAGGAGGAATTAACCACTTCGTATGGAGGGAGGTAATTCCTGGGGGAGTAAACCCTTTAGGGGTGAAGGGTGTTGGAGTTTCAGGGGGAGTGGAACTCCTCACTAACCTTTCTGCCTCCTGACTGCCCCTATTCCAGTCCAGACTCCACTCTGCTGTACAGATCATTTTTCTAGGAAAAGGTTCAGTTCACAGCTTCCACCCCTCAAGAACATCCAGACTTTGCCTATCCCACTCTGCATCAACCAGAAACGCCTCACGTTCAACTATAAAGACTTCCACCAGCTTGCCCCGTCCTACCTCACCTCACTGGTCTTCTACTACACCCCAGCCCACACACTAAGGTCCTCTAACGCCAACGTTCTCACTGACCCTCGATCTTGTCTATCTTCCTGCTGACCTCTTGCCCACATTCTACCTTTGTCCTCGAATGCCCTCCTCCTGCCCCATCCATATAAGCTAGACCACCATTATCTCCACCTTCAAAACCTTCCCTGATAAAGCCCTCTTTTTCCCTGCTCAACTTCCCATCTGCAAAGTCTAAGCATTTCAGTCTGTGGTCTTTGGACATTTGATATTCGCTCCACCCCTAGCCCCATAAAATTTACGTACCAAAATCTTTAAATTATGTATCATAAATTACTCATTTTTTCACATTAATGTCTGTCTCCACCCCTAGACTGTAAGCTTGTTATGAGCAAAGTGTCTGCTAATTCTGTAGTACTGTCCCAAGTGCTTAGTACAGTGCTCTGCACAAAGTAAGTTCTCAGTAAATAACATTGATATGGGACATTGACTGAGTAGAATTAGCAAAATAGTAGTAGTAGTACCAATAGCAGTAGTACCAATTGTAGTAGTACTAGTAAACGTGGCAGTGGCAGTAATAGTAGCAATGGGAACAGGTCTATCCTCCATCTACATCTACTCCTTGGAAGAACCCATTTGCTCAAATGGCAACAACATCTACCGCTGTGCAGATGATTCCCAAATCTACATCTCTAGACCTGATACCCCTCCCTCTCTGTAGTCCGGCATTTCCTCCTGCCTTCAGGGCTTCTCTAAGTGGATGTCCTCCCACCGCCTCAAACTAAACATGTCTAAAACAGAACTTCTTTTCTTCCCACCCAAACCTTGTCCTCCCCCTGACTTTCCCATCCCTATAGCAAAACAGATGAGATCTGTCCTGTCTGGCAAGCTGGTAACCCCCGACATTATCCTTGATTCCTCTCTCTCACTCGACCCACATTTTCAATTCACCACTAAATCCTGTCAGTTCGACCTTCACTGCATTGGTAAAATCCACCTTTCCTCTCCATTCAACCTGTCACCATGTTAATCCTAGCATTTAGCCTATATCACCTTGATTACTGTATCAGCATTTGTGCTGATCTACCACCCTCCTGCCTCACCCCACTCCAGTCCATATTTCACTCTGCTGCCTGGAACGTGTTTCCACAATAGCGTTCAGGTCATATTTCCCGACTCCTCAAGACTCTCCCGTGGTTGTCCATCCACATTTGCATAAAACAGAGCCTCTTTTCCATTGGCTTTAACGCGCTCAACAATGATAATAAAAATGATAATGATAATACTAATAGAAATAATGGTATTTGTTAAGTAATCCTTACTATATGCCAGGCACTCTAGTAAAGACTGGGGTGGATATTAGCAAATCAAGTTTTATACAGTCCCTGTCCAACATAGGGCTTACAGTCTCAATCCCCATTTTGCAGATGAGGGAAATGAAGCGACCTATCCCAGGTCACACAGCAGACAAGCTTCCGAGTCAGGAGTAGAACCCACAACATTCTGACTCCCAGGTCCATTCTCTATCCACTCACTATGCCGTGGCACTTCTATTATGCCATGCTGCTCCTACTTCATGCTGCTTCTACACCATCACTTTATCCCCCACTACCTCACTTCTCTGCTTTCCTATGCATCCCAGTCTGCATAATTCGCTCCTCTAATGCCAACCTTCTGATTGTACCTCTATCTCATCTGTCTCGCCACTAACTTCTAGCCTACATCTTACATCTCTCCAGGAATACCCTCCCTCTTCATATCTGAGGAACAATTATTTTCTCCGACTTCAAAGCCTTATTTAGGGCACATCTCCTCCAAGAAGTATTCCCTGACTAGGCCTCCCTTTCCTCTTCTTCCACTCCCTTCTGTATCGCCCTGACTTGAGCATTTTGTTCATACCCCCTCCCAGCCCCACAGCAATTATGTGTATATCAGAAGTTTATATATATTAATGTCTAGCTCACCCTCTAGATAGTAAGCTCTTCGTGGCCAGGGAATGTGTCTGTTAAGTGTTGTATTGTCCTCTCCTGAGTACTTAGTACAGTGCACTGCATATGGAAAGTTCTCAATAAATACAATTGAATTGAAAAGGAGTTCTGTTTTGGACATGTTAAGTTTGAGGTGCTGGCAGAATGTCAAAATACAATGTGAGATTGCAGAGAGAGAGAGAGAGAGAGAGAGAGAGAGAGAGAGAGAGAGAGATCAGGACTGGAGAGGGATATTTGGGAATCATCTGCCTAGGGACGGGATCTGACGCCTTGGGAGCAAATGAATTCTCCAAGGGAGTGAATGTAGAAGGAGAAAAGAAGGGGACTCAAAACTGATCCTTGAGGGACTCCCACTGTTGGGGGTGGAAGACAGAGGAGGAACCCTCAAAAGAGATTGAGAATGAGCAACCGGAGAGGTAGGAGGAGCACCATGAGAGGACACAGTTTGATGAAACTGCGGATGGATAGTGGTTCCAGGAGTAGGAGATGGTCCACAGTGTCCACAGGTACCTAAGAGGTTGAGAAAGGTTATTGGACTTTGGACCTGGCAAGTAGTTTATTTGTGACCTTCCGTGGATTTCTGTGTAATGAAGGGGCAGAAGCCAGATTGGAGGGGGTCTAGGGGAGAACTGGAGGACAGGAAGTGGAGACAGCGGGTGTGGACAACTATCCCAAGGAGTTGGAGAAGAATGGTGGGCGGAAAAGGGGGTGATACCTGCATGGAGCCATGGAGTCAAAAGAGGGCTTTTATAATATAGGGGTGGCATGACATCTGTGGTCTTCATACCGTAGGCTCTAAGCCCTTTGAGGGTAGGGGTCTTGTCTACAGACTCTAATAATAATGATAATTATGGTATTTGATAAGCACTTACTATGTGCCAGGCACAGTATTAAGCGCTGGAGTGGATACAAGCAAATCGGGCCCCTGTCCCGCATAGGACTCACAGTCTTCATCCCCATTTTACAGATGAGGTAACTGAGTCACAGAGAAGTGAAGACGTTTGTCCAAGGTTACATAGCAGACAGATGGTGGTCAGGATTAGAACCCAAGGCCTTCTGACGAGGTCCAGCTAGTCTACACGTGCTGCACAACTCTAAACCTGCTACCTTGTTACCAAAGGAGGACGAGGGAAAGCCCCATGACGATGAGGCGTCTGTTAATAGCAAAGTAAGACCGCACCCAGATTTACAGCACCAGCCCTTTCAAAACCCTGACCTCTTGATGTTTGTTGATGGCTCTTGCCTTCGGGGAGATCGAGGACAGCTCAAATCAGATTATGTGGTCTGCTCTAAGTTTACTATTCAGGAATCCCAGATCCTGCTATCCCATCATTCTGCAAAAAAAGGTTGAGTTATTTTCTCTTACTCGTGCCTGCGTTCTGGCCTCCGGACAGAGCACAAAAATCTGCACTGACTCCAGGAACGCCTTTGGGGTTGGGCATGATTTTGGTTCCCTCTTGCGACAATGAGGTTTCTCACAGCTGCGGGAACCCGTTTCCAAAATAGACCCCATTTTGCATCTCGGGCAGAGATCTCGGGTTTGATGGCTCAGCTCAGGGTGTTTGGAGTGGTGGCCCGGCGGAAGTGTCTGGGCAGCTGGTGTGGTGGCCCATGGAGTTGTCTGCTTGGCTTTTAAAGTGGTCCGGTGGAGGTGTCGGGATGGGTGGCGGTGTTGGCCTCGTGGAGGTGTCGGGGCAAGTGACATTGATGTTGCAACAGAGGAGTTGGGGCGGCAGATTCATTCAATCGTATTTACTGAGTGCTTACTGTGTGCAGAGCACTGTATGTAGTAAGATGCAGTAGCCAAGCAGAGATGTCGGGGTGGGTGGCAAAGGATGCCCAGTAGAGGTGTCACGAAAGCTGGTATGATGGCCTGGTGGAAGTTTTGGAGCAATAAATTTGGTGTCCAAGCAGAGGTGTTTGGGCGGTCGCTGTGGTGTCCCAGCAGAGGTATCGGGGCAGGTAGTGGTTGTGGCCCAGCGGAGATGTCGGGTTGGCTGGTGTGGTGGCCCAGCTGAAGTGTCAGGGTGGCTGGTGTGGGTGGCCAACTGAGCTGTCAGGGTGGCTGGTGTGGTGGCCCTGCGGCGGTGTTGGTGGAGATGGTGGCAGTGGCCCACCAGGGGTGTCGGGGCATCTGGTCTGGTGGCCCAGTGGAAGTGTTGCTGTGAGTGGTGCCGGTGGTCCAGCAGAAGTGTCAGGGAAGGTGGTGGCCCAGCGGAGTTGGGGGGGTGGCTGGTCTGGTAGCCCGGAGGAAGTGTTGAGACAGGTGGCTGTGGTGGCCCAAGAGAGGTGTTGAGGCGGGTGGCAGTGGTGGCCCAGCTGAGGTGTTGGGTTGGGTGGTGTGGTAGTCAGGCGGAGGTGTCGGGTGTGCTGGCCCAGCGGAGGTGTCGGGGCTGGTTGGTGGGGTGACCCGGAAGAAGCGCCGAAATGTTTGGTGGCGTTGGCGTGGTAGAGGTGTCGGGAAAGCGGTTTGATGACTCCTGGAGCATCCCAGAAGAGTTGTCTGGGAGGGTGGCACAATGACTGTGCCAGCGTCCAGGAGGAGATGATGTGGTGGATATCACAGTGACCGTCCCAGGGGCCAGGAGGAGGTGTCTGGGAGGGTGGCACGGTGACTGTGCCCAAGGCTTGTGATGGTGTCTGGGGATGGTGGAAAGATGACTGTCAGCAGTCAGGAGGAGGTGTTGGGAGGGTAGTACCGTTACTGTTTTGGCAAACAGAAGGAGGTGTCAGGAAGGTTGGCATTGTGACGGCACGTGGCACTTTGGTGGTGTCGGGACAGCCAGCACGGTGTCTCCCCAGCAGTCTTCTGAGATCAGTGGGCAGCATAGTTGTCAGATCCAGGGGAAGGCTCTCCTACCTTTAGAGAAGCCGTCGTGGCTCAGTGGACAGAGTCCGGACTTTGGAGTCAGAGGTCATGGGTTCAAATCCCGGCTCCGCCACTCGTCATCTGTGTGACTTTGGGCAAGTCACTTCACTTCTTTGCGCCTCAGTTACCTCATCTGTAAAATGGGCATTAAGACTGTGAGCCCCCTGTGGGACAACCTGATCACCTTGTAACCTCCCCAGCGCTTTGAACAGTGTTTTGCACATAATAAGCGCATAATAAATACTATCATTAAATTACCTGCCCCAGTTTGCCCGGCAAGTTGGTTCAGAGGAGGATCGGTCACGTCTCTGTGGGGCAACAGGGCTCTTGGTGCTGGTCATGTGGAAGCCACTGCTGCCGTGGGCCACCGCTTCCACTGCTCTGACCTGATGGTGGGAAGGACCCTCTATTTCGCTGCTTCTGACCTTTTTGCGTGGTGGCGCATCGTCCTCCACTTTCTCATGAGCCACCAGAGAGTGGGGCCTCTTCCTGATTCGGGGAGGAACTGGTGACGGGGCACTGGCACTGGCACTTGGATTGGTACTGCCTCGGCCTGGGAGCGCTGGGCCACCTGTGAGGCTCTGTAGCAGCGGTAGCCCCCGATGAGCTGGGTAATCTAAGAGGTCCTGCGTCCCCGTGCAGTCATCCTTGTCGGCTCGAGCCACTGCTTTAAGATTCTCTTGATCTTTTTGCCACGTGGCCCATTCTTCTCTGCCTCCTATAAATTCATCATGCAACGGGGCTGCTTCCTTGGGTCGGGAAGGGGTGAGTGGCACTGACACTGGAACTGGTACCGGCACTGACACTGGCACGGGCACGGACACGGGCACTGGCACTGCTATGGACTGGGGCCGCTGGACCACCTGAGAGGCTCTGTAGCAACGGTAGCCCCTGATGACCTGGGTCACAAAAGAGGCCCTGCGTTCTCGAGCGGTCATCTTTTCTGGCTCAAGCTGCCGCTTTTGGGGTGTCTTCAAATTTTTTTTACGGAGCCCATCTTCGTTCCCCTTCACCGTCCCCCACGCCGTGGGGCCGCTTCCCGGTTTGCGGAGGGGAGGGTGGAAACGCCCCGACCTGGGAAGGCTGACACAGCAGAGAGTCTCCAAAGCAGCGATAAGCACCAAGGAGAGTGTAAGTCTCCCCATGCCACTGGAGTCCCTGATCCCCTCTTCGCTGGAACAAGATCTGGAATTTCCCGCGGTGGGGAGCCTGAAATCCTGAAGAGAGAACCGAAGTAGACACCCGCCGCTACCCCCAAGTCAGCTTGACACTGAGACAACTGAACGGCCCTAGCTAGAACTAGACTGGCTACATATCACCGAGGAGGTCGTAGTGTGTGTGTGTGTCTGTGTGTGTGTGTGTGTGTGTGTGTGTGTGTCTGTGTGTGTGTCTGTGTGTCTGTGTGTAGCCCCAAGCATCCTGGATGGACTTTAGCTGAGCAGTAAGTGAGGGTCTAGGGGTGTTTAGAAATGTGTGGCAGACCCCCTCCCCCGCACCAGCTCTTGGACTCCTCAGCAATAGGGACATTTCCTGCTTTTCCAGGTGGCAAGGGACCAACAGGAGCTTCGCCTCTGACAAGAAATTATAACCACCCAAGTGGGGACCATCTAGCTAGAGACACAAACACCAGTAGCTGCTCGAGAGAACCTACCTGCCGGATGAATGTGTTTAGAATCAGAAGATTCCTTCCGTGTGAACCTGAACAGAGAACTGTTCATGTTGATTGCTTTCTCTGATTTCTCTCAGAGAAATGAGCGGTAGCTCTGGGGGCTGTCCGTTAGAGGGTTTGTGAGGTGGTCAGGGTTCCATGAGGTCACGGGCTGGACTTGAGGTCATGGGGAGCGGGGGAGGGGCAGGGACCAGAGCTCACAGGGCAGGCTCAGGACCTTCCCACAGCTATTGGGACACCAGGAGGTTTCAAGTGACAATGGTGGAGGAGCCCAGCACACAAAGACTGAACTTCACAACTACTACTAATCACTCAATCAATCAGTCATATTTATGGAGCGCGTACTGTATGCAGAGCACCATATTAAGGGTTTGGGAGAGTACAAGATAATAGTTGGCTGACCCGTTCCATGACAAATGATGGATCACAGTAGATATCTTTTTTGCGGGGGACAGGGGCGGCCACTTCAGTCATTTGAGCGATCTTTAGGTATCCTGTTAGTTTGGATGCAAACGTGATCTCAGAAGTCAAACCTCTTATCATTAATCCGACAATAAGTGTTCAGTAAATACTATTGACTGATTGAATGAATAAACACAACCCTGAATGTTATATAAAAATGAAGCATATTTTGTATGGTATTTGTTAAGTGCTTACTATGTGCAGGGCACTGTTTTAAATGCTGGGCAAGATACAAGGTAATCAATCCTTCCGGCACTCAGTCAGTTGTATTTATTGAACACTTACTGCATGCAGAGCACTATACTAAACATTTGGGAGAGTACAATGCAACAATAAACACTTTCTCTGCCAACAACTAGCTTATAGCCTAGAGGGGGAGACGGACATCAAAATGACATTTACGTACATAAGTGCAGTGGAGCTGGAAGGGAGGATGAGTAAAGGGAATACGTCAGGGCAACACAGAAGGGAGTGGGAGAAGAGGAAAGGAGGGCTTAATCAGGGTAGGCCTCTTGGAGGAAATGTGCCTTCAGTAAGGCTTTGAAGAAGGGGTGTGGGCAGGGCAATTTTCTATGGGATATGAGGTGGGAGGGAATTCCAGGCCAGAGGCAGGACATGGGCAAAAGGTCATCAGCGAGATGGATGAGATCGAGGTACAGTGAGAAGGTTGGTATTAGAAGACCGAGGTGTGTGGGCTGGGCTGTAGTAGGAGAGCAGCGAGGTGAGGCAAGAGGGGGCAAGGCGATTTAGTTCTTTAAAGCCAAGGGTGAGGAGTTGCTGTTTAATGTGGAGGTAGATGGGCAACCCTTGGAGTTTCTTGAGGAGTGGAAAAATATGGCCTAAATGTTTTTGTACAAAAATGATCTGGCAACAGAGGGAAGTATGGACTGGAATGAGGAAAGGCAGGAGGCTGGGAGGTCAACAAGGAGACTGATACCGTAATCCAGTCGGGAGAGGATGTGATTGAATTAACGAGGTAGCAGTTTGGATGGAGAGGAAAGGCCAGATTTTATCGATGCGATGAGTCGAATCACCAGGATTTAGCAATGGGTTGAATGAGAGAGGGGAGTCGAGGATAACACCAACGTTATGGGTTTGTGAGATGGGAAGGATGATGGGGTCATTTACAGTGACGGGAAAGTGAATTGGTCGACATGATTTGGGTGGGAAGATAAGGGGTTCTGTTTTGGGCACGCAAAGCCTCCTGAGGTAACGGGAGAACATCCAAGTAGAGATGTCTTGAAAGCAGGAGGAAATGCGAGACAGCAGAGAGGGAGAGATCAGGGATGGAGATGTAGATTTGTGTATCATCCACACAGAGGTGGTAGTTGAAGCCGGGAGAGTGAATGAGTTCTCCAAGGGAGTGAGTGTAGATGGAGAATAGAAGAGGGCCCAAAACTGAACAGCGAGAGACAACTATACTTAGTGGGTTGGAGGCAGAGGAGGAGACCATGAAAGAGACTGAGAATAAGCGGTCAGAGAGAACCAAGAGAGGAGTGTCAGTAAAGCAGAAGCTGGATAAAGTTTCCAGGAAAAGAGGGTGGTCGACAGTACCCAAGTCAGCTGTTTGGTCGAGAAGGATTAGGATGGATTTGGCATGACGAAGATTCATTCACTCAATAGTAGGAGGCCTTCCTAGATTGAGCCCCCTTTTTCTTCTTCCCCTCCACATCCCCCCCGCCTTACCTACTTCCCCTCCCCACAGCTCTTGTATCTATTTGTACAGATTTATTACTCTATTTACCTGTACATATTTACTATTCTATTTATTTTGTTAATGATATGCATATAACTTTAATTCTATTTGTTCTGACGATTTTGACTCCGTCTACATTTTTTTTTGTTGTCTGTCTACCCCTTCTAGACTGTGAGCCCGTTGTTGGGTAGGAACCATCTCTATATGTTGCCGATCTGTACTTCCCAAGCACTTAGTACAGTGCTCTGCACACAGTAAGCGCTCAATAAATACGACTGAATCAATGAATGAATGAATGAATGAATGAATGAATGAATGAGGGTCCTAAAGGGCACATTCTTCCAGCTCTTACTCTGGCATAAAATGAGTGTTTCTCTGTTCCAATTATTTCAGCCGTTGTCAGAGGGATTGTACAAGGATTTGTCCAGATTTACAGCCATCCTTCGGGTCTAAAGATAGAGTCCCAACAGGGAAGGTTTTCCTATGTGTGCTGCTGTGGCTGAGAAGGCCCTACGCCATGTTCAGGATCTTTTCTTGATGCTGCATGCGAGAAATGCGAGATACCCCTGTAGATTGTAAGCTCTATGTGGGCAAGGAACATGTCTAAGAACTTTGTTGTACTCTCCCAGGCACTTAGTACGATGCTCTGAGCATAATAAGCACTCAATAAATGCCACTGCTTGATCGATTGCTTTAGACAGTGCTCCACACAGAATAAGTGTTCAGTGAATGCCACTGACTGCCTGATTGATTGATTAATATCTATATCCTTCTCTAGACTTGTAAGTACACTCCTCTAATAATATAATAATTTTGGTATTTGTTAAGCACTTACCTCGTGCAAAGCACTGCTCTAAGAGCTGGGGAGGTAATCAGGTTGTCACATGTAGGCTCACAATTTTAATCCCTATTTTACAGATGAGGTAACTGAGGCACAGAGAAGTTAAGTGACTTGCTCAAAGTCAAACAGCTGACAAGCAGTGGGGCCGGGATTTGAGCCCATGACCTCTGACTCCCAAGCCTGTGCTGTTTCCACTGAGCAATGCTGCTTCTCTAGACTTGTAAGATCATTGTGGGCAGGGAATATGTCTACCAACTCAGTTATGTTCTACTCTCCCAAGTGCTAACTACAATGCTCTGCACATAGTAAGCAATCAATAAATACCATTGATTGATCGATTGCTTTGTACAGTGCTCCACACAGAGTAAGTATTCAATAAGCACCATTGGTAAATTGTCTGATTGATTAACATCTGTATCGTCCTCTAGATTGTAAGCTCACTGTGGCCACGGAATGTTTCTGCCAACTCAGTTATACTGTAATTATCCAAGTACCTAATACAGTGTTCTGTACATGGAAAGTGCTCAGCAAATGCCATTGATTGATTGAGTGACCGATTCACTAAATGTCTCTATCCCCCTCTAGCCTTTAAGCTCATTGTGGACAGAAAACCTATCTACCAGCTCTGTATTACTGTACAATCCCAGGCACTTAGTACAGTGCTCTGCATACAGTAATCGCTCAGTAAAGACCATGGATTGATTGATTGATTATTTGATGAGATGAGAAGGGAGCAAATCAGGATGGCAAAGAAGGGAGTGGGAGAAAAGGAAACAGGGACAGGGACAGGGGGTACAGAAGAGGGTACCAAGATCCAAGAGACACATTTGTCATTTCCCCAATTCCTGGAAGTCTGCCCCAAGCAATTCACAACAGTTCTACCGTATCAGATCAACAGCTACCCTTCATCTCGATGTATGCTTTTACACTCCTAATTCTTACCTATAAATAGATTACCAATTGTATATTCAGCTTGTAATGGATCTAGTTAATCGTGGCATTGGTATCCCTCCCTGTAAAATCCTTACGTTCTCTGATGAGAACCACTGGTGTCTACTCTCTTCACTAAATTGTGAACTCCCTAGGGCCAGAATGTGCACGTCTTCTTTTTTTTGGAATTTGTTAAGTGCTTAGTATGTGCCAGGCATCGTACTATGTGCTAGAGTAGATAAAAGATAGTCACTCAGTTGATCAGTTGCATTTATTGAGTGCTTATTGTGTGCAGAACACTGTACTAGGTGCTTACGAGAGTACAATAATACAATATAAAAGATGCATTTCCTGTGCACAACGAGCTTACAGGCTAAAGGGTGAGACAGAAGCTAATGTAAATACATAATGGAAATGGATATAGGTGCTATGGCGCTGGATGAAAGAAGGGAGCAAATCAGGATGGCAAAGAAGGGAGTGGGAGAAAAGGAAATCAGGGCTTATTCAGGGAAGGCGTTTTGGAGGAGCTGTGCCTTAAATAAGGCTTTGAGGGTGGGGAGAGTGATCGTCCATTGGATTTGAAGACGAAGAGCACTGCAGCTCAGAGACAGGATATGGGATATGGGTCGGCAGTGAGATAGACTAAATTATGGTGCAGTAAGTACGTTAGAACTAGAGGAGTGAGATGTTCAGGCTAGGTTAGAGCAATGAGGTGAAATAAGAGGGAGCAAGCTGATTGAGTGCTTTAAAACCAATGATAAGGAGCTTCTGCTTGATGTGGAGGTGGATCAGAAACGACTGGAGGTTCCTGAGGAGTGAGAAATCATGGCCTGAACGTTTCTGTAATAAAATGACCCGGGCAACAGAGTGAAGTATGGACTGGAATGGAGAGAGAAAGGATATAGGAAGGTCAGCAAGAAAGCTGATGCAGTAATCAAGGTGGGACAGGATAAGTGATTGGATTACTGTGGTAAGTTTGGAAGGAGAGGAAGGAAATTGTTTTATGTACTTCAATAATTAAGTTCTAAGTCAACCAAATTGAAGTACAACAGAAGGGCAAGATATATTCTTTGTAAATAAAGGGCGTACACCTTGCTAAAGTTTTACAGGTGTTTGTGAATGCCTGAGTTCTAAAATGACAAATGGGAAAATGAAATTTCATTGGAAAATCCTCCTGGATAAGTTGGGCTTCCAGTAGGGATTTGAAAATGGGGAGAAATGAGGCTTGTCAGGTTTGAAAGAGGGAGGGTACTGGTGTTCCGCCAGGCAGGCGGAAGGGTACAATTCAAGCGTTGTAGGCAGGGAAGTTCAGAACGAGACATGGTAAGTAAGTCTGGGGGGATTGGAGAGTGTGAACTAGGGTGTAGTGGGAGAAGAGAATGGGTAGGTAAGAGAGAGAGATAGAGAGCTGATTTAGGATGGTCCCCGGTCTTGGCCTGATATATCTCCATTCTCCAGAGTTGAAACAGAGACCAATTATTAATCATGAAACGGAATGATGATGAGTACATTGATGTTGTTCTAGGAAGGAGTCCCAGAGTGGGAACCACGTGAGACTGGGCAATTATTTGGGTTGAGACAACAGGCAGCCCACGATCCTGGCCTTCTGATATTCCCGGACAGTGAACTGCCTCAGCCAAGCCCTGGGCACGTCCTCCCATGGGGAATCCCCCAGGAACTAACTAGGCCGTCGTCTGAGGGGACGGTGCAGCCAGCAGGAGAGCCGAAAGGGGGATGGAGGATCCTGACAGCCCCCACCCCTCACCCAGACCTTTCTGTCACCCCCACCAGCGTCCAGGACTGACGAGGTGGAGTGAGCCTCTCTCTAAGCTGAGTTCGATGCGCCCTAGGCCAGGACAGGCCCAGTGATTCTGGAGAGGAGCAGGGGAAGATGAGGGGCAGGGAAGGGAAATTTCAATATAAGCCCAGGATATAACAGGAATTTTTCTGTTCTTTCTTAGTAATAATAATTGTGGTATTTCTTAAGTGTTTACCATGTGCCAACACCATACTCAGTGCTGAAATAGATATGAAATAATCAGATTGGACACTGTCCCTGTCCCGCATGGGCTCACCGGCTTAAACCCCATTTTACAGATGAGGAAACCGAGGAACAGAAAGGTTGAGTGACTTGCCCGAGATCGAACAGTAAGTAAGTGGCAGAGTCGGGATTAAGACCAAAGTTCTCTAGACACCCAGTACCATCCTCTTTCCACTAGGTTGTGCTGTTACTCCAATTACGTAGAATTATGTGACCACAATCCTTGCAGATGCTTGTAAATCGAATAGACTTGTACGCGTCAGGAATGGTTTCAGTGCCGTCCTTAACCAAGACAGGTTGATTGTAGGAGATGAACAACCTGATTAGTGCTTGGTACAGTCTCCGGAACATAGTGAGGGTGAAAAGTTACCATAAAAACCCCCGAGATTCCCTCCAACCCAAAGATTTTCTCCTCTCCTGTGCACTATTCTCTGGAATATTATTCTCATCTGTATCTTTTCTAAATGTCCTTAGGCAGTCAACGTCAATTCATGAAAAATGACTGATGTCACCGTGAAGACAGAATTCCTCCTACTGGGATTCTCGGAGGTCCGGGAACTGCAGCCGGTTCAGGCTGCGCTGTTCCTTCTGATCTACCTGGCGGCCTTGACCTGGAATCTCCTCATCGTCTCCTTCACCACCCTCGACTGGCGCCTGCACACCACCAAGTACGTCTTCCTCAGGAACCCGTCCAAAACCTGCCAGTCTCACTTCCGCAACATTGCCAAGATATACCCTTTCCTCTCCATCCAAACCACTACCCTGCTCGTTCAAGCTCTCATCCTATCCCGTCTGGATTACTGTATCAGCCGCCTCTCCGATCTCCCATCCTCCTGTCTCTTCCCACTTCAATCCATACTTCACGCCGCTGCCTACATTGCCTTGGTCCAGAAACGCTGTGGGCATGTTACTCCCCTACTCAAAAATCTCCAGTGGCTACCAATCAATCTACGCATCAGGCAAAAACTCCTCACCCTCGGCTTCAAGGCTCTCCATCACCTCGCCCCCTCCTACCTCACCTCCCATCTCTCCTTCTACAGCACAGCCCACACCCTCCGATCCTCTGCCGCTAATCTCCTCACTGTGCCTCGTTCTCGCCTGTCCCGCCGTCGACCTCCGGCACACGTCATCCCCCTGGCCTGGAATGCCCTCCCTCCGCACATTCGCCAAGCTAGCTCTCTTCCCCGCTTCAAGGCCCTACTGAGAGCTCACCTCCTCCAGGATGCCTTCCCAGACTGAGCCCTCTCCTTCCTCTTCCCCTCTTCCCCCTTCCAATCCTCACCGCCTTACCTCCTTCCACTCCCCACAGCACCTGTGCATATCTATATATGTTTGTATGTATTTATTACTCTGTTTACTTATTTCATTTGTACATATTTATTCTATTTATTTTATTTTGTTAATATATTTTGTTTTGTTCTCTGTCTTCCCCTTCTAGACTGTGAGCCCACTGTTGGGTAGGGACCGTCTCTATATGTTGCCAACTTGTACTTCCCAAGCTCCTAGTACAGTGCTCTGCACACAGTAAGCGCTCAATAAATACGATTGAATGAATGAATGAATGAATGAATGAATGACCTGCCTTGAGATGGGAGTCGGGTCCTTGCTTACAGGGGCAATGTTCGGAGTCTTCATTTCAATTGCGACATTCTCCCTGCCTTCCTGCAGGTCCGATGTGATCACATAGTTTTTCTGTGACGTCCCGTCGGTAATAAAACTCTCCTGCTCTAAAACATATGCTGCCTTAAAGGTGGCTGTAGCCACTGGTGCCTGTTTCAGTGTCTTCTGCTTCGGCTCCATCGTGGTCTCGTATGTGTGCACCTTCCGGGCCATGCTGAGGATGCCGGCATCCCAGGGCCGGATCAAAGCCTTCTCAACCTGCCTGCCCCATATCGTTGTTGTCACCGTTTTTATCTTTGCGGCTTCCCTCGCACATTTATAACCGACTTCCAGCTCCTACTTTCAGCTGGACCTGCTGGTGTCCGTGTTCTACACCGTAGTGTCCCCCACCCTGAACCCCCTCATCTACAGCCTGAAGAACAGAGATGTGAAGAGGGCGATCGGGAGAGTCCTGTTTGGGAGTCTTTTCACCAGAGATAGAAAATTTCACTTCACGCTCTGACCCTGTTATTTCTCTCCCCAAGGACTGACTCCAGACAGACTTGGGCAGCCTGCAAAGATCTGTGGCATTTTTCATTAGAGACTTTTCCTGGCTGCACGCTGCCTATTATAAATGGCTTTGACTAGTTTGGTATAAGAGGTTTTACCAGTTGTTCTTGTCTGGTATTTAAATCTAGCTCCCATGCCTGGGGATGGATGTCTGCACTTGGATTCACCCCCTTTATTCAGCACCAGCAGAGGGTAGAGCACTGCCCTGGGAGTCAGAAAGACCTGAGTACTAATCCTGGCTCTGCCACTTGTCTTCTGTGTATCCTTGGGTAGGTCACTTCACTTCTCTGTGCCTTATTTGTAAAATGGGGATGAATACTGTTGGCCCCATGTGGGACATGGACTGTGTCCAACCTGATTACCTTGAATCTACCCCAAAGGATAATACAGTGCCTGGTACATAGTAAGTGCTTCACAAATACCATTAAAAAAATAGAAGAGGTAGCTGAAGAAGGGTGATTTAGGCTTAATTTTGATCCTCAAATCTGCCCCAGAAGCCAGGAGTACAGGTTGAATTTTTTCAAACACGTAATGCTCTCAGTTGTCACTCAGTAACACCATTATGATTTATCTTCCTACTTTTACTGTTGTTACTATTATTATTTATTGTATAATATACTTCAATATTTAAGTAACAATTCAATCAATCAATCAATCAAATTGAAGTACAACAGAAGGCCAAGGTACATTCTTTGCACACGAGGAGCTTAAACCTTACGAAAATGTTATAGGTGCCTGTGACACACAGTCATTCGGTGGCAGTACTGGAATGAGATCTAAGGGTCCTTTTCTTTTTTTTTTTGCCTAGTCAATCTGAATATTGCATTCTCCCATGACTAACCAAATGGGCTAGGGTGCTTATTCCCCCTACTACGAAATATTTCCAATTCCCAGAGTTGAAAAATAAAGCCAATATTAATCATGGAAAAAGAATGATGAGTACATTGAGGTTGTTCTAGGAAGGAGTACCAGAGTGGGAACCACGTGGGACTGGGCAGTCACTCAGGTTGTGGGGGCCGGGACCACAGAGAGCCCACCAGCCCGGTTTTCAGAGATTCCCAGATGGTCAGCTCCCACCCCCTACCCAGACATTCCTGTTACCCCCACCAGCGTCCAGGACCGATGAGATGAAGTGAGCCTCTATATCAGCAGAGGTCGGTGCTCCCCAGCCCAAGACAGGCCATGTGACTCTGGAGAAGATCAGTGGAAAGGTTAGGGGCAGGGAAGGGAAATTTCAATGTAAGCCCAGAATAGGAAGATGGGAGTTAGAATTTCTCCTATTCTTTCACGTTACTTCCCTGAGGAGGGATGAACCATTCCAGCTAGTATACTCTCCAGGGCCAGATGAGGGGATGTGGATCTTTGTGAGTGAAGGGAACTCAGCTACCAATCAGTTGTCAGTGGAAAGAGCCAGGTTCTGGAATTCAGAAGGACCGCCCCCCCCTCATCTCTGCCACCGGCCTGCTGTGTGATCTCGGGAAAGCCGCTTAATCTCTCTGTGCTCCAGTTTCCTCATCTGCTAAGTGCTTAGTACAGTGCCTAGTATCCGGTAAGTGCTCACCAGATATCGTTGATTGATCAATCTATCTGTAGCTTTCATTCAAACATCATAGCTTTCGGCAAGCATCGTGGCCTAGTGGATACAGCACGGGCCTGGAAGTCAGTAGGACCTGGCTCCTAATCTCGACTCTGCCATGTGTCTGCTGTGTGACCTTGGGTCAGTCAGTTCACTTATCTGAGCCTCAGTTACCTTATTTGCAAAATGTAGATTAAGAGTATACGTTTCATGTGGGACAGGGACTGTGTCCAACCTGATTAATGTGCATATACCCCAGAGCTTAGATCAGTGCTTGGTCTGCAGTAATACTATCATAACCCATACGTTGCCTGGAACCTTGGTTTCTTTCATACACTGTGGGTAGCGATCCAACAATCCATTACATTGCAAACTCCTCCAAGACAAGAATTTCATTTTTGCTATCCCTCTGTCTTACACTGTAAGCCTCAGGCAGACCAGAGACTGTGTCCAACATATTTATCCCAGTTCTTGGCGTACAGCAGGAACAAAATGGGGATTCAACTTAATTTCTCCCTCCTACTGAGACTGGGGCCCTAAAATCAATCAATCAATCAATCGTATTTATTGAGCGCTTACTGTGTGCAGAGCACTGTACTAAGCGCTTGGGAAGTACAAGTTGACAACATATAGAGATGGTCCCTACCAAACAGTGGGCTCACAGTCTACAAGGGACCTAATTATCTTCTATGTACCCCAGGACTTAGTATAATGCTTGACACATAGTACACACTTAACAAATATCACAATTATTGTTATTATATTATCTATATCCTATATTAATATACCTATTCTTATTATAGTAGTTAAAAAAGACTCTAGGCATCTTACTGATTTTCAAGGAAAAGGAGCAGGTTTGAGCGTAAGGTGAGGGACAGAAATAGGTTTAACTGGTCTCTAGACTGAGAGCTTACTGTGGGTAGGGAAAAAATCTACCAATTCTGTTGCATGGTTCTTTCCCAAGTGCTGAGTACAGTGCTCTGCACACAATAAGTACTCAATAGATACTATCGACTGATTGAATGTGGGTAGGGAACCTGTCTACCAATCCGTTGTATTGTATTCTGCCAGCCACTTAGTTCAATACTCCGCACACAGTAAGCACTCAGTAAATACTATTGATTGATTAATTATTTGAATGTGGACAGGGAGGTTCTCTGCCAACACTGTACTCTCCCAAAGGCTTAGTACAGTGTTATGCACTGTAAATTCTCAATAATTATCATTGATTGATTAATGTTGTCTTCTGGTTTGAGATGGGTTTAAGGATAAGGAAGAAGTCATAATTAGGTGTTGGCCTATCGGAAGCCTAAGACCAGTAATGACACATTCCCTGCCCACAAAGAGCTTAGACTCTGATCAATCAATCAATCAGTGGTATTTATTGAGCGATGATTGGGTGTAGAGTACTGTTCTAAGCACTTGGGAGAATACAATAGGGCAGACCTGCTAAGCATGTTCCCTGGTCACAAGCTTACAGTCAAGATGGGGAGACAGACAGTAATAAAAATAAAGGAAAGGGGAGATAGACATACAAGTATTTTTAGAACAGCAAACTAGAGAGGTGGCTGTGCAATGGAGTAAACAATATACATGCCTCGGAGGAGTATCAGTCGGTCCATGATGGGTAGAGATGGTGGATGGGTTTGTCTGCCTGAGAGGTAACTGGGAAAAGCTCGCTGGAGGAGATGGGCTCTTGTGTGGGAATTGGAACGTGGAAGGATTGTGGTCTTGTCAGGAGAAGTAGCATGGTGGAGTGGATAAACCACGAGTCAGGGAGTCAGACGGTCATGGGTCCTAATCCCGGCTCTGCTACTTGTCTGCTGTGTGACCTTGGGCAAGTCATTTCACTTCTCTGGACCTTCGGTTACCTCATCTGGAAAATGGAGGTTGAGACTGTGAGCCCCACCTGGGACAAACCCGATTTGCCTTTACCTGCCCCAGCGCTTAGTACAGTGACTCACACATATTAAGCGCTTAGCACATACCGTAATTATTATTTGAAGGGGTGGGAGTTCTAAGGTGGGGGAATAGCCCGAGAGAGGGGAGAGACATGGGAGTAATGAGCGTGAGGCAGAGCTAGAAGATTGGCCAGGGATGAATTAAAAGAATAGGTTGGGGAATGGAAGGTGAGGCGATTAGACATGAAAGATAGAGGAGCTATTGAATAGGCATAAAAAGATACGAAGGGATTTGACTAGTTCATAATAATAATGATAATGGTATTTGTGAAGCATGTACTACGTGGTAAGCACTGTGTTAACTGCTGGGGTAGATACAAGTTAATCAAGCCCCTCATGGACCTCACAGTCTAAATAGGAGGGAGAACAGGTACTGAATCCCCATTTTGCAAATGTGGAAACTGAGGCCCAGAGAACTGAAGTGACTTTCCCAGGGTCACACAGCAGGTAAATGGCAGTGCGGGCATTAAAAGCTAGCTCTTCTGATTCCCAGGTCTGAGCTCTTTCCACTATCCTGCGTTGCTTCTCAAATGATGTGGAATTAAGTGACTACAATCTTTGCAGATATTTGTAAATGGACTAGACACCTAGGAGTTAGGAATGGTTTCTGTACTGGCCTGAACAGAGGCAGGTAAACTGAGGGAGATGAACACCGTGATTAGCTTGTAGCTATCCTAGCAGTTACTACAGTGCTTGGTACGTAGTAGGAACTTAACAAATACCATAAAAAACCCAAAATCTGAGATTTCCCTCCAACCCAAATATTTTCTCCTCTTCTGTGAAATTTTCTCTGGATTATTATTCTCGTCCCCATTTGAATCTACTTCCCTTTTTTAAACGTCCTTACGCAGTCAATGTCCATTTCCACAAAATGACCACTGTCACTGTGAAGACAGAATTCCTGCTGCTGGGATTCTCGGAAGTTCGGGAGCTGCAGCTGGTCCACGCTGCGTTGTTTTTCCTGGTGGTCCTGACGGGAAATCTCATCTCCCCTGTCACCCCGTCACCATCCTGGACCGGTCCCTCCACAACCCCATGTTCTTCTACCTCAGGAATATGTCAGTTACCTCATCAGGCTTCTACCTCTGCCTCAACTCTGTTATCCTCCCCAGGTCCATCCACAGCTCCAAGCAATAATAACTCCATCTCCTTCCTAGGCTGCATCGCTCAGTTCTTTCTGTGGATCCTGTTTGTGGGTTCTGAGTATTTCGTCCTCACGGCGTTGTCCTACGACCGCTACCCCCCTAACTGCCTCTCCCCGCACCACAACGTCATCATGGACCGAGGGGCCTGTGGGAAGATGGCCATCGCCTCATTGCTCAGCGGAGGACTGACTAATTAGGGTCTTGCTTTGAGCTTCGACCTTCTCCATGTCCTTCTGCAGGTCCAACGTTGTCCCCTAGGTCTTCTGTGACGTCCCCGCTCTGCTGATGATCTCCTGCTCCGAGGACCGCGTTGCCACGGACTTGAGCATTATCACAGGGGTGGCGCTGGCCGTCGTCTGCTTCGTGCCCATTGTCGTCTCATACACCCGCATTTTCTGGGCCGTGCTTAGGATGACGGCCACTGAGGGCCGGGCCAAAGCCTTCTACAACTGCCTACCTCACCTCACTGTCGTCATTGCTTTTTTTTCTCTACCGGGACTTTCGTTACCCTCAAACCGCCCTCGGACTCCCCCTCGACGCGGGACCTGCTGGCGTCCGCGTTGTACCTGCGCCGTGGTGCCCCCCGCCCTTAATCCCCTCATCTACAGCCTGAAGAATAAAGATGTGAAATCTGCCCTGGTGAGGGTCCTAAAGTCTACCAGCTCCCTCTCTGGGATAAAATGCGTGTTTCTCCATGCCAATGATCTCAGCCGTTGTCAGAGGGATTGTCCAAGAATTTGTCCAGATTTACAGCTATCCTTCAGGTCTAAATACGGAGTCCCGACAGGGAAGGTTTTCCTATGTGTGCTGCTGTGGCTGAGAAGACCCTTCTTCATGTTCAGGATTTAGAGATCTTTCCTTGATCCCGCATGGGAGAAATGGAGCATGTCTACCAACTTTGTTGAATTGTACTCTCCCTAGCACTTAGCAATAATAATAATAATAATAATGATAGCATTTATTAAGTGCTTACTATGTGCAAAGCACTGTTCTAAGCTCTGTACGATGCTCTGCACAAAATAAGCCTTCAATAAATGCCACTGCTTGATCGATTGCTTTAGACAGTGCTACACACAGAGTAAGTGCTAAATAACTACCATTGACTGATTGTCTCTTATTGATTAATATCTGTATCCTTCTCCAGACTTTTAAGAATATTGCTCTAATAATATAATAATAATTTTGATATTTGTTAAGTGCTTACTATGTGCAAAGCACTGTTCTATGTTCTGGGGAGGATAGAAGGTGATCAGGTCGTCCCATGTGGGGCTCACAATCTTAATTCCCATTTTACAGATGAGGTAACTGAGGCACAGAGAAGTTAAGTGACTTGTTCAAAGTCACACAGCTGATAAGCGGTGGAGCCTGGATTTGAATCTATGACCTCTGACTCTTAAGCCCGTGCTCTTTCCACTGAGCCACTCTGCTTCTTTAGACTTGTAAGCTCATTGTAGGCAGGTAATATGCCTACCAACTCAGTTGTATTCTACTCTCACAAGTGCTTACTACAGTGCTCTGCACATAGTAAGCACTCACAAAATACCATTGATTGATGAATTGCTTTGTACAGTGCTCCACACTGAGTAAGTGCTCAATAAGCACCATTGGTAAATTGTCTGACTAATTAATATCTGTATCCTCCTCTAGATTGCAAGCTCACTGTGGGCAGGGAATGTGTCTACCAACTCAGTTATACTGTACTCTCCCAAGCACCTAATACCATATTCTGTACATGGAAAGTGCTCAATAAATACCATTGATTGAGTGATCGATTGATTAATGTCTCTATCCCCCTCTTGCCTTTAAGCTCACTGTGGACAGAAAACCTGTATACCAGCTCTGTATTACTGTACAATCCCAGGCACCTAGTACAGTGCTCTGCACACAGTAATCACACAGTAAAGACCATGAATTGATTGACTGAATATTTGATGAGGTGGGGTGAGCGGGGACAGAGAGAGGGGGTATAGAAGAGGGTACCAAGACCCAAGAGACACAGTTGCCATTTCCCCAATTCCTGGAAGTCTGCCCCAAGCAACTCACAACAGTTAAACTGTATCAGATCAACAGTTACCCTTCATCCCAATGTATGCTTTTACACTCCCAATTCTTACCTATAAATAGATTGCCAATTGCATATTCAGTTAGCAATGGATCTATTTCATCCTGGCATTGGTACCCCTCCCTGTAAAATCCTTACGTTCTCTGATGAGAATCACTGGTGTCTACTCTCTTCACTAAATTGTGAATTCCCTGAGGCCAGAATGTGTATGTCTTCCTTTTTTTGGAATTTGTTAAGTTCTTAGTATGTGCAAGGCATTGTACTAAGTGTTAGAGTAGATACAAGATAATCAGTCAGTCTGTTGGTCAATCGTATTTATTGAGTGCTGATTGTGTGCTGAACACTGTACTAGGTGCTTAGGAGAGTACGATAATGCAATATAAAAGAGGCATTCCCTGTCCACAACGAGCTTACAGGCTAGAGGGGGAGACAGACATTAATGTAAAAAAAAATACTGGATACGGGTATAAGTGCTAGGGGGCTGGAAGAAAGAAGGGAGCAAATCAGGATGGGAAAGAAGGGAGTGGGAGAAAAGGAAATCAGGGCTTATTCAGGGAAGGCGTTTTGGAGGAGCTGTGCCTTAAATAAGGCTTTGAAGGTGGAGAGAGTGATCATACATCGGATATGAAGACGAAGGGCACTCCAGCTCAGACACAGGATGTGGGTGACCCGTCGGCAGTGAGATAGACTGACTCGTGGTATAGTAAGTAAGTTAGAAGTAGAAGAGTGAGGTGTGAAGGCTGGGTTGCGGCAGTAAGGTGAAGTAGGAGGGGTCAAGCTGATCGAGTGCTTTAAAACCAATGATAAGGAGTTTCTGCTTGATGTGGAGGCGGATCGTAAACCACTTGAGGTTCCTGAAGAGTGGAAAAACATGGTCTGAACGTTTTTGTAGTAAAATGATCCGGGCAGCAGAGTGAGGTATGGACTGGAATGGAGACAGAAAGGAGATAGGGAGGTCAGCAAGGAGGCTGATGCAGTATTCAACGTGGAACAGGTTAAGTGATTGGATTATTGTGGCAGCATTTGGAAGGAAAGAAGAGGAAATTGTTTTACTTACTTCAATATTTAATTATTGTCAATCAAATTGAAGTACAACAGAAGGGCAAGATATATTCTTTGCAAATAAAGAGCTTACACTTTACTAAAGTTTTACAGGTGCTTGTGAATGCCTGAGTTCTAAAATGACAAATGGGAAAATGAAATTTCATTGGAAAGTCCTCCTGGATGAGTTGGGCATCCAAAGGGGATTTGAAAATGGGGAGAAATGAGGCTTGGCCGGTTTGAAGGAGGGAGGGCGCACCAGGCAGGAGGAAGGGTACAATCCAAGAGATGTAGGAAGGGAAGTTAAGAAAGAGACATGGTAAGAAAGTCTGGGGGGATTGGAGAGTGTGAGCTGGGGTCTAGCGGGAGAAGAGAATGGGTAGCTAAGAGAGAGAGGGCTGATTTAGGATGGTCCACGGTCTTGGCCTGATATATCTCCAATCTCCAGAATTGAAACGGAGACCAATTATTAATCATAAAAACGGAATGATGATGATTCCATTATTGTTGTTCTAGGAAGGAGTCCCAGAGTGGGAACCACGTGGACTGGGCAGTTATTTAGGTTTTAAGGGCTGAGACCACAGGATGCCCGGGATCCCGGCCTTCTGGATTACCGAACAGTGAACTGCCTCATCCAAACTCTGGCCCGTCCTCCCATGGGCAATCCCCCAGGAAATAACTCGGCCGGTGTCTGAGGGGACGGCGCAGCCATCTGTAGAGCCGAAAGGGGGAGGGAGTATACTGACAACCCCCTCCCCTCACCCAGACCTTTCTGTCACCCCAACAAGCGTCCAGGATCGACGGGATGGAGTGAGCCTCTCTCTCAGCTGAGGTCGATGCCCCCAGCCTAGGACAGGCCCAGTGATTCCGGAGAAGAGCAGGGGAAGGTGAGGGGCAGAGAAGGGAAATTTCAATATAAGCCCAGGATATAACAGGAATTTTCCTGCTCTTTCTTAATAATTATAATTGTGGTATTTCTTAAGTGCTTACTATGTGCCAACACCATACTCAGTGCTGAAATAGATATGAAATAATCAGATTGGACACTGTCACTGTCCCGCATGGGACTCACTTTCTTAAACCCTATTTTACAGATGAGGAAACCGAGGAACAGAAAAGTTATGTGACTTGCCCGAGGTCGAACAGTAGGTACGTGGCAGAGTCTGGATTAAGACCAAGGTTCCCTAGACTCCCAGTACCATCCTCTTTCCACTAGGCTATGCTGCTACTGCAATTATGTAGAATTATGTGATCACAACCCTTGCAGATGTCTGTAAATGGAATAGACTTCTCAGAGTCAGGAATGGTTTCAGTGCCGTCCTGAACCAAGACAGATTGATTGGAGGAGATGAGATAAACAACCTAATTAGTGTTTAGTACAGTGTCTGGAACATAGTGAACGAGAAAAAGTCCCGTAAAACCCCCCAGGATTCCCTCCAAACCAAAGATTTCCTCCTCTCCTGTGCACTTTTCTCTGGAATATTATTCTCATCTGTATCTTTTCTAAATGTCCTTAGGCAGTCAACGTCAATTCCCATAAAATGACCAATGTCACCGTGAAGACAGAATTCCTCCTGCTAGGATTCTCAGAGGTCTGGAAGCTGCAGCTGCTCCAGGACGCGCTGTTCATTCTGGTCTACCTGGAGGCCCTGACGGGGAATCTCCTCATCGTCGTCGTCACCACCCTCGACTGGCGCCTTCACACCCCCATGTATTTCTTCCTCAGGAACCTGTCCGTCCTTGACCTCTGCTACATCTACGTCACCATCCCCAAATCCATCCACAAATCCCTGACCAACAAGACATCTAACTCCTTAGAGGGCTGTGCCGTCCATGTCTTCTCTGTGGTCTGGTTTGCTGGCTCAGAGCTGTCTGTCTTCACGGTGGTGTCCTACAACCGCTATGCTGCCATCTGCCTCTCCCTGAGCTACTAGGTCATAATGGTTCAAGAGGTTTGATGTGAAGTTGGCCACCGCCTCCTGATCCAGTGGGGCCTGTTTCCAGCAATGTGTTCAACTGGGAGGTTCTCCCTGTCTTTCTGCGGGTCCAACACCGTCCCGCAATTGTTCTGTGACATCCCTCCTCGGCTGAACATCACCTGCTCCGAGAAGCACATCGCCATCCACGCGACTGTAATTTGGGGCAGCCTTAGCTGTCGTCTGCTTTATTTCCACCGTCGTCTTGTATGCGTGCATCTTCTGGGCCGTGCTGAGGACGCCGGTCACCGAGGGCCGGACCAAAGCCTTCTCCACCTTTCTGCCCCACCTTGTCACTGCTTTCCTCTCTGCGGGTGCATTTGTCTACAACAAGCTGCCCTCAGACTCCTCCATGATCGTGAACCTGCTGGTGTCCTTGTTCTACGCAGCGATACCCCTTGCTCTGAACCCCCTTATCTACGTCTTCAGGAACCGGGATATGAAGGCCGCCATGGGCAGGATCCTAAAAAGGTCACTTACCCAGCCTCTGCTCTGGGACAGAATGTCTCCTTCCTTGTGGAAATAATCTCACACCACCACTTTACCAAGGAATTGTTCTTGGACCTAGCCAGACATTTAGCTGTCCTACTGGGTTCATAGGAAACGCTGGACGTTGATAAATTGTCGAAGTCTGGGAGGGAGATGGCTAAAACTAAAATAGTGCAGACAATCCAGCTTTGGGGAGGAAACATGGCCTAAAGGAAGGGGAGTCCCTGTAGACTGTAAGCTCATTGTGAGCAAGGAATCTGTTTAACAAGTCTGGTAAACTGAACTCTCCCAAGTGCTTAGTACAGTAAATCCAGTTTCGGAGTGGATCTAATCCCTGCTCAGCCACTTGTCTTCTGTGTGACCTTGGGCGACACAGTTAACTTGACCATGCCTCAGTTACGTCATCTGTAAAATGGGAATTAAGACTGTGAACCTCACATCGGATAACCTGATTACCTTGTACCTACCCCACTGTGATTAGAACAGTGCTTGGCACATAGCAAATGCTTAACAAATATCACAATTAAAAAAAAAATCATTGTGGCCTAAAAGAATAGGAATCGCTCTAGACTTTAAGTTCACTGTGGGCAGGGAATGTGTCTACCAACTCTGTTATAATGAACTTTTCCAAGTTCTTAGTACAGTGCTAGGCCCAGAGTAAGTGCTCAGTAAAAATGATTGATTGATTGATTGAGACGAGTTCTGATGCCAGCTCTGCTACTGGCTTGCTGTGTGAACTTGGGGCAGTGACTTAATGTCCCTAGGCTCTCTCTTCCTCTTACACTTTGAGCCCTTTTGGGACATAAATTGTTTCTGTACTGATTCTTTTGTTTCTACTCCAGCAAGTGGAACAATTTAGGCACACAACCTCTTAATAAATACAGTAGTGATATCATTATTAGCAGTATCTATGAAAACGCAATGCTATGTATATTCCCTAGTATGACTCTGGGTGTGGGTATGAGAGTTGGAAAATGAGCAGAGGTATGGGAGAAGGGAAGAAAGGATGACTGCAGCTCCATCTGTCTTGTCAAATCCATCCTCTCTCATTAATCCATTTTTCCTTCTTTCCATCCATCCATTCTTCCAACCATTCATTCATCTATCCATCATTCATCCATCCATCCATCCATCCATTCATCCATCCATCCAGAGCACGGGCTTGGGAGTCCGAGGTCGCGGGTTCTAAACTCAGTTCCGCTACTCGTCTGCCTTGTGACCTGGGGCAAGTCACTTCACTTCTCTGTGCCTCAGTTCCCTCATCTGCAAAATGGGGATTGAGACAATGAGGCCCATGTGGAACAGGGACTGTGTCCAACCTGATTACCCTGTATCAACTCCAGCACTTCGAACAGTGATTGGCACAGAGTTAAGAGCTTAACGAAGACCATAATTACTACTATTATTATTATTAATGGTATTTATTGTCCTTATTCTGAATGCAAAGAAGTGTAGTAAGGTCTCTGGAGATTATGATCTAATGGGTGAGATAGACACAGAGTAAATTACGTAGAGGAGGAAGTAGAGTAGGGAAAGATGAGAACGAGGATGAGCGCTTGATTCAAGAGTACAGTTTATATAGTCAATATGAACAGCGCTTAAACAGATTTGGAATCAGGACAAATCAGAAGAAGCAGCGTTGTCTAGTGGGTAGCGCGCGGGCCCTGTATTCAAATGGACATGGGTTCTGATCCCGGTTCCACCAGATGTCTGGTCTTTGACCTTGGGCAGCCTCGCTTAAATTCTCCCTGCCTCAATTTCCTTATCTGTAAAACGGGGTTTGAGATGTGACCCCACGGGAGACCGTGGACTCTGTCCAATCTGGTTAGCTTGTATCTACTCCAGCACTTAGTATATTGTCTGATATATAGTAAGCGCTTCATAAATACCATAAGAAAAAGTTACAATTGGCTGATTAACTGACAGATTGAGTGTCTCATGTTTTAAATTAGACAAAGGTGATACCATTCCCAGTGGCTAAAGACTGTCGTTGACAACAGGAATCATTGGGAGGCTGAGATGCGGATGCCACTGTTTCCATGGGAACCCCGAGGGTCAGCACCATCGGTGATGCTGCAGGGACCTGGTCTTTGTCTCCCAGGAGCCTCAGAAACCACGTGAACAGAGGGTGCGTGGCTTTTCCAGGCCAAGAGGTCCCTCAGCAGGTCCCTGAGCCATCCTCCAGGGATCCTCCTCGGAGAAGCTCCTGCTTTATCTACAGGGACAGGGCCCTGTCTGGAGAGCTTTTCAGGGTCTGAAGAAGAGCAGAGAGGGATCGAGGGCTCCTCTCTATTCCTTCCTGGCTGACTGAACCAAGGAGTCTGAGGGGAAAGAGGGGACCAGCCCAGATCTTCAGAGGTCAGCGTCCCCCAGCCCCACGCTGCCCCGGTGAGAGTGACCGAGGGTGAGTGGGATGGAGGGGCGGGGGGGAAGAGGACGAGGATTGAAGAGATGGAGCCAGTCTCGGCCTAAATTGGGGTTCACGAACAGGCCGCGGCCACTAGCAGGGGAGGTGGGCTTGTAAGAGGAGTGGTGTTTTCCAGTTCAGTAACCACCAACCGTCAAACACATCTCCTTCCTCCTCAAACCTCACCACCATGCCAACCACCCACCGGGCTACGGTGCTTCAGCACAGCGTCACGGACAGTCACTTCAGCTTCAGTGGGTCCCAGAATCTCTTGCAGAGGGTAAATGACTGGTAGGGCTGGGAGAGTGTGACCAGCATTGGACCGCCACCAGCATTATCAGAAATTCTTCCTTGTAAGAGTTATTCCCAAATGTTGGAAGGAGACAAATAGTGGGAAAGGTTGTAATCCCTGACCTCATGAACCTTCCAGTCTACCGGGCTAGGTTGACACAATATAATTTACTGTCAGTCAATCTTGAATCATATTTATTGAGTACTTACTGTGTGCACTAATCCTTTGGGAGAGTAATATTGATAATAATAATAGTACTACTTGTAAAGCTCTTACTCTGTCCCAAACACTGTCCTAAGCGCTGGGGTAGATACAAGTTAAGCAGGTTCGATGCAGGATTCAGTTCCACAGGGGGGTCACAGTCTTAACCCCCATTTTACAGATGAGGCAACTGAGGCTCAGAGAAGTTAAATGACTTGCCCATGGTCACACAGCAGACATGAGTCAGAACCGGAATTAGAACCCAAGTCATTCTGACTCCTTCTGACTCCCAAGACCGTGCTCTATCCACTTTAGAACACCATAACAGACATATTACCTGCCCCTTCTAGAAGGAAAAAATTAAAAGATTAATATGCAATTATTCCATGCCATCTTACAGATGAGAAAACTGAGGTCTGGAGAAGTTAAGCGACTTGATCAAGGTCCCAAAGGGTCAGAGGACAGATTATCACTGAAGTCTTCTGACTCCCTCTAAGCTATTCCTGGGACAGTACAATAGAACAGAGCTGGTATATGTGTATGCTGCCCTCAAGGAGTTCACAGTCAAGAAGAGAATGCCTGGGCCCATGATTCTTCCACTAAATGAGGATGGAAATGAGTTGATTCGCTCTTGAGGTAGGTGAAGCAGGTTTAGAGAGCTGGAAAATGAATCGGGGAAGCTGGTTGGACGGGTGGGGGGTATTAGCAGTGCTCAGAATTCGGAAAGAACTGTGCTTGTTCTGATTCTGAGTGGATAAGGGACGGAGTTACAGGCTAGGATGGAGAGGGAGAGTCGATCATGAGTAACAACTAGAAAGTTGCTTTGAGAGCTGAGAAGACGAGTTCAACAATGGAAAGGGCATGATGTGCAGTCATAAGGTGGAGAGCCTTCGAGCCGATTGTGAGTTTCTGTTGCTTGTGAAAAGACACAACATGTCATGAGAGGAGGTTGAGGAGAGGAGCAATGAAGGCTGAGCGATGCTTTAGGAAAAGTCTAGATGAATTCTTTCATTCATTCAATCGTATTTATTGAGCGCTTACTGTGTGCAGAGCACTGTACTAAGCGCTTGGGAAGTACAAGTTAGCAAAATACAGAGACGGTCCCTACCCAACAAAGGGCTCAAAGTCTAGAAGGAGGAGGCAGACAACAAAACAAAACATGAAGACAGGTGGTATGCTTGTGTTTTTGTGACTACAAGTGTGAATGCAAATATGTGAGCAAATGGAATCAGTTTGGTGTATATGTGGGTTTCATTTTTGTTGTTTGCTTTATGGTATCACTAAGGGCTTATTATATGCCAGGTAGTGTACAAGCCCTGGGGTGGATACAGGCTAATGAGGTAGGATATAGTCCATGCCACATAGGGTGCTCACTGTTGTAATCCTTAATTTAAAGACGAGGTAACTGAGGCACAGAGAAGGTAAGTCACTGGCCCCCAGGTCACACAGCAGACAAGAAGAGGAGACAGGATTAAAATCCTGGTCCTTCTGTCTACCAGGCTCATTCTCCACTAAATGGGTGAATTTATGTATAAAGGCATTTCTCGTTTAACATGTCATGTACATATTTTTATGTTCTCTGACCTCTCCTAGCCACTGATCATTTTAGTTTCAGTCTCCCTAATCAAAAATAATAGTCTTGATAATTATTAAATGCTTACGACGTTCCAAGCAAAGTATTAAGTTCTGGGGGAGATTCAGGACAATCTAGTAGAACACAGTCTGTGTCCCACAAGGGATTCACAGACTAAGTAGGGGAGAAAACATGTATCGAATCCTCATTTCACTATTGAGAAAACTTAGGTGTAGAGAAATTAAGTCACTTTCCCGTGGCTATGCAGCCGACAAGTTGTAAAGTTGGGATTAGAACCCAGGTCCTCTGACTCCGAGGCCTGGTTTCTTCACAATAGCAGCCTTTTTCTACACAGTTCAAAGCCTGGTGCTTCCAATAGAATGGAAGTTCTTTGGGGGCAGTGACCATATGTACTAATACCGTGACACTGTAGGTACTCAGTAAATAGAGTTGATTGGCTTAGACTTTTTCCTTCACCCCCAACATCAGTGTCTCTAAATTGAAGTCTTCCCTCTTCCTGTGCAGGGAGTCGACATCATTCCCCAGAAATGTTGAATATTTCCACGGTGAGCTCAAAGATCATTTTAAATTCAGTAACTGTATCCTCTCCACAGAGAATCACCAGGAGGTGTCCCGTCAATTCCTTCACTCATGCCATCAAATGACTCTAACTTTGGCTCTTCCGTGATCCATTGCAGAAAGTCAGAGCTGCCTCCCAAAAATGCCCAATGTCTCCACGGTGAGGGAATTTCTCCTGCTGGGATTCTCCGAGGTCCGGGAGCTGCAGCTCGTCTACACCACGCTATTCCTCCTGGTCTACCTGGAGGCCCTGATGGGGAATATCCTCATTTTCACCCTCACTGCCCTCGACAGGCGCCTCCACACTGCCATGTACTTCTTCCTCAGGAATCTGTCCGTCCTCGACCTCTGCTACATCTCCGTCACTGTCCCCAAATCTGTCGCCTTCTCCCTGACAGATCGTAGATCCATCTCCCTCCTGGGCTGTACCGCCCAGATCTTTTTGGTGGTCCTGTTTGCTGTTTCAGAGCTGGTCGTCCTCACGGCGATGTCCTACGATCGCTACGCCGCCATCTGCCGCCCCCTGCGCCATGAGCTAATCATGACCAACACGGCCTGTGGAAAGATGGTGACCGCCTCCTGGCTCAGCGGGGTGCTGTATGGGGTCTCGTTTGCAGCTTCATCTTTCTCTCTGAGCTTCTGTGGGTCTAATATCGTCCAGCAGTTCTTCTGTGACGTCCCTTCCCTGCTGAAGATCTCCTGCTCAGAGGACCACGTCGCCATCGATGTGAGCATCACCGGAGGGATAGCTTTAGGTGTCGTCTGCTTCGTTTTCATCATCATCTCCTACGTGCGCATCTTCCATGCCGTGCTGAGGATGCCGGCTTCCGAGAGCAGGACCAAAGCTTTCTCGACTTGCCTGCCTCACCTCGCCGTCGTCACTGTGTTCCTCTCGACTGGAGTGGTTGAATATCTCAAGCCCGTGTCAGACTCCCACTCCACCCTGGACCTGCTGGTGTCCGTGTTCTACACCGTGGTGCCCCCCGCCCTGAATCCCCTTATCTATAGCCTAAGGAACAGGGACATGAAGGCCGCCCTGGGGAGACTCCTAAAGGGGAGATTCCTCCTCCCCTCTCTAAGGGACAAAATGTCTGTTTCCTTTTGCTGACTATCCCATTCCTCATCAAGGTTCCGGCCGTGGGAGTATCCATATAAGGAGCTGTCCAAAGAGAAAGGCCACGGTCTGAGGATTTGTCAACGTCTGGGACAGATGTTGATAAGCCGTGTGTGACTGTAAGTCCCGTGTGGGCAGGGATTGTCTCTATTTATTCTGAATTGTACTCTTCAAGCCCTTAGTACAGTTCTGGGCACACAATGAACACTCAATAAATATGACTGACTGACTGAATGAATGAATGACTAGTGATTGTTTGGGAGGCACCATGTCTTAGTGGAATGAGCATGTGGCTGGAAGTCATAAGACTTGAAATGTCTGCCCGGTTCTGCCACCGGCCTGCTTAATGACCTTGGTCCAGCCACATAACCTCTTTGAGTCTCTCTGTAAAATTGGGATTCAATATATGCTCTCTCTTTCTCTTACAATCTGAGTCCTCGGGGGTCAGGAAACTTGTCCCATCTGATCAGTTTGTTTCTACTCCAGCACTTGGCAGTCTTTTGCAAATAAATTCTTAATAAATTCAATAATGATAACGTTGATACTACTACTGATAATACCAGTAATTCTATGAATTTTAAGATCACTCTTGGTGGTTATGAAAATCACAAAATTGGAGGGTGACAAGGGAAGCAGTCATGGAAACTGTTCCCCACATTTGAATGCCTGTTTACTTGTTTTGATGCATGTCATTCATTCATCCATTCATTCAATCGTATTTATTGAGCACTTACTGTGTGCAGAGAACTATACTAAGCACTTGAGAAGTAAAAGTCGGCAACATATAGAGATGGTCCCTACCCAACAACGGGCTTACAGTCTCCCCTTTCGAGATTGTGAGCCTGTTGCATCAGGGATTATCTCTATTGGAATTGTACTTTCAAAGCGCTTAGTACAGTACTTTGCACATAGTAAACGCTCAATAAATATGAGTGAATGAATGAATTTGACTGATCAAATCCTTGCTTCGAATCCATTCGTTCATCCAGCCAGCCAGCCTACCATCCATCCATCCATCCTTCAATCCACACATGCTTACATCCATCCGTAATACTAATAATGGTAATAATGATAATAATAATAATAATAGCAATAATAATAGTGGTATTTCTTAAGAGCTTATTATGTGCCAGGCAGAGTACTAGGTGCTGGCTCAGATACAAGCTAATCAGCTTTTACATAGTCCCTATCCCACATGGTGCTCAAAGTCAGAGTTCTCATTTTACAGATGAGATAACTGAGGAACAGAGTAGTGAAGTAGTGCCTTGCCTAAGGTCATACAGCAGACATACCACCCATCCATCCATCTATCCATCCATCTACTCATCCACCCTTCCATCCATCCATCCAACAACCCATCCATGCATCCTCCATCTATCAATCCATCCATCCAGCAATCAATGATATTTGTTGAATGCATCCCGGGTGTAAAGTACTGTAGTGAACACTTCATAGAGATCAAAATAAATTAAACACCATCCCTGATTTCCAAGAGCTTAAAATCTAATAGGGGAGATAGACACAGAATTAATTCATGAGAGGACAGAGAAGAAAATGGAAAAATGGTAAACAGATGACTATGTGCTTAAAGAGTACATTTAATAAAAGCCACTATGTACATAAATATAATGGTGGGTGTGAGTGCAAATATGGAGAGGTGGTCTAAGATGCTGATTGGTACTTGGGAGAAGATGACTTAGGGAGAAGAAAAGTGAATCGTGTGAAGTGGTGGGAAGACAGAGGGTCTTTGAAGTTGGGAAAAACTGTGCTCTGATGGGCTGGAAGGGGGGAGGAGGAAATGTGGGCTGACAGATTATTTCTCCATTTTCCATCACTGAAATATTTTGAAAAAACCCTCTCGACCCCACCTCACCTTCTAGTAACCGCCCCATATCCCTCCTACCATTCCTTTCCAAACTCCTTGAACGAGTTGTCTACACACGCTGCCTCGAATTCCTCAACAACAACACTCTCCTCGACCCCCTCCAGTCTGGCTTGCGTCCCCTACCTTCCACGGAAACTGCCCTCTCAAAGGTCACCAGTGACCTCCTGCTTGCGAAATCCAACGGCTCACATTCTATACTAATCCTCCTCGACCTCTCAGCTGCCTTCGACAATGTGGACCACCCCCTTCTCCTCAACATGCTATCTGACCTTGGCTTCACAGACTCTGTCCTCTCCTGGTTCTCGTCTTATCTCTCCGGTCGTTCATTCTCAGTCTCTTTTGCAGGCTCCTCCTACCCCTCCCATCCCCTTACTGTGGGGGTTTCCCAAGGTTCAGTGCTTGGTCCCCTTCTGTTCTCGATCTACACACACTCCCTTGGTGACCTCATTCGCTCCCACGGCTTCAACTATCATCTCTACGCTGATGACACCCAGATCTACATCTCTGCCCCTGCTTTCGCCCCCTCTCTCCAGGCTCGCATCTCCTCCTGCCTTCAGGACATCTCCATCTGGATGTCTGCCCACCACCTAAAACTGAACATGTCCAAGACTGAACTCCTTGTCTTCCCTCCCAAACCCTGCCCTTTCCCTGACTTTCCCATCTCTGTTGACGGCACTACCATCCTTCCCGTCTCACAAGCCCGCAACCTTGGTGTCATCCTCGACTCCGCTCTCTCATTCACCCCTCACATCCAAGCCGTCACCAAAACCTGCCGGGCTCAGCTCCGCAACATTGCCAAGATTCGCCCTTTCCTCTCCATCCACACTGCTACCCTTCTCGTTCAAGCTTTCATCCTATCCCGTCTGGACTACTGCATCAGCCTTCTCTCTGATCTCCCATCCTCGTGTCTCTCCCTACTTCAATCCATACTTCATGCTGCTGCCCGGATTGTCTTTGTCCAGAAACGCTCCGGGCACGTTACTCCCCTCCTCAAAAATCTCCAGTGGATACTAATCAATCTGCGCATCAGGCAGAAACTCCTCACCCTCGGCTTCAAGGGTCTCCATCACCTCGCCCCCTCCTACCTCACCTCCCTTCTCTCCTTCTACAGCCCACCCCGCACCATCCGCTCCTCTGCCGCTAATCTCCTCACCGTACCTCGTTCTCGCCTGTCCCTCCATTGGCCCCCGGCCCACGTCATCCCCTGGGCCTGGAATGCCCTCCCTCTGCCCATCCGCCAAGCTAACTCTCTTCCTCCCTTCAAGGCCCTACTGAGAGCTCAGCTACTCCAGGAGGCCTTCCCAGACTGAGCCCCTTCCTTCCTCTCCCCCTCGTCCCCATCTCCACCCCCATCTTACCTCCTTCCCTTCCCCACAGCACCTGTATATATGTATATATGTTTGTACATATTTGTTACTCTATTTATTTATTTATTCATTTTACTTGTACATATCTATTCTATTTTATTTCGTTAGTATGTTTGGTTTTGTTCTCTGTCTCCCCCTTTTAGACTGTGAGCCCACTGTTGGGTAGGGACTGTCTCTATATGTTGCCAACTTGTACTTCCCAAGAGCTTAGTACAGTGCTCTGTAAACAGTAAGCGCTCAATAAATACGATTGATGATGATTGATGAAAGGGGACAGGGACATTTAGAACGGAGAATGCAATGACCTCTTCATCTCTCTTTTGGTACAGTGTCTCAGCTCTGTGATAGAAGAGGACGAGCCCTAGGCTACAACCTGTTCCTTCTGAAACCAGGGATTTTCCCGTCGTGTCCACCCAACCAGTATCGGTGATTCCTTCTCATCACCCCATTCTCAGAACCCCTCAGCCCTTCCCAAAATGATAATAGTAATAACAATAATGATAATCACATTTGTTAAGCACTCACTATGTGTCAAGCATTGTTCTAAGCGCTCGAGTAGATGCAGCATAATCAGGGTGTCCCAACTGGGGTTCACAGTCTTAATGGTTCACAATTCTACTGGTGGTGCCGAAGGAGAAATTTGCTTCAAGCAAAGAATCTCCACTTTGTTTTCCCTAGCTAAGGTGGTCTTCAGGGCCACAAAAGAAACCATTTGAGATGAAAAAGAGGAAATATCTCTAAGAGGAAAATCTCCTGTTGCAGTTTCTCTACCTAACGTTTTCAAGGCCTGAAAAGACAATATTTGGGGTAAAAAAAGGAGAATTTTGCTTTAAGCAAAACCTCTCCTCATTATTTTTCCACCCATGGTCTTCAAGGCCTCCAAAGAGAGTACATGAGGTGCCAAAAAAGAAATCTATTTCCCTGCACATGCATCCTCTGGTCCTTTCTCCACCTCGGGCCTTCTAGGTATTTTAATTGAGAATAAGAGAATATTTGAGGCGTAAAGGGAGATACTTTCTGCATGTAAATGATCTCGGGTTTTCTTCTCTGCCTGAGGATTTCGAGGCCTCCAAAAGAGGGCATTTGAGGTGAAAAAGGAGACGCTCTGTCTCATGCACATAATCCTAAGCTTTTTAAAGCTTTTTTAAGGTCTTCAAGGCCTCAAATTAGAATCTTCCCAGGGAAAAAGGAGAAATATGCTTTACAGAAATGATTTCCTCCTTTCATTTTTCTCATTACGTTCTTGAGGGCCTAAAAACTGCGATATGGCATTTACAAAAAAGGATAATTTTACTTCATGCAAAAACTGTCCTGCTTATTTGTCCACCTTAGGTCTTCAAGGCTTACAAAGGGCATGTAAGAGGTGAAAAACAATCCATTTGCTTCATACGAACAATCTCGAGCTTTAATTCCTTCAAGGCCTTCAAGGCCTTACAAGAGAATGATTTAGGTGAAAAGTGAGAAATGTGCTTCATGTCACAGGTACGTCTCCTGTTCATTACTCAACTTCAGGCCTTCTAGGCTTTTTCACTGAGAACAAATAGAGATTATTTGAGTTTCAAAAGGAGAAATTTGCTTCATGCAAACTATCTCCAGCCTTTAGTTCTCCATCTGAGGTCTTCGAGGCCTCCAAAGAGAATAGTTGAGGTGAAACCGGAGAAATTTGCTTCATGCAAAACCATTTTCTAATTTCATTTGCCTTACTAAGTCTTCAAGACCTGAAAAGAGGATATTTGAGATGAAAAAGGAGAAATGTGCTTCATGGAAAGATCTGCAGCTTAGATTTCTCTACCGTAGGTCTTCAAGGGTAACAGAGAGAATATATGAGGAGCATAAGGAGAAATCTGTTTCATGTAAATCATCTCCAGCTCTTACGTTTCTCCCGAAAGTCTGCAAGGCCCGAAAAGAAAATATTTGAGGTGAGGAAGGAGAATTTTGCTTCATGCAAATCATCCCTAGCTTTTATTTTTCCTCTTAAAGTATTCAAAGCCTTAAAAAAGAAAATGTTTGAGGTGAAAAGGGAGAACCCTGCTTCCTGCAAAGACCTCCAGGTTTGATTTCTTTACCCAAGGCCTTCTAGGCCAAAACAGAGAGTATTTGACGTGCATAAGGAGAAATTCGCTTAATGCAAACCGACTCCAGCTTTTACTTCTCTGTCTAAAGTCTTCGATGTATCAAAACCAAATGTTTTAGATGAAAAAGGAGAACATTTCCTTCTTGCAAACTACCTCCAGCCTTGATTTCTCTATCGAGGGTCTTCAAGGCCAGAAGCCCGTTGTTGGGTAGGGACCGTCTCTATATGTTGCCAACTTGTATTTCCCAAGCACTTAGTACAGTGCTCTGCACACAGTAAGCGCTCAATAAATACGATTGAATGAAAAAGAGAATATTTGAGATGGAAAAGGAGACATTTGCTACGTGCAAAGAGTATGCAGCTTTGATTTCTCTACCAAGGTCTTCAAGGTCCTGAAAGAGGATATTTGAGGTATAAAATGAGAAAGTTTCATGCCATCTCCCAATTTGAGTTTCTGCAACGTCTTCAAGCCCTCCATAGAGAATATATCTAGTGCAAAAGGAGAAATTTGCTTTATGCAAACAATTTCCTGCGCTGATTTTTCTAAATCTGATCTTCAAGGCCTGAAAAAAAATACACGGGGTTAAATAAGGAGAATTTTGTTTCATGAAAATGCTGTCCCGCTAATTCGTCCTCCTTAGGTCTTCAAGGTCTTTGAAAGAGAATATATGAGGTGAAAAATGATCAGATTTCATCCTGCAAACAATCTCCAGCTGTTATTGCTGTAAGGTCTTAGGTCTTCAAGGCCTCAAAAGAGAATATTTGAGGTGGGAATGGAGAAACTTTTCTCATGCAAAGTCTAGCTTTTATTTCTCTACGGTCTTCAAGGCCTGTAGAGATAGTGTATGGCATTAAAAAAAGAGAATTTTGCTTCATGCAAAAAATGTCCTGCTCATTTGTCAACCTAAGGACTTCTAGGCCATCAAAGAGAATTTATGAGGTAAAAAAGGTTATATTTGCTTCATGCAAACGATCTCCAACTGTTATTTCTCTACCTGAGGTCTTCAAGGCCTCAAAAGTGACTATTTCAAGCAAAAAGGAGAAATTTGCTTTATGCAAACAATTTCCCGCACTCATTTTCCTAAATCAGATCTTCAAGGCATGAAAAAATGATATGTGGGGTTCGGGAAGGAGAATTTTGCTTCAATAAAAAGCTGTCCTGCTCATTTGTCCACCTTAGGTCTTCAAGGCCTTTCCAAGAGAACATTTGAGGTGAAAAAGGAGAAATTTGGTTCATGCAAGCCAACTCTAGTTTTGATTTCTCTAAAAGACTTCAAGGCCTCCAAAGAGAATACTTAAGCTGGGAAAGGAGAAATTTGCTTCATGCAAGCAAACTCTAGCTTTTATTTCTCTGAGGTCTTCAAGGCCTGAAGAGATACTGTATCTGGTGAAAAGGGATGAATTTGCTTCATGCGAACAATCTCCAGCTGTTATTTCTCTATATAAAGTCTTCAAGGCAGAGCTTCAAGGGCAGATACACTTCTTGTGCACCTCTCCACCTCAGGCCTTCAAGGCATTGTAATTCAGAGTATTTGAGGTGCAAAAGGAGAAATGTGCTTCATGCAAACCATCTCCAGCTTTTACTTCTCTGTCTAAGGAATTCATGGCCTTAAAAGAGAATATTTGAGGAGGGAAAGGAGAAAATCTGCTTCATGCAAAGAACCTCAAGCTTTAATTTCTCACTCTAAGATTTTCAAGGCTAGAAAGGAGAACACTAGAGGTGAAAATGACGAAATTTGGTTCATGCAATCCAACTCTAGTTTTGATTAATAAAGACTTCAAGGCCTCCAAAGAGAATATTTGAGGTGGGAAAGGAGAAATTTACTTCATGCAAACAAACTCTTGCTTTTATTTCTCTAAGGTCTTCAAGGCCTGAAGGGATAGTATATGACATTATAAAAGGAGAATTTTACTTCATGAAAAAAATGTTCTACTTATTGGTCAACCTAAGGGCTTCATGGGCATCCAGGAGAATTTATATGGTGAAAAAGGATGAATTTTCTTCATGCAAGCAATCTCCAGCTGTTATTTCTCTATACATAGCAGACCTTCAGGGGCAGATACACTTCCTGTGTACTACTCCTCTTCAAAGCCTTGTATTTGAGAATGAATAGAGAATATTTGAGTTGCAAAAGCAGAAATTTGCTTCGTGCAAACCTTAAAGGAGAAAGTTTCATGCTGACTGTCTCCAGTTTGTATGTTTCTAAGTCCTTCAGGGCCTGAAAGGAGAAGATTTCAAGTGAAAAGGGGGAAACTTGCTTTAGGCCAAACAATTTCCTTCACTCATTTTTCTAATCATATCTTTAGGGAATTTAAAAAAATATGAGTTTAAAGAAGGAGAATTTTGCTTCATGAAAAAACTGCCTGCTCATTTGTCCACCTTAGGTCTTCAAGGCCTTTCCAAGAGAATATATTAGGTGAAAAATGCTTAGTTTACTTCATGTAAACAATCTCCAGGTGTTATTTCTGAAAGGTCTTAGGTCTTCAAGACCTCCAAAGAGAGTATTTGAGGTGAAAAGTGCTAGGTTTGCTTCATGCAGTCCAAGTCTAGCTTTTATTTCTCTAAGTTCTTCAAGGCCTGAAGAGATAGTGTATGGAATTAAAAAAGGACATGGCAAAAAATGTCCTGCTTGCCTGGCAACAGTCTTCAAGGCCATCAAAAAAAATATCTATGGTGAAAAAGGAATGATGCAAACCATCCTCAGCTTTGATTTATCTATACAAGGTCTTCAAGGCAGACCGTAAAGCGCAGAAATACGCCTTGTGCATTCTTACACCTCGGGCCTTCAAGGTCTTTTATTTGAGAATGAATAGAGATTATGTGGAGGTGTAAAAAACAGAATCGCCAGTATTTTCCTTCTCTAAAATCTTCAAGACCTCAAAAGTGATTACTGAAGGGAAAACAGAAAATGGGTTTCATGCAAACCACCTCCAGCTTTTATTTCTCTACCCTAAGGTCTTCAAGGCCAGAAAAGAGAAGAATCGAGATGTAAAAGGAGAAATTTGCTTCATGCAAAAATCATCTCCAGCTTTTACTTCTCTGTCTAAGGTCTTCAAGGCCGCAACAGAGAATATTTGAAATGGAAAAGGAGAACATTTGACTCATGTAAACAACCTCCAGCCCTTATTTCACTACCTAAGGTCTTCAAGGCCAGAAAAGGGAATATTTGCTGTGAAATTGGAGAAATATGCTTCATGCATACAATCACCAGCTCTTATATCTCTAACAGTCCTCAAGGCCTAAAATAAAGAATGTTTGAGGTGAAAATGGAGAAATCTGCTCCATGTAAACCATCTCCTACTTTGATTTCTCATAATGAATGTCTTCAAGACCTGGAAAGAGAATATGTGTGTTGAGAAAGGACAAGTTTTCTTCGTGCAAACAATCTCCTGCTTTTGTTTCTCTGCCTAAGGGCCGGAGAAAGTAATATATGGAATTCAGAAAGGAGAAATTTCTTGATACAAAAACTCACCTCATAATTTTCCACTTAAGGTCTTCAAGACCTGAAGGGAAAATGTACGAATTTAAAAAGGAGAAATTGGTTTCCTGCAGAAAGACCTCCTGTGTAATAATTCACTTCAGGCCCTCAGGGCCTCTAAAATGAGAATGAATAGAGTATATTGGTGGTGAAACGGAGAAATTTGTTTCATGAAAAAAAATCTGCTTTGATTTCCCTCCATGAAGTCTTCGGGGCCTGAAAAGAAAATATTTTTAGACTGTGAGCCCACTGTTGGCTAGGGACTGTCTCTATATGTTGCCAACTTGTACTTCCCAAGCGCTTAGTACAGTGCTCTGCACACAGTAAGCGCTCAATAAATACGATTGATTGATTGATTAAGGGGAGAAAGGAGAAGTTTGCTTCATGCAGATATATTTCCTGTTCAATACACCACTTGAGGTCTTCAAGGCATTTTAATGGAGATTATTTGACTCGTTGGGTGACTCGGGTCCCGACGACTTCTGTTGCTGACCCACTGGGTCACCGAGCCACTGACTATCTGGCCGAGAGGTTTCGGTGAGGGGCGAGCAGAGCTTCCAGATCGAGGTAAGAGCCCAGGACACATGGGAGGAGAAGGAGAATGAGGCTTGGGCACGAAAGGGACTTGAAGAAAAGGAATCCATTCAAATAATATCTAAACGAAAAAATGACTCCAGAGAAACCAAGAATACTAGCCCGATCTTTGTACCCCTGCTCCATGGGGAATTTGATGGGATATGCTTGACTTAGTGTAAAGAGCGTGGGCTTGGGAGTCAAAGGACGTGGGGTCTAATCCTGCCTCCTCCACTTGGTTGCTGTGTGACCTTGGGCAAGCCACTTAATTTCTGTGTGCCTGTTACCTCATCTGAAAAATGGGGATTAAGACTGTGAGCCCCACGTGGGACAACCTGATTACGTTGTATCTACCCCAGCGCCGAGAACAGTGCTTGGCACATAGTAAGCACTTAACAAATACCACGATTATTATTATGATTATTATTATTCTTAATCCCCATTTTTCAGATGAGTTAACTGAGGCCCAGAGAAGATAAGTGGCTTGCCCAAGGTCACGCAGCAGAGAAGTGGCAGAGCTGGGATTAGAATCCACGTCCTCTGACTCACAGGCTCAGGCTCTTGCCACTAAACTATGCTGCTTCTTATGCTGCTAATCCGGGTTAGCCACCAAGTCAGCCCGAGGGAGGATTTTAGGATGGATTTAGAGTCATTTCTCATTTTCTCTAGATTTGCAATCAGAAGATGTCAGAAAATACAACTCATTAAATGACCGATTGATTGTTTGAGGTCATGAACAAAATGTAACTCAGAGAAGCAGCATTGCCTAGTCTATAGACCACGGACCTGGGAGTCAGAATGACCTGTTTCCTAATCTCGGCTCTGCTAATTTTATGCTATGTGACCTCGGGCAAGTCTCGTCATTTATCTGGGCCTAGGAATCCATGCTCTAATTCCACCTCCACCACTTGTCTGTTGTGTGACCTTGTGCAAGTCATTTCAATTCTTGCCTCAACTTCCTTGTCTGTAAATTGGGAATTAAGACTGGAAGTCCTATGCGGGACAGGTACTGTGTCCAACCTGACTAGCTCGTATGTACCTCAGTGCTTAGGATGGTCCCTGGTAAATAGTAAACATTTACCATGTACCATTATGAAAAAAATAATCAGGGCTGGTCTCGTGGATTTAATAGAGTTTCAGGAAGGAACTGTGAAGATGGAAAGCCTTGTGGTCGGGTAGATATGAAAGGAGAGGGAATTCCAAGTGTGGGAAAGGTGGTGAGGTAGGGTTCTGAGTTGGGGGAGGGTGGAGCTGGGAACGAGGTACAGTGAATGTTGAGCTTGGGAGGAGTGGAAAATGCAGAGGGAATTCAGTAGGGGGAAATAATACTTATCAATCGATCGATCATATTTATTGAGCACTTACTATGATCAAACCTTGGTATTAAGAGCTTGGGAGAGTACGATATAACAATATAACAGCGTTGGTAGATACATTCCCTGCCCATGATGAGCTTACAGACTAGAGGGCAATGTCTAAGATGGATTGCTGCAGATTTCAGATGGTCCCAAGCCCTGGCATGGGATGAAGCTCCAAACCTCAGGGCTTAACCAGAGCGCTATTATTAATCAAATAATAGTATGTTGCTAACTTGTACTTCCCAAGCTCTTAGTACAGTGCTCTGCCCATAGTAAGCGCTCGATAAATACGATTGAATGAATGAATGAATAAAAGAAAGGGAATGATGATTAGTCTGTTAATATTGTCATAGGAAGGAATCCCAGAGTGGGAACCACGTGGGACTGGACAGTCATTTAGGTTGTGGGGGCCGGGACAACAAGGAACCCATGATCCCTGCCTTCCGAGATTCCAGCTGTCTCAGCGGAGCCCCGGGCCCGTCCTCCCACGGGGAATTCCCCAGGAAATAACTGGGCTGTCGTCTGAGGGGATGGCGCAGCCATCTGGAGAGCCAAAAGGTGGAGCAAGATCTTGATAGCTCTCACCCCTCTCTCAGTCCTTCCTTCCTGTCACTGCCACCAGCGTCCAGGACTGACAAGATGGAGTGAGCCACTCTCTCAGCAAGAGGTAGATTCTCTCCATCCCAGGACAGGCCCGGTGACTCTGGAGAGGAGCAGGAGAAAGGTGAGGGAAATTTCAATAGGAAACTGAATGACCAGGGTCAGAGTGACAATTTCTCTAAATCAAAAGCAGTGTCAATTAGTGGACAGAGCATGGGCCCGGGAGTAAAGAGGGTCTGTGTTCTAATCCCAGGTCTGCCATTTATCTGGTGTGTGACATTGGGCAAGCCACTTCAGGTCTTTGGGGCCCTATCCCGACCTCAAGAGATTCCCCTCAGTGCAGCGGCTTCTTTATCATGGGGGACAGGGTCCATCTGCGGAAGCGTATCAGTGTCCGCGTGAGAGCAGGAAGCTGAGGGCTGAGGGCTCCTCGATGCCCCTCCTGGGCTTACAGAACCCAGAAGTCCGAGGGGAGAAATGGGATCAGCCCATACTGATAGAAGACTGTGATTCCCAGCCCCATGCTGTCCTGATGACTCCTCATCCTCGACTCCGCTCTCTCATTCACCCCTCACATCCAAGCCGTCACCAAAACCTGCCGGTCTCAGCTCCGCAACATTGCCAAGATCCGCCCTTTCCTCTCCATCCAAACTGCTACCCTGCTCATTCAAGATCTCATCCTATCCCGTCTGGACTACTGCACCAGCCTTCTCTCTGATCTCCCATCCTCGTGTCTCTCTCCACTTCAATCCATACTTCATGCTGCTGCCCGGATTATCTTTGTCCAGAAACGCTCTGGGCATATTACTCCCCTCCTCAAAAATCTCCAGTGGCTACCAATCAATCTGCGCATCAGGCAGAAACTCCTCACCCTGGGCTTCAAGGCTGTCCATCCCCTCGCCCCCTCCTACCTCACCTCCCTTCTCTCCTTCTACTGCCCAGCCCGCAACCTCCGCTCCTCCACTGCTAATCTCCTCACTGTACCTCGTTCTCGCCTGTCCCGCCATCGACCCCCGGCCCACGTCATCCCCCGGGCCTGGAATGCCCTCCCTCTGCCCATCCGCCAAGCTAGCTCTCTTCCTCCCTTCAAGGCCCTGTTGAGAGCTCACCTCCTCCAGGAGGCCTTCCCAGACTGAGCCCCTTCCTTCCTCTCCCCCTCGTCCCCCTCTCCATCCCCCCCCATCTTACCTCCTTCCCTTCCCCACAGCACCTGTATATATGTATATATGGTTGTACATATTTATTACTCTATTTATTTATTTATTTTACTTGTACATTTCTATCCTATTTATTTTATTTTGTTGGTATGTTTGGTTCTGTTCTCTGTCTCCCCCTCTTAGATTGTGAGCCCACTGTTGGGTAGGGACTGTCTCTATGTGTTGCCAATTTGTACTTCCCAAGCGCTTAGTACAGTGCTCTGCACATAGTAAGCGCTCAATAAATACGATTGATTGATTGATTGATTGATGAGTGCGCCCTGTGGTGAGGATTGAGGGGCGGTGAGAGGCCAGCAGCCCGTAGTGAAACTGTGGAGCATCTCGCACTCGGTCCCCAGGTTGAAGTCCGGACAAGGGCAGTATTGCAGGAGGGTTGGCAGGAGCAGATTCAGCAGGGGCGAGACAGTGGCAGGTACCACAGCACATGCCACTAGTACTGGAATCGTTTCCTCTGCTCAGGTTCTCAGTCGCATGGTCTTTGTACCTGGACCACCACTTATCTGCTATTTGCTCTATGACACCCCTTCCATCGCTTCGCTCACATCCCTTCATCAGCCCTCCATCGGCCCTCCATCATCCTCAAGCACAGCTCCATCGTCCCTCCATCATCTCTCCATCGTCCCTTCATCAATGCCCCATCATCCTTCCATCCCGCTAGACTGTCAGCTCGTTATGGGCAGGGAACGTGTCTACCAAATCTGTTGGATTTTCCTATCCTTAACGCTTTAGACCAGTGCTCCGCACGAAGTAAGCACTCAGTAAATAGCATCGATTAATCATTTCTCCCAGCCCTCTGCCAAGCCCGAGTTGACGTATGTAATTGGGGTCCGACGCCAGACCCTTCCCTGTTTAACCAGACTTCACTCTGCAGTTCATTTTCCTCGTATAGAGACAGTTTCAGTCGGACTCCCTAGATACGCAGCTTTGTATGTGCGTGTTTGCACGCATGCTCAGGGCAGGGTAGGAGAATCAGGGAGCAAATCCCAGGCTTTCGGGAAAAGGGACATCTGGGTAAGGAACAGTGGGGAATGTTCTCCGTCTCTCCCTAGGGAACAGGTATGGGGTTCAGGGAAGAGCCGAATGAGTGACTAGATACGTTTATGGGTTTCTGCGACTACCTACTTGCTTCTATTGTACTCTCCCAAGTGATTAGCACAGTACTCTGCACACAGTAAGTGTTTGATAAATGCGATTGACTCTGTGCGACTGTCCGTCTTTGGAACAGCCCCGGTCTGTGAGTGAGCGAGAATTCATGTGAGGGCATTATGTCTTTGGATGCATTTACGTTTAGCTGTAACTTTGGGTGTGAGAATGAATTTGTGTGCTTCATGTTGCCTTGTAGGGTTAGTATATCCTTGCATTTTGTGCCCACTGGGGGCTCGATAAACAGGGTTATTACTGATGTTAGTCAGTCAATCACCTTAATACAGTGCTCTGCACACAGTAAGTGCTCAATAAATACGATTGAATGAATGAATATTTATTGAGCTGAGAGCAGAGCTCCGTGTGTAGAGCACTAGACTAAGTGCTTGGAAGAGTACAATATAACAATATAACAGAGACATTCCCTATCCACAACGAGCTTACAGTCTCTGTACATATCTGTAATTTATTTAATATTAACATCTTTATCCCCCATTAGACTGTAAGGTTGTTGTGGGGATGGAACATGTCTACCAACTCTGTTGCATTGTATTCTCCCAAGCATTTAGTACAGTGCTCAGCACACAACAAATGCTCAAAAATAGGATTTCTTAATGACTTGATTGATACTATAACTTCTACTAAGGCTTCTGTTGCTATTACTGCTACTATTACTGTGACTGATTTCCTCTTCTTGTATCTTTGTCATCTTTTTGGCCCCAGTTGGAGAATTATGGTGTCAATCCTCCTTGGAAATTCCGTCCTGGTTAGGTGGAAGCCTTTTACCAAGTTTCTTGGTCATTTTGTAATTGATAACTCTCTTCCAATATATCATGAGTTGCTACTCCCATAGATTCACCGGCAAAACTCCTGTTGATTTCTTCACCTCATCAAGATCATTTTCCTGTGCAGGGAGTCATCATCACTTACCAGTGACTAACAGCTCCACGGTGAGGGAATTCCTCCTCCTGGGATCCTCGGATGTCCGGGAGCTGCGGCTGGTCCACGTCGCGCTGTTCATTCATTCATTCACTCAATCGTATTTATTAAGCGCTTACTGTGTGCAGAGCACTGTACTAAGCGCTTGGGAAGTACAAGCTGGCAACATATAGAGACGGTTCTTACCCAAAAAGGGGCTCACAGTCTAGAAGGGGGAGACAGACAACAAAACAAAACATGTAGACAGGTTTCAAAATCGTCAGAGAAGAGAGAATTAGAGCTATATGCAAATCAAAAAATACATAGAAATACGTATGTAAAAACGTATATATAGAAAAGTATCTAGGCACTCATTCAACTCTGCCTTGAAAAAATATAACAAAATAAATAAAATAGTAGTTATGTACAAGTAAATGAAATGGAGTAATAAATCTGTACAAATATATATAAGTGTTATGAGGAGGGGAAGGAGGTAGGGCAGGGGGGATGGGGAGGGGGAGAGGAAAAAGGGGGCTCAGTCTGGGAAGGTCATCTGGGGGAGGTGAGCTCTCAGTAGGGCTTTGGAGGGAGGAAGAGAGCTAGTTTGGTGGACGTGTGGAGGGAGGGCAGTCCAGGTCAGGGGAAGGACGTGGGCCGGAGGTCGACGGGGGGACAGGCGAGAACGAGTTACAGTGAGGAGGGTAGCAGCAGAGGAGCGGAGGGTGCGGGCTGGGCTGTAAAAGGAGAGAAGGGAAGTGAGGTGATAGAAAGCCTTGAAGCCGAAAGCAAGGAGTTTTTGCTTGATTTGTAGGTTAACAGGCCGCCACTGGAGATTTCTGAGGAGGGGAGTGACATGCCCAGAGCGTTTCTGTACAAAGATAATACGGGCAGCAGAGTGAAGTATAGACTGAAGTGGGGAGAGACATGCGGATGGGAGATCAGAGAGGAGGCTGATGCAATAATCCAATCGGGATACGATGAGAGATTGAACCAGGTAGCGGTTTGGAAGGACAGGAAATCGCGGATCTTGGCGATGTTGTGGAGGTGAGACTGGCAGGTTTTGGTGACAGACTGAATGTGTGGGGTGAACGAGAGAGTGGAGTCGAGGATGACACCAAGGTTGTGGGCTTGTGAGACAAGAAGGATGGTAGTGCCGTCTACAGTGACAGGAAAGTTTCCTCAATGCCAAATCTCTCCTTGACCCCCCTCCAGTCTAGCTTCTGTCCCCTACACTCCACCGAAACTGCCCTCTCAAAAGTCACCAATGACCTCCTTCTTGCCACATCCAATGGCTCCTACTCTATCCTAATCCTCCTCGACCTCTCAGCTGCCTTCGACACTGTGGATCAGTCCCTTCTCCTCAACACGCTATCCAACCTTGACTTCACAGACTCTGTCCTCTCCTGCTTCTCCTCTTATCTCTTCGGCCCTTAATTCTCAGTCTCCTTTACGGGCTCCTCTTCCCCTTCCCATCCCCTTATTGTAGGGGTTCCTCAAGAGTCAGTTCTTGGTTCCCTTCTGTTCTCTATATACACTCACTCCCTTGATGAACTCATTCGCTGCCACGGCAACAACTATCATCTCTACGCTGATGACACCCAAATCTACATCTCCGCCCCTGCTCTCTCTCCCTCCCTCCAGGCTCGTATATCCTCCTGCATTCAGGACATCTCCATCTGGATGTCTGCCCGCCATCTAAAACTCCTTATGTCCAAGATTGAACTCCTTATCTTCCTTCTCAAACCCTACCCTTTCCCTGACTTTCCAGTCACTGTAGACGGCACTACCTCCTGGTCTACTTGGCGTCCCTGAAGGGGAATCTCCTCATCGTTGCCGTCACCGCCCTCGACCGACGCCTCCACACCCCCATGCACTTCTTCCGCAGGAACGTGTCCGTCCTCGACCTCTGCCTCATCTCAGTCACCGTGCCCAAATCCATCCACAACTCCCTAACCGACCCTAGATCCATCTCCCACCGGGGCTGTGCCGCCCAGATCTTCTCCGTGGTCTGATTTCCCTGCTCAGATATGTTGGTCCTCACGGCCATGCCCTACGACCGCTAAGCCACCATCTGCCTCCACCTGAGCTACGAGGTCGTCATGAACAGAGCGGCCTCTTGGAAGAAGGCAGCCCTCTCGTGACTCAGTGGGGGCCTGATTGGCGTCGAGTTGTCAGCTCCGACCTTCTCCCTGTCCTTCTGTGGGTTCAACATCGTCCAGCAGTTTTTCTGTGACGTCCCCTCCCTGCTGAAGATCACCTGCTCCGAGGTTCACGTCGCTGTCGACGTGAGCGTCACCGCCGGGGTAGCGTTAGGCGTCGTCCACTTCATTCGCATCATCGTCTCGTATGTGAGCATTTCCCGGGCCGTGCTGAGGATGCCGGCCACCGAGATTCGGGTCAAAGCTTTCTCCACCTGCCTGTACCACCTTGTCCTCGTCACTGTTTTCCTCTCTGCAGGTGAATTTGTCTACATCAAGCCGCCCTCAGACTCCTCCTTGATCGTGTACCTGCTGGTGTCCGTGTTCTATTCAGTGGTACCCCTTGCTCTGAACTCCCTTATCTACAGCCTCAGGAACCTGGACATGAAGGCCGCCATGACAAGGGTCCTGAAAGGGTCACTCACCCGGCCTCTGCTCTGAGACAAAAAGGTTCCTATCTTGTGCAAATAATATCGCACCACCACTTAACCAAGGAACTGCCCTTGGATCTAGCCTGAAACTTGGCTGTCCTACTGGGTTCACAGAAAACGCTGGAAGGTAATGAATTGTCAATGTCTGGGAGGGAGGTTGCTAAGACTGAAGTAGGATGGACAATCCAATTTTGCGGAGGCATCACCGCCTAAAGGAAGGGGAGTCCCTGTAGACTGTAAGCTCATTGTGGACAGGGAATGTGTTTAACAACACTGGTGAACTGAACTCTCCCATGTGCTTAGTACAGTAAATCCACTTTGGGGGCGGTTTCTCTGCCACTTGTCTTCTGTGTAACCTTGGGCAAGCCACTTAACTTCTCCGTGCATCAGTTACCTCATTTGTAAAATGAGGATTAAGACTGTGAATCTCACATGGCACAACCAGTTTACCTTGTATCTACCATAGTGCTTAGAACATGTACTTGGCACATAGCAAGTTCTTAACGAATACGATTTTTTTAAAAAATTAATCATGGCCTAAAATATTGGGAATCACTCTAGACTGTAAGCTCAATGTGGGCAGGGAACGTGTCTACCAACTCTGATACATTTAACTTTTACAAGTGCTTAGTACAGTGCTGGGCCCAGAGTAAGTGCTCAATATATATGATTGATTGATTGAGACTTGAGTTCTGATGCCAGCTCTGCTACTGGCTTGTTTTGTGACCTAGTGGCAGTGACTTAACATCCTTAGGATCTCTCTTGCTCTTACACTCTGAGCCCCTGTGGGACAGGAATTGTGTTTGAACTGATTCCTTTGTTTCTACTCCATCAAGTGGAACAATTTAGGAACACAACCTCTTAATAAATACAATAATGATGTCATTATTAGTAATGTCCATGAAAATATAATGATATGCTCTTTAGCATGACTCTGGGGGTGGGAATAAAAGTTGGAAAATGTGAGGTGGTATGGGAGAAGGGAAGGGAGGATGACTGCAGCTTCATCTGTCATGCAAATCCGTCCTCTCACTTCAATCAGTCTTTCCTTCCTTCCTTCCATCCTTCCTTCCAACCATTCGTTATCCATCGATCCATCGATCCATCGATCCATCCATCCATCCATCCATCCATCCATCCATCAATCCATCCTTCCATCCAGAGCAGAGGCTTGGGAGTAAGAGGTCTTAGGTTCTAATCCCTGTTCTGCTACTTGTCTGCCATATGACCTGGGGGAAGTCACTTCCCTTCTCTGTGCTTCGGTTACTTCATCTGTAAAATGGGGATTGGAACTGGGAGACCCATGTGGGACAGGGACTGTGTCAAACCTGATTACCTTGTACCTACTACAGCACTTAGAACAGTGCTTGACAAACAGTAAGTGCTTACCAAAGACCATAATTATTACTATTACTATTATAAATGGTATTTATTGACCACATCCTGGGTGCAAAGCAGTGTAGGAAGCCCTCAGGAGAGTTGAAAAGAGATAGGATTGCATTGTTCCTCCTCTCTAGGGATTATGATCTAATGCAGGAGCTAGACACAGAATAAATTAGGTTCTGAGCCCCCTCATTCGTCTCCCCCTCTTCCCCCTCTCCATCCCCCCCGCCTTACCTCCTTCCCTTCCCCACAGCACCTGTATATATGTATATATGTTTGTACATATTTATTACTCTATATATTTATTTTACTTGAACATATCTATTCTATTTATTTTATTTTGTTAATATGTTTGGTTTTGTTCTCTGTCTCCCCCTTCTAGACTGTGAGCCCACTGTTGGGTAGGACCGTCTGTATATGTTGCCAACTTGTACTATCCAAGCGCTTAGTACAGTGCTCTGCACACAGTAAGTGCTCAATAAATATGATTGATTGATTGATTGATTGATTGACTGATAGAGGAGGAAGGAGAGAAGGGAAAGATGAGAAAGTGGATGAATGTTTGATTCCAGAGTACAGTTTATATAGTCAGTATGAACAGACCTTCAGCGGATTTGCAATCAGGACAAGTCAGAAGAAGCAGTGTTGCCTAGTGGGTAGATCAGGGACCAGGGATTCAAAAGAACATGAGTAACGATCCCGGTTCCACCACATGTCTGCTGTGTGACCTTGGACAGGGTCGCTTAACTTCTCCGTGCCTCAGTTCCCTCATCTGTAAAATGGAGACTGTGATTTGAGCCCCACGGGGGACATGGACTCTGTAACTACTCCAGCACTTAGTATAGTGCCTGATATATAGTAAGTGCTTCACAAAGGCCATACGAAAAAGTTACAGTTGTCTGCTTGACTGACAGATTGAGTGTTTCAGGTTGTGAATTCGACAAAGGTGAAACCATTCACAGTGGCTGAAGACTGTCGCTGGAAACAGGAACGGTTGGGACGTTGGGATGCAGATGCTGCTTTTTCCATAGGAAGCCCGAGAGCTGGCACGATCGCTGATTTTGCAGGGACGTGCCCTTGTCTCCCAGGAGCCTCAGAAACCACATGACCAGAGGGTACCTGGCTTGTCCAGGCCCTGACGTCCCTCGGTAGGGCCCCGAGTCATCCTCCAGTGATCCCCCTCGAAACATCTCCTTGTTTATCTATAGGGGAGGGGGCTGTCTGGAGAGCTTCTCAGGGTCTGAGGGGGAGCGGAGAGGGATCGAAAGCTTCTCTATGTTCCTTCCTGGCTGACCGAACCCAGGAGTCTGAGGGGATAGAGGGGATCAGCCTTAAGAAGTCAGCGACCCCCAGCCCCACCTCGCCCCGGTGAGAGTGACCGGGGTAGAGTGGGATGGAGAGGTGTGGGGCACGAGGATGAGGATGGATGAGATGGAGCCAGTCTAGGGCTTACTTTTAGAACAGTGCTTTGCACATAGTAAGCGTTTAACAAATGCCATTATTATTATTATTATTATTATTATTATTATTATCATTATTATTATTATTATTATTACTTTCGGGTTCATACCAGGGCCGCGGCCCCCAGCGGAGCAGGGGTGCTAGCAGGAGGGGAAATGTTTTCAAATTCAGTAACCCCCAACCATCACACACCTCTCCTCCTTCTTCCTCAAACCTTGCTACCATGCCAACCACCCGCCGACCTACGGTGCTCCAGAAAGTTTCAGCACTGTAAACAATCAATTTGGCCTTCAGTGGGTCCCAGAATACCTTACAGAGGCTAAGTGACATGCAGGGCTGAGAGAGTGTGCCAGCTTTGGACCGCAACTGGCACTCTCAGCAATTCCTCCCTGTAAGAGTTTTTCCCAAATGTTGGGAGAAGACAAATATTGAGAAAGGTTGTAATCTCTGCCCTCAAAAATTTTCCAGCCTACTGGGCTAGGTGTCCGCTGTAGGGTAGGGATCGTCTCTATATGTTGACAACTTGTACTTCCTAAGCGCTTAGTACAGTGCTCTGCACACCGTAAGCGCTCAATAAATACGATTGAATGAATAGGTTGACACACTATAATTTACTATCAATTAATTCATCTTGAATCATATTTATTGAGCGCTTATTGTGAGCACTAATTAGCCGCGGTAGTCCACCACCGCGGTGCCCAGCGTGTACAGGCCCTCCACGTCCAAGGCGCTGTAGGTCCGCATGCCATTCAGGTCGTGGCTGGGGGCGGCGTAGGCGGCTGTGTGGACCCCGAAGTCCTTGTAGTGGTGGCGCACATCGAAGTCCAGGCTGAATATGTTGTTCCAGATGAACATCTGCATCTTGGTTTCCTCTCTGGGGTTGATGATCATCACGATCCCGTCGATCCCGCCATGGACCCCCGATGTCTGATGCCATGAGGTCACTGTATACCTGGAGGGGGCAGGGGCTCGGCTCAGGGATCGAGTCTCCGTGGCGGATGCTGCTGGTCAGTCTGTGGGCTCAGGTTCCGAGAGGCGGTGTTGGGGGGAAGTGACGCCAGCTGCCTACCCCCAACCCCCCACCCGCAAAGAACCATCTCCTAGCCCTCGACGTACCTTGAAGTTGGCTCGTTGTCTCAGCAGCCACTCAGGAAGGTTATTCCGGGGCAGCTCTCGTGTAGTCTGCAGCTCTTCGTTCCAATCCTGCGTCTGGTGGGTGGGGGAGGGGAGGTGGGTGGGCGAGGGTCAGGGGGCCAACACTCTGCAGGGTGCGGCCTGCACCCCTCCTTCGCCTCGCTGGGTTTTCAGAGGGGTGATGCCAAGACTCTGCCAGGGCTCCACGCCAGGGAGATGGGGAGTGCAGACACTGCTCCACCCAAACCTCCACAGCCACTCCCTCAGACAAGGTTAGGCCCAGACCCTGCCTCCTTCAACCTGGAGCCGCAGTGTCAGGCCAGGGAGAGTGGACGGGCCTTGGGAATGCCTGAGTGCTGACTCCACGGGGCCGGGGGCGAGGAGGTTGGAAAGGCAGGCACCTGTCCAGTGATGTGCTCCTCGTAGCCCAGCCGCGAGGTGTAGGTGTCCTCAGCCCGCACGCAGTCCATGGCGTACTGGGCCTGGGGCGCCATCCAGCTGTACACCTGGAATGGGGTGGCGATCTTCTCGAAGAGGTGGCGCTGTACCCTGCAGTCAGAGTTGGGGGGGGAGGGGGCACATCAATCAGCTCCATGGCACGAGAACGTTTCTGACCACTCCTGCCCTTCATCGAGCCCAGGGCCTCCCAGGACCCCCAGTGCAGCCCAGCTCTTAGGGCTCATTTTCTCCAGCTGGTCGGGGGCCCCAGCTCCCACCGCCTCCCCACCCGGTACTGAGAGAAGGGACAGAGACCCGATGCTAAGCCCTTCCCCTCCCCAGGGCCTGGACACTGGGACGCGCAGGACCACTTGGGGGCCAAACCCTTCAAACGTGGGCTGCTGCGAGGCCATGGCCGTTGGCTCCCCGCCCCCAGGCGCGGGATGTGGGAGGCCCCCGCGTACCTTTTCTTCGGCAGGGCAACAAAGTTTTTTTGAAGGCTGGGCTGATCTGGTTGAGGAGCTCCACCAAGGAGTGGTTCAGGAAGTGGGGGCTGGAAGGCTTGGGATGGAAGCTGTATGCCTTGGGCCTGCAGGGGGACATGGCGCATTCACCTCCCCTCCCACCCCGCCTGCCCCCATGCCATGAGCCCAGAGTCCGTCCTAGGAGACCCCCCACTCACTGGTTTAGGTAGAAGCCGCGGGTGGAGGCGGTGATGCTGAAATGGCGGTCCTCGGCCGTGACCACGTACAGGTATACCAGGTCCCCGTGCACCTTGCGGTTGCCGGGCAGTGCATTCCAGCCGCTCATGGTGAGCACCTTGAAGCACTGCAGGGGCTGGGAAGGCGGGGGGCATGGGCATCAGGGGAGGCCGGCCGAGGCTGTTGCCCGTCCCCTAAATCCCCGCCCACCGGGGGTCGGTGCCGTTCCACCTCCGACGCCGAACCCAGTTCCCGCGGCCGCCCCACCTTCCAGTCGCGGTTCTAGGGCTGCAGGGCGCACAGCGGCCGCTCCTTGCTCCCGGGCAGGATGTGCTCGGGGGTCGTACAGTCGATCTGCTCCAGCTCCCCGGCCTTCTTCTTCCGCTTGCCGCTGTGTGTGTGGGTGGAGATCGCCATTAGCGCCCTGCTGCCGCCCACACGGGGCCAGGGCAGGCTGGAGAAGCCCTCCATCTCCTACTCCCAGCGGGACCCGTGGCCATACCAACCGCCCGTACAGCCAGGCTCACCTTCGGTGAAGACGCTCAGGAAGGACAGCGAGTTGCAGTTCAAGCCGTTGAAGGCGTCAGACGGATTCAGGCTCTTCAGCAGGCTCCGGATATGGCGCACGTGAATCAGGGCCTCGAGGACCGTGTATGGCTCTCGGGGAGGGGGAGAGCCGGAAGGGGGATGATGGTCGGGGCGGGGGGAGGCTGGGGACAAGGCGAAGGGGAAGCAATTCCAGAATCTCCCCCCACGGGCCAGAGATGCAGACCCGCGAGGGTCCAGGATGACCGGCGTCCCATGCCCTTTTCCCACCCCCGCGTTGGGGAGCCAGGCCGCCCACCCTCTGACCCGGCCCCGGACAGGGTGGGATGAGGGGGAGGGCTTGCCTTCCACCACTCGGAGCGATGCCCCCTCCTGCAGCCCCTCGATGGTCTTGAGCTCAGCGAAGTTGTCTAGGATGTTACCGTCCTGCTGCACGGAGAAACAGGTGCAGTGGCAGGTGTCTTCGCGGTCCATGAGCACAGGGTGGATCTCCTGCTCCATCTGCTGCGGAGAGACCTGCAGCCAATAGGGCCAACAATCAGTGTCCGGCCTGGGTGCCCCCTCTGCCCGCTCCCATTCGGCCCCAAAGCCTCTGACTCCAAGGTCTCTCCTCCTCTGGGAATGAAAGAGGAGGAGCAGGAGCAATTTGCCCTTGTCTTTGACGGAAGGGACTGGGTTGGCATGGCGCAGGGCATCTAGATAGACCTTGCCCCGGGGTCGCCATCACCCTCGGGGGCTAAGCCCGGTCCTTCCCACCGTAGGTCACTCCACAGGCCCAGGGAGGCTGGGTTGACTCAACCAAAGGGCTCTCCTCAACAGTGGTGCGATGGCTGGGACTCAGCCCAGGGACGTCCTCTCTGCCTGAGGCTGCCGCCCCTAACTCCATTTTGGCTCTCCTCTCACCCACAGGCCAGCCGCCCTTCTCCTCCCGTCACCCTTCCATACCTGTAGAGAAAAGGGCTTGATCCCCGGCACGAAGATCTTGACGGGGAAGCCTGTGCCATGGATGTTGATGAACTCCTTCTCGTCGTTCGGCTGCCCGTCCCCCTCCTCCTCCTAGACATGCCCATTTTCCCGCGGCTCCTCCTCTTTCCCGTTCTCGTTGCCCCCATTCACCAGTGCCAGGTCCGGCAGGAGCTCTACCCGGCGGTAAAGGAAGTGAAGAGGGGAAGCTAGGGGGCCGTTGAGGCCCAGTGACCGAGACTGCACGGACACCCCCGTCTCACAGGATGTTCTGTGAGCCTGCCTATCGGGCAGGGCCTTGGCAAAGGGGAGAGTCCATTGGAGGCAGGCAGAAGACCGTCCCCCTGACCTCCACCTCCACCTCTCTGAAGAACCCCCCGCCACCCACCCAAGGAAGCAGCTGTATGTACAGGGAAGCCTCAGGGCAGCCACCGTCCTGACTCACTGGGGAGTGGAGTGGTCCGTTGGAAACGGGGTGGGACTGATTACCAAGAGACCTGGGCCTGAGCCCCTGGTCCACCACTGGTCTACGGGATGGCGGTGAGCAAGTCATTTAGGCCCTCTGGGCCTCGGTTTCGTCCTCTGTAAAATGCAGGACAACGAACTGCGAGCCCCTAAACGTCCCCACCCAGTATCACCCGGCTCCTCTGGGTCCTTCGGGCCAGTATCACCCACAGGCCCTGCTCAGGCTCTGGGCAAGAATGGGTGGATACTGCTCTCCTCGTACCCCCTCGACACCCACCCACAAGGGTTCCCAGATAGGCCCCCGGCAGTAGTACTAAGCATTTGGAGAGTGATAATAATAATAGTAGTACTTGTTAAGCTCTTACTCTGTCCCAAGCACTGTCCTAAGTGCTGGGGTAGATACATATTGAGCAGGTTGGATACAGTCCTTGTTCCACATGGGGTTCACAGTCTTAACCCCCATTTTACAGATTCATTCATTCATTCATTCAATCATATTGAACGCTTACTGTGTGCAGAGCACTGTACTAAGCGCTTGGGAAGTACAAGTCGGCAACATATAGAGACGGCCCCTACCAAACAATGGGCTCACAGTCTAGAAGGGGAGATGAATAACAAAACAAAACATGTAGACAGGTGTAAAAATCATCAGAACAAATAGAAGTAAAGCTATATGCACATCATGGACAAAAAATTAGAATAGTAAATATGCAAAAGTAAAATAAATAGAGTAATAAATATGTACAAGTTATTTAGGGAGGGGAAAGAGGTAGGGAGGGGAGGATGGGGAGGAGAGGAAAAAGGAGGTTCAGTCTGGGAAGGTTTCCTGAAGGAGGTGAGCTCTCGGTAGGGCTTTGAAGGGAGGAAGAGAGCTAGCTTGGCGGATGTGTGGAGGGAGGGCATTCCAGGCCAGGGAAAGGACGTGGGCTGGGGGTCGACGGCGGGACATGCGAGAACGAGGCACAGTGAGGAGTTTGGCGGCAGAGGAGCAGAGGGTGCGGGCTGGGCTGTAGAAGGAGAGAAGGGAGGTGAGGTAGGAGGGGGCGAGGTGATGGACAGCCTTGAAGCCGAGAGTGAGGAGTTTTTGCTTGATTCGTAGGTTAACAGGCAGCCACTGAAAATTTTTGAAGAGGGGAGTAAGATGCCCAGAGCGTTTCTGTACAAAGATAATCCGGGCAGCAGAGTGAAGTATAGACTGAAGTGGGGAGAGACAGGAGGACGGGAGATTAAAGAGGAGGCTGATGCAGTAATCCAGTCGGGATAGGATGAGAGATTGAACCAGCAAGGTAGCGGTTTGCATGGAGGGGAAAGGGCGGATCTTGGCGATGTTGTGGAGGTGACACCGGCAGGTTTTGGTGACGGATTGGATGTGAGGGTTGAACGAGAGAGCAGAGTCGTGGTATGACACCAAGGTTGCGGGCTTGTGAGATGGGAAGAATGGTAGTGCCATCTACAGTGACGGGAAAGTCAGGGAGAGGGCAGGATTTGGTATGGAAGATAAGGAGTTCAGCCTTGGACATATGGAGTTTTAGATGGCGGACAGATATCCAGATGGAGATGTTCTGAAGGCAGGAGGAGATACGAGCCTGGAGGGAGGGAGAGAGAGCAGGGGCAGAGATGTAGATTTGGGTGTCATCAGCGTAGAGATGATAGTTGAAGCCTTGGGAGCGAATGAGTTCACCAAGGGAGTGAGTGTAGATAGATAACAGAAGGGGACCAAGAAATGACCTTTGAGGAAGCCCTACAGTAAGGGGAGGAGGAGCCCACAAAGGAGACTGAGAATGAATGGCCGGAGAGATAAGAGTAGAACCAGGAGAGGACGGAGTCTGTGAAGCCAAGGTTGGATAGAGTGTTGAGGAAAAGGGGGTGGTCCACTGTGTCAAAGGCAGCTCAGAGGTCGAGAAGAATTAGAATAGACTAGAAGCCATTGGATTTGGCAAGAAGGAGGTCATTGGTGACCTTTGAGAGGGCGGTTTCATTAGCGTATAGAGGATGGAGCTAGATTGGAGGGGGTCTATGAGACAGTTAGAGTTGAGGGTTTCGAGGCAGCGAGTGTAGACTACTCGTTCTAGGAGCTTGGAAAGGAAGGGTAGGAAGGAGATAGGCCAATAGCTACAAGGGTCAGTGGGGTCGAGAGGGTTTTTTTTCGGATTGGGGAGACGTGTTCATGTTTGATATCAGAGGGGAAGGAACCAGTGGAGTGTGAGCGGTTGAAGATGGGAGTTAAAGAGGGGAGGAGGGAAGGGGCGAGAGATTTCATAAGATGAGAGGGAATGGGGTCTGAAGCACAGGTGGATGGAGTAGCACTTGAGAAGAGGGAGGAGATCTCATCTGAGGATAGTGCTGGGAAGGATGGGAGAGTAGCGGAAAGCGTTGAGAGCAGGGGGGATGGAGAATGGGGAGGGATGACTTTGGGGAGCTCAGACCTGATGGTGTTAATTTTACGAATGAAGAAAGAGGCCAGATCGTTGGGGGTGAGGAATAGAGGAAGGGGAGGAACAGAAGGCCTGAGAAGGGAGTTAAATGTACGGAACAGCTGACGGGGATGATGGGCATGTGTGTCAATAAGGGTGGAAAAATAGTTTTATCTAGCAGAGGAGCAGGCAGAGTTAAGGCAGGAACGGGTAAACTTAAAGTGAACAAGTTTGGCTTAGTGTTTAGATTTTCGCCAGCAGCATTCAGCAGCTCGAACATAAGAGCGAAGAAGGCTGAGGGTGGCCAGTTATCCAAGGCTGTGGGTTAGTGGTACGAGATCAGCGAAAGCAAAGGGGAGCGAGCGAATTGAGTTGAGTACAGAATGGAGTTAAGAGCAGTACTCTGGTCATCAAGATTGGGTAGAGAGGATAGGGAGGCGAGGTGGGGTGTGATACCCTGAGAAAGATGGATGGGGTCGAGAGAGCGGAGGTCTCTGTGGGGTAGTAATATATATGTACAGCGGGGAGGAGTGTGAGTGAGGAGGCAGGTTAGAAGGTTAGATCAGAGAGAGGGATTTCAGGGTTGATGACGTAACCGAGGATCAGAGAAGCTAAATGACTGTCCCACGATCACACAGTAGGCATGGGGCGGAGCCAGAATTAGAACCAAGGTCCTTCTTACTCCTGACTCCCAGGTCCGTGCTCTATCCACTTTACAACGCCATAAGAGACACATTCCTTGCCCCTTCTAGAAGGAAAACAAGAATGAAAAGATGAATATGCCATTATTGCATGCCATTTTACAGATTAGGAAACTGAGGCCCAGAGAAGTGAAGCGACTTGCCAAAGGTCCCACAGCAGCAAAGAGACAGAGTCAGGATTAAAACCAAAGTTCTCTGACTCCCACTAAGCTGTGCTTGGGAGAGTACAATAGAACAAAGCTGGTAGATGTGTATGCTGCTCTCAAGGAGCTCACAGTCAGGAAGAGAACTCCTGGGCCCATGATTTTTGCACCAAACGAGGATAGAAATGAGTTGATTCGCGTTTGAGTTAGGTGAAGTGGAAATGAATCGGGAAATGTGGTTGGAGGAAGTGGGATTTTAGCAGTGCTCAGAATTTGAGAAGACCTGTGCCCTCTCTGATTTTGAGTGGATACGGGAGGGAGTCCAAGACTAAGATGGAAAAGGGAGAGTCGATCGTGAATAACAACTAGAAAGTTGCTTTGAGAGCTGAGAAGACGAGTTGAACGATTGAAAGAAGGTGAAGTGCAGCCGTAGGGTGGAGATCCTTCAAGCCGATTGTGAGTATTTGTTGCTTGTGAAAAGACACAACTTGTCGTGAGAGAAGGTTGAGAGAGGAGATGACGTGGGCTGAGTGATGCATTAGGAAAGGATTAGATGAATTATAAGGTATGCTTGTGTTTGTGTGTGTACAAATGTGAATGCAGAAATGTGAGCAAATGGAATGTTTGATTTATATGTGGGTGGTTTTTTGATGTTTGTTTTATGGTACCGTTATGTGCTTATTATATGCCAGGTATTATACTAAGCCCTGGGATGGATATGAGCTAATCAGGTTGGACACAGTCCATGCCCCACATTGTGCTTTCAGTCATAATCCCCAATTTACAGATGAGGTAACTGAGGCACAGAGAAGGTAAGTTACTGGCCCTGGGTAATACAGGGGACAAGGGGCGGAGACAGGATTAGAATCCAGGTCCTTCTGTCTACCAGGCTCATTCCCTCTGCACTAAATGGATGAATTTATGTATAAAGGAACTTCTCGTTTCACTCGAAAACCACCAAAAAAAATCACAACAGTCATGTGCATATCTTTATGCTCTCCGACATCTCATATCCCCTATTCCTTTTAGTTTCAGTCTCCTTAACCAAAAATAATGCTCTTGATATTTGTTACGTGCTTACAGTGTTCCAAGTAAATCTGGGGGAGATTAGGGATAATCTTGTAGATTCACAAGGGATTCACAGACTACGTAGGAGGGAAAACAGGAATCTAATCCTCATTTTACCATTGAGAAAAGTGAGGCTTCAAGAAATTGTCACTGTCCCATGGCTATGCATCCGACAAGTGGTAGATATGGGATTAGAACCCAGGTACTCTGACTCCCAGGCTTGTGTTCTTCACAATAGCACCCTGCTTGTACACCGTTCGAAGCTTGGTGCTTCAATTAGATTAGAAGCTCCTTGGGGGGAGTGATTACGTGTCCTCTGTAGTTCCTCAGTAAATATAATTGATTGGCTTAGTCCTATTCCTTCTCCAACAACATCAATTTCTCTAAATTGAAGTCTTCCCTCCCTCTTTCTGTGCAGGGAGTCGACATCATTTCCCAGAAATGTTCAATGACTCCACGGTGAACTCAGAGATCATTTTGAATTCAATAAATGTCTTCACTCCATAGAGAATCACCAGAAAGTGTCCTGTCAATCGTTTCACTCATCCCATCAATGGACTCTAACTTTGGCTCTTCCCTAATCCATTGCAGAAAATCAATGCTGCCTCCCAAAAATTCCAAATATCTCCACGGTGAGGGAATTCTTCCGGCTAGGTGTCTCGGAGGTCCGGGAGCTGCAGCTGGTCCACGCCGCGCTGTTCCTCCTGTAGTACCTGGCTGCCCTGATGGGAAATCGTCTCATCGTCGCCGTCACCACCCTCGACCGGCACCTCCACATCCCCATGTACGTCTTCCTCGGGCACCTATCTGTCCTCGACCTCTGCCTCGTCTCCGTCACTGTCCCGAATCCGTCACCATCTCCTTGACTAGTAACAGCTCCATCTCCTACCTGGACTTTGTGGCTTAGCTCTTACTGTTGGTCTTGTTTGCTACTTCGGGGTATTTTTTCCTCAAGGCTATGTCCGACGGCTCCTATGCCGCCATGTGCCTCCACGTACGCTACGACGTCGTCATTAACAGAGTGGCCTGTGGGAAGATGGCCGCCATGTCGTGGCTCAGTGGGGTCCTGATTGGAGACTTGTTTTCATCTCCGAACTTCTCTCTGTCCTTCTGTAGGTCCAACATCGTCCAGTAGTTTTTCTGTGACGTCTCCTACCTGCTGAAGATCACCTGCTCTGAGGACCATGTCGTCGTTCAGGTGAACATCACCGCCGGGGTAGCCTTAGCCTTCGTCTGATTCATTCTCATCGTCGTGTCGTATGTGAGCATCTTCTGGGCTTTGCTGAGGATGCCGGCCGCCGAGGGCCAGGCCAAAGCCTTCTCCACCTGCTTGCCTCTCCTCGCTGTTGTAATCGCCATTTCGACAGCCATCACCGCACATCTTAACCCACCCTTAGACTCCTCCTCGACGCTGGACCTGCTGGTGTCCGTGTTCTATGCAATGGTAACCCCGGCTCTGAACCCCTTCATCTACAGCCTATTGAACCGGGACATGAAAGCCGCCATCGGGAGAGTCCTAAAGAGCAGATTTTCCTACCCTTTTCCCTGGAAAAAAAACTCTCCGTGTGTTGGTGTTGGTATTGCCATCGCTAACCTCACTAAGACACCCAACAGAAGTGTGCATATGAACAGTTGTCTTTTCTGGCTGGAAGGAGGCTTTCTCAGAGTCCGGAGTGATGTCTGATAAGATCAGTGTGTGATGAACAATCCTGCCTTAGAGTGCATTGTTCTGGGGTCGATACAAGCTAACAGGTTGGATCCAGTTTACATCCCACAAGTGGATTAATCTTCATTCCCATTTTACAAAATAAGGACCTGAAACCCCAGAGAAGTGAAGTGACTTACCCAAGGTCCCACAGTAGACAAGTGACAGATCCGGGATTATCACCCAGGTCTTTCTGACTGCCTAGCCTGAGCTCTATCTACTTGTCCACGGTGCTTCTCTTGGGTAAGTCACTTAACCTTCATAATAAACAAAAGTATTTTTTCCTTCCCTGACCACTGAAGCACTACAAAATATCAGTCTCACGTGATGTGGAAAAATTCCCTCCTTGTGTTGTATTCGTTAGAATCGATGCCTTCTTCTAAATAAAGTTTATCTATCCGACTTACTACTTTTCCTTTCTGAGAGTGAACGAGTTATCAGTGCTGTCACTTGTGAAGTGCAGTAGTGTGATCTAGTGGTAACAACATGGGCTTGAGTCATTCATTCACTCTTTCGTTTTCTTGAGCATTTACTGTGTGCAGAGCACTGTCAGAGCGCCTGGGTAGACTGTAAGATCATCCGAACTGTCAAAGCTGTGCCAAAGTGCCATATCAAGGCAGGCGGCTTCCTGGTAGTCATGGTTGGGCAGTGGATGATAATAATGATAATAATAATAATAATAATAATAATAATAATAATAATAATAATATTTGTTAAGCCCTTACGATGTGCCAGGCACTGTACTAAGCACTGGGGTAGATACAAGCCAATTAGGGTCGAGGGGCTTCTGATGGTTGGGGTCATTTGACTGGACAATGCCCCCTCCTGCAAGCCCTTGGCAAGGTCGGGGAACACGGCCCTGGTCTGAACCCCAACATAGGTCCTGAGTGTGAGCATCACCCAGGACTGGCTCCGACTCTTCCATCTGCCTTCTTGTCTCTCCCTGTCCCTCCACCCCCGTCCACCAAAGTCACTCTCACTGGAGCAGCGTGGGGCTGAGGGGCCCTGATCTCCATCTCTCCTTGGTCTTCTGGGTGGGGTAGATCACGAAGTCTCCAAGATGTGCTCAATCAACTGCAGTGATAGACTACTGGATGTATGAATGAATGGATGAATGGATAGATGTTTAGATGAGAGGAGATGGATCTGAGCAGTTGGATCCTGCCCAAGGATCCTTTACTTCCCTTCTTCCAGCGGTCATACCCACCCTAAGAGTGTACCTTATTCTCCACCTCTTCAAAGCTTTACTGAAGGTTATCTCCTCCAAGAGGCTTTCCCTAAGTCCTCTTTTCCTTCTCTTCCACTCCCTTTCTGCTTCGCCCTGACTTGCTCACTGTATTCATCCCCTCCCAGGTCCACATCACTTATGTCCATATCCATAATTTATTTATTCATACTAACGAATACTACCTGTCTCCCACTCCAGACTGTAAACTCACTGTGGGCAGAGAATGTCTCTGTTACATTGTTATACTATATTCTCCCAAGTGCTTAGTACAGTGCTCTGCACATAGTAAGCACTAAATAAATACGATTGACTGACTCCTAAATTATTTTTATCATTATCATCATCTTCTTCCATCAAAAGTATTTATTGAGCACTTACTATGCGCAGAACATTCTACTAACATCTTGGGAGAGTACGATACAACAAAATCAGCCAGCACGTTCCCTGCCCATAGCAAACTAGCAGTCTAGAAGACCACATAATTGAATAGTTGGTCATCACACGGGATAAAATCACCCAGACCTGGTACAGTTGGGCGGCTGAAATGTCTTGGATATTAGATCGGGATTCTACAGGCTATCCCTCCTAGTCCCAATACTTTAGGAAAAATCAAAGCAATGCAGGGAATCATTGTGGTCCATCCATCTGGATTCTAATCCCGGCTCTGCCACTAGTCTGCTGTGTGACCTTGGGCAAGTACCTTCATTTCTCTGGCTCTCAGTTACCTCATCTGTAAAATGAGGATCAAGACTGTGATCCCCACGTGGGACAGGGGACTGTGGCCAACGCGATTTGCTTGTATACACCCGAATGCTTAGTACAGTGCCTGGCACAAAGAAAGCGCTTACCAGATACCATAATAATGAAGATATCCTAAAAAGCAATTACAAGATCCCTCTAAATATACTGCTGTAAGACTCTTCAGGGGGTAGCTGGATCTAACCCAGGAATTATAAATTCATGGGCTCCTTATTATAAGAATAATTAATTAGCATGACCATAATTATCAACATTATCATTATAGTCTTTATTAAGAGTTTACATGCAAAAGTTTACACCTACTTCATTAGTAAAATTAAAACTATCAGCTCTGAGGTCCCAAAAGTTACCCCTCCCCTTTCTCCATCCCCTCCGCTCTCAACCCTCTCTGCTACTTTCCCATCCATCCCAGCAATATCTTCAGATGCGATCTCCTCCCTCCTCTCAAGTGCCACCCAATCCACCTGTGCTTCGGAGCCCATTCCCTCTCATCGTATAAAAACTCTCACCCCTTCCCTCCTCCTCACCTTAACTTCCATCTTCAACCACTCACTCTCCACTGGTTCCTTCCCCTCTGCCTTCAAACATGCCCACGTCTCTCCCATTCTAAAAAAACCCTTTCTTAATCCCACTGCTCCTTCTAGTTATCGCCCTATCTCCTTTCTACCTTTTCTTCCCAAACTCCTAGAACGAGTTGTCTACACTCGCTGCCTCGAATTCCTCAACTCCAACTCTCTCCTAGAACCCCTCCAATCTGGCTTCCGTCCCCTACACTCCACCGAAACTGCCCTCTCAAAGGTCACCAATGACCTCCTTCTTGCCAAATCCAATGACTCCTACTCTATCCTAATCCTCTTCTACCTCTCAGCTGACTTCGACCCTGTGGACCATCCCCTTCTCCTCAACACGTTATCCAACCATAGCCTCACAGACTCTGTCCTCTCCTGGTTCTCCTCTTATCTCTCTGACCGTTCATTCTCAGCATCCTTCGACGGCTTCTCTTCCCCCTCCCATCCCTTACTCTAGGGGTTCCTCAAGGGTCAGTTCTTAGTCCCCTTCTGTTCTCCATCTACACTCACTCCCTTGGTGAACTCATTCGTTCCCACGGCTTCAACTATCATCTCTACTCTGATGACACCTGAATCTACATCTCCACCCCGTTCCCTCTCCCTCCCTCCAGGCTCGTATCTCCTCCTGCCTTCAGAACATCTCCATCTGGATGTCTGACCGCCATCTGAAACTCAGCACGTCCAAGACCGAGCTCCTTATCTTCGCTCCCAAAATCCTGTCCTCTCCCTGACTTTCCCTTCATTGTAGATGGCACTACCATCCTTCTCGTCTCAGAAAGCCCGTAACCTTGGTGTCGTCTTTTACTCCACTCTCTCATTCACCCCACACATCTAATCTGTCACCAAAATCTGCGGTCTCACCTCCACAACATCGCAAAGATCTCCGCATTCCTCTCCATCCAAACCGCTGCCTCGTTGGTTCAATCTCTAATTTTATCCCGAATGGACTACTACATCAGCCTCCTTTCTTATCTCCCATCCTCTTGTCTCACTCTGCGTCAGTCTATACTTCACTCGCTGCCCGGATTATCTTTGTACAGAAACGCTCTGGGCATGCCACTCCCCTCCTCAAAAATCTCCAGTGGTTGCCTATCAGCCTTTGAATCAAGCAAAAACTCCTCACTCTCGGCTTCAAAGCTCTCTAGCACCTCGCCCCTTCCTACCTCACCTCCCTTCTCTCTTTCTACAGCCCAGCCCGCACAGTCTGCTCCTCTGCCCCAACCTCTTCACTGTGCCACGTTCTCGCTTGTCCCGCCGTCGACCCCTGGCCCACATCCTACCTCTGGCCTGCGATGCCCTCCCTCCACAAATCTGCCAAACTAGCTCTCTTCCTTCCTTCAAAGCCCTATTGAGAGCTTACCTCCTCCAGGAGGCCTTCCCAGACTGAGCCCCCCTTATTCCTCTCCTCATCCTCCTTCCATCCCCTTCCCCCCTCCCTCCCTCTGATCTTCGCTCTTCCCCTGCCTTTCCCCCTTCCCCTCCCCATAGCACTTGTGTATATTTGTACATATTTATTACTTTATTTTATTTATGTATTTATTTATTATTATTATTATTTATTTTTTTATGTGTATATAGCTATACTTCTATTTATACTGTTGGTACCTACACATATCTACTTGGTTTTTTGTGGGGGTTTTTTGGTCTTTCTCCCCCTTCTAGACTGTAAGCCCGTTGTTGGGTGGGGACTGTCTCTATATGTTGCAGATTTGTACTTCCCAAGCGCTTATTACAGCGCTCTGCACACACTAAGTGCTAAATAAATACGATTGAATGAACTGAATAAATGAATGAAAAGGCTGCAACAAGTGCTGAGTAGAAACAGAATGATTACCTCCGACTAACTCCCTGACCGTAGCAGGCTCAGAATATAAGAGAAGGAGAAAGCATGTATCAAATCCTCATGTTAAAGAGAAGCCCATAGAGGTTAAGTTGGTCACCTAAAGTCATACACCTGGTCAGTGTTAGGGATGGCACTAGACCTCAAGTGACATGGCTCCCAGTGGCATGATCAATCCCCTGTAGACAGTAATCTGCTTGTGGGCAGGAAACATGCCTACCAAATCTTTTCTTTATCTTCCCCTCCAAACCCCACCCTCCCCTTTATTTTCCCATCACCGTAGATGACTCACCATTCTTTCTGTCTCACAAGCCCATAACCTTGGCATTATCCTCGACTCCTCTCTCTCATTCAACCCACAAATTCAATCCATCCCTAAATCCTGTCAGTTCTCCCTTCACAACATCGCTAAAATATGCCCGTTCCTCTCCATCTGAACTACTACCACGGTAATCCAATCCCTTATTCTATAGTAGTAAATATGATTGATCCTGTAATAAACATGATTGATTGACTTGTGGATTGAATATCAGCACAAGGAAACAGACATTTCGACCTATAGAGGAGTCTGGGGGAATCTCCTTTTTAAGACTGTCAACAGAGCAGCTTTCAAGTCCCGGTTCCTCAGGCTGTAGATGAGGGGGTTCAGGGCCGGGGGCATGACGGTGAAGAACACCGACATCAGCAGGTCGAACACCGAGGAAGTGTGTGAGAGAAGCTGGACATAGCAGAGAACATAAAAAGATGAACTTGAGTGCTATGAAATGTTTTAGGTCAATCGACATATTTATTGAGCAGTTACTGTGTGCAGAGCACTGTAATAAATGGTCGGGAGAGTCCAGCATAATAGATTTGGTAGGTACAGTCCCTGCCTACGACGAGCATATAGTCTACAAGTTATTTTATACTCAAACTAATATCCTCAGCCCCTCTCAAGATTGCACCTGGAGAGTTTCCAGTACTCTACCAGTCTCCGCTACTGGAGGGAGAGTCAAACAGAGGCCTGTCCATTCTATTCCTGGCTTGGCCAGTGGCTAGCGAGTGGAAGTGCTACAAGTCAAAATTCACCTGCGCTGGGCATCAACTTCATAGGAGAGAGTCTAGGGCAGAGACTCAAGTATACTGCATGGAATAAGGTGAACCACTGCCGTATATTTACCAAGAAAGCTTTATGGTTAAACTACCAGTAGTCGTTCTGGTATGTATATCCATAGAGTTTTCTTGGTAAACATAAAGAAGTGCTTTGCCATTGCCTCCTTCTGCGCAGTGAAAACCTGAGTCTTTGCCGTACTTTGATCCACATTTCGATCATTTGTTCATTTGCCTTTGACTCTTTCCCATCACACTGCTGCCCAGCAAAGATAAATCATCTTTGTCCGATGCTTCCTCTTAGACCTTCTGGTTATGGGTAACCCTAGAGAGAGTATGTCTCAATGGCATAGCTCTAAACTATACTGGTGCACACAAACTCTCCTGCCACGGTAAGGCATTGATTCATAGAACTTCGGTACAGAAGAATTGATGATGGTACCGGGTTTTTTTTCCCAGAATCAGTCACACTCTCTCATCCCCGTCAATCACGTTCCCGCTGAAAACGTTTTTAACAGACAGGAACCACTGATAGCCGAAGTGACTGTAGCATCGTGCCGATTACTCGGTTGTAGCATCCGAGCCTGGCGGGGGAGTGACATGGTAGCCAGGGTGGGATGCTGAAGGGAGAAGAGCTGTGTCGGCAATGGGACCATTGGTAGATTCAGCACAGGCCTGGGAGTCAGAGGGATATGGGTTCTAATCCAGGCTCCCTCACAAATCTATTGTGTGACCTTGGGCAAGTCACTTCTCTTCCCTGTGCCTTGGTTACCTCATCTGTAAAATAGGGATAAGAGTGTGAGCTCCATGATGGACAGGGACTGTGTCCAACCTGATTAACGTGTATGTAACCCAGCGCTTAGAACTGTGCTTGGCACACAGTAAGCGCTTAATATGTACCAAAATTATTTATGATTTATTATTGCTGGCAAGCCATCACTCTCCTACAAACCTGCCCTGTTTGGAGTACAGTCTTCGTCTGAACTGGTATCTGCCCTCTTCTAGACTGTGCGCCCGTTGTGGGCCGGGATTGTCTCTGTTGCTTAATTGTACTTTCCAAGCGCTCAGTACAGTGCTCTGCCCAGAATAAGCGCTCAAAAAAATACGATTGAATGAATGAATGAACTCTAATTTCTTTCCCAAGTTCGATAATCTCCCCAGAATGGCTCCATCTCTGGCTTTATCCTTCTGGTTTCATCCTGTCTCTCTCCACCCCCAGCTCACTCTCACCAGGGAAGCCAGGGCTGGCGGGGGGCACTGACCTCCTCTGAACTGGGCTGGTCCCCTCTTTCTCTTAGGATTCCTGGGTTCGTTCAACCACAAACGGCCAGCCAGGAGACCTCAGCCACTCTCTGCTCTCCCATGGATATTGACCAACTCTCCAAACGGACCCCATCCCCGTACAGAAAAGCAGTCACTGCTCCGAGGGGGATCCCTGGAGGACTGAACTGGGACCCTGTTGATGGACCTCGTGGGCCAGGTAACGCGAGAACCCTCTTGTCACATGGTTCCTGAGTTCCTGCAGAGATATTAACCTGGCACTTCCAACTGCAGCAACAGTCCTGGCCCGTGATGTTCCCATGGCAACAACAGCATCTTCTTCTACATAAGTATACCCCTATCCAGAGAGAGAGAGAGAGAGACAAGGAGAGAGTGATATACTTCTGAGTAGGAGAAGCAGCATGATTTAATGGAAAGAACATGGGCACGAGAGTCCCAGCTCTCCCGAATGCTTGCCAGGTGACCTTGAGCAAGTCACTTCATTTCTCTGTGCCTCAGGTTCCTCAGCTGTAAAATGGAGATGCAATACTGGTTCTCCCTCCTATGTAGACTGTGTACTTCATGTGGGAAAGGGATTGTGTGCAACCTGAATAATTTGTATCCAGCCCAGCGCTTAGAACAGTGCTTGACACGAAGTAAGTGCTTAACAAATACCATAACAAAAATAGAATATATCCTCATAGCCTTACTGGGGGAGTGTGATTGGCTCAGAGTAACAAATGCAGAATCAGAACCCTCAACACAGAGGTAGGGAGTGACAGATTGGCAAGCTTTAGTGTCTGGAGACTAGAAGCGGCTTGGCCTAGTGGAAAGAGCCCGGGCCTGGGAGCCAGAGAACCTGAGTTCCAAACCTGACTTCACCGCTTATCTGCTCTGTGACCTTGGGCAAGTCACTTCATTTCCCAATGCCTCATTTACCCACTCTGAGGGATTGAGAGTCCTATGTAGGATAGGGACTGTATCCAACGTGATGATCCTGTCCCGCTTGTCCCGCCGTCGACCCCCGGCCCACGTCATCCCCCTGGCCTGGAATGGCGTCCCTCCACACATCCACCAAGCTAGCTCTCTTCCTCCTTTCAAGGCCCTACTGAGAGCTCACCTCCTCCAGGAGGCCTTCCCAGACTGAGCCCCCTCCTTCCTCTCCCCCTCCTCCCCATCTCCATCCCCCCACCTTACCTCCTTCCCCTCTCCACAGCACCTGTATATATGTATGTATGTTTGTATGTATTTATTACTCTATTTATTTATTTTATTTGTACATATTTGTTCTATTCATTTTATTTTGTTAATATGTTTTGTTTTGTTCTCTGTCTCGCCCTTCTAGACTGTGAGCTCACTCTTGGGTAGGGACTGTCTCTATATTTTGCCAACTTGTATTTCCCAAGCGCTTAGTACAGTGATCTGCACGCAGAAAGCGCTCAATAAATACGATTGAATCTTGTAACTACCCCAGTATTTAGCACACATGTTAGCTAGGTGACCTTGGTCAAATCACTTTACTTCCCCTAAGCATCAGTCTCTTTAACTGTAAAATGTGGATAAAGTTCTATGTCCTCCTTACTTAGACTGTGAGCTCCGTGTGGACAAGGACTATATCCAACTTGATTATTCCTTCCTTCAGTCATTCAGTCATATTTATTGAGCGCTTACTATGTGAAGAGCACTGTACTAATCACTTGGAAAGTACAATTCAGCCATAAAGAGAGACAATCCCTGCCCACAACGGGCTCACATTCTAGAAGCAGGGAGTTGGGCATCAAAACGAGTCCACAGGAATCAGTAGCATCAATATAAATAAATTGAATTATAGACATATACACATCATTAATATAAATGAATAGAATTATAAATAGGTACAAATATACACATGTGCTGTAGCAGGGGAGAGGGGTAGAGCAAAGGGTGGTGAGTCGGGGTGATGATGAGGGGAGGGGGAGCAGAGAAAAAGGGGGACTTAGTCTGGGATTAGCTTGTATCCTCTACAGCACAAAGCTCAGTAGTTCGCACAAAGTAAGTGCATTACCAGTACCTTCAAAAAAGTCCTCACTGGCTTCTGGAAGGATTCAACCTCCTCCTAGCTGGGTCTATAAAGACATACATAACCGCAGAGGTGGTGAAAAAGTGCTGAAGAGGTATTTTAATAAATCATTCAATCTGTAGTATTTATTGAACTCCTAAGGTGTGCGGAGTCCTATGCTAAAATCTTCAAGAGACAATTGTAGATTATCAAAACATAAACCCTCGCCTCAATCTAGAGGGGGGAAACAGACACTAAAGTTATAGACAGAAGGAAGAAGGGAATGTAAGTGCTTAAGTAATAAGACGTGTACAAAAGTCAATCGGTGGTATTTATTGAGTGTTTATTATGTGCAGAGCACTGTACTAAGGGACTGGGTAGAGAATACAACACAACAGAATTAGTGGATACGTTCCCTGGTAATAACAATCTTAAGAAATCTTTAGAAAAGCAAAGGGAGTTAGTAGATGTGATCTGGAGAGAAGAGAAATGAACAGGGAAACGTTCTTTCTGATGATGATGATGATGGTGATGGTATTTTTTAAGCCTTTACTATATGTGAAGCACTATTCTAAGCACTGGGGTAGCACTGGGGTAGATACAAGGGTATCAAACACGTGGGACTCACAATCTTAATCCCCATTGTACAGATGAGGTAACTGAGGCACTGAGAAGTTAAGTGGCTTGCCCAAGGTCACACAGCAGACAAGAGGCAGAGCTAGGATTAGAACCCATGTCCTTTGACTCCCAGGACCGTGCCCTTTTCCCTAAGCCACGCTGCTTCTCAGCGTGGGCTGGGATGAGATTTCAGAAGGATTTTGAAGATGGGGAGAGCAGAGGCCTTGTGGGCTTATCTATCAATCAATCAATAAATCATATTTATTGAGTGTTTACTGAGTTCAGAGCACTGAACTACACACTTGAGAGAGTAAATATAACAGAGTAGGTAGGCCTGATCCCTGCCTACAGTCTATAAGGGGAGACAGACTTGAATATAACAAAATAAATGATGGATATGGACGTACGTGCTGTGGGACGGATGAAAAGTGAATAAAAGGAGCAAATCCAAGCGCAGTGGTGACACAGAAGGGAGTGGATTGAACGGGGAGGAAGTTCCTGACAGGAGGAATGGCAAGAGCTAGGGTCTGGATGGCTGTTACAGTCTCACCTCTCTGCTCAGGCATCAGAAATGGCATTTGTTAAGCGCTTACTGTGTGTCGAACAGTGCTGGAGTAAATACAAGTGAATTAGGTTGGACACGGTCCTTGTCCCGCATGGGGTTCACTGTCTAAGTAGGAGGGAGAACAGAAGGACAGGGCACAGAAAAGTGAGTGAATTGCCCAAGGTCACAAAGCATGCAGGTGGAGGAGCTGCAATTAGAACTCACGTCCTCTGACTCCCAGGCCCGTGATCTATCCATGAGGCCATGCTGCTTCTCAGTCCTCGAATTATGACTTCATCCTTCACCCCGCCTTCTCACCAACATGGATGCAAGCTTGATATTGTCATCTCTAATCACTGTACATGTTTCCTATAACTCTTCCATCCACAAGGAACCGGGTTGCTACATTTCGGGTAGCAGTAAGAAATGATAAGTGTAATCAAGCAGTCAGTCAATCAGGGGTGTTTATTGAGCGCTTTTTATGCGCATAGCTCTGTACTAAATGCTTGGGAGAGTCCAATAAAACAGTTCAATGAGCTGGGAGTGAGCTCTCAAAGTCAAAGAAGGAACATGGCCTTGCAGGTAAACATGGGCCTGGGAGTCAGAGGACTTGTGTTCTAATCCTGACTCTGCCACTCATCAGCTGGGTGACTTTGGGCAAGTCACTTGACTTCTCTGTGCCTCAGTTACCTCATCTGTAAAATGGGGATTAAGACTGTGAGCTCCCCGTGGAACAACCTGATCACCTTGTAACCTTGTTTTAATCCCAGCGTTTAGAACAGTGTTTTGCACATAGTAGGCGCTTAATAAATGCCATCATTATTATTATCATTACTATTAAGTGGAAGAGTGAGGATTTGAACCCAGGACCTTCTGACTCCCATGCCTGTGCTCTATCCATTAGGCAGCCCTTCAAGCCACTCTCTTTTGCCTTCCTATGTCCCGCTGCTGGTATCTTGCTCACAGTTTCTAATACCGGCTCTACCATGTGCCTGCCGTGTGAACCTGGGCAAGTCACTTAACTTCTCTGTGCATCCCCCCCACCCTACCCCCTTCCCCTCCCTACATCACTTGTATATATATACAAGTATATATATACTTGTATACATACATACATATATATAATACAATATACAATATATATGTACAGATTTATTACTCTATTTATTTTGCATGCACATAGTTACTATTCTATTTATTTTGTTAATGATGTGCATATAACTTTACTTCTATTTGTTCTGATGACTTTGACACTTGTCTACATGTTTTGTCTTGTTGTCTGTCTCACCCATTCTAGACTGTGAGCCCGTTGTTGGGTAGGGACCGTCTCTATATGTTGCCAACTTGTACTTCCCAAGCGCTTAGTATAGTGCTCTGCACACAGTAAGCGCTCAAGAAATACGACTGAATGAGTGAATGAGTGTGCACTAGTTCCCTCATCTGCAAAAATGGGGAATCGATTCATGTTCTCTCTTCTACTGTGAACGCTGTGTGGGATCTGATTATCTTGTATCCATCCCAGTGCTTATTTTAGTGCTTAGCAAATATTAAGTGCTTAACAAATACCACAAGTATTGTTAAAGTCCTCCCTTTCCTCCCAGACTAAGCCCCCCTTTTCCTAAGCTCCCCCTCCACTCTGCATCACCCCTCTCTCTCCCTTTGCTCTCCTCAACAGCACTTATGTATATATGTACATATCTATAATTCTATTTATTTCTATTGGTACCTGTTTACTTGTTTTGTTGTCTGTCTCCCCCCTTCTAGACTGTGAGCCCATTGTGGGGAGGGATTGTAATTTCCAAGCGCCTAGTACAGTGCTCTGCACCCAGTAAACGCTCAATAAATACGATTGAATGAATAAATGAATTGCCTGTTCAGAATCTTGTTCCACCTATGAACTTGAGTACTCACAAACCCCCTTAGCATTAGTGTAAATACTGTGAATACCTTATTATTTACACAGTAAAATATCCCTTTTTCTTTCTTCCTCCTGTCTATAGTTTAGTCTGGTGGCTTTTTCCCCTTTAACGTAGTAAGCTTGTTGAAAGCAGGGATTGTGTCTGCCAGATCTTTGTATTCTCCCAAGTGCTTAGAACAGTGCTCTATACATAGTCATAATAAATACCATTGATTGATTGATCATGCCTAAAACTTCCGTTGTTCTCTTCAAAGCAACTACTACACTGGTCAGGCAAAGTTGACCACAGTAAGTGCTCCTGAGTAGTAGACAGCGAACGTGTCTATCAGCAATGTTATACTGTCCTCTCCCAAGCGCTTAGTATAGTGGTCTGCACAAAGTAAGCACTCAATGAATATGATTTATTGATGGATTTATTGATTCCTTTGGGAAAATTTGGGTAACTCACGCTTGGGTACAAAAATCAGGTCCCTGACCGCTACTGGGATCATTCAAGTCAGAAGATGAATATTTTCTCTCCAAAACGGAAGCCATTCCCTCCAAGGATCCTCCCCAGGGCGGCCATCATGTCCTGGTTCCTCAGGCTGCAGATGAGGGATTGAGGGCGGGGGCCACCACGGTGTAGAACACGGACACCAGAAGGTCCAGGGTCGGGGAAGTTTCTGATGGTGGCTTGAGGTGATCGAAGGCAGATATAGCACGAAACACGGTGACAACCAGAAGGTGAGGCAGGCAGATGGAGAAGGCTTTCAACTGACTATCGGCTGATGGGATCCTCGGCACAGTGGAGAAGATGGAGTCATATGATGCCTTGATGGAGAACAAGCACACAAAACCCAAACAGGAACCAATAGAAACACTCATATCGAAGGTGACGTGGTTCTCGGAGCAGCTGATCTTCAGCAGCGAGAGGGCTCCCGCAGATGAACTGGGGGTCGACGTGGGACTCGCAGAAGAACAGGGAGAAGGTCAAAGCCGAAAGCAAGACTCCAAACAGACTCCCGGTGAGTCAGGAAGTGGCCGCCATCTTCCCACAGGCCCCTTGGTTCATGGCAACCTCAACTCATTTCCATCCTCATTTAGTGGAAAAGGCAAGGGCCTAGAAGTTCTCTTCCTCACTGTGAGCTCTTTTAGGGCAGCATACACATCTAACAGCTCTGTTCTATTGTACTCTCCCAAGCATAGCTTAGTGGGAGTCTGAAGACTTGGGTTCTAATCCTGCCTCTGTCCCTTTGCTTCTGTGGGATCTTGGGCAAGTCGCTTTACGTCTCTGGGCCTCAGTTTACTCATCTGTAAAATGACAGGCAATCATGGCATATTCATCTTTCCGTTCCTTTTTTTCCCCTTCAACTAGGGACAGGGAATGTGTCTGTTATAACATTATAAAGTGGATAGTGCACGGGCCTGGGAGTCAGGAGTGAGACGGACCTGGGTTCTAATTCCGGCTCCACCTCATGTCTGCTGTGTGACCATGGGCAAGTCATTTAACTTCTCTGAGCCTGAGTTTCTTCATCTGTAAAATGGGGGTTAAGACTGGGGGGGTTAAATGGGGGGGTTGCTCCCCATGTGGAACAACGACTGCATCCAACCTGCTTAACCTGTATCTACCCCAGCGCTTAGGACACTGTTTGGGACAGAGTAAGAGCTTAACAAGTACTGCTTTTATTATTATCAATAATTCTCCTTCTTGTTACTATTATTATTATTATTATCATTATTACTCTCCCAAGGTCTTAGTGCACACAGTAAGCACTCATTACATATGATTCAATATTGATTGACTGATAGTAAATTATATTGTGTCAACCTAGCCCGTTAGACTGGAAAGTTTCTGAGGGCAGGGATTGCAACCTTTCCTACTATTTGTCTCCTTCAAACATTTGGGAATAACTCTTACAAGGAAGAATTTCTCATAGTGCTGGTAGCTGTCCAAAGCTGGTCACACTCTCTTAGCCCTACTTGTCATTTACCCTCTGCAAGAGATTCTGGGACTCACTGAAGGCTGAAGTGACTGTCCGTAGTGCTAACATTGTGCTGGAGCACCGTATCCCGGCGGGTGGTTGGCATGGTAGTGAGGTTTGAGGAGGAAGGAGGAGACGTGTGTGATGATTGGGGGTTACTGAACTGGAAAACACCTCCCCTCCTACAAGCCCACCTCCCCCACTGGTGGCCGCAGCCTTGTTCTGAGCTCTAACTTAGGCCACAGATTGGCTCCATCTCTTCCATCCTCATCTTGGTCCGCCCCTGCCCCTACATCCCACCCACCCCGAGTTAATCTCACAGAGGCAGCGTGGGACGTCGCTGAACTCTGCGGGGCTGCTGGTCCCCTCTTTCCCCTCAGACTCCTGGGCTCGGTCAGCCAGGAAGGAATAGAGAGGAGCTCTCAATCCCTCTATGCTCTCCTTCAGACCCCAAGAAACTCTCCAGGCAGTGCTCTGTCCCTGTAAATAAAGCAGGAGCTGTTCCGAGGGGGATCCCTAGAGCATGGCTCTGGGCCCTGCCGAGGGACCTCGTGGCCTGGACAAGCCAAGCACCCTCTGGTCACGTGGTTCCTGAGGCTCCTGAGAGACAAGGGTCCGGTCTCTGCATCAGTGATGGTGCCGGTCCTTGGGGTTCCCGTGGAAACAGCGGCATCCACATCTAAGCATCCCAAAGATTCCTCTTTTCAACGACAGTCTTTAGTCACTGTAATTAGTATCACCTTTGTCTAATTCAAAACCAGAGACACTCAATCTGTCGGTTAATCAGCCAATTAACGTTTTCTTATGGCCTTTGTGAATCACTTACAATATATCAGACACTATACTAAGTGCTGGAGTAGACACAAACTAATCAGATTGGACAGAGTCCACGTTCACTGTTGAGCTCACATCTCAAACCCCATTTTACAGATAAGGGAACTGAGGTAAGGATATATTAAGAGACCCTGCCCAAGGTCACAAAGCAGACATGTGGTGGAACCGGGATCAGAACCCATGTGCATTTGAATCCCAGGCCCGCTCTCTACCCACTAGGCAACGCTGCTTCTTCTGATTTGTCCTGATTGCAAATCTGTTTAAGCGCTGCTCATACTGACTAAGTAAACTGTACTCTTGAATCAAGCGTTCATCCTCTTTCTCATCTTTCCCTTCTCTCCTTCCTCCTCTACATAATTTACTCTATGTCTATCTCCCCCATTAGGTCATAATCTCCTGGAGAGCAGGAACAATGCAATTTTATCTCTTTTCACCTCTCCTGAGTGCTTAATACACTGCTTTGCACCCAGGATGTGGTCAATAAATACCATTGATAACAAAAATAATAATGAGTATGGTCTTCTTTAAGCGATTAACTCTGTGCCAAGCACTGTTCTAAGTGCTGGAGTAGATACAAGGTAATCAGGTTGGACACAGTCCCTTTCCAACATGGTGCTCACAGTCTCAATCTTCATTTTACAGATGAGGGAACTGAGGCACAGAGAAGTGAAGTGACTTGCCCCAGGTCACAGGGCGTTCGAGTAGAGGAACTGAGATTAGAACACCCGACCTCTGACTCCCAAGCTCGTGCTCTGGATGGATGGATGGATGGATGGATAAAGGAATGATTGGAAGAATGGATGGATGGAAAGAAGGAAAAATGGATTGAATGGATTGATGAGAGAGGATGGATTTGACAACACAGATGGGGCTGCAGTCACCCTTTATTTCCTTCTCCCATACCTCTTCCCATTGTCCAACGTTCATACCCACCCCCAGAGTCATGCTAAGGAGCATATCATTATATTTTCATAGTCATTGCTAATAATGATATCATTATTGTATTTATTAAGAGGTTGTGTGCCTAAATTGTTCCACGTGCTGGGGTAGAAACAAAAGAATCAGTACAGACACAATTCCTATCCCATAGAGGCTCAGAGTGTAAGAGCAAGAGAGATTTTAGGGATATTAAGTCACTGCCCCTAGGTCACTCAGCAGGGCAGTAGCAGAGCTGGCAATAGAACTCAAGTCCAAATCAATCAATCAACCATATTTATTGAGCACTTACTCTGGTGCCAGCACTGTATTAAGCACTTGGAAAAGTTCAATATAACAGAGTTGGTAGACAGGTTCCCTGCTCACAATGAGTTTACACTCTAGAGCGATTCCCATTCCTTTAGGCCATGATAAAATTTTAAAAAATTATGGTATTTGTTAAGCACTTACTATGTGCCAAGCACTGTTCTAAACACAGTGGAGTAGATGCAAGATAATCGGGTTGTCCCACGCAGGGTTCACAATATTAATCCCCATTTTACAGATGAGGTAACAGAGGCACGGAGAAGTTAAGTGGCTAGACCAAGGTCACACAGAAGACAAGTGGCAGAGCAGGGATTAGAACCACCCCAAAACTGGATTTACTGTACTAAACACTTGGGAGAGTTCAGTTTACCATAGTTGTTAAACACATTCCCTGTCCACAGTGAGTTTACAGTCTACTGGGACTCCCCTTCCTTTGGGCCATGATGCCTCCCTAAAACTGGACTGTCAGTACTACTTCAGTCTTATCCGCCTCCCTCCCACACTGACAATTCCTCAACGTCCAGCATTCTCTGTGAACCTAGTAGGACTGCTAAATATCTGGCTAGGTCCAAGAATGATTCCTTGGTTAAGTGGTGGTGTGAGATTATTTGCACAAGGAAGGAGACATTTTGTCCCAGAGCAGAGGCTGGGTGAGTGACTCTTTTAGGATCCTGCTCATGGTGGCTTTCATTTCCCGGTTCTTCAGGCTGTAGAAGAGGGGGTTTAGGCTCAGGGGTACTACCGTGTAGAATCCGGACACCAACAGGTCGACGCTCAAGGAGGAGTCTGAAAGCGGCTTGTAGTGGGCAAATACACCCGCAGTGACGACGACGAGGTGAGGCAGGCAGGTGGAGAAGGCTTTGGTCAGGCCTTCCATTGTCGGCATCCTCAGCAAGGCCCAGAAGATACGTGCGTACAGGACGACAATGGACATGAAGCAGACGACAGCTAAGGCTGCCCCAAAATTACAGTCGCGTCAATGGCGATGTGCTTCTCGGAGCAGGTGATCTTCAGCATAGGAGGGACGTCACAGAAGAACTGAGGGACGACGTGGGAACCGCAGAGGAACAGGGAGAAGGTCGAAGCCGAAAGCAAGACTACAAACAGATTCCCTGTGAGCCAGTAAGCGGCCGCCATCTTCCCACAGGCCCCTTGGTTCATGAAGACCTCATAGCCAAGGAGACAGCACATCGAGACGTAGCGGTCATAAGACATCCCCGTGACGATGAACATCTCTGAACTGCCAAACAGAACCACCAAGAAGACCTGGGCAGCACAGCCCAGGGAGGAAATGGATCTACGGCCAGTCAGGGAGTTGTGGATGGACTGGGGAACTATGACAGAGATGAGGCAGCGGTCGAGAACAGACGGTTTCCTGAGGAAGAAATACATGGGGGGGTGGAGGCACCAGTAGAGGGTTGTGACGGCGATGATGAGGTGATTCCCTGTCAGATCCACCATGTAGAGCAGGAGGAACAGCGCGGCCCGGACCAGCTGCAGATTCCGGACCTCTGAGAATCCTAGGAGGAGGAATTCTGTCTTCACGGTGACATTGGTCATTTTCTGGGAATTGACGTTGACTGCCTAAGGACATTTAGAAAAGATACGGATGAGAATAATATTCCAGAGAAAAGTGCACAGGAGAGGAGAAAATCTTTGGGTTGGAGGGAATCTCGGGATTTTATATGGTAATTTTTCATGCTCACTATGTTCCAGACACTGTACTAAACACTAATCAGGTTGTTCATCTCCTCCAATCAACCTGCCTTTGTTCAGGACGGCACTGAGACCATTCCTGACTCCTAGAAGTCTATTCCATTTGCAAACATCTGCAAGGATTGTGGTCACATAATTCTACATAATTGGAGTAGCAGTACAGCCTAGTGGAAATAGGATGGTTCTGGGAGTCTAGGGGACCTTGGTCTTAATCCCGACTCAGTCGTTTACCTGCTGGGCGACCTCAGGCAAGTCACTTACCTTTTCTGTTCTTCGATTTTCTCATCTGTAAAATGGGGTTTAAGAGGGTGAGTTCCATGCAGGACAGGGACAGTGTCCAATCTGATTATATTATATCTACTCCAGCACTGAGTGTGGTGTTGGCACATGGTAAGCATTTAACAAATACCACAATTATTATTATTAAGAAAGAACAGGAAAGTTCCCGTTATACCCTGGGATTATATTGAAATTTCCCTTCCCTTCCCCTCATCCTTCCCTGCTCCTCTCCAAAAACACTGGGCCTGTCCTGAGCTGGGGAGCATCGACCTGGGGAGCATCGAGGCTCACTTCACCTCGTCCGTCCTGGATGCTGGTGGGGATGACAGAAAGGTCTGGGTGAGGGGAGGGGGCTGTCAGGATCCACTCTTCACCTCTCGGCTCTCCGGATGTCTGTGTCATCCCCTCAGACGATGGTTTGGTTATTTCCTGAGGGATTCCCCATGGGAGGATGGGCCTGGAGCTTTACTGAGACAGTTTACTCACCGAGAATCTCAGAAGGCCAGGATCGTGGGCTACCTGTGGTCTCAACCTAAATAATTGCCCAGTCTCACGTGGATCCCACTCTTGGACTCCTTCCTAGAACAACATCAATGGACTCATCATCATTCCGTTTTCGTGATTAATAATTGGTCTCCGTTTCAACTCTGGAGATTGGAGATATATCAGGCCAAGACCGTTAGACCATCCTAAATCAGCTCTCCCTCTCTCACCAACCCATTCTCTTCTCCCACTGCACACCAGCTCACACTCTCCAATCCCTCCAGACTTTCTTACCATGTCTCTTTCTTAACTTCCCTTCCTACATCCCTTGGATTGTGCCCTTACTCCTGCCTGGTGCACATTCCCTTCTTCAAACCTGCCAATCCTCATTTCTCCCCATTTCCAAGTCCCTCTTGGTAGCCCACCTCATCCAGGAGGATTTTCAATTAAATTTCGTTTTCCCATCTATTTTAGGACTAAGGCATTCACAAGCACCTATAAAACTTTTGTAAAATGTAAGCTCCTTATTTGCAAATAATATATCTTGCCCTTCTGTTGTACTTCAATTTGATTGACTTAGTACTTAAATATTGAAGTACATAAAACAATTTCCTTTCCTCTGCATCCAAACTGCTACCACAATAATTCTGTCGTTTATCCTGTCCCGCCTTGATGACTGCATCAGCCTCCTTGATGAACTCCCTGTCTCCTGTCTCTCTCCATTCTAGTCCATACTTCACTCTGCTGCCCGGATCGTGTTACTACAAAAAAGCTCAGGCCATGTTTCCTCACTCTTCAGGAACCTCCAGTGGTTTCTGATCCACCCTCCGATTCAAACAGAAACTCCTTATCATTGGTTCTAAAGCTCTCAATCAGCTTGCCCCCTCCTATTTCACCTCACTGCTGCAACCCAGCCTGCACACTTCACTCCCCTAGTGCTAACCTACTCACTGCACAGAGATTTAGTCTATCTAGCTGCCGACCTGTCACGCACATCCTGTCTCTGAGCTGCAGTGCCCTGAATCTTCTTATCCGATGGATCATCACTCGCCCCACCTTCAAAGGCACAACTCTTCCAAAACGTCTTGCCTGAATAGGCCCTGATTTCCTTTTCTCCCACTCCTTTCTGTGCCATCCTGATTTGCTCCCTTCTTTCATCCAGCCCCATTGCACTCATACCCATACACATTATCTATTTACATTAACGTCTGTGTTCCCCTCTAGCCTGTAAGCTCATTGTGGACAGGGAATGCGTCTTTTATATTGTATTATTGTACTCTCCTAAACCCCTAGTAGAGTGTTCTGCACACGATAAACACTCAATAAATGCAACTGACCAACTGACTGACGGATTATCTTGTAACTACTCTAGCACTTAATAGTACGCCTGGCACATAATAAGCACTTAACAGATTCCAAAAAAAGGAAGACATGCACATTCTGCCCTCAGGGAGTTCACAATTTAATGAAGAGAGTAGACACCAGTTATTATCATCAGAGAACGTAAGGAATTTACAGGTAGGTGTACCAATGACAGGATGAACTAGAGCCATTACTAAGCAAATATACAATTGGTAATCTACGTATAGGTAGGAATTGGGACTGTAAAACCATACATCAGGATTAAGGGTAACTGTTGATTGATACAGTTGAACTGTTGTGAGTTACTTGGAGCAGTCTTCCAGAAATTGAAGAAATAGCAACTGTGTCTTTTGGGTCTTGGAACCCTCTTCTATACACTCTTTCTCTGTCCCTGCTCACTCCAGCTCATCAAATAATCAGTCAATCAATCCATGGTCTTTATTGAGCGATTACTGTGTGCAGAGCACTGTACTGAGTGCCTGGGATTGTACAGTAATGCAGAGCTGGTAGGCACGTTTTCTGTCCACAATGAGCTTACAGGCTAGAGGGGGATAGAGGCATTAATCAATCGATGACTCAATCACGGGTATTTATTGAGCACTTTCCTTGTACAGAGCACTGTACTAGGCGCTTGGAAGAGTACAGTATAACTGAGTTCGCAAACACATTCACTGTCCACAATGAGCTTACAAGTCTAGAGCAGTATACTTACAAGTCTAGAGGAGGATACAGATATTAATCAATCAGTCAATCAGACAATCCGTCAGTGGTATTTATTGAGCACTTACTCTGTGCGGAGCACTGTACAAAACAATCTATCAATCAGTGGTATTCATTGAGTGCTCACTATGTGCAGAGTATTGTTCTAAGTGCTTGGGAGAGTACAATACAACAAAGTTGGTCTACATTTTCCCTGCCCCCATGGAGCGTACAATCTACAGGGGTCCCTTGCATTTCTCCCAGGCAAATCTAACAGGGATCAAGGAAAGATCTCTAAATCCTGAACATGAAGAAGGGCCTTCTCAGCCACAGCAGCATACATAGGAAAATCTTCCCTGTCGGGACTATGTTTTTAGACCCAAAGAATGGCTGTAAATCTGGACAAATCCTTGGACAATCCCTCTGACAACGGCTGAGATCATTGGCATGGAGAAACACACATTTTATCCCAGAGAGGGAGCTGGTAGACTTTAGGACGCTCACCAGGGCAGATTTCACATCTTTATTCTTCAGGCTGTATATGATGGGGTTGAGGGCGGGGGGCACCACGGCGCAGGTAGAACGCGGACGCAAGCAGGTCCCGCGTCGAGGGGGAGTCCGAGGGTGGTTTGAGGGTAACGAAAGTCCCGGTAGAGAAAAAAAGCAATGACGACAGTGAGGTGAGGCAGGTAGTTGTAGAAGGCTTTGGCCCAGCCCTCAGTGGCCGTCATCTTCAGCACGGCCCAGAAAATGCTGATGAGCATGACGCAGACAACGGCTAACATTACCCTTGTGGTCATGCTCATGTCCGTAGCAATGGCAACGTGGTCCTAGGAGCAGGAGATCTTCAGCAGAGCGGGTACGTCACAGAAGAAGTGGGGGACAATGCTGGACCTGCAGAAGGACATGGAGAAGGGTGAAGCTGAAAACAACACTCTAATCAGTCCTCCGCTCTGCCATGAGGCGGCGGCCATCTTCCCACAGGCCCCTCGGTCCATGCTGATGTCGCGGCGTAAGGGGAGGCAGATGGCGGCGGTAGCGGCCATAGGACATTGCCGTGAGAAGGAAATACTCAGAACCCACACACAAGATCCCACAGGAAAACTGAGCGATACAGCCTAGGAAGGAGATGGGGTTATTTATCGCCCAGGGAGTTGGGGAGGATTTGGGGAGGATAGCAGAATTGAGGCAGAGGTCGAGGACGGACACGTGCCTGAGGAAGACGTACATGGGGGTGCGGAGGCGCCGGCCGAGGACGGGGACGACAACGATGAGGAGATTTCCCGTCAGGGCCGCCAGGTAGACCAGGAGGAACAACGCAGCGTGGAGCAGCTGCAACTCCCGAACTTTCGAGAATCCCAGCAGTAGGAATTCTATCTTCACAGTGACAATGGTCATTTTCTGGAAATTGACAACGACTGCCTAAGGGCATTTAGAAAATAGAAGTAGATTAAAATAGGGACGAGAATAATAATACAGAGAAAGGTTCACAGAAGAGGAGAAAATATTTGGGTTGAAGGGAAATCTCGGATTTTGGTTTTTTTATGGTATTTGTTAAGTTCCTACTACATACCAAGCACTGTATTAAGCACTAGGATCGCTACAAGCTAATCACGGTGTTCAGCTCCTTCAGTTTACCTGCCTCTGTTCAGGTCAGCACATAAAGCCATTTCTGACTCCTAGGTATCTGTTCAAAGAGAAGCAGCGAGGCTCAGTGGAAAGAGCACGGGCTTGGGAGACAGAGTTCACGGGTTCAAATCCCGGGACTCCACCAATTGTCAGCTGTGTGACCTTGGGCAAGTCACTTAACTTCTCTGTGCCTCAGTTACCTCATCTGTAAAATGGGGATTAAGACTGTGAGCCTCACGTGGGACAACCTGGTCACCTTGTATCTTCCCCAACGCTTAGAACCGTACTTTGCACATAGTAGGAGCTTAACAAACGCCATTGCTGTCATTATTCTAATTTGCAAATATCTGCAAGGATTGTAGTCACTTAATTCCACATCCTTTGAGAAGCAGCGCAGCCTATTGGAAAGAGCTCGGACCTGGGAATCAGAGGACCTGGCTTTTAATCCCTGCTCTGCCATTTACCTGCTGTATGACCTTGGGTAGGTCACTTTACTTCTCTGGGCCTCAGTTCCCACATTTGCAAAATTGAGATTCAGTACCTGTTCTCCCTCCTATTTAGACTATGAGGTCCATGAGGGGCCTGATCAACTTGTATCTACCCCAGCACTTAGTACAGTGCTTACCACGTAGTATATGCTTCACAAATGCCATTATTATTATTATTGATTGATTATTGATTATTGATTGAACTAGTCAAATCCCTTCCTATCCTTTTATGCCTTTTCAATAGCTCCTTTACCTTTCATATCTAGTCACCTCACCATATATTCCCCAACATATTCTTTTAATTCATCCCTGGCCAATCTCCTAACTCTGCCTCACTCTCATTACTCCCACGTCTCTCCTCTCTCTCTGGCTGTTTCCCCAGTTTAGAACTTCCACCCCTTCAAATAATAATTACGGTATGTGCTAAGTGCTTACTATGTGTGAGTCACCGTACTAAGCACTTGGGCGGTTACAGGCAAATCGAGTTGGTTCCACGCAGGGCTCACAGTTTCAACCTTCATTTTCGAGATGAGGTAACTGAAGGCTCAGAGAAGTGAAGTGACTTGGCCAATGTCACCCAGCAGACAAATGGCAGAGCCGAGATTAGAAGCCAGGTACTTCTGACTTCCAGGCCCGTGCTCTATCCACTAGTCCACGATGCTTGTTGAAAGCTATGATGTTTAAATTAAAGTTACAGATTGATTGATCAATCAATGATATCTGGTGAGCACTTACTGGATACTAGGCATTGTACTAAGCACTTAGCAGATGAGGAAACTGGAGCACAGAAAGATTAAGCGGCTTTCCCGAGATCACACAGCAGGCTAGTGGCGGAGATGAGGGGGTCTTCTGTGTCCCAGAACTTGGCTCTTTCCACTGACAACTGATTGGTAGCTGGGTTCCCCTCACTCACAAAGACCCACGCCCCCTCATCTGGCCATGGAGGGGATACTAGCTGAAATTTTTCAGCTCTCCTCAGGAAAGTAACATAAAAGAATAGGAGAAATTCTAACTTTGATCCTCTTATTCTAGGCTTATATCGAAATTTCCCTTCCCTGCCCCTCACCTTTTCCCTGCTCCTCTCTATAGTCACTAGGCCTGTCCTGGGCTGGGGAGCACCGACCTCTGCTGAGAGAGAGGCTCACTTCATCTCATCAGTCCTGGACGCTGGTGGGGGTGACAGGAATGATTGGGTAGGGGCGGGAGCCGTCAGGATCATCCCTCCCTCTTTCAACTCTCTGGATGCCTGCGCCATCCCCTCAGACAGCGGCCAGGTTATTTCCTGGGGGATTCCCCGTTGGAGGACGGGCCCGGGGCTCCGCTGAGACGGCTGACCATCTGAGAATCTCAGAAGGCCGGGATGGCGGGCTCTCTGTGGTCCCGGCCCGCACAAACGTAATGACTGCCCAGTCTCACGTGGTTCCCACTCTCTGGATGCCTGCGCCATCACCTCAGACAACAGCCAGTTTATTTCCTGGTGGATTCCCCGTGGGAGGACGGGCCCGGGGCTCTGATGAGACGGTTGACCACCTGGGAATCTCAGAAGACCGGGATGGTTGGCTCTCTGTGGTCCCGGCCCCCACAAACGTAATGACTGCCCAGTCCCACGTGGCTCCCACTCCGAACAACTTCAACGTACTCGTCATTCTTTTTCCGTGATTAATAATAGCTTTGTGTTTCAACTCTGGAGATCGGAGATATTTCGTGGTAAGGGGAATAGGCACCCTAGCCCATTTAGTTACTCATGGTTGAATGTAATATTCAGATTGACCTGGCCAAAAAAAAGAAAAGGTCCCCAGGATTTCATTCCAGTTCTGCCACTGAATGGCTGTATGTCACAGGCACCTGTAACATTTTTGAAAGGTTAAAGCTCCTTGTGTGCAAAGAATGTACCTTGGCCTTCTGTTGTTCTTTAATTTGATTGATTGATGGATTGATTGATTGAATTAATACTTAAATATTGAAGTACGTTATGCAATATATAATAATAGTAACAACAGTAAAATTAGGAAGAGAAATCATAATGGTGTTTATTGAATGACAACTGAAAGCATTAAGCAGTTGGAAAAATTCCAGCTCCTGTAAGGTGGAAAATGAATTCGTTCAGTCTTGTTATTGAGCACTTCCTGTGTGCAGAGCACTGTACTAAATGCTGAGAATAAAATAGAATAATAAACACAGTCCCTGCCCACAACTAGCTTATAGTTTAGAGAAATAACAGATTGTAGTTGGGTTGACTTCAATGAATGCCTGATCACGGGCTTCAGTGCCATCCACCTGTTCTAATTCTCCTCCTCGTTGTCTGATTTCTTCAACCAACACTCCAAAAAGAACCTTCTTACCGTGACTCACTTTCGATGCTTCCTCCTCCCGCCTCTGACTCCCACCCTTCCTTTGGCCTGGAAATCCACCCTTTTCAATTCCCCAGCCCAAAGATATCCCACCCTCAAAAACACTCTGGAATTCCACCTTCTCAAGGTGGATTTAACTAATTTACTTCTTCTCAGCATCTGTCAGTGACCATCTCTAGACTAAATGCATCCGCAGACCTTCAGGACATTGCTGCTGAAGGTAAGGTTCATTACTTTAGACTAAGCCTCTTGAGGATACATGTCTACCAACTCATTTATATGGTATTCCTCCAAACATTTAGTACAGTGGTCTGCACACAATAAGCGCTCAATAAATTTCTCTGATTGGTTGACTGATTTATGTCTGCTTCACCCCTAGACGGTGAGCTCCTGTGGGCAGGGAACATGTCTATCAACTCTTTCATAGGGTACTCTCCTCAGCACTTAGAATAGCACTCTGCACACACCAAGCACTCAAAAATATGAAATCAATCACTAATAATAATAACAATAATTATAGCATTCGTTAAGCGCTTACTATGTGCCAAGAAATGTTCCAAGCGCTAGGGGAGATAGAAGGTAATCAGGTTGTCCCAACTGGGAATCACAGTCTTAATCCCCATTTTACAGATGAGGTAACAGAAGCACAGAGTAATGAAGTGACTTCCCCGAAGTGACACATCTGACAATTGGAGGAGCTGGGATTATAACCCACGACCTCTGACTCCTATGCCCCTGCTCTTTCCACTAAGCCAAGCTTCTTCACATCCACATATCCATGGTTCCATTCGTTTTTCCTCCCCGTTGTAAATGACATTTTGCCTATCCAGCCTATTAGATTGGGAAATCATTTATGGCAGGAATCATGCTTTTTACCTCTCTTTTAACGGTATTTTCCAACCTCTCAGTATGTACCATGCAATGTACTAAACTCTGGGGCGAATACAAGAAAATTGGGTGGGTCACAGTCCCTGTCCCACACAGGGCTCACAGTCTCAGTCCCCATTTTATAGATGACAGAACTGAGGCACAGAAAAGTGAAGTGGCTTGCCCCAAATCATTCAGAAGAGAAGCCGCCTGGCCCAGTGGAAAGAGCATGGGCCTGGGCGCTAATTCCAGCTCTGCCAATTGCTTGTTGTGTGAACCTGTGCAAGTCACTTATCTTCCCTGTGCCTCAGTTCTCCTGTTCGCCCTCCTTCTCATACTGCGAGCCCCATGAGGTACAGGGATTGTGTCCAATCTGATTAACTTGCCCAGTGCTTGGAACAATGTTTGACACATAGTAAACGCATAACAAATGCCATTAAAAAAAGAGGGGGAGCCATTATTAGAACCAACTCCACTGACTCCCAGCTCATGCTCTATCTAATAGGCCACACTGCTTCTTTCTTGCATCCTCCAAAGATTTGGTAGGGGAAGTCCTTTGAGGAGGAATTGGTGATGAATCATCTGGCTGTATCACGGTGGCTCGTCCCCACAGTCTTTGAGAACCCGCAGAGATGAGGATCCGGTGAGGACACTTGTCTGCACGGTTCCCATGACAAAAGCATCCTAATGGTTCCCACTGTTAGTGACCATCTGGGTCAACGGGAGGGCACTTCAGCTTCTTTTTTTTTCTTCAGTGGTACCAGTAAAGCACTTACTGTGTGCCAGGCACTGTACTAAGTCCTGTGATCCAATACAAGCTCATCAGGTTGGACATAGTCCCTGTCCCACACGTTGCTCACATTCTCAATCCCCATTTCACAAACGAGAGAACTGAAGACCAGAGAAGTTATGAGACTTGCCCAAGGTCATACAGCAGATAGGTACAGAGCCGAGATTAAATCCCAGGTCATTCTGACTCCCACGTCCAAGCTCTGTCGACTAGGCCATGTGCTTCCATCAGTTTCATCTTGTTCGTGACCTCAGACAATCAATCGGCCATTTAATCAATTGTATTTTCTGACGTCTTCTGATTGCAAATCTAGAAAATATGAGAAATGACGCTAAATCCATCCTAAGACTTGGGGGATCAACCCAGAGAAGCAGCATGAGAAGCAGCATTGTTTAGTGGCAAGAGCCAGGACTTGGGAGTCAGAGGACGTGGGTTCTAATCCTGGCTCTGCCACTTGTTTGCTGTGTGACATTGGACAAGCCACTTAATTTTTCTGTGCTTCAGTTACCTCATCTGGAAAATTGGGATTAAGACTTTGAATCCCGAGTGGGACAACATGATTACGTTTTATCTACCCCAACACTTAGAACAATGATTGACACATAGAAAGAGCTTAACAAATCCAATTATTCATTCAATCGTATTTGTTGAGATCTTACTGTGTGTAGAGCACCGTACTAAGCGCTTGGGAAGTACAAGTTGGCAACATATAGATATGGTCCCTGCCAAACAACGGGCTCACAGTCTAGAAGAGGGAGACAGACAACAAAACTAAACATGTAGATAGGTATCAAAATTGTCAGAACAAATAGAATTAAATCTATATGGATAATTATTTTTATTGCTAGTATTATTATCAGTTTGGGAGGGGCTGAGGGTTCTGAGAACGGGATGTTGGGAAGGAATCACTGATATTGAGTGGGTTTGCACGACGGGAAATTACCTGGTTACAGAAGGATTAGGTTGTAGCCTACACATCGTCCTCTTCCATCTCAGAGCTGAGCCACTGTACCAAACTGGGGTGAGGAGGTCACTGCAATCTCTCCTCTGAATGGCCCTGTCCCCTATCAAAATATCTCAGTGATGGAAAATGGAGAAATAATCTGCCAGTCCACATTTCCTCCTCCTCTACCTTCCAGTCCATCAGACCACAGCCTCAATGCCCTTCTGTCACCCCACCACTTCTATGATACCGCGCACGATGCAGTTTTCTATTCCCTAAGTCATCTTCTCCCAGCTACCAATCAGCATCTTAGACCAATTTTCCATTTTAGCACTCACACCCATCATTATAGCTTTGTACATAGTGGCTTTTATGAAATGTATTCTTTGAGTACATGGTCATCTATTTACCATTCTTTCCATTCTCTTCTTCGTCCACTCATTAATTGCTTCTGTGTCTCTCTCCCCTGTTAGCTTTGACGTTCTTGTAAAGCAGGGATGGTGTTCAATGTATTTTGATCCCCCTGAAGTGTTCGCTACAGTACTTTACACCCAGGATACATTCAACAAATATCACTGATTGATGGAATGATTGATAGATGGATTCATTGATCGGTTGTTGGATGGATGGATGGTGGAATCAATCAATCAATCAATCGTATTTATTGAGCGCTTACTGTGTGCAGACCACTGTCCTAAGCACTTGGGAAGTACAAGTTGGCAACATATAGAGACGGTCCCTACCCAACAGTGGGCTCACAGTCTAGAAGGGGGAGACAGAGAACAAAACAAAACATATTAACAAAATAAAATAAATAGAATAGATATGTACAAGTAAAATAAATAAAAAATGGAGTAATAAATACGGACAAACATATATACATATATACAGGTGCTGTGGGGAAGGGAAGGAGGTAAGGCGGGGGGGATGGAGTGGGAGGAGGGGGAGAGGAAGGAGGGGGCTCAGTCTGGGAAGGCCTCCTGGAGGAGGTGAGCTCTCAGTACGAGGTGAGTGGAAGCGTGGGTGGGTAGATGGATGGATAGATGGATGGATGGATGCATGCGTGGATTGTGTGCTGTGTAATCTTAAGCAAGGCATTTCACTTCTCCGTGCTTCAGTAACCTCATCTGTAAAATGGGGATTGAGACTGTGAGCCCCACTTATGATAGGGACTGTGTTAAAACTGATTAGCTTGTGTTCGTCACAGCACTTAGTACAGTGTCTGGCACATACTAAGCGCTTAACAAATATGACCACAATAATTATTATTATGGATGGATGGATGTGTGAATGGGCGAATGGATGGATGGACAGACAGATGGGTAAACAGACAGACAGATGAACGGATGGACAGTCGGACGTATGGGTGGATGGATGAACGAATGGATTCGAGACAAGGATTTGATCAGTCAAATTCATTCCTTCATTCATTCAATCGTATTTATTAAGTGCTTACTGTATGCAGAGCATTGTACTAAGCGCTCGGAAAGTACAATTCATCAACAAGTAGACATAATCCCTGCCCACAACGGGCTCACAGTTTACAAGGGGGAGACTGGCATCAAAATAAGTAAACAGGCAGTCAAATGTGGGGCACAGTTTCCATGATTGTGTCCCTTCTCCCTTGTCACCCTCTGATTTTCTGATTTTCATAAACACCAAGAGTGATCTTAAAAGTCACAGAATTACTGTTATTATCAGTAGTACTGTCAACATTATCATTATTGAATTTATTAAGAATTTACTTGCAAAAGACTGCCATGTCCTGGAGTAGAAACAAACTAATCAGATCAGACACGTTTCCTGATCCACAGGGGCTCAGACTGTAAGAGAAAGAGAGAGCACATATTGAATCCCGATTTTATAGAGAGAACCAAAGAGGTTATGTGGCTGGACCAAGGTCATACAGCAGGCCAGCGGCAGAACCATGCGGACCTTTCAAATGCCATGACTTCCAGCCACATGCTCATTCCACTATGCCATGATTCCCCCCAAACAATCAATTATCAGTCATTTATTCATTCGTTCAATCATATTTATTAAATTTTTACTGTATGTAGTGCACTGTACTAAGCATTTGAAAAGTACCATTCAGAATATAGAGAGACAGTCCTAAAGAGAAACAATCCCTGCCCACACCGGACTTATAGTCACACATGTTTAATCAGCCTCTGTCCCAGACAGTGATAAATCCACAGACGCTGGACTTTCTTTTTGGACGGGTCTTCATATGGATACCCCCGCGGTCAGAACCCTGATGAGGAATGGGGTAGTTCAGCAAAAGGAAACAGACATTTTCTCTCTTAGAGGAGGGAGGAGGAATCTCCTCTTTAGGGCTTTCGACAGGGCGGCCTTCATGTCCCGATTCCTCAGGCTATAGATGAGGGGGTTCAGGGTGGGGGGCACCAAGGTGTAGAACATGGACTCCAGCAGGTCGATGGTCGAGGGTGAGTCTGACACGGGCTTGAGGTAGGAGATGATGGCCGTAAAGAAGAAGACGGTGACGACGGCGAAGTGGGGCAGGCAGGTAGAAAATGCTTTGGCCCGACTCTCGGAGGCCGGCATCCCCAGCACGGCCTGGAAGATGTGCACGTAGGAGATGATGATGAAGACGAAGCAGACGACACCTAAGGCTAACCCACCGGTGATGCTCACATCGATGACGACGTGGTTCTCGGAGCAGGAGATCTTCAGCGGGCGTGGGGGGGGACATCACAGAAGAACTGCTGGACGATGTTGGACCCACAGAATCTCAGGGAAAAGTCGAAGCTGAACACAGGACAGCAATCAGCAACCCGTTGAGCCAGGAGGCGGCCACCATCCTTCCACAGGCCGTGTTGTTCATGATGAGCTCGTAACGCAGGGGGTGGCAGATGGCAGCATAGCGATCATAGGACATTGCGGTGAGGACAAACAGTTCTGAAGTAGCAAGCAGATCCACCAAAAAGACCTGGGCCACACAGCCCAGGAGGGAGATGGATCTACGATCGGTCAGTGAGATGACGACAGACTTGGGGACAGTGACAGAGATGTAGCAGAGGTCGAGGACGGACAGGTTCCTGAGGAAGAAGTACATGGGGGTGTGGAGGCACTGGTCGAGGGCGGTGACGGCGACGATGAGGAGATTACCTGTCAGGGCCGCCAGATAGACCAGTAAGAACAGCGCGGAATGGACCAGCTGTAGCTCCCGGACTTCTGAGAAACTCAGCAGGAGGAATTCCCTCACCATGGAGACGCTGGGCATTTTTGGGAGACAGCATTGATTTCTGTATATGATGAGTGAAGAGCCAAAGTTAGTGTCAATTGATGGGATGAGTGAAGGAATTCACAGGACACTTGCTAGTGATTATGGAGAGGAGACAGTTATTGACTTCAAAATGATATTTGTGTTCACCGTGGAGACATTGAACATTTCTGGGAAATGGTGTCGATCCCTGAAAAGGAAGATGGAAGGAAAACTTCAATTTAGAGACAATTACGTTGAGGGTGAAGGACTAAGAATAAGTCAATCAATTCTATTCATGGAGTACCTAATGAGGACACAGTAATAGTTGATGTGATCACTGCCCCCAAGGAGATTACATTCTATTGGAAGCACCAAGCGAAAAAGTGTGTAGAAACAGGGTGCTATTGGAAAGAACACAGACCCGGGAGTCAGACGACCTGGCTTCTCAACCCAGCTCTAACACTTGTCGGCTGCATAGCCATGGGAAAGTGATTTAATTTCTCTATGCCTCATCTTGCTCAATAGTAAAATGAGGATTCGATACCTGTTTTACCTCCTACTTAGTCTGTGAATCCTTCGTGCGACACGAATGTGTTCTACCAGATTGTCCCGAATCTCCCCCAGCACTTAATACTTTGCTTGAAACGTTGTAAGCACTTAATAACTATCAAGAGTATTATTTTTGGTTGAGGAGACAAACTAAAATGAATACGGGATAAGAGAGGTCAGATAACGTAAAGATATGAACATGACTGTTGTGAAATTTTTTCGATCGCTTTAGAGTCAAACAAGAATTGTCTTTATACATAAATTCATCCATTTAGTGGAGAAATAATTAGCCTGGAAGAAAGACGGGCCTGAATTATAACCCTGTCTCCGCCCCTTGTCTGCTGTGTGACCTAGGGCTAGTAACTTACCTTCTCTGTGCTTCAGTTACTTCATCTGTAAATTGGGGATTATTACTGAAAGCAACATGTGGAACATAAACTGTGTCCACCCTGATTAGCTTGTATCCACCCTAGGGCTTAGTAAAGTATCTGGCGTATAATAAGCACTTAACAATACCATAAGACAAACAACAAAAATAAAACCCACATATACATCAAACTGATTCAATTTGCTCAATATCTGCAGTCACACGTTGACTTGCACAAACACAAGAATACCTTATCATTCATCTAGTCCATTCCTAAAGCATCGCTCAGCCTATGTCTTCTCCTCTCGTCAGCCTTCACTCAGGACAAGTTGTGTCTTTTCACAAGCAACAAAAACTCACAATCGGCTTGAAGGCTTTCTGCCCTATGACAGCATTTCATTCCTGTCCATCATTCAACTCGTCTTCTCAGCTCTCAACCAACAACTTTCTAGTTGTTACTCACGATCGACTCTCCCGTTTCCATCCTAGCCTGGAAGTCCCTCTCTTATCCACTCAAAATATCAAAGAGCACAGGTCTTCCTGAATCCTTCTCTTCTCCTACCAGCTTCCCCATTCACTTCCCAGACCTCTAAACCCAGTTCACCAGACTCAAGCGCGATTCATTTCCATCCTCATTTAGTGGAAAAAGCATGGGCCCAGGAGTTCTCTTCTTGACTGTGTGCTCCTTGTTGGTAGCATACACATCTACCAGGTCTGTTTTATTGTACTCTCCCAAGCTTAGCTTAGAGGGAGTCAAAAGACCTGGGTTCAAATCCTGCCTCTCTACTTTTCCTGCTGTGGGACCTTGCTCAAGTTGTTTCACTTCTCGGGGCTCTGTTTCCTTATCTGCAAAATGGCACGCAATAATTGCATATTCAGCTTTCCATTCTTTCTTTCCTTCTAGAAGGGGCAGGGAATGTGTCTGTTATGGTGTCCTAAAGTGGATAGAGTACAGGCTTGGGAGTCAGAGGGAGAAGGACCTGGGTTCTAATTCCGACTCCGGCTCGTGTCTGCTGTGTGACCATGGGCAAGTCATTTAACTTCTCTGAACCTCAGTTACCTCATCTGTAAAATGGGGGTTAAGATTGTGAGCCCCAAGTGGAACAAGGACTGTGCTTAACTTGTATCCACCCCAGCGCTTATGAAAGTGCCTGGGACATAGTAAGAGCTTAACAAGTACAACTATTATTAGTATTACTCTCCAAGAGCTTAGTGCACACAATAAAGTCTCAATAAATATGATTTAAGATTACTTGATTGATAGTAAATCATACTGTGTCAAGGTAGCCCAGACAGGTGAAAAGCCCATGAAAGCAGGGATTCCAACCTTTCCCGCTATTTGTTTTCTCCCAACATTTGGGAAAAAAACTCTTACAGGGAGGAATTGCTAATAGTGCCAGTGGCTGTCCAAAGCTGGTCACACTCTCTCAGCCCTGCATGTTATGTACCCTCTGCAAGGGATTCTGGGACCCAAGAAAGCCCAAAGTGACTGTCCATAGAGCTGACACTGTGCTGGAGCACGGTAGCCCGGCGGGTAGTTGGCATGATAGCAGCATCGCATAGTGGGAAAAGCACGGGCTTGTGAGCCAGAGGTCATGGGTTCTAATACTGGCTCTGCCACTTGTCAGCTGTGTGACTTTGGACAAGTCACAACTTTTCTGAGCCTCAGTTACCTCATCTGTAAAATGGGGATTGACTGTGAGCCCCACGTGGGACAACCTGATCACGTTTTATCCCCCCTGCGCTTAGAACAGTGCTTCGCATATAGTAAACGCTGAACAAATTCCATCATTATTGTGGTAGAGAGGTTTGAGGATTAAGGAGGAGAGTGTGTACTTGTTGGAGGTTACTGAACTGGGAATCACCTCCCCTCCTCCTAGCACCACTGCCCCGCTGGGAGCCGCGGCCCTGGTCAGAACCCCAACTTAGGCCACAGACAGGCTCCATCGCCTCCATCCTCATCTTCATTCCCCCCACCCCTGCATCCCACTCATCCCCGGTCACCGTCATGAGGGCAGCATGGGGCTGGGGGTCGCTGACCTCTGCAGGGCTGGGCTGGTCCCCTCTTTCACCTCAGACCCCTGGGTTCGGTCAGCCAGGAATGGACATAGAGGAGCCCTCGGTCCCTCTCCGCACTCTCTCAGACCCTGAGAAGCTCTCCAGACTGGCCCTGATTTCTGTAGATAAAGCAGGAGCTGCTCCGAGGGGAATCCCTGGAGGATGTTTCGGGCCCTGCTGAGGGACATCATGGCTTGGACAATCCAAGAACCCTCTGGTCACCTGGTTCCTGAGGCTCCTGGGAGACAAGGGCTCTGTCACTGCAGCATCAACGATGATGCCTGCCCTCGGGGTTCCCGTGGAAACAGTGGTATCTGCATCCCAGAGCCCCATGGCTTCCTGTTTTCAACGACAGTCTTTAGCCACTTTTAATGGCTTCACCTTTGTCTAATTCACAATCTGAGACACTCAATCTGTCAGTCAATCAGCCTTTTTAATCTTTTTCTTATGGTTGTTGTGAAGCGCTTACTATATTTCAGGTATTATACTAAGTGCCGAAGTAGAAAGAAGCTACTCAGATTGGACAGAGTCCACGTCCCCCGTGGGGCTCACATCTCAATCTCCATTTTACAGATGAGGGGACTGAGGCATGGATAATTTAAGCGACCCTGCCCAAGGTCACACAGCAGACATGTGGTGGAACCGGGATCAGAACCCATGTCCTTTTGAATCCCTGGTCACTGCTCTACCCACTAGGTAACGCTGCTTCTTCTGACTTGTTTTAATTGCAAATCAGTTAAAGCTCTGTTCATACTGACAATATAAACTGTACTCCTGAATCAAGCAATCGTCCACTTTCTCATCTTTCCCTTCTCTCCTTCCTCCTCTACGGACGTTATTCTCTGTCTATCTCCCCCACTAGATCATAATCTCCTGGAGAGCAGGAACAATGCTCTCTTCAACTCTCCTGAGAGCTTATTACAGTGCTGTGCACCCAGCATGTTGTCAATAAATACCACTGATGATAATAACAGTAATACTTATGGTCTTCGTTATGCACTTACTATGTGCAAAGCTCCCTTCTAAGTGCTGGGGTAGATACAAGGTAATCAGGTTGGACACAGTCCCTTTCCCACCTGGGGCTCACAGTCTCAATACCCACTTTACGGATGAGGTAACTGAGGCACAGAAAAGTGAAGTGACTTTTCCAAGATCACAGGGCAGACAAATAGCGGAGCTGGGATAAGAACGCACGACCTCTGACTCCCAAGCCTCTGCTCTGGATGGATGGATGGATGGATGGATGGATGGATGAATGGTTGGAAAGATTAATGGATGGAAGGAAGAAAAGAGGGACTGATGAGAGAGGATGGAGTTGACAAGAAAGATGGAGCTGCAGTCACCCTTCCTTCCCTTCTCCCATACCTCCTCCCATTTCCCAACTTTTATTCCCACCACCAGAGTCTTGCTAAAGAGCATATCATTATATTTTCATAATCGTTACTAATAATAATATCATCATAAATAATAATAATAATGATAGCATTTGTTAAGTACTTACTATGTACCAAGCACTGCTCTAAGCCCTGGGGGAGTTACAATGTAATCAGGTCGTCCCACGTGGGGCTCACATTCTTAATCCCCATTTTACAGATGAGGTAACTGAGGCACAGAGAAGTTAAGTGACTTGACAAAAGTCACACAGCTGATTAGTGGCAGCTGTGTTTATTGCATTTATTAAGAGGATGTGTGCCCAAACTGTTCCACGTGCTGGAGTAGAAACGGAAAATCAATTCAGACACAATTCCTGTCCCACAGGGACTCAGAGTGTAAGAGCAAGAGAGATTCTAGGGATGCTAAGTTACTGCCCCTAGGTCACACAGAAGGCCAGTAGCAGAGCTGGCATCAGAACTCGAGACTCAATCAATCAATCAACCAATCAATTGAACACTTACTCTGGGCCCAGCACTGTACTAAGCACTTGGAAAAATTCAATATAACAGAGTTGGTAGACACGTTCCCTGCCCACAGTGAGTTTATAGCCTAGAGCGATTCCCATTTATAGAGGCCATGATAAAATTTTAAAAAAATTATGGTATTTGTTAAGCACTTGCTATGTGGCAAGCACTATTCTAAGCACAGTGGGGCAGATACAAGGTAATCGGGTTCCCCCGTGTGAAGTTCACAGTCTTAATCCCCATTTTACAGATGAAATAACTGAGGCACAGTGAAGTTACGTGGCTTGCCCAAAGTCACACAGAAGACATGTGGTAGAGCAGGGATTAGACACGCTCCAAAACAGGATTTAATATACTAAGCACCTGGGAGGGTACAGTTTAACAGTTGTTAAACACATACCCTGCTCACTGTGAGTTTACAGTCTACAAGGTCTTCCCTTCCCGTAGGCCATGATGCCTCCCCAAAACTGGATTGTCAGTCATACTTCAGTCTTAGCCGCCTCCCTCCCAGACTTTGACAAATCACCAACGTCCAGCGTTTACTGTGAACCCTGTAGGACAGCTAAGTATATGGCTAGGTCCAAGGGCAATTTCTTGGTTAAGTGTTGGTTTGCGATTATTTGCACAAGGAAGGAGACATTTTGTCCCAGAGCAAATGTTGGGCGAATGACCCTTTTAGGATCCTGCCCATGGCGGCCTTCATGTCCCGGTTCCTCAGGCTGTAGATGAGGGGGTTCAGGGCCGGGGGCACCACTGTGTAGGAAACGGACACCAGTAGGTCCACGATCAAGGAGGAGTCTGAGGGCGGCTTGATATAAACAAATAAGCCCGTAGAGAGGAAAACAGTGACGACGAAGATGTGAGGCAGGCAGGTGGAGAAGGCTTTGGCCCGGCCCTCTGCGGCCGGCATTCTCGGCACGGCCCTGAAGTTGTGCACGTATGAGACGGCGATGGAAATGAAGTAGATGACGCCTAAGACTGCCTCAGAAATCACAGTCGCGTCGGTGGCGATATGCTTCTCTGAGGATGTGATCTTCGACAGCGGGGAGATGTGACAGAAGAACTAGTGGACGGTGTTGGACCCACAGAAGGGCAGGAAGAACGTTCCAGCTGAACACAATGCTGGAAACAGGTCCCTGCTGAGCCAGGAGGCGGCGTCTTCCCAAAGGACCCTGGAGCCATGACCACCTCGTAGCTTCGGATGAGGCAGATACAGCGTAGAGGTCATAGGACATCACTGTGAGGATGGACAGCTCTGAGCCGGTAGACCAGACCACGGAGAATACCTGGATGACACAGCCCACTAGGGAGATGGATCTCTTGTTGTTCAGGGAATTGTGGATGGATTTGGGAAAGGTGACGGAGATGTAGCAGAGGTCGAGGGCAGACAGGTGCCTGATTTAGAAGTACATGGGGGTGTAGAGGAGCCGATCGAGGGCGGTAAAATTGACGATGAGGAGATTCCCCGTCAGAGGCGCCAGGTAGACCAGGAGGAACAGCCCCGCCTTGACCAGCTGCAGCTCCCGGACCGCGGAGAAACCCAGCAGGATAGGTTCCCTCGCCGTGGAGATGTTGGTCATTGGTAGATGATGATGACTCCCTGCACAGGATAAAGATCTTGATGAGGTGAGGAAATCAACAGGAATTTTGCCGGTGAGTCTATAGAAGGAGAAAACAATGGTATATTGGAAGATAATTATCAATTACCAAATGACCTAGAAACTTGGTAAAAGACTTCCACGTAACTAGGAGGGAATTCCAAAGGAGGATTGACACCATAATTCTCCAAGTGGGGGCAACAAGATGACAAATATATTAGACGGAAAAACAGTCATAGTAATAATAGCAGTAATAGCAGCAAAAGCCCTACTAGAACTTGTAGTATCAGTCTATCAAGCAGTTGAGAAATCGCATTTTTGATCATTTACTCTGTGCAGAGCACTGTAACAAATACTTGGGAGAATATAATGTAACAGAGTTGGTAGACATGTTCCCTCCGCACAACAACGTTACAGTCTAAAGGAAGATAAAGATGTTAATATCAAATAAATTAAGGATATGAACAGAGCCTGTAAGGTCATTGTGGGTAGGGAGTGTGTTTGTTACATTGTTATACTGTACTCTCCCAAGCACTTAGGATAGTGCTCTATACACAGAACTCTGCTATGGGCTCAATAAATATTCATTCATTCAATCGTATTTATTGAGCGCTTACTGTGTGCAGAGGACTGTCCTGAGCTGATTGACTGACTGGTAATAGTAATAACGGTGTTTATTGATCCCCCCGTAGACACAAAAGGCAAGGCTATACCAACCAAACAAGACACCCTGAAGCACACAAATTCATTCTCACACCCAAAATTTCAGCTAAACATAAATGTATCCAAATACATAATGTCCTCACATGTATTACCGCTCACTTACAGACCGGAGTTCTCCCACACACGGACAGTCGCACAGAGTCAATAGTGTTTATCGAGCGCTTACTGTTTGCAGAGCACTGTGCTAATGACTTGGGAGAGTAAAATACAAACAGGTTGGTAGACGCATACACACAGAAACGTATCTAGTCACTCATTCGGCTCTTCCGTGACACCCAATCCTGTTCCCTAGGGTGAGATGGAGAACATTCCCCCCTGTTCCCTACCCAGATGTCACCCTTCCTTAAAGCCTGGGATTTGCTCCCTGATTTTCCTACCCTGCCCTGAGCATGAACACACTCGCGCGCACAAACACACGCACACACACACACACACACACACACACACACACACACACACAAAGCTGCGGGTCCAGGGAATCCGATTGCACCTGTGTCAATACGAGGACAATAAACTGCAAAGTGAAGTCTGGTTAATCAATCAATCAATCGTGTTTATTGAGCGCTTACTGTGTGCAGAGCATTGCACTAAGCGCTTGGGATGTACAAGTTGGCAACACATAGAGACGGTCCCTACCCAACAGTGGGCTCACAGTCTAGAAGGGGGAGACAGAGAACAAAACAAAACATATTAACAAAATAAAATAAATAGAATAGATATGTACAAGTAAAATAAAAAAATGGAGTAATAAATACTTACAAATATATATACACATATACAGGAGCTGTGGGGAAGGGAAGGAGGTAAGGCGGGGGAGATGGAGAAGGGGAGGAGCGGGAGAGAAAGGAGGGGGCTCAGTCTGGGAAGGCATCCTGGAGGAGGTGAGCTCTCTGTAAGGCCTTGAAGGGAGGAAGAGAGCTAGCTTGGCGGATGTGGGGAGGGAGGGCATTCCAGGCCGGGGGGATGACGTGGGCCGGGGGTCGACGGCGGTACAGGTGAGAACGAGGCATGGTGAGGAGATTAGCGGCAGAGGAGCGGAGGGTGCGGGGTGGGCTGTAGAAGAGAGAAGGGAGGTGAGGTAGGAGGGGGCGAGGTGATGGAGAGCCTTGAAGCCGAGGGTGAGGAGTTTCTGCCTGATGCGTAGGTTGATTGGTAGCCACTGGAGATTTTTGAGGAGGGGAGTAACATGCCCAGAGCGTTTCTGGACAAAGACAATCCGGGCAGCGCCGTGAAGTATGGATTGAAGTGGGGAGAGAAAAGAGGATGGGAGATCGGAGAGGAGGCTGATACAGTAATCCAGACGGGATAGGATGAGAGCTTGAACGAGCAGGGTAGCGGTTTGGATGGAGCGGAAAGGGCAGATCTTGACAATGTTGCGGAGCTGAGACCGGCAGGTTTTGGTGACGGCTTGAATGTGAAGGGTGAACGAGAGAGCGGAGTCGAGGATGACGCCAGGTTTGCGGGCTTGTGAGACGGGAATGATGGTAGTGCCATCAGCAGTGACGGGAAAGTCAGGGAGAGGGCAGGGTTTGGGAGGGAAGACAAGGAGTTCAGTCTTGGACATGTTGAGTTTTAGGTGGCGGGCAGACATCCAGATGGAGATGTCCTGAAGGCAGGAGGAGATGCGAGCCTGGAGGGAGGGGGAGAGAGCAGGGGCAGAGATGTAGATTTGGGTGTCATCAGCGTAGAGATGATAGTTGAAGCCGTGGGAGCGAATGAGGTCACCAAGGGAATGAGTGTAGATCCAGAACAGAAGGGGACCAAGAACTGAACCTTGAGGAACCCCTATAGTAAGTGGTTGGGAGAGGATGGAGGAGTCTGCAAAAGAGACTGAGAATGAACGACCGGAGAGATAAGAGGAGAACCAGGAGAGGACGGAGTCTGTGAAACCAAGGTTGGATAGCGTTGGTTGATCCCTGTTGGTTAAACAGGGAAGGGTCCGGCGTGGGATCCCAATTACATATGTCGCCGTCGGCTTGTCAGAGGGCTGGGAGAAATGATTAATCGATGGTATTTACTGAGCGCTTACTGTGTGCAGAGCACTGGACTAAAGCGTTAAGGAGAGGACAATCCAACAGAGTTGGTAGACATGTTCCCTGCCCATAACGAGCTGACAGTCTAGGAGGATGGAAGGAAGATGGGGCGTTGAGGAAGGGGTGACAGAGAGATGATGGAGGGATGATGGAGCGATGATGGAGGGATGACGGAGGACCAATGGAGGGTCGATGAAGGACTATCAGCGAGACGATGGAGGGGGTGACAGCAGATGAGTGATGGTCCAGGTTCAAAGACCTGGTAATTGGGCAGTGTAAAGTTCAAAAGTTTCAGGTAAGGTTCCACAGCAGGGAGATGAGTCAATTCAGGATCTACTCCCCCCACCGATGACATTATTTCTCGGGGAAAATCAGTTCTGAATGACAAAGGTAGGACTTTGATTGTCACCTTCCATTAAGACTTGTGCCCTCCTTCGAAGGGTGGCCTTCAGCTCAGGATGCAGAAGACAAATCTAGCCTGACCCAATCTATCTGTGGAAATGAGAACCTTGTTCTAAATAAGTCTTATAGATGGTTTACCCTTCCCTTCACTCCTAGGTTGCTCTCTGGGTGAAACACACAAAGATCTGGCCTCTGAAAGCTGTTGGGGCCATTCACTGTGTCCATGGTAACCTCAGCAGGCAAAAGATGGTGTCTTCACGTCCCCAGGATGGAAGGCATTCCATGCCTAGTACCCTCCCCAGGGCGGCCTTCACGTCCCGGTTCCACAGGCTGTGGATGATGGGGTTCAGGGCGGAGGAAGACAGGTGTAGAACACGGACACCAGCAGGTCCAGCGTCGAGGGGGAACCTGAAGGATGCTTCAGGTAAGCATAAAAACAAGTCAAGAAAAAGAGAGTGATAACGCCGAGGTGAGGCAGACAGGTGCTCGGTGGCCGGTATCCTCAGCACGGCTCAGGAGATGTGCACATACGAGATGACGATAGAGATTAAGCAGAAGACGGGTAACGCTACACCGACGGTCACACTCACGTCGATGGTGATGTGGTCCTCGGAGCAGGTGATCTTCAGGATGGAGGAAACGTCACAGAAGAACTGCTGGAAAACATTGGATGCGCAGAAGGACAGGGAAAAAGTCAAGGCTGAAAATAAGACCCCTAACATCCATCCACCGAGCCAGGAGGCGGTGGTCATTTTCGCACAAGTCCCCTCGTCCATGATGATGCCGTAGTGCAGGGGGCGGCAGGGGGCGGCGTTGCGGTTGTAGGACATCATCGTAAGGACAAAATATTCTGCACCTCCAAATAAAATCACCAGACTGATCTGTGCCACACATCCAAGGAAGGAGATTTCTCTTACGGTCGGTCAGGGAGTTATGGATGGATTTGGGGACGGTGACGGAGATGTAGCAGAGGTCGAGAACAGACAGGTTCCTGAGGAAGAAGTACATGAGGGTGTGGAGGCGCCGGTCGAGGGCGGTGACGGCGATGATGAGGAGATTCCCCAAGAGGGTCACCAGGTAGACCAGGAGGAACAGCGCAGCGTGGACCAGCTGCAGCTCCTTCCTGGACCTCCGAGAAACCCAGCACGAGGAATCCCGTCACCGTGGAGACGTTGGACATTTTTGGGAGGCAGCATTTACTTGAAGCAATGCTTAGTGAAAAGAGCCCAGGCTTAGGAGTCAGAGGTCCTGGGTTCGAATTCCGGCTCTGCCACCTGTCAGCTGTGTGACTTCGGGCAAGTCACTTCATGTGTAAAATTGGGATTAGGACTGTGAGCCCCACGTGGGACCTGAACACCTTATATCCCCGCTCAGCGCTTAGAACAGTGCTTTGCTTATAGTATGTGCATAGCAAACGTCATCATTATTATTCTGCAGTTGATGAGGGAAGGGCCAAAGTTAGAGTCCACTGATGGGATGAGTGAGGAAACTCACAGGATATTAACTAGTGATTCTCTATGGAAAGGAGAGAGTTATTGAATTCAAAATGATCTTTGAATTTCATATGCATCAGGGATAAGGAAAGATTTTCATATTATTTTGGACGATTTAAAGGGAATTCCTGAGATTATCTCCCCTCTACCACTCCAACAGTGTTGGTAGACACATTCCCTGCCCACATCGACTTTACAGTCTGGAGGGAGAACTTTTTCTATCTTCATTTTCAACCCTCCCCACTGCCTGAACTTGTTCGCTGATTCCACTACCCAATACTTTGTGTGCACACACATACACACACAAAAACACACTGCTTCAAGCACAGGGATCCTGATTGCAGCAGCTCCTGTAAAGTGGAAAATGAATTCGTTTCGTAATACTTACGAAGTGCTTACTGTGTGCAGAGGACTGTACTAAATGCTGGGGAGAGTACAATAGAATAATAAACAAAAGCAGTTCCTGCCCACAACGCGTTTACAGTCTAGAGGAATAACGGGTTGTCGTTGTGTTGACTTCAGTGAATGCCTGATAACTGGCTTCAGTGCCATCCACCTGTTCTATCTCTCCTCCTCATTATCTGCTTTGTTCAAACAACCCTCCAAAAAGAACCTTCTCACTGTGACTCACCTTCGACGCTTCCTCCTCCCACCTCTGGCTCCCACCCTTCCTTTGGCCTGGAAATCCACCCGTTTCAATTCCCCAGCCCGAAGATATTCCATCCTCAAAAACCCTCTGGAATTCCATCTTCTCGAGGAGGATTTAGCTAATTCATATATTCCCACCATCTGTCATTGACCATCTCCAGACTTAATGCATCTGCAGACCCTCAGGATATTGCTGCTGAAGGTAAAGTTCATTAGTCTAGGCTGTCATGTCCTTGAGGAAACATGTCTACCTACTCATTTATATGGTATTCCTCCAAGCGTTTAGTACAGTGCTCTGCACACAGTAAGCGCTCAATAAATGTCTCCGATTGGTTGACTGATTATTGTCTGCTTCCCCCCTAGGCGGTAAGCTCCTTGAGGTCAGGGAACATGTCTACCAACTCCTTCATAGGGTACTCTCCTCAGCACGTAGAATAGTGCTCTGCACATATTAAGCACTCAAAAATATGAAAATCAATCACAAATAATAATAGCAATGATGATAACATTTGTTAAGCGCTTGCTATGTGCCAAGAGCTGTTGTAAGCGCTGGGAGCGATAGAATCAATCAGTCAACCAATCAATCGTATTTATTGAGCGCTTACATTGTGCAGAGCACTGTACTAAGCGCTTGGGAAGTACAAGTTGGCAACATATAGAGACAGTCCCTACCCAACAGTGGGCTCACAGTCTACAAGGGGTAGACAGAGAACAAAACCAAACATACTAACAAAATAAAATAAATAGAAAAGATATGTACAAGAAAAATAAATAAATAAATAGAGTAATAAATATGTACAAACATATATACATATATACAGGTGCTGTGGGGAAGGGAAGGAGGTAAGATGGGGGATGGAGAGGGAGACGAGGGGGAGAGGAAGGAAGGGGTTCAGTCTGGGAAGGCCTCCTGGAGGAGGTGAGCTCTCAGTAGGGTTTTGAAGGAAGGAAGAGAGCTAGCTTGGCGGATGGGTAGAGGGAGGGCATTCCAGGCCCAGGGGATGACGTGGGCCGGGGGTTGATGGCGGGACAGGCGAGAATGAGCTACGGTGAGGAGATTAGCGGCAGAGGAGTGGAGGGTGCGGGTTGGGCTGTATAAGGAGAGAAGGGAGGTGAGGTAGGAGGGGGCGAGGTGAGGTAGGAGGGGGCGAGGTGATGGGGAGCCTTGAAGCCAAGGGTGAGGAGTTTCTGCCTGATGTGCAGATTGATTGGTAGCCACTGGAGATTTTTGAGGAGGGGAGTAACATGCCCAGAGCGTTTCTGGACAAAGACAATCCGGGCAGCAGCATGAAGTATGGATTGAAGTGGGGAGAGACAAGAGGATGGGAGATCAGAGAGAAGGATGATGCAGTAGTCCAGACGGGATAGGATGAGAGCTTGAATGAGCAGGGTAGCGGTATGGATGGAGAGGAAAGGGCGGATCTTGGCAATGTTGTGGAGCTGAGACCGGCAGGTTTTGGTGACGGCTTGGATGTGAGGGGTGAATGAGAGAGCGGAGTCGAGGATGACACCAGGATTGCGGGCTTGTGAGACGGGAACGATGGTAGTGCCGTTAACAGAGATGGGAAAGTCAGGGAGAGGGCAGGGTTTGGTAGGGAAGACAAGGAGTTCAGTCTTGGACATATTCAGTTTTAGGTGGCAGGCAGACATCCAGATAGAGATGTCCTGAAGGCAGGAGGAGATGCGAGCTTGGACAGAGGGGGGAGAGCAGGGGCAGAGATGTAGATCTGGATGTCATCAGCGTAGAGATGATAGTTGAAGCCGTGGGAGCGAATGAGGTCACCAAGGGAGTGCGTGTAGATCAAGAACAGAAGGGGACCAAGCACTGAGCCTTGGGGAACCCCACAGTAAGGGGATGGGAGGGGGAGGAGGAGCCTGCAAAAGAGACTGAGAATGAACGACCGGAGAGATAAGAGGAGAACCAGGAGAGGACGGAGTCTGTGAAGCCAAGTTCAGATAGCGTGTTGAGGAGAAGGGGGTGGTCCACAGTGTCGAAGGCAGCTGAGATGTCGAGGAGGATTAGGATGGAGTATAAGCCGTTGGATTTGGCAAGCAGGATGTCATTGGTGACCTTTGAGAAGGCAGTTTCCGTAGAATGTAGGGGACGGAAGCCAGACTGGAGGGGGTCGAGGAGAGAGTTGGTGTTGAGGACTTCGAGCCAGCGCGTGTAGACAACTCGTTCAAGGCGTTTGGAAAGGAATGGTAGGAGGGATATGGGGCGGTAACTAGAAGGTGAGGTGGGGTCAAGAGAGGGGTTTTTTTAGGATGGGAGAGACATGGGCATGTTTGAAGGCAGAGGGGAAGGAACCAGTGGAGAGTGAGCAGTTGAAGATGGAAGTTAAGGAGGGGAGAAGGGATGGAGCGAGAGATTTCATGAGATGGGAGGGAATGGGGTCAGAAGCACAGGTGGCCGGAGTAGCACTTGAGCGGAGGGAGGCGAGCTCCTCTGAGGATACTGCTGGGAAGGATGGGAGAGTAGCAGATAGTGTTGAGAGCCGGGGGGTTGGAGAAGGGGGGGAAGTGACTTTGGGGAGGTCGGACCTGATGGATTTAATTTTGTTAATGAAGTAGGAGGCCAGATCGTTGGGGGTGAGGGAAGGAGGAGGGGGAGGAACGGGGGGCCTGAGAAGGGAGTTGAATGTATGGAAGAGCTGGCGGGGGTGATGGGCATGGGTGTCAATAAGGGAGGAGAAATAGTTTTATCTGGCAGAGGAGAGGGCTGAATTAAGGCAGGAAAGGATAATCTTGAAGTGAACGAGGTTGGCATGGTGTTTAGACTTTCGCCAACAGCGTTCGGCAGCTCGAGCATAAGAGCGAAGGAGGCGGACAGTAGCAGTGATCCAGGGCTGTGGGTTAGTGGTACGAGAGCGGCGAAGGGAAAGGGGAGCGAGTGAGTCTAGCTGAGTAGAAAGGGTAGAGTTGAGAGCAGTAATCAGATCATCAAGACTTGGTAGAGAGGAGAGGGAGGCGAGGTGGGGTGTGAGGCGATCAGAGAGATGGATGGGGTCAAGAGAGCGGAGATCTCTGTGATGGAGTAATATGGATTTACAGGGGAAAGGAGTGTGAGTGAGAAGGCAGGTGAGAAGATTATGATCAGAGAGAGGGATTTCAGATTTGGTGATGGTGGACACAGTGCAGCAATAGGAGATGATGAGGTCGAGGGTGTGACCAAGTTGGTGAGTGGGTGAAGTGGGGTGGAGCAAGAGGTTGGCAGCGTCGAGAAGAGATAGAAGGCGGGCAGCAGAGGAGTCATCAGGGATATACATGTGGATGTTGAAGTCTCTGAGGATCAGAGTGGGCATGGAGAAGGAGAGAAGGAAGGTGAGGAAGGTGTCAAAGTCGTTAAAGAAGTTGGAGCTGGGGCCGGGAGGGCGGTAGATGACGGCTACAAGAATCTGGAAGAGTTGGTTGAGGCGAATAATGTGGGCTTCAAAGGAAGGGAAGGAAAGGGAATGGGGAGGAGGGATAGTGCGAAAGCGACATTGGGAGGCAAGAAGGAAACCAACACCTCCTCCTTCTCCGATGGTCCTGGGGGAGTGGGAGAAGAAGAGGCCTCCACTGGAGAGAGCAGCAGTAGAGACCGTGTCGTCCGGAGACAACCATGTTTCAGTTAGGGCGAGGAGGAGTAGAGAGCTGGAAAGGAATAGGTCCAGGATGAAAGGGATCTTACTTAAAACGGAGCAGGGGTTCCAGAGGCCACACTTGACAGCATCTGTCGAGGAGGGGAGGGAGGGGGAAGGGTGCGAGGGGTAGAAGGTAAACAGGTTGTCCCACCTGGGACTCACAGTCTTAATCCCCATTTTACAGATGAGGTAACAGAGGCACAGAGAAGTGAAATGACTTGCCCGAAGTGACACAGCTGACAAGTGGAGGAGCTGGGATCAGAACCCACTACCTCTGACTCGCATTCCTGTGCTCTTACCACTAAGCCAGGCTGCTTCCCATCCACATATCCATTGTCCCATTCTTTTCTCCTCCCAATTGTAAATGACATTTTGCCTATCTAGCCTATTAGATTGGGAAGTCTTTGAGGGCCAGGATTATGCCTTTTACCTCTCTTCTTATGGTATTCCTTAAGCTGTCAGTATATGCCAGGCACTGTACTGGGGCGAATACAAGAAAATTGGGTGGGTCACAGTCACCGTCCCACACAGGGCTCATTTTACAGATGAGGGAACTGAGGCACAGAGAAGCAAAGTGACTTGCCTCCAAATCCCCCAAAAGAGAAGTAGCCTGGCCCAGTGGAAAGAGCGTCTGCCTGGGCTCTCATTCCAGCTTTGCCAATTGCTTGCTTTGTGACCTTGAGCAAGTAACCTATCTTCTCTGTGCCTCAATTCTCCTGTTCTCCCTCCTGCTCAGACTGTGAGCCCCATGAGGTACAGGGATTGTGTCCAACCTAATTAACTTGCCCAGTGCTTAGAACAATGTTTGACATATAGTAAGCAAATATCAAATACCATTAAAAAATAAAAAAGAGGTTGAGCCGTTACTGGAACCCAAGTCCACTGACTGTCAGCCTACGTTCTATCCTCTAGGCCACACTGCTTCTCTCTTGCATCCGCCCAAGATTTGGTGGGGGAAGTCCTTTAAGGAGGAATTGATGATGCTGCATCTGGATTGTGCGGTTTCAGTAATTTCCTCTTGTCCCAGCCCAGAGAGTTGAGCGGATTGTTGAAGTCACCACCGCATGGGGCTGACACCGTGCCATAACGCTTTAGCCCGGCAGCCATGGTAGCCGGGGTTTGGGCGGTGGATGGAGACCAGGGGGCTAACGTAGGGGCAAGTGTTTTCTCTCTGCTTGTGTACACAGCCTTGGTTCTAACTCCACCCTGGACTACGGATATGAACGTCTCCCCAGAGTCACCCTCACACTCACATAGATGGGCTTGATGGTTTCTCTCTGTCCCACCCCATCCCCGGTCACTCGCATCGGCCCAGCGTGGGGCTGGGGGACCCCTGACCCTCTCTGGGCAGGGCTGGTCCCCCCTCCCTCCTCGGACTCCTGGATGCAGTGTCCACGAGGGACAGCGAGGAGCCGTCAACCCCTCTCTGCTCTCCGGAGGACATTGAGACGTGCTTTCCAAACAGGGCCCCCGTCCCCTTAGATAAAGCCACCGCTGCTCTTAGAGGGGTCTCCAGAGGACGGGATCACGGCGGATCGTCCCCACAGTCTTTGAGTCCCCAGAGATGAGGATCCGCTGATGGCACTTATCTGCAAGGTTCCCATAGCAACAGCATCCTAAAGGTTCCCCCTATTAGTGACCATCTGGGTCAACGGGTGGGCACTTCCGTTTATTTTTTCTTCCTTCAATGGTACCTGTTAAGCACTTATTATGTGCCAGGCACTGTACTAAGTGCTGTGATTCGATACAAGCTAATCAGGTTGGACATAATCCCTGTCCCACATGAGGCTCACCGTTTCAATCGCCATTTTACAGATGAGGGAACTGAAGCCCAGAGAAGTGAAAGGACTTGTGCAAGGTCACAAAGCAGAAAGGTAGTAGAACCGAGATTAGACCTAAGGTCATTCGGACTCTCAGTCCATGCTCTGTCGACTATGCCACGCTGCTTCTCTGAGATTCATCTTGTTCATGACCTCAAACAATCAATCGGTCATTTAATCAGTTGTATTTTCTGACGTCTTCTGATTGCAAAACTAGATAGAACCAGAAATGGCTCTCAATACACCCTACGACCCTCCCCAGGGCTGGCTTGGGGGATCAACCCAGAGAAGTAGCATGAGAAGCAGTATGGCTTAGTGGCAAGGACCCGGGTTTGGGAGTCAGAGGACGTGGATTCTGATCCCGGTTCTCCACTTGTCTGCTGTGTGACCTTGGGCAAGCCACTTTACTTCTCTGAGCCTCAGTTACCTCATCTGTAAAATGGAGATTAAGACTTGAGCCCCACGAGGGGCAACTTGATTACCTCGTATCTGCCCCAGCGCTTAGAACAGTGGTTGGCACATAGTAAGCGCTTAACAAAATACCATCATTATTATTATTACAATGCAATAGTATAACAGACACATTACCTGCCCACAGAGAGCTTACAGTCTAGGGAGAGGATCAAGCCATGCTGCTCTTCAAGTAAGTATATTCAGTACTTAAAAAATACTATCATTAATAGTAGGCACATATAAATGATGGGTTAGTCAACCTTCTTTTCGAGCTCTTACTGGATGCAAAGTACTGTATTGAGCGCTTAGGGTGGTGCAATGTAGCAGAGTCTGTAGACAGGTTTCCTGTCCACAAGATTATATTGGGCTGTGGACAAATCTTCATTTGTCCACCGGAAGCTCCCTGCCTCTCCCAGCCATGATCCGTGTCTCCTCGGTGACCAAATCCCATTCAGGGCCGGAGGTAGAGGGAGAAGGAATCTAAGACGTTCCATCCAACCCAACAATTTCATCTTTCTGACACTGCCGACCTTGGGGTGATGCTCAGGTTCTCAGTGCGGACTTCCAGGCAGATGTGAGATGACATGGTCAAACGCACGGTAGTGACAGGATTCCTGCTGCTGGAACTCTTGGAGGTCCGAGAGCTGTAGCTGTTCCACACCGCGCTGCTCCTCCTGGTCTATCTGGCGGCCCGGACGGGGAATATCCTCATCGTCGCCGTCACTGTACTCGACCGGCGTATCCACACCTCCATGTACTTCTTCCTCAGTAACGTGGCCCTCACCGACCTCTAATACCTCTCCGTCACCATCACCAAATCCATTCTCAATCAATTAATCAATCAATCAATCGTATTTATTGAGCGCTTACTGTGTGCAGAGCACTGTACTAAATGCTTGGGAAGTACAAGTTGGCAACATATAGAGACGGTCCCTACCCAACAGTGGGCTCACAGTCCAGAAGGGGGAGACAGACAACAAAACAAAACATATTAACAAAATAAAATAAATAGGATATGTACGAGTAAAATAAATAAATAAATAGAGTATTAAATACGTACAAATATATACATATATACAGGTTCTGTTGGGAAGGGAAGGAGGTAAGGCAGGGAGAATGGAGGTGGGAGGAGGGGGAGAGGAAGGAGGGGGCTCAGTCTGGGAAGGCCTCCTGGAGGAGGTGAGCTCTCAGTAGGGCCTTGAAGGGAGGAAGAGAGCTAGCTTGGCCGATGTGGGGAGGGAGGGCATTCCAGGCTGGGGGATGATGTGGCCCGGGGGTCGACGGCGGGACAGGCGAGAACGAGGCACGGTGAGGAGATTAGCGTCAGAGGAGCGGAGGGTGCGGGCAGGGCTGTAGAAGGAGAGAAACTCCCTCTCGAAAGTCAACTCCATCTTCCTGCCTGCTTGCGTTGCCCAGGTCTTTCTCGTGATTTGCTTAGCGGGAACGGAGATGGCCTTGTGGAATTTCATGTCCCACTACCGCTTCGTGGCCATCTGCCGCCTCCTGCGCTATGACACCATCATGTACCGGTGGGCCTGTGCCTCCATGCTGGCCGCCTCCTGGCTCAGCAGTGGTCTGAATGCTGCCCTCTACGCGACCAGCGCCGTCTCCCTGCCCTTCTGTGGCCCCAATGTTGTCCACCAGGGCTTCTGCGATGGCCCCCAGTTGCTTAGGCCTCCTTGCTCCACTAGACAAGGCGCCGAAAACCTAAGTACAACCATGACCGTGAGTTTACCCTTCTTCTGCTTCATGTTCATCGTCGTCTTGTACGTAAACATCTTCCGGGACATGCTGAGGGTGCCGGCCGCCGATGGGCGGGCCAAAGCCTTCTCCACCTGCCTGCCCCACCTCACCATCTTCACACTTTTCTTCACTTCCGGCTCCTCTGCCTAATTGAAGCCGATATCCGACTCCCTCTCGGTGCTGGAGCTGACGTTGTCTGTGTTCTATTCATTCATTCATTCATTCATTCAATCATATTTTCTGAGCGCCTATTGTGTACAGAGCACTGTAGTAAGCACTTGGGATGCACAGGTAGGCAACATATAGAGACGGACCCTACCCAACAGCGGGCTCACAGACTAGAAGGGGGAGACAGACAACAAAAGAAAACATGTAGACAGGTGTCAAAATCGTCAGAAGAAATAGAATTAAAGCTATATGCACATAATTAACAAAATAAATAGAATAGGAAATATGTACAAGCAAAATAAATAGAGTAATAAATATGTACAAATGAATACAAGTGGTGTGGGGAGGGGAAGGATGTGGGGGGGGGGGATGGGGAGGAAGAGAGGAAAAATGGGGCTCAGTCTGGGAAGGCCCCTGCAGGAGGTGAGCTATCAGTAGGGCTTTAAAGGGAGATAAACGGGCTTTATAGGGAGGGCATTTCAGGCCAGGAGAAGGACGTGGTCCGGGGGTCGACGACGGGATAGGTGAGAACGTGGCACAGTGAGGAGGTTGGCGGCACAGGAGCGAAGGGTGCGGGCTGGGCTGTAGAAGGAGAGAAGGGAGGTGAGGTAAGAAGGGGCGAGGTGATGGAAATCCTTGAACCCGAGAGTGAGGAGGATTTGCTTGATTCATAGGTTGACTGGCAGCCACTGGAGATTTTTGAGGAGGGGAGTAACATACCCAGAGCGTTTCTGTACAAAGACAATCCGGGCAGCAGAGTGAAGTAGAGATTGAAGCGGGGCGAGACAGGAAGATGGGAGATCAGAGAGGAGGCTGATGCAGTAATTCAGTTGAGATAGGATGGGAGACTGAACCAGCAAGGTAGCAGTTTGGATGGAGAGGAAAGGGCGGATCATGGCGATGTTGTGGAGGTGACACAGGCAGGTTTTGCTGACGGAGGGAGAGCAGTCGATGATGACACCAAGGTTGTGGGCTTGGTGAGACGGGAATAATGGTATTGCCGTCTACAGTGACGGGAAAGTCAGGGTTGGGAGGGAAGGGAAGGAGTTCAGTGTTGGACATATTGAGTTTTAGATGGCGGGCAGACATCCAGATGGAGATGTCCTGAAGGCAGGAGTCGATACGAGCCTGGAGGAAAGGAGAGAGAGCAGGTGCAGTGATATAGATTTGGGTGTCATCAGCGTAGAGATGACAGTTGAAGTCGTGGGAGCGAATGAGTTCACCAAGGGAGTGAGTGTAGATAGGGAACAGAAGAGGACCAAGAACTGACCCTTGAGGAACCCCTACAGTAAGGGGATGGGAGGGGGAGGAGGTGCCCGCAAAGGTTACTGAGAATGAACGGCCAGAGAGATAGGAGGAGAACCAGGAGGACGAGAACCAGGAGGAGAAGACTGCAAAGGAGACTGAGATTGAATGGCCGGAGAGATAAGAGGAGAACCAGGTGGAGGAGAACCACCTAGTGGTGCCCCAAACCCTCAAACCCCTCAGCCTGAGGAATCGGCACGTGAAGGCGGCGACGGAAAAACTTTTAGGGCAGAAGCCGCCCCAAGGAACTTTCCTTTAGATTGTCAATTCCTTGGGAGCAGGCGTGCTGTCGACAGCCGATCTCCATTTTACAGATGAGGTAACTGGGGCACAGAGAAGTTAAGTGGCTTGCCCAAGGTCACACAGCAGACAGGTGGCGGAGTCGAGATAATAACCCACGCCCTCTGACTCCCATGCCTGTACTGTTTCCACTAAGCCACACTGCTTTTCACGGAATTCATTCATTCAGTCGCATTTATTGAGCACTTACTCTGTGCAGAGTACTGTAATAAGCGCTTGGAAAGTACAATTAGGAAACAGACAGAGACAATTCCTACCCAACAATGGACTCACTGTCACCAAACCTGCTGTCTCATCTCTTCAACATCGCCAAGATCCACCATTTCCTCTCCATCCAAACCGCTACCTTGCTGGTTCAATCTCTCATCCTATCCCGACTGGATTACTGCATCAGCCTCCTCTATAATCTCCCATCCTCCTGTCTCTCCCCACTTCAGTCTATACTTCACGCTGCTGCCCTGATCACCTTTGTGCCGAAACGCTCTGGGCATGTTATTCCCCTCCTCAAAAACTCCAGTGGCTAGCAATCAACCTACGCATCAGGCAAAAACTCCTCACTCTAGGCTTCAAGGCTCTCCATCACCTCGCCCCCTCCTACCTCACCTCCCTTCTTTCCTTATACAGCCCAGCCCGAACACTCCGCTCCTCTGCCGCTAACCTCCTCTCTGTGCCTCGTTCTCGTCTGTCCCGCCGTCGACCGCCGGCCCACGTCCTCCCCCTGGCCTGGAATCCCCTCCCTCTGCACAACCGACAAGCTAGCTCTCTTCCTCCCTTCAAAGCCCTACTGCGAGCTCACCTCCTCCAGGAGGCCTTCCCAGACTGAGCTCCCTCCTTCCTCTCCTCCTTCTGCCCTTCCCCATCCCCACCAGCTTACCTCCGTCCCCTACCCACAATACCTGTATATATGTATATACGTTTGTACATATATATTACTCAATTTATTTAATTATTTTACTTGTACATATTTATACTATTTATTTTATTTTGTTAATATGTTTTGGTTGGTGTCTGTCTCCCCCTTCTAGACTGTGAGCCCGCTGTTGGGTAGGGACCGTCTCTATATGTTGCCAACTTGTACTTCTCAAGCGCTTAGTACAGTGCTCTGCACACCGTAAAAGCTCAATAAATACGACTGACTGAATGAATGAATGAATCAGGAAGGGAGCGGATTTGTTCATGGGATGGAAAAGCAGCAATCCATCTGTTAATTGTATTTATTGAACGCCTACCGCACTCAACTAAGTACTTGTGAAGGGTAGAGTATGACAGTGCTGATAGACATGTTTCCTTCCCACAGACAAGAGCCTAGTGGAAGGAATATAGGCCTGGGACTCAGAATCAATCAGTCGGACTTATTGAGTGCTTACAGTGTGCAGATCACTGTATTAAGCCCTGGGAGAGTACAATATAACACCCATGCCCAATATAACCCCTTATTGACACCCATGCCCATCACCCCCGTCAGCTGTTCCGGGCATTTAACTCCCTCCTCAGGCCCCCTGTTCCTCCCCTTCGTCCATCCCTCACCCTCAACGATCTGGCCACCTACTTCATTAGGAAAATTAACTCCATCAGGTCTGAGCTCCCCAAAGTCACCCCTCCCCCTTCTCCACCTCTCTCCTCTACCTTCCTATCCTCCACAGCAATATCTTCAGCGGAGATCTCCTCCCTCCTCTCAACTGACACCCCATCCATCCATTCCCTCTCATTGTATGAAAATTCTCACCCCTTCCCTAACTTCCCTAACTTCTATCTTCAACCGCTCACTCTCCACTGGTTCCTTCCCCTCTGCCTTCAAACATGCCCACGTCTCCTCTATTCTAAAAAGACCCCTCTTTTCACCCCACTGCCCATTCCAGTTATCACCTCATCTCCCTCCTACCCTTCCTTTCCATACTTCTAGAACGAGTCTTCTAGAGTCGCTGCCTCGAATTCCTCGACCCCAACTCTCTCCTAGACCCCCTTCAATCTGGCTTCCGTCTCCTACACTCCACCGAAACTGCCCTCTCAAAGGTCACCAATGACCTCCTTCTCTCCAAATCTAATGGTTCCTACTCTATCCTAATCCTCCTCGACCTCTCAGCTACCTTTGAAACTATGGACCATCCCCTTCCTTTCAACACATTATCCAACCCTGGCTCCACGGACTCCGTTCTCTCCTGGCTCTCCTTATCCCCTTAATGTAGGGATTCCTCAGGGGGTCAGTTCTTAGTTCCCTTCTGTTCTCCATCTGTGCTCATTCCCTTGGTGAACTCATTCATTCTCATGGCTTCAACTATCATCTCTTCGCAGATGATATCCAAATCGACATCTCCTCCCCTGTTCTCTCTCCCTCCCTCCAGGATCATATCTCCACCTGCCTTCAGGACATCTGCACCTGGACGTCCGTCTGCCACTTAAAACTCAACATGTCCAAGACTGAACTCCTAATCTTCTCTACCAAACCCTGCCTTTTCTCTGATTTTCCCATCACTGTGGACGGCACTACCACCTTTCCCGTCTCACAAGCCCGCAACCTTGGTGTCATCCTCGACTCTGCTCTCTCGTTCACCCCACACATCCAATCCGTCATCCAAACCTGCCGTTCTCACCTTCACAACATCGCCAAGATCCGCCCTTTCCTCTCTATCCAAACCGCCAGCTCGTTGGTTCAATCTTTCGTTCTATCCTATCCTATCCTATCCTATCCTATCCTAGCCTAGCCTAGCCTAGCCTACCCTTTTCTATCCCGACTGGATTACTGCATCAGCCTCTTCTCTGATCTTCCATCCTCTTGTCTCTCCCCGCTTCAGTCTCTACTTCACTCTGCTGCCCGGATTTTCTTTCTACAGAAACGCTTTGGGCATGTTACTCTCCTCCTCAAAAATCTCCAGTGGCTGCCTGTCAACCTACGAATCAAGCAAAAACTCCTCACTCTCGGCTTCAAGGCTCTCCATCACCTCGCCCCTTCCTACCTCACCTCCCTTCTCACCTTCTACAGCCCAGCCCACACCCTCCGGTCCTGTGTCGCTAACCTCCTCACTGTGCCTCGTTCTCGCCTGTCTCACCGTCGACCCCTGGCCCACGTCCTTCCCCTGGCTTGGAATGCCCTCCCTCCACACATCCGCCAAACTAGAGGTCAAAGCCCTACTGAGAGCTCACCTCCTCTAGGCGGCCTTCCCAGACTGAGGCTCCCTTTTTCCTCCGCTCCTCCTCCCCTATCCACCTCCCCAAATCCCCCCTCTGCCCTTCCCCGCCCCACAGCACTTGTGTATATTTGTACATATTTAATATTCTATTTATTTTATGAATGATGTATTCATATGTATAATTCCATTTATCTATTTTGATGGTATTGACACCTGTCTACTTGCTTTTTTTGTTGTCTGTTTCCCCCTTCTGGACTGTGAGTCCGTTACTGGGTAGGCACTGTCTCTATCTGTTGCCAAATTGTATTTCCCATGTGCCTAGTACAGTGCTCTGCACACCGTAAGTGCTAAATAAATACGATTGAATGAACGAATGAATATAACAGCAAGCAGACACATTCCCTGACAGGCCTGGGTCCTAATTCTGTCTCCACCACTTGTCTGCTGGGTGGTCTTGGGGAAGTCGCTTAACTTCTCTGTGCCTCAGTTTCCTCACTTGTAAGGCAGGAATTCAATGCCTCTCCTCCCTCCCCCTTAGACTGTGAGTTCTCTGTAGGGAGAGAGGGACAGTGTTTGACCTGATTACCGTGTATCTACACCAATGCGTAGCACAGTGCTTTGCTCAGAGTAAGTGCTTAACACATACATTTATTATCTTCCCTGAAATCAAAACCGTTGTTGTCCTAGTCTGTTGCTTACCTATCTTCATGACCCAGCAGCAGCATGGAGTAGTGGATAGAACACATGACTGGGAGTCAGAAGGTCATGGGTTCAAATCCCGCTCTGCCACTTGTCTGTTGTGAAACCTTGGGCAAGTCACTTCACATCTCTGGGCTTCTGTTATCTCATCTATAAAGTGGGGATTAAGATTGTGAGCCCCACACAGGATAGGAACTGTGTCTAATCTGATTTGCTTTTATCCACCCCAGCATTTAGTGCAGAGCCTGGCACAGAGGAAGCGCTTAACAAATACCATAATTATTATTATAACACATAATCATTAACCTTTTGTTGACCTCCCACATTCCACCCCTTGCCAATGGGTCACACGTTCTTGGGGGCAGAGACAGGGATTTTTAAAATATTATTTATTAGGTGCTTACTATGTGTCGAACACTCTTATTAGAGCTTGGATAGATACGAGTCAATTAGGTTGGACACGATCTCTATCACACATGGGGCTCACAGACTAAATAGGAGGGAGAACGGGAAAAATGAAGCACAGAGAACTGAAGTGACTTGTCCAAGGACACGCAGCACACAAGTGGCAGAGCTGGGATGAGAACCCAGGTCCTCTGTCTCCCAGGCCTGGGCTCTTTCCACTAGGCCACGCTGCTTCTCACGGTGAAACCTCACGAAAGGCAATGACTATCAAATCCCCATTGACACAAGAGTCATTTGGGTCCACCTATTAGGAAACATTTCTAGTCATTCACATATTTATTTCAAAAGAACGCACTGTTAGGGTTGAGATCAAAATTTCAACTGTTTTCAATTTTCAGGATTGAGAACAGATTGAGTAAATGTGCAAATGAACTGCTATCTCTCCGTTATTGAAACTTTAGTCCATTAATCAAATCACCTGTAAATAAGGCACATAAAATAATGGAACAAGATGGGCTAGTGAACAATATTATTATTACCATCATTATTAATAATAGGAATAGTAATATTTACCATTTACCAGTGCTCAGGATAGTGCTTGACACATAGTAAGTGCCTAACAAATACCATTAAAAAATTATCTGACACTTACTATGTGCTACGGTCTGGGGTATATACAAGGTATGAGATTGAAAATTGTCCCTGGCTCACACAGGATTCACAAAATCTACCTTAACCTCATTTTACAGATGAGGAAATTGTGGCCCAGTAAGGGAAATTGACTTGCCTAAGGTCACACAGTAGAACAGAGACTTGGACAAGGGTCTCCTGAATCTCAGGGCCACTAGGTAACACTATCAATCACTGAATCGATTGTGCTTGTTGCGTACTTTACTGTGCGCAGAGCACTGTACTAATTACTTGGGAAACTAATTACTTGGGAAACTCCAATGGAACAGGATTCCTATTATTCTTTGGGTTTTTCTGCCGTTTTATTGAGTCTCACCCCTAGCGGGTATTTCCAGGCTATTCTCCTCGATAGCTACATTTTTACTGAATGATGATATATAATAACTTCATCTGGGCATACTTACTGTAATCATTCAACGATCAATGATATTTATAGAGCACTTATAATGAGCAGAACATTGTACTAAACACTTGGGAAAGTACAATATAACAGAGATGGTAATCACGTTCCTTGCCCACATTGAGCTAAGAATCTTCAGGGGAAGGCAGACATAAAAATAGGCTGCAGGAAAGGGAAATAGTAGAGTATTAAGAATATTTACAGTAAGTGCTGAAAGGCCGAGATCAGTATCAATCAATCACTTAATCGTATTTATTGTGCGCTTTCTGTGTGCAGAGCACTGTACTAAGCACTTGAGAGAGTACCATAAAACAGAATTGGTAGAGGTGTCCACTGCTTACAAAGGAGCTCTCAGCTTAGAGGGGGAAACGGACATCAATCAATCTATCAGTGGTATTGATTGAGTGCTTACTATATGCAGAGCGCTGTACTAAGCTCTTGGGAGAGTACAATAAAACAGAGATGGTAGACACATTTCCCGTCCACACCGAGCTTACAGTCCAATGGGGGAGACAGATATAAATTTACCCATCAATGGTATTCATTGAATGATTACTATGTGCAAAGCACTGTACTTAGCTCTTGGGAGAATGCAATATAACAGATACGTTTCCTGCCCACAGGGAGCTTGCAGTCTAAACGGGAAAGCAGGCAGTAATCATAGTGAAGGTGGGAAAGTTGGTTAACACACATTCCTTAGTATAGAGTGCCTCATCAATGGACACATACATCTCTGAGTGTAATTCAGGATAAGAAGTTTAGGATTCCTTGGAAGTGTACCCCTGGGGGTATTTTAGAGAAACAGTTTGGTCTAGTGGAGAGAACATGGACCTGGGAGTCAGAGGACCTGGGTTCTAATCCTGGCTCTGCCACTTACCGGCAGTGTGACCTTAGGCAACTCACTTAACTTCTCTGTGCCTCGGTTCCCTCAATACCTGCTCTTCCTCCTACACAGATTGTAAGCCCCATGTGGCACCTGCTCATCTTGTACCTAACACAGCGCTTAGTTCAGAGCTGGGCACATGGTAAACGCTGAACAAATACCACAATTATTCTCATTATCTGATTTTTGTCCAGATATCTATTTTCCTTCAGTGGAGAGTTGTCTGTTTTAGCTGCTACCTTTCCCGCCCTTCTCAAGGACTCTCGAACAATTTGATTCAAGATGTTAACCCTTTTCTGAACTCTGGTCTTTTCCCAGAATCCTCCTCACCACCCCCTTCACGTCCTTGTTCCTCAGGGTGTAGATGAGCGGGTTGAGGGTGGGGGTGACTACTTTGTAGAAGAGGGGCAGAAATTTCTCCAAGGTCCAAGAGAAGTATCTGTTGTGTCAGATGTAGACCACCGTGGTGGACCCATAGAAGAGAGTGACCACCAGGAGGTGGGTCCCGCAGGCTCCCAGGGCCTCCCTCCAGACCCGGGGTGACGTGATCTTCAGCGCAGCCCAGGCAATGGACCCTAGGACATCGTGATCAGGCTCAAGGGCAGGAGAATCAGGACCACAGAGCCCACGAAGAGCTGGATCTCATTGGCCCGGATGTCCACACATGCCAGCTTGAGCATGGCGGGCATCTCATAGAGGAAGTGGGGAAGCCGCTGGTGTCCACAGTGGGGCAGGCAGAAGATGGCTGTGGCCTGAATCACGGTGTCCCCCACCCCACACAGCCGGGCTAAGCCCATCAGGACCCGGCAGAGCCGTGGGTGAATGACAGTGGTGTAGTGAGGGGGTTGGCAGATGGCAGCATGATGATCCAAGACCATGACAGTGAGCAGGACGCACTCCATCGACCCCAGGGCCAGGGAGACGTAGAGCCGGACCCCACAATCGACCACGGTGATGGTCTTGGAGGGATCCCGGAGGTTCCGCAGAAGCTGGGGCAAGATGCTAGTGGTGAAACAGAGGTACACGAGGGACAGGTGAGACAGAAAGAAGTACATGGGTGTATGGAGACGGAGAACCAGTGGGGTCACCAAAATGATAACGGTGTTGCCCACCAGGGTTAGGAGGTAGAATATCAAGACTACCACAAAGAAGATCTTCTCTAACTGGGGTTGAGCAGAGAAACCCACCATGATAAAGTTCTCCCCAGAATTGTCATTCTGCATCATCCTCGTCATTGTAGGAAAGGTAAGGGGGACAGGGAGAGAGAGAGAAGGAGAGAAAGAGGGATAGGGGAAGAGAGGAAGGAGGAGAGATAAAATAAGAGAGTGAGGGAGAGAAAAAAAGTAAAGGGGACAGGGAGAGCGGATGATGGAAAAAGGGAGTGGGAAAGAGAAAAAGGAGGGGAAATGAGAGAAAGGGTGTGAGGGAAAGAGAGAGGAAGAGAAAAAGTGAGAGAGAGTGGGGGAAAGAGAGAACAAGGGAGGAAAAGGGAGAGGAAAAGAGATTGAGGAAAAAGAGTAAGAGAAAGTGTGAGGAGAGAAAAAGGAAGAGAAAAAAGTGAGGGAAAGAGAGTGCAAGGGAGAGAAAAGGCAAGACAGAGAGAGGGAAAAGGATCATGAGGGGGAGAAAAAAGAGAGAGCAAGGGAGAGTGAAAGGGAGAAAAAAGAAAGAGGGAGGAAACAGAGGGAGTGGGAGAAAAGGGAGCAAGAGTGAAAGTGAGAGGAAGGGAAAAATGAGAGAGAGTTAGGGGAGAAGCATAAACGAGAGAAAAAGCAAAAGAGATAGTGAAAGTGAGAGGGAGAGAAAGTATGAAACTGTGAGAGGGGGAGAAAAGCAAGGGGGAGTGAGAGAGAACACAAGGGAGAGGGAAAAAAAGCCAGAGAGAGAAAGGAGAAAGAGTAAGAGGGAGAGAAAATGCGGGACACATTGAGAGAGAGGAAAAAAGTGAGAACAAGAGAGAAAAACAAGAGAAGGAGAGAGCAAGGTAAAGAGTGGGAGAGGGAAAGAAAAATTGGGAGTGGGGTAAGACAGTGAGAGGGAGAAAAAGTGCAAGATAGGATGAGTGGGAGAGAAAAAAGAAAGGGAAAGAGTGATACAGAAAATAATAGCAAGAGGACGAGAGAAAAAATGAGAGCGAGGATGAGGAAAAGAGGGAAGGAGAAAAACGTATGAAGGAGTGAAAAGGAGAGAAAAACAGGAGAGAGCAAGTGAGAAAGAGAACCAGAGAAAAAGCAAGTCAGTATTAGTAGTAATAATAATAACAATAATAATAATGGTATTTGTTAAGTCCTTATTATGTACCAAGCACTGTTCTAAGCGCTGGGGTAGATACCAGGTTGTCCCACGTGGGGCTCACGTTTTAAAGATGAAGTAACGGAGGCACAGAGAAGTTAAGTGGCTTGCCCAAGGTCACCCAACAGTAGCATTGATTGAGCACCCTGTGCAGTTTCAGTGACATTCTGATGTAGTAGGAAAGGTATTTATTTCATTCTTTCTATGTGCAAAGCACTGTATTATGGTCTGAGAGTGAAATAGATTGGGTTCTTGGCCCCCAAGGAGCCCCGATTCTAAGATAATAATAAAATAATGATAATAAGAATAAGAATAATAATAATAATAATAATAATAATAATAGCATTTGTGAAGCACTTGCTATGTGCCAAGCACTGTTCTAAGCACTGGAGTAGGTACAAAGTAATCAGGTTCTCCCACTTGGGACTCACAGTCTTAATCCCCATTTTACAGATGAGGAAACTGAGGTATAGAGAAGTTATGTGGCTTGCCCAAAGTCACACAGCTGAAAAGTGGTGGAGCCGGCATTAGAATCCCTGACCTCTGACTCCCAAGCCCGGGCTCTTTCCACTGAGCCACGCTGCTGTCCTAGCTCCCCTTCAGGACACCTCGGCTCCAAAGAAAGAAAGGTGGAAGGATGTGGAGAGGGGCGAGAAAGGGGGAGGAAATTTGATCCCTTGAAGAAACGGGAAGTTTTTGGAAAAATCTACGCTGGAGTGGGAGAATTTTCAAGGGTTCTTCCCAGCTCAGAAAGGGTAGGGTTTTCATTCCGCCTACACGTGAGCCAGGATAAGAGTCAGTAGCTGACCCTGAAGCAGGAGGCATTGAGGGTAGATTCTTAGAAAAATTTCTGGTCATTTAACACTGAAAAGGGAGAAGTAGGATATGGACTCTGCATTCCAAAAGGTTCTAACAGAAATAGAGAGAAACTAGATTTTCCATCAATTTTTCTAGCACGTTCCCTTTCTATTCCTCCTTCCCAAACTTCTCTGTTCCCTTCGACTTTCTCTGGGAACCAATGTGTCTAACAAGTCTGTTAAATTGGACTCTCCCAAGCACTTAACACAGTGCCCTCTACCCAGTAAGTGCTCAATAAATACCGCTGATGGATTACTCTAGCTGTTTCATTCATTTATTCAATGGCATTTATTGAGTGCTTACTGTGTGCAGAGCACTGTACTAAGCGCTTGGGAAGTACAATTCAGCCACAGATGGAGAAAATCACTACCCAACAATGGGCTCACAGTGTAGAATGGGGGAGAGGGCCAACAAAACAAAACAAGTAGACAGCACTTGTTAAGTGCTTACTATATGCAAAGCACTGTACTAAACCCTGGGTTATACAAAAGATAATCAGGTCCCACATGAGGCTCACGGTCTATGTAGGAGGGAGAACATGTATTGAAACCCCATTATTCAGATGAGGAAACGGAGGCATAGAGAAGTGGAGTGACGTGCCCTAGAGTTACGCAGCAGATGGCAGACAAGTGGCTGAGCTAGGATTAGAACCCAGATCCTTCTGATTCCAAGGCCTTGGCTCTATGCGCAGTCCCATGCTACTTCTCACTCCTCAACTCGTCCTTAATGTCTTCCACTCTCCGAGGTCAATGAGAACCTCGGCTCACACTCCTGGTACCCTTGACTCTCTCCCAAGCCACTCCTGGACTCACATTTAGGAGTGGACCATCTCTGTTTGTCTGGGACAGGGCTAGTAATTGCGGGCTACTGATGGCCAAATCTTTCTCCCTGATTTCTTCAGCATCTGCGATTTTGCAGGCAGGGTGGACTTTTGAGGTAGGGCCAGGAGTAATCCACACAGGGCAGACTAGACCATAAGCTACTGTCCTATATTGCACTTTCCCCTGCTCTGCAAAGAAGAAGTTCTCAATAAATACTCTGGATTAGTAGCACATATACCCGATTTCCATTTTCCTAAATACGATAGAGGTTGCAGATTGGCCGGGAGGAATGTTGGGTTCTTTGTTTCATCCCTAATCACCAGTCTTGGTGCGAAGAAAAGACAAACAGATTCCCACTCTGGTCCGGTGAAATGATTCCACTGGATGAGCTGTGTAGGAGTCGGTGTTGGAGAGTCCACCCTCAGCTTCGTGAGCGAGGCGGTGAGAAGGAAGCTGAGCTGGAAACAGCTGAGCTGGGAGGTAAAGAAATGATTATTCCTAGCCCCTTTATCCAGATCACTCCAGGAGTGGGTGGCCGATGGGAAGATGTTTAGGGGTCAGAATTTAATTCCTCCCATCGCCTCTGCTCTACATCTCTTTGTCTTTCCAGGGTCCACTGCCCTTTCTGTAGGATCTAAGGAATTGAGAGAGGTAATCAGGAGAGAAGGACCAGAATGTGTCTCCAGGTGCTCTTCACATCTGGGGGCTGGGAAAACCAATATCTCTGGAGCACGGGACCGGTGAAGAGAGAGATATGTTGACATAGATGGGGAGAGCCCCCCCTGGGATTCTCAAAGCCCTCCAGCTTCAGAAATTAGTTGGGCACAGAGGCGGCCAGAGCAGGGACTCTTGGGAGAGAGCTTTGCGGGGACAGATGCCTTAGCTATCAGCTTTCGAGCACTTCAAAGCATCCTCAAATTCATTAACCCCCGGCTCTGCCACTTGCCAGCTGTGTGATTTTGGGAAAGTCACTTACCTTCTTTTTGCTTCAGTTACCTCACCTGTAAAATGGGGATTATGACTGTGAGCCCCACCTGGGACAACCTGATAACCTTGTATCTACCCCAGCGCTTAGAACAGTGCTTGGCACATAGTAAGCGCTTAACAAATACTATTATTATTATTATTATTAACCTATTGGCTCCCTCATCAGCGGAATTAGCGAGTGATGAAACTCTCCTAAAATCACATCTCCTTCGAGATGCCTTCCCTGATCAAGGCTTCATTTCCCCTACCTGCCCTTCCTCCTGCATCACCTATGATTATGGTTCAATATTCCTTAAGCACTTTAATATTCACCCCAGTCCCACATGAATCAATCAATTGTATTTGAGTGCTTGGTGTGTGCAGAGCACTATACTAAGAGCTTGGGAGTTTACATTATAGCAGATTTGGCAGATACGTTCCAACAAAGAGCTTACTGTCTAGTCTACAGTTCTTACATACACATCCCTGCACTCTATCTCCAATTTATTTATGTCTGTCTCCTCCTTTAGACTGAAGACTCATTGTGGGCAGGGATTGCAACTTCTAATTCGAATGTATTGTGCTTTCCCAAGAGTTTAGTACAGGGTACTGCACACAGTAAGCACTCTACAAATACTATTGATCAACTGATTACTTAGAGATGGATTCTGTGCTAAGTGCTCTGGAGAGTGCAACGAAACCAATGCACATGGTTGACTTTGCCTTCTGTGAGCTTATTGTACGCATGAAATGTGTCTGTTTATTGTTGAATTATACTCTCCCAAGCGCTTAGTACAGTGCCTTGCACATAGTAGGCACATAGTAAGCACATAGTAAGCAGCATAGTAAGCAGCATGACATACTGGATAGAGCACGGGCCTGGGAGCCAGAAGGTCATGGGTTCTAGTCCTGGCTCTGCCACCTGTCTGCTGCGTGACCTTGGGCAAGTGACTTAACTTTTCTGTGCCTCAGTTACTTCATCTGTAAAATGGGGATTAACACTGTAAGCCCCAAATGGGACAACCTTGTATATACCCCAGTGCTTAGAACACTGCTTGGCACATAGGAAGCACTTAATAAATACCATTATTGTTATTATTATATATGATTGACTGAATGAATGAATAATGGGGTGGACAGCATGACAAGGGTCTTCATCCTTGATCTGCATCCTTCATTCATTCAGTCATTCATATTTATTCAGGGCTTACTGTGTGCAGAGCACTGTACTAAGCACTTGGAAAGTACAATTCGGCAATAAAGAGAGACAATCACTGCCCACACAGGGCTTACAGTCTAGAAGAGGGAAGAGAGACATCAAAACACGTAAACAAGCATCAATATAAATAAATTAAATTATAGATACGTACACATCAATACAAGTATACATGCATCAATATAAATAAATAGAATTATACATATATACATAAATACATAAGTTCTGTGGGGTGCGGAGAGGTGAGGGGAAGAGCAAAGAGAATGGGTTGAGGTGATGCGGATGGGAGAGGAAGCTGAGAAAAAGGGGGGATTAGTCTGGGGAGTCCAGTTCTTGTTGAGACAAAGTCCATTCTGTTTACAGACTGCTTCTGATTCTTTCTTCTGCTTCTTGTGTTGTTCTAGGGGCAATGAGAAGATTTCAGAGTCTCTCGTTTTCATTTATGACTTTAGTTTCTGATGATACAAAGGCTAGTCTGTTCACAGGCACGCCCTTGACTGCTTCTGATTCTTTCTCCTGCTTGTTGTTGTTGTTCTAGGTGCAATGCGAAGAGTTCAGAATCTGTCATTTTCATTTATGACTTTAGTTCCTGCTGAGACAAAGGTCAGTCTGTTTACCGAAACACCCTTGACTGCTTCTGATTCTTTCTCCTCCTTGATGTTGTTGTTATTAAGCACTTACTATGGGCCAGACACTGTACTAAGGGCTGGAGTCAGTGCAACCTAATCAGGTTGGATACAGCCTCCGTCCCACATTGGTTTCACAAGCTTAATCCCCATTTTTCAGATGAGGTACCTGAGGGACAGGGAAGTGACGTGACTTGCCCAAGGTCACACAGCAGGCATGTGGTGAAGCCGGGATTAGTACGCAGGGCTTTCTGACACCATGCCATAGGCGTTTTCCACTATCGACACTGCTACTCAGGCTTGTATGCTTTTCTATAGAATTACAGGTCTGGGTGGTTTAATTCAGGGATTCCTGCATACACAGTTTGTGAGCTAGCTGTGGGCGGGGAACGTTTCTACCAACCGTGTTGTATTACCCCAAGTGCTTAGAACAGCGCTCTGCACAGTAAATTCTCACTAAATATCATTGATGCAATTAAATGGAGTTTATTTCAGGGTTCCACTAGTGAACTTGGAGTGATTACCATGCGGGACAGGGACTGTCCAACCTGATGAGTTTGTATCTACCCCAGCGCTTAGTTCAGTGCCTGGCACATAGTGCCTGGTACATAGTAAGTGCTAAACAACTACCGTCAAATGATATTTACAGTTTAATGGAGTGATCAATTGCCTGAGCCTTCCCTAGAAGTAGTTGACATGTTTACCCGAAGGTACCCTTCCCCGGAACGAAGTTCATGTGTCACTGTTTCTCAAAACCATCCCCTCACTCCCAGCAACCTCTTCAGGGCCTTCATGTTCCGGCTTCTCAGGCTGTAGTTGAGGGGGTTCAGGGCCGGGGGCATCACGGTGTAGAACATGGACACCAACAAGTCCAGCGTCGAGGGGGAGTTTGAGGGCGGCTTGAGGTGGGCGAAAGTCCCCATGGAGATGAATGAAATCACCATGGCGAGGTGAGGCAGGCAGGTGGAGAAGACTTTGTCCCGGCCCTCGACAGCCGACATCCTCAGTACGGCCCGGAAGATGTGCAGTATTAGACGACAATGGAGACAAGGCGTGAGATGTTCAGAATAGCGGAGAAGACCCTGACTCCAATTTCCTGGAGGTTCTCACTGGGGCCTGAAATTTCCATCATTCGGAGGGGTGTCACAGAACAAATGGCGGATCACGTTGGACCCTCCAAAGCCGATGGAGAAGGTGGCAGCCGCGTGCATGGCGGTGCTCACGATACCACCCAGCCAGGAGGCGACCGCCATCTTCCCACAGGCCTCTCGGTCCATGATGACCTCGTAGCTCAGGGGGCGGCAGATGGCGGCGTAGTGGTCGTAGGACATGGCCATCAGTAAGTACAGCTCAGAAAAAGCGAACAGCAGGAAGAAAAACAATCGAAAGACCGAGTCCAGGAAGGAGATTACTCTACAGTCGGTCAGGGAGCTGTAGATGGATTTGGGGTCGGTGATGGAGTTGTAGTGGAGGTCGAGAACGGTCAGGTGCCTGAGGAATAAGTAGATGGGGGTGTGGAGGCGCCGGTCAAGGGCGGTGGTGTCGACGATGAGGAGGTTCCCGGTTGGGGCCACCAGGTAGACCAGGGAGAACAGCGCGGCATGGACGAGTTGCAGCTCCGGGACCTAGGAGAATCCCAGCACGAGGAATCTCGTCACCAGCGTGAGATTGGCCATTTCCTTCCCAGAGATAGAATGTCTTAGCTGTGGAGGAGAAGACCTTTTTTAAACTTAACAAATGTGTCAAATCATCACACAGTAAGCTCTTTGTAAATACCTGTACTACTATTCCTACTTTCGTCTGATGAGCAAGATCATGGCGACACATACCTGATTCTCCCAAGTGCTTAGTACAGTTTCCTGCACATGGTCGGGGCTCGAGTCATGCAACTGACTGATGGTTTGATTAATCAATGGCTGTTTCCCCTTCTAGACTATAAACTCCTTGTAGACAAGGAACGTGTCAACCACCTCTGTTGTCCTATACTCTCCCTAGTGTTTAGTACAGTGCTCTGCACGTAGCATGGGCTCAATAAATACGATTAATTGGTAGTTAGCACTATATAAATACCATTGATTGATCGATTGACTGATGACACACAGCCAGTTTGAGGTTACCCATTTTATATTAGACTGTAAATACCATAATAATATGTTCAATTCATCAGATTTGAATACTACTTGTGGTATTTGTTGAGCACATACTATGTTCCAAACACCGGAATGGATTAAGTTCAATCAGGTCAGAAACAGTTCCTGTCCCACACGGGGCTCATAGTCTAAGAGGAAGGAAAACAGGTATTTTAATGCCCGTTTTAAAGATGAGAATACTGAATCATAGAGAATTTAAGCGATTTGTCCAAGATCACACAGCAGGCAAATAACTCCCACCCCTTTGACTCCCATCCCTCTGCTCTTTCCACTAGTATAGAACATTTATCCCCACATCAATATCGATCAACCAGTGGTATCGATTGAGCGCTTACTGTGTGCCATACTAAGGACATGGGAGAGTACAACAGAGTTGATAGACACATTCCCTGACCACACTGAACTTGTTTTCTCTACTGCTTAAACTGTGAGCTCTATGTGGGACTGAAACTGCATCCAAAGAGATTTAACCTGTAATAATAATAATAATAATGGCATTTATTAAGTGCTTACTATGTGCAAAACACTGTTCTAAGCGCTGGGGAGGTTACAAGAAGATCACGTTGTCCCACTGGGGGCTCACAGTCTTAATCCCCATTTAACAGATGAGGTAACTGAGGCCCAGAGAAGTGAAGTGACTTGCCCAAAGTCACACAGCTGACAAGTGGCAGAGCCGGGATTTAAACTCAGGACCTCCGACTCCAAAGCCCGTGCTTTTTTCCACTGAGACACGCTGCTTCTCCCGAGTGCTACCCGAGTATCTACCCGAGTTTTTAGAACAGTGCTTGACACGTGGGGAGCACATAATAAAGAATGAATATATAAAAATAGACGAGCATACAGTTTAGAGATGCATGGAGACTGTCTGGGTCCTTTCAGGAAAAAAAGTATACTTTTATGGTATATGTTAAGCACTTACTATGTGCCAGGCACTATATTAAGCGCTGGGGTAGATTTAAGCTAATCAAGTTGGACACAGTCCCTGTCCCACATGGGTCTCAGAGTCTTTACCCCCATTTTACAGTTGAGGTAACTGAGACACAGAGAAACCAAGTAACTTATCCAAGGCACATGGCAGACAAGCGTTACAGTCAGGATTAGAATCCAGATCCTTCTGGCTCCCAGGCCCGGGATCTTTCCACGAGGCCACACTGCTTCTCCACTGTGGCCACTAAACCCACACCCAACACTTCTCCGGACAACCTGACACCTGATAGAATAGCACACAGAGTTCTCACATACAGGTCACCAACTGAGATGGTGGGGATTGTGTCGACCAATCTCGTCTGCCTCCTCCGAACGTTGGAACCCCAAGAGCAAATCTCTGATTTTCACTTCCTCTCTTTTCGACGACAGCCCGGAACAAGCCAAGCCGTGGAGAGGGTGAGTTGTTTTATCCCTCTCCGGTTGGGAGGTATTGCAGGGCATCATTGTATCACTGTGTTCCCCCCGCCACCACATTTACTAGTTGGGGTGCTAGTCCAGGGACAGCCAAGGAGCTCAGAGACAGAGGGAAACCACTTGAGACTCTGCACTTCCTGCCAGGCCTTTGCTAATCTCCTGGCACACTTGGAGGTTTTTTGTTTGTTTGTTTTTATGGCATTTATTAAAAGCTTACTATGTGTCAAACGCTATTCTAGGCGCTGTTTGGACAATCTACTTAACCAGTAGTCCAGGAATACACGTTCAGGAACATAGTGGAATTCATAATGGTATTTATTAAGCGCTTACTATGTATCAAACACTATTCTAAGTGCTGTTTGGACAATCCACTTAACCAGGGGTCCAGGAATTCATATTCAGGTACATAGTAGAAGTCGTAATTGTATTCATTAAGTGCTTACTATGTGCAGAGCACTATATTGATAATATTAATAATTATTATAACTCGGCAGTTAGTGCAGTGCTCTGCACATAGTAAGAGCTCAATTAATACAGCTGAATGAATAATAACTGATAGGAGAAAGTACACGTGAGGGGATTAAACACAGTCCCTGTCCCTCATGCAGATTAGTCTAAAAGTGGGCAGGAATCACATCTACCAACTCTGTTGTATCGAATGTTCCCAAGCGCTCAGTACTGTGCTCTGCATCATCATCTGCACATGGTAGGCACTCAATAAATACCATTGATGATGATGATGATGCAGAGGACTGTACTAACCACTTCATTGTTTAGTAGATACCATTTATTGATTGATAGTTGTAGAATATAGTTAGTGTTCAAGAAATTCCATAATAATTATATGAGTGCTTAACAAATCTCATAATAATAACATAATAATTACTTAACAAATGCCATAATAATATAGTAAGTGCTTAGCAAATTCCATAATAATAATGTAGTAAGTACTTAACAAATCCCATAGTAATAATATAATTCGTGTTTAAGAAATGCCATAATAATAATACAGTGAGTGAACACTGCCCCAGCGCTTAGAACAGTGCCTAGTGGCACTGTTAAAATGCCACTATTAAGCCTAGTGTTTAAAAATGCCATAATAATAATATAGTGAGTGCTTAACAAACAGCATAATAATAATATAGTAAATGCTTAACAAATGCCATAATAATAATATAGTGAGTGCTTAATAAATGTCATGATAATAATATACTGAGTGCTTAACAAGTACCATAATAATAATAATATAGTAAGTGCTTAACAAATGCTGTAGTAATGATATGGTGAGTGTTTAACATATCCCATAATAATAATATAGTTAGTGCTTAATACATTCCACAGTAATAATATGAGTGGTTACCAAATACCATAATAGTAATATAGTAAGTGCTTAACAAATGTCTTAATAATATAGTTAGTGCTTAACACATACGATAATAAGAATTTAGTAAGTGCTTAACAAATGTCATAATAATAACAATATGAGTGCTTAACAAATGTCATAATAATAATATAATGAGTGCTTAATATATACAATAATAATAGGAGAGTGAGTGCTAAACAAATATCAGAATGGAATAGTGAGTGCTGAACAAATGCAACAGCAATGATGATAATATTAATAATTCTTATAAATCTAGGTGGACCAATCTCTCCTGTGAGTCTTGCGATTTTTCTGCTTCTAGAGGTTGAACATAATGGCCCACTGGGAATCCCAGCCTCTGTGAGCTGGAAGGATCCTCAGGGGATAGGACAAGATGAGAGTTGTACATTTTACAGTTCATAAAACCGGTTCCTCTGTTTGTGCAGCACGTTGCTCTGAGAGTATTTTCCATCAGTTCTGGGTTCAGATGGAATGACCATCGGAGATCTAGAGCACTTTCTGGAGATCGTGAGTGTGGTGGTTGAGACCCGGGTAATTGTGAGAGCTAAGGAGAGAATCGATCAATCAATGGGTGATTACTGGGTGTAGGGCACTGCACTAAGCGCTTGGGAGAGTACACCAGTACAGAGTGGGTAGGCACGTTCACTGCCCACAACAAGCTTACAGTCTAGAATTAGAGACAAATGTTAATCAAACAATCAGTGGCATTATCCAGCGCCTACTGTGTACAGAGCACTGAACGAGCGATTGGAAGAGTCCCACGTAGCAGAGTTGGTGGACATGATCCCTGCCTCATCAAGTTTACACTGCAGTTGGGGAGGCAGACCTTAGTCAATGAATTAGTGGTATTTATTGAGCTCCTGTGTGAAGAACACTGAAGTTAACAACTGGAAGAGTACGATAGAGTCGGTAGACACATTCCCCGTCCACAACGAACTGATCGTTTAGAGGGAGCAAGCAAAGCTCTCTCATAGCTCTCTCATTTCATTCCAGTCCTGATTCTAAGGCCCAAGGTCTCACAGCAGACAAGTGGTGGGGCCGGGATTAGAACCCATGTCCTCTGACTCTCAAGTCCATGCTCTTTCCACTAAGCCACGCTTGACTGCGAAGTAGCTTGCCCACGTTCACACAGCAGGCAAGCGTCAGAGCCGCGATTATGCTCTTACTATTAGACTAAGCTCAGGGTACTGTACAACCGAGTTGGTAGACACATTCCCTGCCCACGAGAAGCTCCAAGTCTAGAGCGCGGAGACAGTCATTAAAATAAATTTTGTCTATGTACATTAGTGCTGTGGAGCTGAAAGTGAGGTGATAGAAATCCAAGTGCATAGATTACACAGAAAAGGGAAAGAAAATCAGGAAAAGAAGGCTTATTTGGGGAAAGCCTCTTGGAGAAGATGTGACTTTATTAGTGTTTTGAAGGTGGGGAGTGTGGTGGCTTGGTGTATATGGAGAGGGAGGGAGTTCCAGGCAAGGGAGAGGTCTTGGAAAAGGGGTTGGTGACGAGATAGACGAGATTCGGGGCACAGTGAATAAGTTGATGCTAGAGGAGTGGAGTGGGAAGGTTGGCCTGTAATAATAATAACAATAATAATAATAATAATAATAATAATAATAATAATAATGGTACTTGTTAGGCGCTTACTATGTGCCAAGCACAGGTGTAAGCGCTGAGGTAGATTCAAGGTAATCAGGATATCCCATGTGGAGTTTACAATCTTAATTTCCATTTTACAGGTGAAGTACCTGAGGCTCACTGAAGTTAAGTACAGTGCTTAGCATAGTGTTCTGAACACAGTAAGCGCTCAGTCAATGCGATTGAATGAATGAATAAGTGACTTGCCCAAAGTCACACAGTTGATAAGTGGCAGAGCCGGGATTAGAAACCACGACTTCTGACTCTTCTGAGGTAAGAAGGGAAAAATAAATAACATGTTAGTGCCTACGAAGACCTGGATATCACTTGGAAAAGACTCCCACTTTACTTCTCATTTCCAGAAGGAAATGGCCAATCTTACGGAGGTTTCGGAATTCCTCCTGAGTTTTTCGGAGGTCCAGGACCTGCAGCTGGCCCATGCCGCACTGTTCCTAGTCGTCTACCTGGGGAACCTGATGGGTAATCTCCTCATTGTCGCCGTCACCGCCCTCGACTGGCGCCTCCACACCCCCATGTACTTCTTCATCAGACACCTATATGTCCTGAAACTCTGCCTCAGCTCTGTCACCAGTCCATCAACAACTCCCTGAAACAGCGTAGAGAAATCTCGTCCCTGGGCTGCGCTTTCCAAGTGTTTGCGTTCATACTCGGTTTGCAGACTCCCCTGCTCAAGCCGATGTCCTTCGACTGCTACGTGGTCGTCTGCCTCCCCTGGCGCTACAGGGTCATCATGGATAATGGAGCCTGTGGAAAGATGGCGGCTGCCTCGCGGCTCCCTGCCCGCAATAGGTTTACCCTTTATAGCGGGAGGCAGACATTACTATAAATAAGCAAATTACATATATGAACTTAAGGGTGAGAGCGGTGAGAGCGGTGAGCGTAAGAGGGGTGAGCGGGGTGAATAAAGGGTGCAAATCCAAGTTCAAGGGCAACGTAGAAAGGAGTAGAAGAAGAGGAAATGGGGGCTTAATAGGAGAAGGGCTGCTGAGGAGAGGTGCTCTTAATAAATCTCTAAAGGTGGAGAGAGTGAGAGCTCAGAGGAGGGTTGTATAACTAGGCAGCTTGCCAGAGTCTCGTTCGTCATCAGAATGTTTCTACATTATAAATTCACTGCGAGCGGTGACTATGTCTATATATTGTTGTATTCCACTCCCCTAAGCGCTTACTACAGTGCTTCACACGCCGCAAACAAAGACGATTGAGCGAATTTTTGACCATGGACATTCTCGAGGGTGAGGGAGATATCATTAGTTGGACAGACTGAACTTTGCTGAACGTCGGTGATAATGTCACCTCTGGACTCCTGAGTCTTCCAGGTAACGAGTCTCTCAGGAAAAGCCCGGGGCTGGTCCTCCCGGGGGAACCCCCTCCCTCCGTCCCGCCCAGAACTGCGACTGCTGTCTCCGAGGATCCCGGAGCACTGGTTTTATGACAGACTCTTTCCCTTCACGGCCACAAAGCCGCATGAGGAGACGAGGAGGAGGAACACAGCATCAGCAGCCCTGGACCGCCCCGGTGAGTCAAAGCCAATCGCTCAATGCATCCATCGTAGTTACTGAGCACTTATTGGGTGCAGAGCATTGTACTGAGCGCTTGGGAGATCACAATACAATTGAGGTGATAGACAGGATCTGTGCCCACACGGAGCTTACAACTGACGGTGTGCAGGGAGCTTAGGAGCTAAGTGCTTAGGAGAGTCCAGTACAACAGAGTGGGTAGACACAAAGTCAGCCCTCAAGAAGCTTACAGTCTAGTGTGAGAAATAAATATTAAAATGAATTACAGTTAGGGGAAGCATCAGAGTAGAAGAATATGTCCATGTGTGAGAAGCAGCTGAAAAGTAGCGTGGCTTAGGGGAAAGAACACAGGTCTGGAAGCCAGAGGACATGGACTCTAATCCCAGCTCCACTACTTATTTTCCGTGTGACGTTAAGCCAGTCACTTCGCTTCTCTCTACCTCAGTTACCTCACCTGTACGATGGGGATTAAGACTGTGACCCTCATGTGGAACATGGACTGTGTCCAATCTGATTAGCTGGTATCTACCCCAGCACTTAGAATAGTTCCTGGCACATAATAACCACTACAAATGCCACCAAAAAACGAGTAGGTGGTGGAGCTGGGAGTAGAACGCAAGTCCTCTACCTCCTATGCCCGTACGCTTTCCACTAAGGTTACGCTGCTTCCTAATCACAAGTCTCCTAATGGAAGATATACGATACAAATCCAGGTTGTTAAGAAGGGGCAGATTAAAAGTCAGGGAGGAAGAGAAGATGGAATGGGAAGGCTAGGTGTGAGAGGAGCGGCCAGACGTGGGACGTGGATGGCAAACCACTCCCTGTGGAAAAGATACTGACCGCCCGAAGAAGAAAGGTCTCTGAGTTTGAAAGCGTGGATTAATAATAAATACAATATTTCATTAGCGTTTACTATGTGCCAAGCACTATTCTAAGCGCCGGGGTAGATACAACGTAATCAGGGTGTCCCACGAGGGGCTCACAGTCTTAAACACCATTTTACAGATGGAAGTCAGAAGACCTGGGTTCTAATCCCCTCTCCACCACTTGTCTGCTCTGTGACCTTGGTCAAGTCACTTCTCTGTGGCTCAGTTTCCTCATTTGTAAAATGGGGATGAAGAATGTGAGCCCCATATGAGGTGAAGACTGTGTCCAACCTGATTAGCTTGTATCTACCCCCAGTGCGTATAGAGTCCGTGGCCCATAGTAAGTGCTTAAAAAATGCCACAATTATTTTTATAATTATTATTATCTTCAGTGAATAAGAGGACAAAAACACAGGCAGAGAGAGGAACGAGTTACTTAAGAGGGGATCCTGGATCATAAGGAGGGAATACAAAAAAGACCCTTGATCACAAAAATCATTCCAGATGACAGAAAAGTAGCCTCTGAGAAGATATCTTATAATCTATGAGGAGATGGTACTGGTAAAAAGAAATCATACCAGCCTCCTCCACTTAAGGCCCTTAATCATCAATCATCACCATCTATAGTGTTTAATGAGCTCTTAATGTGTGCAGTGCTGTGTACCGAGTTCTTGAGAGAGTACAGTATGCCGGAGAAGCGGTATGGCATAGTGAATAGAGCATAGGCCTGGGGTCATGGGTTCTAATCCCAGCTGTGCCACCTGTCTGCTGTTCAACCTTGGGCGGGTCACTTCACTTCTCTGTGCCTCAGTTACCGCCTCTGCAAAATGAGGATCGAGAATGTGAGTCCCACGTGGGACAGGGTCTGCATCCAACACACTTTGCTTGTATCCACCCCAACTGTGTGATTCCCAATCACACAGTTGTGACAGAATTACTTGTGTTGGGTTTCGCGGAGGTCTGAGAGCTGCAGCAGGTCCATGCAGCGCTGGTCCTCCTGTTCTACCTGGTGGCTCTGCCGGGGAATCTCCTCATTGTCGCCGACACCGCCTTTGACCAACGTCTCCACACCCAAATGTACTTCTGCATGAGGAATCTGTCCGTCCTCTACATCTGCTACATCTCCTTCACCACTCAAAAATCGACCCTTAACTCCCTGATCATAAACAGATCCATCTATTTCAGAAGATGTATGGCCCACGTCTTTTTGGTGGTTCTGTTTGGTGGTTCAGAGCTGTCCGTCCTCACGGCGATGCCCTACGACCGCTACGCCGCCATCTGCCACTCCCTGTGATATGATGTAGTCGTGAATAGAGTGGCCTGTGAAAGATGGCTTCCTCCTCCTGGCTCAGCGCGGGGCTGTTTGGGGCCATGTACACAGCCGGGTTGTTCACATTTAGCTTCTGTGAGTCCAACGTGATCCAGTATTTCTTCTGCGACGTACCCCCCATACCGAAGATCTCCTTTTCAGAAACGCACATTGTCGTTGACGTCAGCGTGGCTATGGGTATCGGCTTTGGTTTATTCCCCTTCATCTCCATCGTCATCTCCTACGTCAGCATGTTCTTGGCCGTGCTGAGGTTCCCGTCCACCGAGAGTCGGGTCAAAGCCTTCTCCACCTGCCTGCCCCACCTCGCCGTTGTCACCCTTTTTATCTCGACCGGAATCTTCACTTACCTCAAACGCGTGTCAGACTCCCCCTCAACGCTGGACCTGTTGGTGTCTGTGTTCTACACCATGGTGCTCCACACCTTGAATTCCCTCAACTACAACCTGAAAAACAGGGACATGAAGGCCGCCTTGAGGAATGTTGGTGGCTGAAACACATTTCTCTTGTCTGCTCTCCCCTCCCCTTAGACTCTGAAATTGGCTGTGTACCCCTTAAGCAATCTGATGCTCAGCCCAGCCCCACGTTACTCGTATAAATAGTCTCATGATCTACTATTTCCCCTAACCCTGATCTACTTTAATGTCTGTCTCCTCCTGTAGGGCAAGTATCATTTCTACCAACTCATTTGCCTTATACTCTCTCACATGCTTTGTACAGTGCTCTGTAAACAGTAAATGCTTAATAAAAACTCACTGATTGATTGCCAATAATGCAAGGGGACAGGAAGCCACAAAGCTCAGAGGAGACGATGGGAGAGACAAAGAAGTCGGAGAAGGGCGATGGGCAGAGAGAAATTGGGCAGATCCCGGAAACCAAGGATGGAGTGGTCAGAGGATGCTGAGAGGTTGCTGTGGGACTGGTATTGGTCTCACAAAGACAGAGCAGCCAGAACCAAGGAAGTAGGGATGTAGAGAAGGAGGATTACCCAGAAATCGTTGATACAGGAAATGGGCCACAATCAGAGGCCATTAGAGGACCAGATAGAATAGATCTTGAGAAGCAGGATGGCTCAGGGCTTTGGAGTCAGAGGCCATGGGTTCTAATCCCAGCTCTGCAACTTGTTAGCTGTGTGACTTTGGACTAGTCACTTAATTTATCTATGCCTCAGTTACCACATCAGCAAATTGGGGATTAAAACTGTGAGCCCCATGTGGGACAAACTGATTGCCTTGTACCTCTCAGCTCTTTAAACACTGCTTGGCACATAGTAAGCGCTTAGCAAATGCCAGTATTATTATTATCCTGGGTCATAATGGCCCAGGGAGAAAGCAGGATTAAAAAAAATGTTAATGGTACATAAATGCTTACTATGTTTCAAGTACAGTGCAAAGTGATGGGATCATAGAATAAGCATGGTCTAGTGGGTAGAGCACAGGCCTGAGAATCGAAAGGAGCTGATGTGTCACTTGTCTGTTGTGCGACCCTGTGCAAGTCGCTTCACATCTCTGTGCCTCAATTGCCTCATCTGTAAAATGGGTATTAAGACTGTGAGCCCCATATGGGAAAGGAACTGTGTCCATCCTGATTACCTTGTGCCTAACCCAGAGCTTAGTACAGTGCCTAGCACACAGTAAATGTTGAACAAATACCATTAAAAAGATAATAATGATAGATAGATATCGAGTCACTGAGCAGATAGGTGGTAGAGCTGAGATTAATAATAATAATGATATACATTCATTAATTGTTTCAATCATCTTTATTGAGCGCTTACTCTGTGCAGAGCACTGTACTAAGAATTTGGAAAGTACAATTCAGCACTAAAGAAAGACAATCCCTGCCCACTCAAGGCTTACAGTCTAGAAGGGGGGAGACAGACATCAAAACAAGTGAACAATCATTAATATAAATAAATAGAATGAAAGATTTGTACATATACACTCAAGTGACGTGGGGCTGTGTCGGGGTGGTGGGGGGGGGTGCGGTAGAGCAAAGGGAGCCAGCCGAGGCGACGGGGAGGGTGATTTGAGGAAAAGGGGGGCTTAGTCTGGGATGATAATAATTATGATAATAATTATAGTATTTGTTAAGTGCTTACTATATGCCAGACACTTTTCTACGTGCTTGGATAGATACAAGCAAATCATACCAAATGGGGTTCAACGTCTTAATCCCCACTTTACAGATGAGGGAACTGAGGCTCAAAGAAGTGAAGTGACTTGTCCCAGGTCCCTGAGTAGACAGCTTGCTGAGTTGGTATTAGAACCCACATCTCCTGACTGCCCGTCCCATGCTCTATCCACCAGGTCACGCTGCTTCTCCACACACTGGCTGGGTTCCTATCGAGCAACTCCTAAGAGGAACCCGGAGTCGGTCCTCCCAGACGGACCCCTCCATTCTATCCTTAGAGCCAAGCTCGATGGCAGAGTATTTCAGACTCTGTGAAGGAGGACAGAGTAAGATGAAATAAATGGTACCTGCACTAGAGTATTCTGGGATCAGCCAAGAGCATTCTGGAGACAGATGGGAGGGGTGTCGGACCCAGCCGAGACCAGGCGAAGCCAAAAGAGAGAGGACCCTCCTTCTCTGTGCTCCAGTTACCTCACTTGTAAAATGGGGATTAAGACTGTGAGCCCCAAGTGGGACAGAGATTGTGTTCAACCTGTTTAGCTCTCCTTTGCGGGCTCTTTCTCCCCCTCCCATCCCCTTACTGTAGAGGCTCCTCAAGGGTCAGTTCTTGGTCCCCTTCTGTTCTCTATCTACACTCACTCCCTTGGTGAACTCATTCGCTCCCACGACTTCAACTATCATCTCTACACTGATGACACCCAAATCTACATCTCTGCCCCTTCTCTCTCTCCGTCCTTCCAGGCTCGTATCTCCTCCTGCCTTCAGGACATAGCCATCTGGATGTCTGCTCGCCATCTAAAACTCAATATGTCCAAGACTGAACTCCTTATCTTCCTTCCCAAACCCTGCCCTCTCCCTCACTTTCCCGTCACTGTAGACGACACTACCATCCTTCCCATCTCACAAGCCCGCAATGTTGGTGTCATCCTCGATCCTGCTCTCTCGTTCACCCCACACACCCAATCCGTCACCCAAACCTGCTGGTCTCACCTCCACAACATCGCCAAGATCCGCCCTTTCCTCTCCATCCAAACCGCTACCTTGTTGATTCAATCTCTCATCCTATCCCGAATGGATTATTGCATTAGCCTCCTCTCTAATTTCTCATCCTCCTGTCTCTCCCCAATTCAGTCTATACTTCACTCTGCTGTTTGGATTATCTTTCTACAAAAACGCTCTGGGCTCACCCCTCCTCAAAAATCTCCAGTGGCTGCCTGTCAACCTACGCATCAAGCAAAAACTCCTCACTCTCGGCTTCAAGGCTCTCCATCACCTCGCCCTCTCCTACCTCACCTACCCTCTGTCCTACAGCCCAGCCCGCACCCTCAGATCCTCTGCCGCTAACCTCCTCACTGTACCTCGTTCTCACCGATCCCGCCGTCGACCCCCGGCCCACGTCTTTCCCCTGGTCTGGAGTGCCCTCCCTTCACACATCCGCCAAGCTAGCTCTCTTCCTCCATTCAAAGCCCTACTGAGAGCTCACCTCCTCCAGGAGACCTTCCCAGACTGAGCCCCCTTTTTCCTCTCCTCCTTCCCATCCCCCCGCCCTACCTCCTTCCCCTCCCTACAGCACTTGTATATATATTTGTAAAGATTTAGTACGCTATTTATTTTACTTGTACATATTTACTATTCTATTTATTTTTTAAATGATGTGCATATAGCTTTAATTCTATTTGTTCTGACGATTTTGACCCCTGTCTACATGTTTTGTTTTGTTGTCTGTCTCCCCCTTCTGGACTGTGAGCCCGTTGTTAGGTAGGGACCATCTCTATACGTTGCCGACTTGTACTTCCCAAGTGCTTAGTACAGTGCTTTACACACAGTAAGCGCTCAATAAATGCGATTGAATGAACGAATGAATGAATGACTGAATCTACCCCAATGCTTTCAACAGTTCTTGGCATATATTAAGCGCTTAAAGAGTACCATTTCTTTTTAAAACAAGAAAAAAGTTAAGTGACTTCTCTTCAGAGAGTGGTGATCTGCCAAACATGAACGGAGAGGGCGTTCCAGGCAAATAGTCCAGTGTGAATAGATAAATAAGAGGAGTTGCATTATCTGAAAGGATAAAGAGGAATCTGAGAGGTCCGATGCAACCTAACAATTTCACTTGTTTATGTTTCTCTCGGAGTGATACTCAATTGCTTTCTTGGTACCCTCAGGTAGTCCTCAGATCACATAGTTAACGACACGGCAGTGAGGAACTTCCTCTGGCTGGGATTCTCGGACGTCCGGAAGCTTCAGCTGGTCCATGCCGCGCTGTTCCTCCTGGTCTACTTGGCGGCCCTAACGGGAAATCTCCTCATCGACGCCGGCGCCTCCACACCTTCATGTACTTCTTCTTCAGGAACCTGTCCGTCCTCGACATCTGGTACATCTCCGTCACCGCTCCCAAATCCATCCACAACTTCCTGATCAGCAACAGATCCATCTATTTCTGAAGTTGTGTGGCCCAGATATTTTTGGTAGTTCTGTTTGCTGCTTCAGAGCTGTCTGTCTTCATGGCGTTGTCCTACCACCGCTACGCCGCCAGCTGTCACCCCCTGCACTATGACGTCATCATGGAGCGAGGAGCATTAGGAAAGATGGCCGCCGTCTCCGGGCTCAACGGAGGGCTTTTCGGGGCGATGTACTCAGCCGGACATTCACATTAAGCTTCTGGAGTCCAACGTGATCCAGCAGTTCTTCTGCGACGTCCCCTCCTTACTGAAAATCTCCTGTTCAGAAACGCATGTTGCCACACGCAGCGTGACTATGGGTATCAGCTTTGGTTTCATCTCCTTCATCTCCATCGTCATCTCCTACGTCCGTATCTTCTCAGCCGTGCTGAGGTTCCCGTCCACCGAGAGTCGGGCCAAAGCCTTCTCCACCTGCCTGCCCCACCTCGCCGTCGTCACCATTGTACTCTCGACTGGAGCCTTTGCTTACTTCAAGCCCGTGTTAGACTCCCCCTCCACCCTAAACTTGCTGGTGTCTGTGTTCTTCTCTGTCGTGCCCCCCGCCGTGAACATACTCATCTACCGTCTAAGGAACAGGGACATGCAGGCTGCCTTGGGGACGCTGTTGGGTATGAGAGGATGGTCCTGAGAAACAGGGACATGAAGGTCACTCCGAGGAAGGTTTCGAGCTAAGACCCATTTCTCAAGAGTCAAATAATCCTTTACAAATCACCTTGCTCTTGTTTTCCGACGAAAACACAGCCCGCAGATACTGCTCTTCCAGTGTTACACACTGTACCTCGACCCTTCATTGATCCCTCGTCTACGGTCTGTATCTGGCCTACAACACCCTCCCTCTTCGTGTCCAACAGACAGTTACTCTCCCCCCACTTCAAAGACATATTGAAGGCGCTCTCCTCCAAAAGACCTTCCCTGAGTAAACCCTCTTCTCCCACTCCCTTCTGTGTCACCCTTGCAGTTGGGTGTTCACCCTTTATTCACTCCACCCTCCGCCCTACACCAGGTATGTCCATATCTGTCATTTATTTATTGATATTAATGCCTGTCTCTCTCTTTAGACTGTAAGCTCCCTATGGACAGGGAACATGTCTACCAACTCTGTTATATTGTAGTGTCCAAATGCTTAGTACATTGCCTTGCACATAGTAAGCCCTTAATAAATATAATTGATTGATTGCTACCACTCCCAAAATGGCCACTCCTTATTGCATACTAAAATGGGTCCTTTACCAGATCTTTCTAAAATGGCTTCTGGTCCTGCTTGTCACCAGAGTCTGCAGTGAAGTTCTGGGAGGTTATACAGTACCCAACCCCTGCCCTACTGCTGTTCCTTAGAACAAGGCCCATGAGCAGTGCGGCCCACTTAGATTTCATTCCTCCAACAATTCTCTGCTTCCCTCCTCTACCGTCCCCCCATTTTTTTTCTAATGATGTTTGTTAAGTACTTACTATGTGCCAAGCTCTAGATTAAGCGGTGGAGTAAATACAAAATAATCAGATCCCACATGGGGCACACAGTAAAAGGGAAAACATGCATTGAAGTCCCATTTTTCAGAGGAGGGAACTGAGGAACAGGGAAGTGAAGTGACTTGCCCAAGGTCACACAGCAGACCGGCGGTGGAGCTGGAATTACAACCCAGGTCCTCTGACTCCAAGGCCCGGACTCTTTCCATTAGGCCACGGTGATTCGGCTGAGATATTCAGTTGGTCCTAATTCCTGGCATGAAATGAGGTTCATATCTCCAGGGTTTTTATTAATTCTGGAAAAGGAATGATGATTAGTCCGCTGCCATTGTTCTAGGAAGGAATCCCAGAGTGGGAACCACGTCGGATGGGACAATTATTTAGATTGTGAGGGCTAAGACTACCGGGAGCCCACGATCCCGCCTTCCGAGATTCCCGGATGGTCAGCTGTTCCAGCGGAGCCCCGGGCCCGTCCTTCCACGGGGAATCACCCAGGTAATGCTCCCCAGCCCAGGACAGGCCCGGTGACTGCGGAGAGGAGCAGGGGAAAGGTGAGGGGCAGGGAAGGGAAATTTCAATATAAACCCAAGATGGAATCGGAATTTTCCTGACCTTTCTTCATTATAATGAATGTGATATTTGTTAAGTGCTTACCATGTGCCAAGCACCATATTCGGTGCTGTAGTAGATATGATACAATCGGATTGGACACTGTCCTTGTCCCACATGGGGCTCATCGTTTAAAACTCCATTTTACAGATGAAGGAACCGAGGAACACAAAAGTTAAATGACTTGCCCGAGGTCACTCAGCAGGTAAATGGAGGAGCTGGTATTAAGATCAAGGTCCCCTAGACTCCCAGGACCATCCTTGTTACACTAGGCGGTGCTGCTTCTCCAGTTATGTAGAACTACGTGACCACAATCCTTGCAGATGTTTGCGAATGGAATAGACTTTTAGGAGTCAGGAATGGTTTCAGTACTGTCCTGAACCAAGGCAGTTTGATTGGCAGAGATGTACAACCTGATAAGCTTCTATCTACTCCAGTGCTCACTACAGTGTCTGGCACATGGTGAGCGTGAAAAATTACCATTAAACCCCCCGAGATTCCCTCCAACCCAAAGAGCTTCTCTTCTCCTCTGCACTTTTCTCTGCAATGCCTCCATCTTCTCCACTGTGCTGAGGATCCCATAAGCCGATAGTTGGCCAAAGGCCTTCTCCATCTGCCTGCCTCACTTTCTGGTGGTCACCATATTTCACATAATGCCTGCCTTCGATAACCTCAAGCCACCATCAGACGCCTCCCCGACCCTGGACCTTCTTGTGTCTGTGTTCTACACCGTGGTGCCCCCTGGCCCTCAACCCCCTCATCTACAGCCTGAGGAACCGGGGCATGATGACCGCCCTGGGGAGGATCCTTGGATGGAATGACTTCCATTTTGGGGAGAAAATCGTCTTCTGACTTGAATCATCCCGGTATTGGTCAAGGACCTGATCGTTGTACCCAAGCGTAAGTTACCCAATTTTCCCAAAGGAATCAATTCATCCATCAATTAATAATATTCACTAAGTGCTTACTGTGTGCAGAGAACTGTACTAAGCGCTTGGGAGAGGACAGTATAGCAGAGTGGATAGACAGGTTTGCTGTCTACCACTCAGCAGCACTTACTGTGAATCAACTGTGCCTGAGCACTGTAGTAGGTGCTTTGAAGAGAACAATAGAAGTCATAGGCATGATCATTCAGTCAATCAATGGTATTTATTCGACTTTGACTACGTGCAGAGCACTTTTCTAAGCACTTGGGTGAAAACAAAGAGTTAGAAGACACAATCCCTGCCTTTAACAAACTGACAGTCTAACAGGGCAAAACCCCACAAGAATAAACTGCAGACAAGAGGAAGAAAGAAAAGGGGATATTTTACTGTGTAAATAATAACGTATATACATAACTGCACAAACTGCACTGCTAAAGGGATTTGTGAGTACTCAAGTTCGTAGGTGGTACAAGATCTGAACAGGAAATTAATTCATTCATTCAATCATACTTATTGAGTGCTTTCTGTGTGCAGAGCACCATACTAAGTGCTTGGAAAGTACAATTCAGCAATAAAGAGAGACAATCCCTTCCATAATCGGCTCACAGTCTAGAAGAGGGGAGACAGACAAAAAACCAAGTAAATAGGCATCAATAGAAATATATAGAATTATAGATATATACAGAAAAAAGCAAGGGAATAGGTATTAATATAAATAAATAAAATTATAGATCTGTACATACATATGTAAGTGCTGTGGGGCCGGGGGGAAGAGCAAAGGAAGAGAGATGGGATGATGTGGAGAGAAGGGGGAGCTGAGGAAAAGGGGGGCTTAGTATGGGCGGAGAATGGGGCCTTGTAATAATTATTGTGGTATTTGCTAAGTCCTTACTTATGTGCTAAGCATTGCAATAAGCACTCGGATGGATACAAGATAATCAGATCTCACATAAGTCTCACAGTAGGAGCGAGAGAAGGAATTAAATACCCATTTTTCAGAAGGAACTGGTGCACAGAGAAGTTAAGTGACTTGTCCAAGGTCACAGCCGGCACATTGTAGAGCCGGCATTAGCAACTGTGAGCGAGATCCAGCAGTGGAAAATAGGAAGGCAAAGGAGAGTAAGCAGGTTGGCTTGAATGGCAGAACTGCCTAATGGATAGAGCACGATCATGGAAGTCAGAAGGACCTGGGTTCTAATCCTGACTCTGTTGATTGTCTTCTGCGAGACCTTGGGCAAGTCACTTCACTTCTCTGTGCCTCAGTTACCTCATCTGTAAAATGGGGATTGAGACTACGAGCCCCATGTGGGACAGGGACTGTGTATAATCTAATTTACTTGTATGCACCCCAGCACTTAATACAGTGCCTGGTACATAATAAGTGCTTAAGAAATGCTACAATTATTATTATTATTACAAGGGACTAAAGAGTGTGAACTAGGGTATAGTTGTAGAACAGGGGCACAGAAAAGGGAAGTGAATTGCCCAGGGTCACACTCATGTAGCAGACAAGTGGAGGTGATGAAATTAATAATAATAATAATAATAATAATAATAATAATAATAATAATGATAATAATAATGGTATTTGGTAAATACTTACTATGTGTCAAGCACTATTTTAAGCAATGGGGTAGCTACAAGGTAATCAGGTTTTCCCATGTGGAGCTTACAGTCTTGTTCCCCATTTAACAGATGAGGTAACTGAGGCCCAGAGAAATTAAGTGACTTTCCCAAAGTCACCCAGCTGATGAGTGGCAGAGACGGGAATAGAACCCAAGTCCCCTGACTTCCAGGCTCTTGCTCTACCTGCAAGGTGATGTTGCTTCTGTGACTTTGAGAGCTCACTCCCACCTCACTGAATTTATGTATTGACTCTTCCAAGCATTTAGTACAGTGCTTAGTACATAATAAGCACTCAATAAACACGGTTGAATGACTTACCGATTGATTGATTACACTTATAATTTCTTACCCGGAATGTAGCAACCCCGATTCTGTGTGGATGGAAGACAGTAATAGGAAACATGTACAGTGATTAGAGTTGACAAGATCAAGCTTGCATCCAAGTTTGTGAGAAGGAGGGGTGAAGGATGAAGTCTGTAAAGTTGAGGAATGAGAAGCAGCATGGTCACATGGATTTACCACGGGCCTGGGAGTCAGAGGACCTGGGTTCTACTTTCAGCTCCTCCACGTTGCTGTGTGACCTTGGGCAATTCACTTCACTTTTCTGTGCCTCGGTTCTTCTTTTCTCCCTCCTACGTAGACGGTGAGCCCTATTAGGGACAAGGACCGTGTCCACCTAATTCACTTGTATCTATCCCAGCACTTAAAATAGTGTTTGACACACTATAAGCGCTTAACAAATACCATTTCTGATCCCTGAGCAGGGAGGGGAGCCCTGGATCACAGAGATTGGTACAGCCATCCAGCTCATGCCATTGGTCCTGTGAGGAACTTCCTCCCTGTTCAATCTACTCCCTTCTGTGTCACCCTTGCGCTTTAATTTGCTCCTTTTATTCACCCTTCATCGGTCACACAGCACTTACGTCTTTATCTGTCATTTATTTATTTATATTTATGTCTGCCTCCACGACAGACTGTAAGCTCATCGTGGGCAGAAATCGGGCTTACCAACTCTGTTATATTTACTCTTCCAAGTGTGTACTTCAGTGCTCTGAACTCAGTAAACACTCAAGAAATACTATTTGTTGATTGATTGATTGATTGATTGATTGACAACCCCACCAGGCCTCTGCTTTCCCCATCTTCAAAATCCTTCTGAAATCTCATCCCATCCCACGCTGAGAAGTGGCATGGCATAGGGGAAAGAGCACGGGCCTTGCAGTCAGAGGATGTAAATTCTAATCCCGCCTCTGCCACTTATCTGCTGTGTGACCTTGGGCAAGCCACTTAACTTCACTCTGCCTCAATTACCTCATCTGTAAAATGGGGATTAATAACAATAATGATGGCATTTATTAAGTGCGTACTACGTGCAACGCACTGTTCTAAGCGCTGGGGAGGTTATTAAGTGATCAGGATGTCCCCCGGGGGGTTCACAGTCTTAATCCCCATTTTACAGATAAGATAACTGAGGCACAGAGAAGTTAAGTGACTTGTACAAAGCCACACAGCTGACAATTGGCAGAGCCGGGATTTGAACCCAAGACCTCTGACTCCAAAGGCCCTGCTCTTTCCACTGAGCCACACTGCTTCTCTAAGACTGTGATTCTCTAGGATTAAGACGGTGAGTCCCACGTGGGACAACCTGATGACCTTGTATCTACCGCAGTGCTTAAAACAGTGCTTGGCATATAGTAAGCACTTAACAAATACCATAATCGTCATCATCATCCAGAACGTTTCCCCATTCATTTCTCTTCTCTCCAGATCACACCCACTAACTCCCTTTGCTTTCCTAAAGATCTCTTAATATTGTCATTATCAGGGAATGTGTCTGCTAATTCCATTTTATTGTACTCCCTACCCAAGCCCTTAGTACACTGCTCTGCAAATAATAAGCAATCAATTCATACCATCCAGTGATTTTTTACATGCCTTTTTATTTAAGCACTTACGTTTCCTTCTTCCTTCTGTCTATAACATTAGTGTCTGTTTCCCCCTCTAGATTGAGGAGTGGGTTAATGTCTTGATAGTCTATCATACTCTCTTAAAGATTTTACCATAGGACTATGCACACCTTTGGAGCACAATAAATGCTACAGATTGAATGATTCATTGAATTGCCTCTTCAGCATTTTTGGACTACCTCTGCGGTTATGCATGTTTTTGTGCACCCAGTTAGGAGGAGGTTGAATCTTTCCAGAGACCAGTAAGGGCATTTTTCTGAAGGTATTGGTTACACGCTTACTTTGTGCCAGCTACCGAGCTACGTGATGGGGTGGATACAAGCTAATTTCAAACTAATCCCCTCTTTTCCTCTGCTCCCCCTTCCCTCCTCATCACCCGACTCACTCTCTTTGCTCTACCCACCCCCTTGCTACAGCACATGTGTATATCTGTACATATTTATGATTCTATTTATTTATATTAATGATGTGTATATATCTATAAAACGATTTATTTATATTGATGCTATTGATGCCTGTGTACTTGTTTTGATGCCCATCGCCCCACTTCTAGATTGTGAACTAGTTGTGGGAAGGGATTATCTGTCTCTGTTGCTGAATTGTACATTCAAAGTGCTTGGTACAGTGCTCTGCACATAGTAAGCATTCAATAAATACGTTTGAACGAATGAATGAAGGAATAATCCGGTTAGGTATGGCCCTTGTCCACATGGGGCTCACAGTCTAAATAACGAGGGCCAAAGATTTAATACCCATTTTACAGACAAGAAGACTGATGTATAAGAGACGTAAAGTGACTTGTCCAAGGTCACCGAGCTAACATGTAGCTAAATGCTGGGGTAACTACAAGATAATCACGCTGGATACAGTCCCTATCCTACATGGGACTCTCAGTCCCTCAGAATGTGTAACTGAGGCACTGGGAAATGAAGTGACTTCCCCAACGTCACACAGCAGATAAGCAGTGAAGTCAGGCTTAGAACCCAGGTTCTCTGACTCCTAGGCCTGGGTTCTTTCCATTAGGCCAAGCTGCTTCTAGTCTCCAGACAGTAACTAGCTTGGCAATCTGTCACTCCCTATCTCTGTGTTGAGGGCTCTGATTCTCCATTGGTTACTCTGAGTAACTAATCGTACTCTCCCAGTGAGGATATAAGGATATATTCTATTTCTGATATGGTATTTGTTAAGCACTTACTTCGTGTCAAGCACTGTTCTAAATACTGGGATAGATAAAAATCATTCAGTTTGCACACAATCCCTGTCCCACATGAACTGTTTAGGTAGGGGGGAGTACTGATATTGCATCTCCATTTTACAGCTGAGGAAAATGAGGCCCAGAGAAGTGAAGTGACTTGTACAAGGTGAGCCAGAAAGCATATGGGAGAGCTGGGATTCTTATACCCAGGTTCTTTCCACTAAATCATGCTGCTTCTCCTAGTCAGAAGCATATCACTCTCTCCCTGTTTCTCTGTCTCTCTGCATACTTATGTAGAAGAAGATGTTCATGTTGCCATGGGAACATAACGGGTCAGGACCGTTGTTGCAGTTGGGAGTGCCAAGTTCTTATATCCAGAGGGTTCTCGCTTCGCCTGGCCCACAAGGTCCCTCCACAGCGGCCCAGGCGGGTCCTCCAAGGATTCCCTTCGGGACAGCGACTACTTTATCTACTGGGACAGGGCCCACCTGGAGAGTACGTCGGCATCCATGAGAGAACGGAGAGTGGCTGAGGGCTCCCTTTATGGCTGACCAAAACCAGGAATCCGAGGAGAAAGAGGAGACCAGCCCAGTCCGGAGGAGGTCAGTGCCAGCCCCATCTGCCCTGGTGAGAGTGAGAGGAGGTGGAGAGAGGCAGGATTGAACCAGAAGGATGAAGCTAGAGATGGGGCCATTCTGGGGAGATTCTCGCACTCGGGGAACAGGTTACAGTTCTTTAATTCATTCAATCGTATTTATTGAGCGCTTACTGTGTGCAAAGCACTGTACTAAGCACTTGGAAAGTACAATTCAGCAACAGAGACAATCCCTGCCCACAACGGGATCACAGTCTACAAGGGGAGGAGAGAGCAGTTCAGACCAAGACCATACCCCAAAATGGGCAGGCTTGTAGGAGGGGAATGACATGCCAGCAACAATAAATCATAAATGATTTTGGTACATATTAAGCGCTTACTGTGTGCCAAGCACTGTTCTTAGCGCTGGGTTAGATACAAATTAATCAGGTTGGACACAGTGCTTGTCCATCATGGGGCTCACACTTTTATTCTCATTTTACAGATGAGGTACAGACGCAAAGAGAAGTGAAGTGACTTGCCCAAGATCATACAATAGACGTGTGAGGGAGCAGGGATTAGGATCTATATCCTTCTGACTCCCAGGCCCATGCTCGATCCACCAGTGGCCCCATCACCGACACAGCTCTCCTCCCTCCAGCATCCCCACCCTGGCTACCATGGCAACCGCCCGCCAGGCTCCGATGCTACAACCGAGCATCGGCACGATACTACAGTCACTTTGGCTGTCAGTTGTTCCTGTATGTCAAAACCATTTTCAGCAAGAACGTGATTGTCAGGGATGAGAGAGCGTGACTGATTCTGGGAAAAACCCCGGCACCATCATCAATTCTTCTGAATGGAAGTTCCCCTACGAATCAATGCCTTACCATGGCAGGAGAGTCTGCGCATGCCAATGAAGTTTAGAGCTTTGCGATTGAGAGACACTCTCGGAACCGTCAGAGAAAGTTGATTTACCTGTCCTGGACAGCAGCAGGATAGGAAAGAGTCAAAGGCAGTGTCTGTTTCCCCCCTCTAGATTTAGGCGAGGGTTTATGTTTTGATAGTCTACAATAGTCTCTTAAGGATCTTTGAGTAGGACTCTGCACCCCTTAGGAGTTCAATAAATGCTACAGATTGAATGATTTATGAAATTACCTCTCCAGCACTTTTTCACCACCTCTGCGGTTACGCAGGTTTCATAGACCCAGCTAGGAGGAGGTTGAATCATTCCAGAGGGCAGTGAGGATTTTTTTAAGATATCGGTTATGCGCTTACTTTATGCCAACTACTGAGCTTCGTGCTGTGGTGGATACAAGCTAATCCCAGACTAAGTCCCCCATTTCCTCTGCTCCCCCTCCCCTCCTCATCCCCCGACTCGCTCCCTTTGCTCTACCCCCTTCTCCCCCGCTGAAGCACCTGTGTATATTTGTACCTAATTATAATTCTATTCATTTTTATTAATGATGTAAATATATCTATAATTCGATTTACTTATATTGATGCTACTGCTGCCTGTTTACTCGGTTTTGATGCCAGTCTCCCCTCTTCAAGACTGTGAGCACGCTGTAGGCAGGGATTGTCTCTCTTTGTGGCTGAATTCTACTTTCCAAGTGCTTAGTACAGTGCTATTCACATATTAAGCGTTCATCATCATCATCATCATCAATCGTATTTATTGAGCGCTTACTATGTGCAGAGCACTGTACTAAGTGCTTGGGAAGTACAAATTGGCAACATATAGAGACAGTCCCTACCCAACAGTGGGCTCACAGTCTAAAAGGGGGAGACAGAGAACAAAACCAAACATACCAACAAAATAAAATAAATAGGATAGATATGTACAAGTAAAATAAATAAATAAATAAATAGAGTAATAAATATGTACAACCATATATACATATATACAGGTGCTGTGGGGAAGGGAAGGAGGTAAGATGGGGGGATGGAGAGGGGGACGATGGGGAGAGGAAGGAAGGGGCTCAGTCTGGGAAGGCCTCCTGGAGGAGGTGAGCTCTCAGTAGGGCCTTGAAGGGAGGAAGAGAGCTAGCTTGGCGGATGGGCAGAGGGAGGGCATTCCAGGCCCGGGGGATGACGTGGGCCGGTGGTCGATGGCGGGACAGGCGAGAACGAGGTACGGTGAGGAGATTAGCGGTGGAGGAGCGGAGGTTGCAGGCTGGGCAGTAGAAGGAGAGAAGGGAGGTGAGGTAGGAGGGGGCGAGGTGATGGAGAGCCTCGAAGCCCAGGGTGAGGAGTTTCTGCCTGATGCGCAGATTGATTGGTAGCCACTGGAGGTTTTTGAGGAGGGGAGTAATATTCCCAGAGCGTTTCTGGACAAAGATAATCCGGGCAGCAGAATGAAGTATGGATTGAAGTGGAGAGAGACACGAGGATGGGATATCAGAGAGAAGGCTGGTGCAGTAGTCCAGACGGGATAGGATGAGAGCTTGAATGAGCAGGGTAGCAGTTTGGATAGAGAGGAAAGGGCGGATCTTGGCAATGTTGCGGAGCTGAGACCGGCAGGTTTTGGTGACGGCTTGGATGTGAGGGGTGAATGAGAGAGCGGAGTCGAGGATGACACCAAGGTTGCGGGCTTGTGAGACGGGAAGGATGGTAGTGCCGTCAACAGAGATGGGAAAGTCAGGGAGAGGACAAGGTTTGGGAGGGAAGACAAGGAGTTCAGTCTTCGACATGTTGAGCTTTAGGTGGCGGGCGGACATCCAGATGGAGATGTCCTGAAGGCAGGAGGAGATGCGAGCCTGGAGAGAGGGGGAGAGAGCAGGGGCAGAGATGTAGATCTGGGTGTCATCAGCGTAGAGATGATAGTTGAAGCCGTGGGAGCGAATGAGGTCACCAAGGGAGTGCGTGTAGATTGAGAACAGAAGGGGACCAAGCACTGAACCTTGGGGAACCCACACAGTAAGAGGATGGGAGGGGGAGGAGAAGCCTGCAAAAGAAACTGAGAAAGAACGACCGGAGAGATAAGAGGAGAACCAGGAGAGGACGGAGTCTGTGAAGCCAAGGTCAGATAGCGTGTTGAGGAGAAGGGGGTGGTCCACAGTGTCAAAGGCAGCTGAGAGGTCGAGGAGTATTAGGACAGAGTAGGAGCCGCTGGATTTGGCAAGCAGGAGGTCATTGGTGACCTTTGAGAGGGCAGTTTCCGTTCAATAAATACGATCCAATGAATGAATGAAGGAATAATCAGATTGGGTATAGTCCTTGTCCACATGGGCCTCACAGGTTAAATAAGGAGGGCATAAGATTTAATCCCCATTTTACAGATAAGGAGACTGAGGCATAGGAGAAGTAAAGTGATTTGCCCAAGTTCACCTAGCTAGCATGTGGCTAAATGATGGGGGTAGTTACACGACAATCACGTTGGATACAGTCCCAATCCTACATAGGACTCTCAGTCCCTCAGAGTGGGTAACTGAGGCACTGGGAAATGAATAGACTTGCCCAAGGTCACAGAACAGATGAGCGGTGAAGTCAGGATTAGAACCTAGGTTCTCTGGCTCGCAGGTACGTGCTTTTTCTACTAGGCCAACCTGCTTCTAGTCTCCAGACACTAACTGAGCTTGCCAATCTGTCACTCCCTACATCTCTGTTGAGGGCTCTGATTCTCCACTGGTTACTCTGAGTAACCAATCATACTCCCCCAATGAGGCTATGAAGATATATTCTATTTTTGATATGGTATTTGTTAAGCACTTACTTCTTGTCAAGCACTGTACTCTAAGCGCTGGGCTTGACACATAGTGAGTGCTTAGCAAATGCGATTATTATTATTGTTATTAATATTATCAGTTTGGGAAGGGCTGAGGGGTTCTGAAAATGGGGTGATGGGAAGGAATCACTGATACTGGCTGGGTGGACAGGACGGGAAATCCCTGGTTTCAGAAAGAACAGGTTATAGCCTAGGGTTCATCCTCTTCTATCTCAGAGCAGAAGCACTGTACCAAACTGGAAACGAGGAGGTCATTGCATTCTCTCCTCTGAATGGCCCCATCCCCTTTCAAAATAACTCAGTGATGGAAAATGGAGAAATAATCTGTCATCGCACGTTTCTTCCTCCCCCCTTCCAGTCCATCAGAGCACAGTTTTCCCCTTCTTCCCACTATTCGGGACAGCGGATGGCGGCGTAGAGGTCGTAGGACATCGCCGTGAGGACGACCACCTCTGAAACAGCAAACAGGACCACCCAAATGACCTGGGCGTCACAGCCCAGGAAGGAAATTGATCTACGATCGGTCAGGGAGATGGCGACAGACTTGGGGACGGTGATGGAGATGAGGCAGAGGTCGAGGACGGACAGGTGCCTGAGGAAGAAGTACACGGGGGTGCAGAGGCGTCGGTCGAGGGCGGTGACGGCGACAATGAAGAGATTCCCCATCAGGGCCTCCAGGTAGACCAGAATGAATAGCGTGGCATAGACCAGCTGCAGCTCCCGGACTTCCGAGAATCCCAGCAAGAGGAATTCCCTCACCGTGGGAATGGACATTCTTGGGAGGCAACATTGAATTTCTACAATGAATCACAGAAGAGCTAACGTTAGAGTCATTTGATGGCATGTGTGAAGGAACTGACAGGGCACTTGCTGGTGATTCTCCATGGAGAGGAGACAGCTATTGAATTCAAAATGATCTTTGAGTTCACCGTGGAGATATTGGATATTTCTGGGGAATAATGTCGACTCCATGCACAGGAAGTGGGAAGACTTCAATTTAGAGACACTGATGTTGGAGGTGAAGGAATAAGACTAAGTCAATCAATTCAATTTACTGAATACCTACAGAGTTCACGGTATTAGTACATATGATCACGGCCCCAAAGAACTTCCATTCTATTGGAAGCACCAAGCTTTAAACTATGTAGAAACAAGGTGCTACTGGGAAGAAACCAGGTCAAGGAGTCAGAGGACCTGGGTTCTAATCCCAACTTTACCACTTGTCGGCTGCATAGCCATGGGAAAGTGACTTAATTTATCTACACCTCAGTTTTCTCAATAGTAAAATGAGGATTCGATATTTGTTTTCCCTCTTACTTAGTCTGTGAATCACTTAGGGGACACAGACTGTGTTCTACTAGATTGTCCTGAATCTCCCCCAACACTTAATGCTTTGCTTGGAACGTAGTAAGCACTTAATAAACATCACGAGTATTATTTTTGATTAAGGAGACTGAATGGGGCCAGTCCTCCGGGTTCCCATGGAAACAGCGGAATCCGCATCCCAGCGTCCCAACGATTCCTGTTTTCAACGACAGTCTTTAGCCACTGTGATTGGTATCACCTTTGTCTCATTCAAAACCTGAGACATTCAATCTGTCAGTTAATCAGCCAATTGTAACTTTTTCTTATGATATTTGTGAAGCACTTACAGCTTCACAAGCACTTACACTTACTTATCAGACACTATACTAAGTGCTGGAGTGGATACAAGCTAATAAGAGTATACAGAGTCCACGTTCTCCATTAGGCTCACATCTCAAACTCCGTTTTACAGATAAGGGAACTGAGGCACGGAGAATTTAAGCGACCCTGCCCAAGGTCAAACAGCAGACATGTGGTGGAAACGGGATCAAGGCCCATGTCCATTTGAATCCCAGGCCGAGCTCTACCAACTAGGCAACGCTACTCCTGATTTGTCCTGATTGCAAATCTGTTTAAGTGCTGTTCATACTGACTATATTAACTGTACTCTTGAATCAAGCGTTCATGCTCTTTCTTATCTTTCCCTTCTCTCCTTCCTCCTCTACATAATTATTTCTGTGTCTATCTCCTCCATTAGATCATAATCTCCTGGAGAGCAGGAACAATGAAATTTTATCCCTTTTCACCTCTCCTGAGAGCTTGCTACACTGCTTTACATTCACGATAAGGTCAATGAATACCATTGATAATAATGATAATAATAATTATGGTCTTCGTTAAGCGCTTAACTTTGTGCCAAGCACTGTTCTAATTCCTGGAGTATATACAGGGTAATCAGGGTGGACACAGTCCCTGTCCCAGATGAACCTCACAGTGTCAATCCCCATTTTGCAGATGAGGGAACTGAGGCACAAAGAAGTGAAGTGACTTTCCCCAGGTCACAGGGAAGAGAAGTAGCAGAACTGAAATTAGAACGCGCGGCCTCTGACTCCCAGGGCCGTGCTCTGGTTAGATGGATGGGTGGATGGATAGATGAATGGTTGGAAGAATGGATGTATGGGAAGAAGGACAAATGGATTGATGAGAGAAGATGGATTTGACAAAAACAGATGGAGCTGCAGTTATCTTTTCTCTCCTTCTCCCATACTTCTTCCCATTGTTCAACTTTCATACCTACACCCAGAGTCATGCTAGGGAGCATACATATCATTATATTTTCATAGTCATTTCTGATAATGATATCATTATTGTATTTATTAAGTGATTGTGAGCCTAAATTGTTGTGAGCCTAAATTGTTCCACTCCGTTCCCGAGAGGCCCGCCCGCCATCACACCGCAAGACGCCCGGGACTCCGTTCCCGAGAGGCCCGCCCGCCATCACACCGCGAGGCCTTGCTGCTCCCGGAAGGATCCTCTCCTCAGAGCGCCGCCATAGTCGCCCGGGACTCAGTTCCCGAGAGGCCCGCCCGCCATCACACCGCGAGGCCTTGCTGCTCCCGGAAGGATCCTCTCCTCAGAGCGCCGCCATAGACGCCCGGGACTCCGTTCCCGAGAGGCCCGCCCGCCATCACACCGCGAGACGCCCGGGACTCCGTTCCCGAGAGGCCCGCCCGCCATCACACCGCGAGGCCTTGCTGCTCCCGGAAGGATCCTCTCCTCAGAGCGCCGCCATAGACGCCCGGGACTCCGCTCCCGAGAGGCGCGCCCGCCCGCCATCACACCGCGAGACGCCCGGGACTCCGTTCCCGAAAGGCCCGCCCGCCATCACACCGCGCGGCCTTGCTGCTCCCGGAAGGTTCCTCTCCTCAGAGCGCGCCGCCATAGACGCCCGGGACTCCGTTCACGAGAGGCCCGCCCGCCCGCCCCCATCACACCGCGTGGCCTTGCCGCTCCCGGAAGGCTCCTCTCCTCAGAGCGCCGCCATTGACGCCCGGGACTCTGTTCCCGAGAGGCCCGGCCGCCCACCCTCCCACCATCTCAGCGCCCCCACGGACACCCCCCCTGCTTCCACCCCCCCACTTCGGAGGCCTTCCGTAAAGTGCCCCTCATCCCCCCCCCCCACCTTCCTGGTCCGGTCCTGACTGACTCTCCTCCCGCCCCCAGGTAAAAAGCCCTCGTTAGCACCTTGTTAGCACCATGTTAGCACCATGTTACATGTTACATTAACGACAACCTCATTCGCACCTTCTCAGCCCTCCCATGCTGGTTGACTGTTCGCTCCTCTCCCCAGGTATCTCTGCTCCCTGACCCCCCTTAACTGGCCCACCCTACTCCAGCACTTAGTAGTTTGTATCTGCTCTCTGTGACATCATTATCTGCCAATTTTATTATTGCCATAGCATATTGATTGTTTAACTACACCCTGTGATGCCATCGCCTACTTTTATCATTGCTACTGTTTTATTGCTTCTGCATCTCAATTGTTAACCTCCCGCTGTACTGTCACTTGCCCTGCTGACCTCACGATGAACTTTCAGTTCCCTTGCTCCCAACTGCCATTCCCATTCCTCACCTTCCCCTTCCCCTCTCCCACCCAGCTGTTTCCCTCCCTCTCACCCACCAAGACCGCCCCCCCTCACCCCCTACCAAGGATTCCTCTGTACCAGCGCAGGTCCTCCGCTTCTCCCTCCCGGCCCCCCTCCTCCCCTTCTCCCCGCCCCCACCCCATCCCAGTTCTCCTTTCCCATCGCCACCCCCCTTCCCACTCTCCCCGCCCAGGCCCCCACCAACTCATCCCAATCCAAACCCTCCCCACCCCTCGCACCCTTCCCCCTCCCTCCCCACCCTCGACAGCTGATGCCAAGTGTGGCCTCTGGAACCCCCGCTCCGTTTTAAGTAAGATCCCTTTCATCCTGGACCTTTTCCTTTCCAGTTCTCTACTCCTCCTCGCCCTAACTGAAACATGGCTGTCTCCGGACGACACGGTCTCTTCTGCTGCTCTCTGCAGTGCAGGCCTCTTCTTCTCCCACTCCCCCAGACTCACCGGAAAAGGAGGAGGTGTCGGTTTCCTTCTCGCCCCCCAATGTCGCTTTCGCACTATCCCTCCTCCCCCTTCCCTTTCCTTCCCTTCCTTTGAAGCCCACATTATTCGCCTCTACCACCCCCTCCAGATTCTTGTAGCCGTCATCTACCGCCCTCCGGGCACCACTTCCAACTTCTTTAATGACTTTGACCCCTTCCTCACATTCCTTCTCTCCTTCTCCATGCCCACTCTGATCCTCGGAGACTTCAATATCCACATGGATATCCCTAACGACTCCTCTGCCGCCCGCCTTCTATCTCTCCTTGACGCTGCCAACCTCTTCCTCCACCCCACCTCACCCACTCACCAACTTGGTCATACCCTCGACCTCATCATCTCCTACCGCTGCACTGTGTCCACCCTCACCAACTCTGTGATCCCTCTCTCTGATCATAATCTTCTCACCTGCCTCCTCACTCACACTCCTTTCCCCTGTAAATCCGTATTACTCCCTCACAGAGATCTCCGCTCTCTGGACCCCACCCATCTTTCGGAGCGCCTCACACCCCACCTCGCCGCCCTCTCCTCTCTACCCAGTCTTGATGATCAGATTACTGCTCTCAACTCTACCCTTTCTACTCAGCTAGACTCGCTCGCTCCCCCTTTCCCTTCGCCGCTCTCGCACCACTAACCCACAGCCCTGGATCACTGCCACTGTCCGCCTCCTTCGCTCTTATGCTCGAGCTGCCGAACGCTGCTGGCGAAAGTCTAAACACCATGCCAACCTCGTTCACTTCAAGTTTATCCTTTCCTGCCTTAACTCAGCCCTCTCTTCTGCCAGACAAAACTATTTCTCCTCCCTTATTGACACCCATGCCCATCACCCCCGCCAGCTCTTCCGTACATTCAACTCCCTTCTCAGGCCCCCCGTTCCTCCCCCTCCTCCTTCCCTCACCCCCAACGATCTGGCCTCCTACTTCATTAACAAAATTAAATCCATCAGGTCCGACCTCCCCAAAGTCTCTTCCCCCCTTTCTCCAACCCCCCGGCTCTCAACACTCTCTGCTACTCTCCCATCCTTCCCAGCGGTATCCTCAGAGGAACTCTCCTCCCTCCTCTCAAGTGCTACTCCGGCCACCTGTGCTTCTGACCCCATTCCCTCTCATCTTGTGAAATCTCTCGCTCCATCCCTTCTCCCCTCCTTAACTTCCATCTTCAACCGCTCACTCTCCACTGGTTCCTTCCCCTCTGCCTTCAAACATGCCCATGTCTCTCCCATCCTAAAAAAACCCTCTCTTGACCCCACCTCACCTTCTAGTTATCGTCCCATATCCCTCCTACCATTCCTTTCCAAACTCCTTGAACGAGTTGTCTACACGCGCTGCCTAGAATTCCTCAACAACAACTCTCTCCTCGACCCCCTCCAGTCTGGCTTCCGTCCCCTTCATTCCACGGAAACTGCGCTCTCAAAGGTCACCAATGACCTCCTGCTTGCCAAATCCAACGGCTCATACTCTGTCCTAATCCTCCTCGACCTCTCAGCTGCCTTTGACACTGTGGACCACCCCCTTCTCCTCAACACGTTATCTGACCTTGGCTTCACTGACTCCGTCCTCTCCTGGTTCTCCTCTTATCTCTCCGGTCGTTCTTTCTCAGTCTCTTTTGCAGGCTCCTCCTCCCCCTCCCATCCTCTTACTGTGGGGGTTCCCCAAGGTTCAGTGCTTGGTACCCTTCTGTTCTCAATCTACACTCACTCCCTTGGTGACCTCATTCGCTCCCACGGCTTCAACTATCATCTCTACGCTGATGACACCCAGATCTACATCTCTGCCCCTGCTCTCTCCCCCTCCCTCCAGGCTCGCATCTCCTCCTGCCTTCAGGACATCTCCATCTGGATGTCCGCCCGCCACCTAAAGCTCAACATGTCGAAGACTGAGCTCCTTGTCTTCCCTCCCAAACCTTGTCCTCTCCCTAACTTTCCCATCTCTGTTGACGGCACTACCATCCTTCCCGTCTCACAAGCCCGCAACCTTGGTGTCATCCTCGACTCCGCTCTCTCATTCACCCCTCACATCCAAGCCGTCACCAAAACCTGCCGGTCTCAGCTCCGCAACATTGCCAAGATCCGCCCTTTCCTCTCCATCCAAACCGCTACCCTGCTAATTCAAGCTCTCATCCTATCCCGTCTGGACTACTGCACTAGCCTTCTCTCTGATCTCCCATCCTCGTGTCTCTCTCCACTTCAATCCATACTTCATGCTGCGGCCCGGATTATCTTTGTCCAGAAACGCTCTGGACATATTACTCCCCTCCTCAAAAACCTCCAATGGCTACCGATCAATCTGCGCATCAAGCAGAAACTCCTCACCCTGGGCTTCAAGGCTCTCCATCACCTCGCCCCCTCCTACCTCACCTCCCTTCTCTCCTTCTACTGCCCAGCCCGCACCCTCCGCTCCTCCACCACTAATCTCCTCACTGTACCTCGCTCTCGCCTGTCCCGCCATCGACCCCCGGCCCACGTCATCCCCCGGGCCTGGAATGCCCTCCCTCTGCCCATCCGCCAAGCTAGCTCTCTTCCTCCCTTCAAGGCCCTGCTGAGAGCTCACCTCCTCCAGGAGGCCTTCCCAGACTGAGCCCCTTCTTTCCTCTCCCCTCGTCCCCCTCTCCATCCCCCCGTCTTACCTCCTTCCCTTCCCCACAGCACCTGTATATATGTATATATGGTTGTACATATTTATTACTCTATTTATTTATTTATTTATTTATTTTACTTGTACATTTCTATCCTACTTATTTTATTTTGTTGGTATGTTTGGTTCTGTTCTCTGTCTCCCCCTTTTAGACTGTGAGCCCACTGTTGGGTAGGGACTGTCTCTATGTGATGCCAATTTGTACTTCCCAAGCGCTTAGTACAGTGCTCTGCACATAGTAAGCGCTCAATAAATACAATTGATTGATTGATTGATTGATTGATTCCACTTGCTGGAATGGAAACAAAAGAATCAGTATAGACACAATTCCTGTCCCAAAGGGGCTCAAAGTGTAAGAGTAAGAGAGATTCTAGGGATATTAAGTCACTGTCCCAAGTTCACACAGCAGGCCAGTAGCAGAGCTGGCATCAGAACTCCAGTCTCAATCAATCAATCAAATTAATTGAGAACTTACTCTGGGCCCAGCACTGTACTAAACATTTGGAAAAGTTCAATATAACAGATTTGCTAGACACGTTCCCTGCCCACAATGAGCTTACAGTCTAGAGTGATTCCCATTCCTTTAGGCCTTGATAATTTTTTTAAATGTTTTTAAATGTTTTTTAAATTTTTTTTAAGTATTTGCTATGTACCAAGCACTATTCTAAAAACAGTGGGGTATATGCAAGGTAATCATATTATCCCATGTGGGGTTCACAGTCTTAATCCCCATTTTACAGATGATGTATTTGAGGCACGGAGAAATTAACAGTAATAATAATAATAACAATAATAATTATTATTATTATTATCAAATCTCCTCCCATCACCTGCTGACTATGGAGGTTGCAGTCACCTGAAGAAGCTCAGAAGACTGGAGAAGAGCACCGAGACACACAACAGTAGCAGCAGCAGCAGGAGGAGGAGGAGTAGCAGCAGCAGCAGCAGCAGCATCCCTGGCAGTGGTAGCGGCCCACGTGTCTTTCTCTGCCCAGAAGGCCAGATGCCCGCCTCTGCAACCAGAACCGACACACTGAGGTAAGGGCCGCAGGACGGAGGTGGACTGGCAACCACTGGAGGTTGGGCCCCGGACGAGATGGCGGCCGGACTCCCACCCAACTTCCAACTCATCGTCGTTGGCACCGGCTTGCCTGAGTCCATCATAGCAGCCTCGTGTTCCAGGAGTGGGCAGAGGGTCCTTCATGTCGATTCAAGGAACTACTATGGAGGGAACTGGGCCAGTTTCAGTTTTTCGGGCCTGTTGTCATGGCTGAAGGAATTCCAGGAGAAGAGCAACCGGGGTGAAGAAAGGGCCGCCTGGCAGGATCTTCTCCTTGAAACAGAAGAAGCCATTGCTCTGAACCAAAAGGATGAAACCATTCAACATGTAGAAGTTTTTTGTTATGCGAGATGAGGTAACTGAGGCACAGAGAAGTGAAGTGACTTGCCCAAAGTCACACAGCTGACAATTGATGGAGCTGGGATTTGAACCCATGACCTGACTCCAAAGCCCTTGCTCTTTCCACTGAACCATGCTGCTTCTAATGGATTTGAACCCATGACCTCCAACTCCCCTCCCCATCCCCCTGTCTTACCTCCTTCCCCTCCCCACAGCACCTGTATATATGTATATATGTTTGTACATATTTATTACTCCATTTATTTATTTTATTTGTACATATTTATTCTATTTATTTTATTTTGTTAATATGTTTTGTTTTGTTCTCTGTCTCCCCCTTCTAGACTGTGAGCCCACTGTTGGGTAGGGACCGTCTCTATATGTTGCCAACTTGTACTTCCCAAGCGCTTAGTACAGTGTTCTGCACAGAGTAAGCGCTCAATAAATACGAGTGAATGAATGAATAATAATAATGGTGGCATTTATTAAGAGCTTACTACGTGCAAGGCACTATTCTAAGTTCTGTGGAGGTTACAAGGTGATCAGGTTGTCCCGCGTGGGGCTCACAGTCTTAATCCCCATTTTATAGATGAGGTAACTGAGGCACAGAGAAGTTAGAGGACTTGCCCAAAGTCACACAGCTGACAAGTGGTGGAGCCGGGATTTGAACCCATGACCTCTGACTCCAAAGACCGGGCTCTTTTCACTGAGTCACGCTAAGTGGCTCGCCCAAGGTCATACAGAAGACAAGTGTCTGAGCAGGGATTAGATCCGCCCCCAAACTTGATTTAGTGTAAGAACCACTTGGGATAGTTCAGTTTACCAGAGTTGTTAAACATATTACCTCCCCACAGTGAGTTTACAGTCTACAGAAACTTCCCTTCCTTTAGGGCATTATGCCTCCCCAAAACCGAATCGTCTGTCCTACTTCAGTCTTAGCCGCCTCCCTCCCAGACTCTGACAATTTATCAACGTCCAGCGTTTTCTGTTAACCCAGTAGGACAGCTAAATATCTGGTTAGGTCCAAGAACAATTCCTCGGTTAAGTGGTGGTGTGACATTATTTACACAAGGAAGGAGACATTTTATCCCACAGCAGAGGCTGGGTGAGTGACCCTCTTAGGATCCTGCCCATAGCGGCCTTCATGTCCCAGTTCCTGAGGCTGTAGATAAGGGGGTTCATAGCAAGTGTTATCACTGCGTAGAACACGGACACCAGCAGGTCCACGATCAAGGAGGAGTCTGAGGGCGGCTTGATGTAGGTAAATGCATATGCAGAGAGGAAATCAGTGATGACGACGAGATGGGGCAGGCAGGTGGAGAAGGTTATGGCCCGGCCCTCCCTGGCCGGCATCTTCAGCACACCCCGGAAGATGTGCGCGTACGAGACGATGATGGAAATGAAGCAGACGACAGCTATGGCTGCCCCCAATTTCAGTTGCGTTGATGGTGATGTTCTTCTCGGAGCAGGTGATCTTCAGCAGAAGAGTGGCGTCATAGAACAACTGGGAAACGGTGTTGGACCCTCAGAAGGACAGGGACAACCTCCCAGCAGAACACATTGCTGCGAACAGGACCTCGCTGCGCCAGGAGGCGGCGGCCATCTTCCCACAGGCCCCTTGAGGCATGACAACCTCGTAGCTAAGGGAGAGGTAGATGGCAGCCTAGCGGTTGTAGGACATCAAGGTGAAGATGGACAGCTCTGAGACGGCAAACCAGACCACGGAGAATAACTGGACGGCACAAGACAGCCCTCTAGGGAATTGGATGTCTTGTTCTTCAGGGGTTTGTGGATGGATTTGGGGACGGTGACGTAGATGTAGCAGAGGTCGAGGAAGGATAGGTTCCTGAGGAAGAAGTACATGGGGGTGTGGAGGCGCCAGTCGAGGGTGGTGACGGCGACGATGCAGAGATTCCCCATCAGGGACGCCAGGTAGACCAGAAGGAACAGCACGGCCTGAACCAGCTGCAGCTCACTTACCTCCGAGAATCCCAGCAGGAGGAATTCTTTCTTCACGGTGACAGTCTTCACGATTTAAATGGAACTCCTCCCTAAGAGAGAAATTCGGCTGGTGGGTCACGTGTTCCCATGGGGCGGACACTTGGGACAGGGCCGCTACCCTGCCTATGGGGCCAGGGCCTGAGCGTTGCTGGCCCCACGGGAAGCCAGTCCCGAACAGGACGTAATTAGGCCCCTCAGCCCGATGTGTGGCCCGGCCCCGGGGAGGAATTCCACACGGAGTGGCAGAGAGCTTGTCCGGAAAGGCCCAGCTTCGCCAAGAGCCCATCACGCTCCGAGCCTCCAGGAGTCCTTCCTGTAGCAGAAGTCCAGGATCTGAAGGGACGGAGTTGGTTGTAAGACAGCAGACACCTGCGCCTGCTCGCTCCAGTCTGACCGGTGAGCCTCGGTCGCGGAGTACGCAGATGGGAAAGTGTTCACAGGGGGGTCGGAGGTGACAGAGAACGAGAGAAAATTCCCGGGTCTTTTAACGTCACTCACTAATAAAACAGATCTCTCCGCCGGGCGTCTCAATTGCTCTCCATCCTCCAGATCCCCGGGTGGGTGGCAGGAATGGACAGGGATTTATTAAGCACTTATTATTTGTCATGTACTAGTACTATACACTAAGCACTGGGGTAGATGCAAACCTATCAGATTGGACACAGTCTCTGTCCTACATGGGGCTCACAGTCTTCATCCCCATTTTTCAGATGAGGAAACTGAGGAACAGAGAAGTGAGGTGACTTGCCTAAGGTCGCACAGCAGACAAGTGGAAGAGCAGGGATTAGAAGCCAGGTTCTTCTGACTCCCAGGTCGGGGCTCTATCCACTAGGCTATGTTTCTTCTCATTGTCTGTGAACAGGCACAGCGTCCTCTGGACCTCCCCTGCCTTCAAGGAGTTGACAATCGAGTGTAGGGGGCTAGACCTTAAATCAATTACAGAGAAGGGATGACAGAATGTAAGAATAATGCACACAAGTGCTACAGGGCTGGAGGTGATGAGCATCGAAATCCTGAAGGGTTATAGATCCAAGTGCATAGGCGACATGAAAGAGTAGGCCAATCAAATAGGAACATGAGGTGGTAGTCGGGAAGGCTTACTGGAAGAAGTGTGATTTGGGTAGAGATTTGAAGATGGGGAGAGTGGTGGTGGTCTGTAGGATATGAAGTGGAAGGGTGGTCCAGGCTAGAGGGAGGAGGTGGGCTAGGGGTCAGCCGTGAGACAGACGAGATCGAGATACAGTAAGTAGGTTGGTGTTTGAGTAGTGAAGTGTGTGGGAAATAAGGGAGGTGAGGTTGAAAGGGGTGAGCTGATCGAGTACCTTAAAGCTGATAGCGAGGAGTTTCCGTTTCATGCGGAGAACGATGGACAATTATCACAGGCTTTTGAGGAGTGGGGAGACGTGGATGGAACAATTTTAGTAAAATAATCTGGGCAGCAGAGTTAAGTATGGACCAGAGGGCAGGGGCGGAGGGGGAGACTGGAGGCAGGGAGGTCATTGAGGAGGCTGTTGTAGTAATAAAGGTGGGATAGGATAAGTGTTCGGATTAGCATGGTAGCAGTTTGAATGGAGAGGAATGGGGGGATTCTAGGGACTTCGTGAAGGTCGAATCTACGGGATTTGATGACAGACTGAAGAGAAATAAGTGGAGGATAATGCCAAGGTTGCCACCTTGCTAGACATGGTGGATGCTGGTGTTGTCTACAGTAATTTAAATGTCTGGTGGAGAACAAGGATTGGGTGGGAAGACGAGAAGCTCTGCTTTAGACATATTAAGTTTGAGGTATGAGTTCGGATATCCAAGTACAGATGTCCTGAAGGGGACAGTGACTGAAAAGTCTGAAGGAAAACAGCGTTTGGGAGGGAGGATGAGAAGCTCTGTTTAAGACATGTTACATTTGAGGATGGAGTGGGGCATCGAAATAAAGATGCCCTGAAGTAATGCAACCTGAAGAGAAGGAGAGAGTTCAGGGGTGGAGATGTAGATTTAGGAATCTACATCTATGGAAGTGGGAGGGAGGATGAATGAAGGAGCAAGTAACAGTGACTTGGAAGTGAAAGATTTCGGAATCATCTGTGTAGAGACGGAAGTTGAAAGCACGAAGGCGAGCAGAAGAATGAAGTGTGAGTGGCATGGGGGAAATAACCGAGACAGACGGAAATTTAAAGATGGGATTGGGGTGGCTGTTTATGTGGGGCAGCCCGGTTTAAAGTTTGTCTGTCCCGTGTCAGGTAGGGACACGACAGAAAGCGGTCTTCTGTCCCGAGTGTCTAATTCCCGCTTCATCCTTGCTCTGACTATGATTCCGCTACTGATTTCTGCAGTTCAGACATGATAACTGTATTCCAAGTTCCCGGGACTGTGACCTACTGACTTGGGACCGAGTGGCAGGAGATGATCAGCTGTCCCCCGGTAACACGTTCTAGAGCTGGTTCCGGCAAAATAGCGTGTAGGACGACAACATGCCCACCATCAGATATGTACTCCCTCTCTATTCCACTCTCCTGTCCCAGTAGCCCCAGCTTGCACCCTTAGACCCTTTGAGTTTCATCTACTCACTGGGTCTCGCTCTCCTGTCTCCCACCTCCAACCCCTGTCTAAAATTACATTAACTCCAGGAAGACTTCCCTTGCTAGATTTTTTTATTTTCCCCTGGTTGTAATCCCTAAATTACCACCTCACACTTTATACCAATCACAAACGTATCACTCTGAACATCCTGTAGCACACATCCTTATTTTTCAAACCCCGCTCTTATGTAGTCAATTTCCTTCTTCTTCCTATAATAATATAATAATAATAATAATAATAATGATAATAATAATGGTTTCATTTGTTGCATTCTTACTATATGCCAGGCACTGTACTAACTGTTGGAGTGAATACAAGCAAATGAGGTTGGACATAGCCCCGCCCCACATTTTACCAATTTTCATCCCCATTTTATCAATTAGGGAACTGAGGCACGGAGATATAAAGTAACGTGCCCAAGGCCACACAACAGACAAGTGACAGAGGCGGGATTAGAACCTATGACCTTCTGACTCCCGAGCCCATGCTCTATCCACTACGCCATGCTCCTTCTCCAATATATTTTATCTGTAATATATTTTAGGTTCTGCCTTCCCAACTCGACTGTCAGCTCCTTGAGAGTAAGAATCATGTCTACTAAATCTATTGTACTCTCCCAAGCGCTTAGTATAGAGGTCTGTGCATAGTATGTAGCATTACAGGTGGGCACTGGGTTCTCAATCGTTTGGGCATTTCATAGTCACTCTATCCTTAGTCCAACAGGACTTATGTCCTTATCTGTAATTTATTTATTTAATTAATGCTTGTCTCCCCCCAGACTGTAAGTTCATTGTGGGAAGGAATTGTGTCTATCAACTCTGTTGTATTCTCCCAAGTGCTCAGTACAGTGCTTCTCGCACAATAAGCCCTACCACCGATTGACAGACTAATCCCTCTAGACTGTAGGTTCGCTGTGGGCAGAGAATGTGTCTACCAACCCTGCTGCATTGTTCTCTCCGAAGCGCTCAATACAGTGCTCGGCATATTGTGAGCACTCAGTCCAATGTGGGAGACAGACATTGATATGATTAAATAAACTATGGCTATGGACATACATGCTGTGGCGCTGAGATTCCACCTCCTTTTCGCCACAGGCGATCTCGGCAATCCCCCGAAAATGGTCAATGTCACCGAGGTGAAAGAATTCCTGATGGTGGGATTCTTCAAGTTCCGCTAGCTGCGGCTGGTCCACGCCGCGCTGTTCTTCCTGGTCTACCTGACGGCCCTGACGGGGATTCTCCTCATCATTGTCGTCACCGTCCTCGACCGGCGCCTCCACACCCCCATGTACATCTTCCTCAGGAACCTGTCCATCCTCGACCTGTGCCTCATCTCTGTCACGGTCCCCAAATCCATCCGCAACTCCCTGTCAGACCGTAGATCCATTTCCGTCCTGGGCGGTGTCACTCAGGACTTCTCGGTTGTTCTCTTTGGTGGTTCAGAGGTATTGCTCCTCGCAGTGATGTCCTACGACCGCTATACCGCCATCTGCCTCCGCATGAGCTACGAGGTCCTCATGGACCAAAGTGCTTTTGAGAAGATGGCCGCCGCCTCTTGGCCCTGTGGGGGGCTGTTTGCAGTTATGTCTTCCTCTGGGACGTTCTTTCTACCCTTCTGCGGGTCCTTCCTGTTCCTACAGTTCTTCTTTGATATCGCTGCCATGGTCCGACTCTTCTGCTGTGAAACGCACCTCGTCATCGATGTGATGGTAGTCACTGGGACCCTTTGGGGTGTCTTATGCTTCGTCTCCATAGTAGTCTCGTACGTGCACATCTTCGGTACCGAGCTGAAGATGCCGGCCTTCGAGGGCCGGGCCAAGGTTTTCTCCACCTGCCTGCCTCACCTTACCAACACGACCTTGTTTCTCACCACGGCTGCTTATGGTACCTTACATCCATCCTCAGACTCCTCAACTCTAAACCTGCTGGTATCCGTGTTGTATACGGTGATGTCCCTAGCCCTGAACCCTCTCATCTACGGCCTGAGGAACCAGGACGTAAACGGTGCCCTGAGGAGAGACTTAGGTGGGAGTCCTTTCACCCAGGATAGAAAGTTCCTAATGATGCTTTAATCTTTTGGTTTCTCTCTCCTTGGATTGACTCCGAGCAAGGCTCACCCATCAGGAGAAGCAACGTTTCCTAGTGGAAAGAGCATGGGCTTGGGAGTCAGCGGACCAGGGTTTTAATCCTGGCTCTACCACGAGTCCAATGTGTGACCATGGGCAAGGCACTTAACTTCTCTGGGCTTCAGTTACTCCATCTGTAAAATGGGGATTAAATCCCACACCCTCCTACTTAGACTGTAACTGGGATAAGGATTGTGTCCAACTCCATTATCTTGTTTCTACCCCAGGACTTAGTACAGTCCATGGCATATAGTAAGCTCTTAACAAATGCTATTATTATTATTACCCCCATGATTCAAAGTGCTCTTTTGTGCTTGGTCATTTTTCTTCTCTCGTCCCTCCAGGCAGGATCAATTGTATTTAGCGCTTAGTCGTTCTCTGCACACAGAAAGTGCTCAATAAATATGGTTGAATGAATTGTTCAATCAATGAACTGTATGTATTGAACACTTACTGTGTTCTGAGTACTCTGCTAAGCACTTGGGACAGTATAATATAACAGACATATTCCCTCCCAAAGCGAAGTTACAGTCTAGAGTGGAAGACAGACATTACCATAAATAAATCTATTACAGATATGTACATATGTGTTCCGGGGGTGGACGAGTGAAAAAGGGAATAAATCAGGGTGACACAGAAAGGGGTGGGAGAAAAGGACATGAGGGCTTAGCCGGGGAAGGCTTCTTTAGGAGATATCCTTAACATTCATTCATTCATTTCATTCATTCAATCGTATTTATTTAGCGCTTACTGTGTGCAAAGAACTGTGCTAAGCGCTTGGAAAGTACAATTCAGCAACAGATAGAAGCAATCCCTACCAAACAACGGGCTCACAGTCTAGAAGGGGGAAACAGATCTTTGAAAGGGCAGTTTCGGTAGAGTGGAGGGGACTGAACCCAGATTGCAGGGCGTCCAGCAGAGAGTTGGAGTTGAGGAATTCCAGGCAGAGAGTGTAGAAGACTCGCTCTATGAGTTTAGAAAGGAAAGGTAGGATGGAGATAGGGTTATAGCTGGAAGAGACAGTGGGGCCAAGAGAGAGTTTTTTTAGGATGGGGAGACGTGAGCGTGTTTGAAGGTAGAGGGGAAGATGCCATTGAAGAGTGAGTAGTTGAAGATAGAAGTTAAGGAGGCGAGGAGGGAAGGGGTGCGAGTTTTTATAAGATGAGAGGGAATGCGGTCCGAAGTGGTGGAGAGGGTGGCCCTTGAGAGGAGGGAGGTGATCTCCTCTGAAGATACTGCTGGTAAAGATTGAAAAGCAAAGAAGAGAGTCGAGAGCGGGGAGGATGGAAAAGGGGGAAGGGTGGCTTTAGGGCGCTGAGAGCTGATGGTGTTAATTTTCCTAATGAAGTAAGTGGCCAAATGGTTGGGGGTGAGGGATGGAGGAAGGGGATGAACAGGGAGCCTGAAGAGGGACTAAAATGTCCAGAACAGCTGACAGGGGTGATGGGCATGGATATAAATAAGGGAAGAAAAATAGTTTTGCCTGGCAGAGGAGAGGGCAGGGATAAGGCAAGAAAGGATAAAGTTACAGTGAACAGGGTTGGCTTGGTGTTTAGACTTTCTCCAGCAACGTTCAGACGTTTGGGCATAAGAGTGAAGGAGACGGACAGTGACATGATACAAGGCTTTGGGTTAGTGGTGCGAGAGCGACGAAAGGAAAGGAGACGGTGCGAATTGAGTTTAGTAGAGAGGGTGGATTTGAGAGCAGTAATCTATTCATCAAGAGTATATAGTGAATAGTGGACAAAACTATTTCTCCTCCCGTATTGACACCATGCCCCTCATCCCCGCCAGCTCTTCCGTACATTCAACTCCCTTCTCAGGCCCCCGGTTCCTCCCCCACTTCCTTCCCTCACCCCCAACGATCTGGCATCCTACTTCATTAACAAAATTAAATCCATCAGGTCCGACCTGCTCAAAGTCACTCCCCCCCTCCTTCTCCAACCCCCCGGCACTCAGAACTCTCTGCTGCTCTCCCATCCTTCCCAGCAGTATCCTTAGAGGAGCTCTCCTCCCTCCTCTCAAGTGCTACTCCGGCCACCTGTGCTTCTGACCCCATTCCCTCTCATCTCATGAAATCTCTCACTCCATCCCTTCTCCTCTCCTTAACTTCCATCTTCAACCGCTCACTCTCCACTGGTTCCTTCCCCTCTGCCTTCAAACATGCCCATGTCTCTCCCATCCTAAAAAAACCCTCTCTTGACCCCACCCCACTTTCTAGTTATCGCCACATATCCCTCCTACCATTCCTTTCCAAACTCCTTGAACGAGGTGTCTACACGCGCTGCCTTGAATTCCTCAACACCAACTCTCTCCTCGACCCCCTCCAGTCTGGCTTCCGTCCCCTAAATTCCACGGAAACTGCCCTCTCAAAGGTCACCAATGACCTACTGCTTGCCAAATCCAACGGCTCCTACTCTATCCTAATCCTCCTCGACCTCTCAACTGCCTTCGACACTGTGGACCACCCCCTTCTCCTCAACACGCTATCCGACCTTGGCTTCACAGACTCCGTCCTCTCCTGGTTCTCCTCTTATCTCTCCGGTCGTTCATTCTCAGTCTCTTTTTCAGGCTCCTCCTCCCCCTCCCATCCCCTTACTGTGGGGTTCCCCAAGGTTCAGTGCTTGGTCCCCTTCTGTTCTCGATCTACACTCACTCCCTTGGTGACCTCATTCGCTCCCACGGCTTCAACTATCATCTCTACGCTGATGACACCCAGATGTACATCTTTGCCCCTGCTCTCTCCCCCTCTCTCCAGGCTCGCATCTCTTTCTGCCTTCAGGACACCTCCATCTGGATGTCGGCCCGCCACCTAAAACTCAACATGTCCAAGACTGAACTCCTTGTCTTATCTCCCAAACCCTGCCCTCTCCCTGACTTTCCCATCTCTGTTGACGGCACCATTCTTCCCGTCTCACATACCCGCAACCTTGGTGTCATCCTCGACTCCGCTCTCTCATTCATCCCTCACATTCAAGCCGTCACCAATTCCTGCCGGTCTGAGCTCCGCAACATTGCCAAATCCGCCCTTTCCTCTCCATTCAAACCGCTACCCTGCTCGTTCAAGCTCTCATCCTATCCCGTCTGGACTACTGCATCAGCCTTCTGTCCGATCTCCCATCCTCGTTTCTCTCCCCAATTCAATCTATACTTCATGCTGCTGCACGGATTGTCTTTGTCCAGAAACGCTCCAGACATGTTACTCCCCTCCTCAAAAATCTCCAGTGGCTACCAATCAATCAGCGCATCAGGCAGAAACTCCTCATCCTCGTCTTCAAGGCTCTCCATCACCTCGCCTCCTCCTACCTCACCTCCCTTCTCTTCTTCTGCAGCCCAGCCCACACCCTCCGCTCCTCTGCCGCTAATCTCCTCACCGTGCCTCGTTCTCGCCTGTCCCGCCATCGACCACCGGCCAACGTCATCCCCCTGGCCTGGTATGCCCTCCCTCTGCCCATCCGCCAAGCTAGCTCTCTTCCTCCCTTTAAGTCCCTACTGAGAGCTCACCTCCTCCAGGAGGCCTTCCCAAACTGAGCCCCTTCCTTCCTCTCCCCCTCGTCCGCCTCTCCATGCCCCCATCTTACCTCCTTCCCTTCCCCACAGCACCTGTATATATGTATATATGTCTGTACATATTTATTACTCTATTTATTTATTTATTTTACTTGTACATATCTATTCTATTTATTTTATTTTGTTAGTATGTTTGGTTTTGTTCTCTGTCTCCCCCTTAAAGATTGTGAGCCCACTGTTGGGTAGGGACTGTATCTATATGTTGTCAACTTGTACTTCCCAAGAGCTTAGTACAGTGCTCTGCACACAGTAAGCGCTCAATAAATACGATTGATTGATTGATTGATTGATTGAGAGGATAGGGAGGTGAGTTGGGGTGTGATGTGCTGAGAGAGCTGGATGGAGTCGAGAGAGCGGAGGTCTCTGTGGTAGATTTACAGGAGGGAGGACAGTGAGTGAGGAGGCATGTAAGAAGGGTATGATCAGAGACGTGAATTTCAGAGTTGGAAAGAGTGGAGATAGTTCAGCGGTAGGAGAAGATGAGTTCGAGGGTGTGACCAAATTGGTGAGTGGGCGAGGTGGG